>NC_067195.1:11478411-12207786 GCF_000699445.3 Schistosoma haematobium
TCAGATCAGTTAATGTTGAATCTCGCGGATGTGCGGTAGTCTATGTTACCATACCATATAAGCACAATATGAAATTGACAAAATGTATGGCAAAAGAATAAAGTAACGTAGTATCAGTAACAATAAGAAAGACTAAGTGTTGAGAATATGCTTCAGAACGATGCAGTGGGAACGTATCTATGAAGAAATGCTGGAATCCAAGATGAAGAGAAAGATAGAGAGTGAATGTATCTGTGTCACTGAGAATTATTCTGACCCATATCATCCAAAGTCTCCAGCGATCGATCGCGATTGTATCGTGAACTCCAACTAGGTAGTCTACTGGTACCAGTATAACTCACATCAACAATCATGATCTGATGCCATATATCAGTTTGGCAGCCCCTACCTTTTAACCAGCTTATTTATACACCACTCAAACATGCTCCCGTTGAGGTAAGTGGTAACTGAGCATGTGTAAAGAGACAATGAGATACTCAAAAATAATAGCAAAATCATCAACTAGAGGATATAACAGATAAATACCTTTCCTGTTTATGAAGTTCGTAAATAATGTATCAATTCACGTAGTCTTATAATACTATTTGTGACTTGAATAAAAATATCTATTGATAGAGAATTTTGTGTCAACACTCACACTGTATGATACATGAACAACAAACATAATTTATTGTGTTAGTTTAGTCTAAACTTCAATAAATTTTAAAAAACATAGCTTCCTATCTAAACTGCGAAACAAGAGAAAGACTTGAAGATAGAACTGAGTAGTTTATGTCGACAAGTATAACATTTAAACTCGACAGATAAAATTGTTAAATATGTTAGAAAGTATTTACGGTGAAAGGTAAAGAATCACACCATATATCCTATACAACTAGTCAGATACAGCACTTTTTAACTGAGTAAGCAGATACTGTTATCAGACTAACTGTTATACCGGCTGTTTGGATATCTGTGATAAGTTAACTACAAGTAGCATTAGGCAATTTTCGTTTCATAGAAGCAAATCTTTAAACAATGATCAATTTGAGCTGAAAACAAGATAAGGGATATAGTCAGTTTCATATTTTTCAGCTACAATCATTTAAATAGGAACGGAAAGATATTTTCTTTTTTACTTAATAAACATGAAAGTATGAACTACGTAGCACTGAACAACACAAGTTATATAAAAATAAATTCTTATTCAACATCTCCATAAAAAGTTTACCTTAAAGTATATTTAATTCCTTAGCACACTGAAACAAACCAATGAAGTAGTTGTGCTCACAAAACTACTGATTGATTTGTTTCTTCCACACTATGTTCTGTACCCGACCTCGGCGTTGCTCACTTGAGTAGGTTATATTACTTAAATGGTCACGTTTTTAGGTCATGTAACAGAAAAGAGTACACTGATAGCCTGTATACATGACACAAACCACACCAAAATACACGTAACTGAAGTAGTTCGGTTAGCTCGAGAAATTTTAACAAAACTGCTAATGTGCCTAACCACATACCATTCTGTACTGTTAAATAAAATATTATTGGGGATCGTTCCTAAAGCATTATCCGACAACTTACAGATGCAAATAACTTAAATATTGGTTTTTTTAAAAGCCATTTTGTTTGACAGGACTAAACAGTTCCAACTTAGATCAGAGGGGCATCAGGTAAAATATGAGTGTCTAAAGACCCGGGTGCAGAAAAAGGTACCACTGGAAGGATGGATATATCAAAGCTAAATAAAGGTAAGTGAACATCCTGAAAAACTAATACAACCCACTTATCAAACACAAGTTTACGTACCAGGATTTAGGTCGAATTGTGTGACGGTTGATGACACTAACCGATCGCCTAAAGAAAAGCGAGCAAAGTCGGATTCGAGAGTGCCACTAGCCAGTAGGAACCCGAGTGCTTTAATCATTAGGA
Organism: Schistosoma haematobium; assembly: GCF_000699445.3. Taxonomy (NCBI): domain Eukaryota; kingdom Metazoa; phylum Platyhelminthes; class Trematoda; order Strigeidida; family Schistosomatidae; genus Schistosoma; species Schistosoma haematobium. Next base: position 11,480,326 of record NC_067195.1, read on the forward strand.
TAAGCCACTTGAGGACTAGTGATTTACGGACGTGATATGATCTGCACCATTAAATTAGGAATCAGATATGCTGCCAGACTAGAATGGATAGAAGATGGACCAGTATCCCAGAAATCAACCTAAACTTGGAGTCAAACTGGGAATAAATATTACAATCTACAGAGATAATAACGAAATTTAAACTTCCTAAGTACTGAATAACCTACAGATTCCAGTCTCTTAAATTTGGTGACCGAATAAAGTAGTGTTTTTGTTATTTGTATACTAATTGTTGAGCCAAATTGTATTATACTACTGATCTACTAATTACTCAACATACCTGTATTTTGGTCTGCTTCCGTAAAACAACGAACTGTAGCAGGTGCTAAAGGATTAAAACATTGTGATGGCAACCTCAAGCTGCCAGCAAGTGTTGGATTAAAAATAGGACGTCCAATTGGCCAATTTATGCGAGGTGATCTCATTACTGAAGGGTAGTGAGCACTCATAAAAGGAAGACCTTCTGGTTCTGAAGATATAGTTGTTGGTACACTAGATAAGGCGCTGTTATCGAAAAACGATTTGAAGTTAACTTATGAGACGGTACAGAAGAAGACTGAAATGAAGTAGCAACAGAAGGTTCATACATTTTCGTAACGTTTTTGAGCTCGAAATCTTCCATATCATCATCGTCATCATCATCTATTTCAAGTTTTGGGTTACTTTTATGAGCAGGGTCTTGATTTAAATGCACGGGGAATGGTCGAAATTCGGAGTTAAGCCCAGAGGTGTTTGACAATACTGACGAGGTGTATTGAATGGACTGCTGAGATTGTTGAAGCTGGGAAGTTTGTGGGCACCGTGTGACAATTGCTTCTGATTCGAGTGACTAAAAATCACAATTTTTCCAACTTTAAAATGCGGTTAAAACGGAATAAACTGATAAATAACAACAATAAGTTGTAAACAACCAACAAACTGGGAAGCAAATGAACGAAAGGACGCACCTTTCTAGAAGACTCCGTAAGATTTGACAACAGCTATTTTGGTTTATCATAAGAACCTAGAGTAATAAAGGCAGTCGTTAACAAGGCATTGAAAAGCCTAATCAGTACAACTACCAATATTCATTTGTGCACTTATATGCAGTAGTAACTACATATTGTAAATCTAAAGTCTTTATATGACATGTGACAAGAGCTCGTATAGGGATGTTAAGCAGTTAGATTTAGTGATATTTATCACGTTAAACAATGAACATATGAATACTTAAATTTTGAATATAACAAAAAACTGAAAATACTTTCGCCGCATTTCGATTCCAAGTTAACTCTGAATCAATAAAATATCAGATTTTGCTTGTGCATATTCCAAAAAACAATTAAGGCGTTTCGTTTAGTCAACACATTAAAGGTATACCAAGCAAAAACTGTGAAACCTGAAGACTAGGCTAATTCATCAACGTATTTCATCCTAGTATAGCATTATTTATTACACTGAATGACCATAAAAACTTTGAAAATACCCACTGAATACTTCAAATGATCACTGTCATTCAAACAAATTCGCTCAAATGATAAAATTGAGAACCATCTTCTAGTTTTTGAAGTATCGAGGATTGGAAATGCACAGATGAAGTGATAGTGAAAGATCCAAATTAAGCACATCATACACTCATGTGTTATACTTCATTCACTTGAAATGAGAATGGTTGAATAAGTGAATAATTGCGGTTAGCTGCATTAAAAAAATGGGTATATTGATCATTTCGTCGAAGCCTTTCGTGTAGATCTATTAGAAATCTTACGGTAATTACAGCTTACGTTGTCCTATATTATACTAGCTGTGTTCAGTAACCATTCAATCGAGGCACTATTACTTACAAACCAATTCACGAAACACATAATTCATAATGAATACTAGGTGATGAACAACGTACACCAACTGGAATCACACTAAGGAGGAGTCCCTTTTGCAGCACGAAAACCTTGCAGATGATAGATATTAACATTAACAGCCACTGCCAGGAAGTTTCACTCACTGCCTTCCCGCAGCCAGTGTGTTGTTCATGTAATTGAGAGGATGAAAACGAATGTTCGGCGCTTTAACCAGTTTAGTAGATATGGAGGATTCACTTACGGGAGTTGGAAAACCCCAATTCTAAACCAATGGTGCACATGGGTTCCAGGACCTCGAGGGAACAAATGATGTATGAACCTATTGTTGGTTACCGTCTACCGTGGGAGCGTATCTCCTAACGTTGCTCCGCTGCTTTGTGTACTAAACCTCTAGGTCAAAATTCGGGCAGTGGCTCCCTAGGTAAACCATCTGCTTCGGTTTGGGCGCCCCGGCAGTATTCTGGCCCCCACACAAATCGAACGACGAAGTGTGGCGCATATACATTTGTCACCTCATTGTATAAATGTTTGTGTTTAAATAAATAAATAAAAGGTTTAATACAATGATTTGTACTGACTAGAAGTACATAATTTACAATTTTGGAGTCCATTGAAGTCGAGTTGAAGATTATGCTTAAGATGGCGTGAAAAACCCTAACCTCAAAAATAGTCTAAGGAATAACCAGACTGGAAACAATGTGGTGTTTGTGGTGAAGATTTGACAACTCATTATATAAAATATAAAACCTTTAATATGTCAGTCAGTCAGTGAGGAACAACGTAGAACTTCGTACGTATGTACACCAGTTCGAGTTGCCATACCACATTAGCACAGAGATACAATTGTCGATTTAAATCCCGAAATGGTAGAGATAGTAAAAGTATAAGCAGTAATCGGAAAGATTAGCGTTCGAAGATGTTATTCATGGAGTATAATCCAGTGAAATAAATTTGGGAAGAGAAAAAAGGGACATGAAGAATTCAGATTAGAATTTGACATTAGAATTTGATATGTAAAACCAGTTGTCTGATATGCTACTTGCCTAAATCTTATTATTTGTGATAACCGGAAACCCCGAATTCCTGAGTACTTAAATTCATTTTCTAAAGTGACGCAGAAACATTAACCCACCAGATGAATAACTTTTAGTTGTTTTCATGGAACCAAACTTTAACAGTTTAGTAGTATATACCGAGACAAATTTACATCTGATATATGGATAGCATATGAAATGAATGCAAATTACTTCTCTTGTAAATGATTCACAAATCATTCGAGAACATATATTATAGATAGTAACATAAAATTAAGGTCTAAGAATTTTACTACTTACTTGTGACTGATTTTGAGAACGAGCAGGTAGATATATGGGAGACTGGGCCTGTGATGGTGTGTGAGAAGTGCAGCGAGGAGATTTGGAGTCTCTTCGTTGAATTGGTCGCCCAACCTCATCATGAAGACGTTTCAATTTGAGCAGTTGACTTGCACTAAGTGACGTAGCTGGTGTTTGGGAATCATCCATACCTAAAATAGCTTCTTCATCGTTGATTGAATTTGCGGCAGCAAAAGTATATGAACTGGCAGCACTGACTACGTTGTATGGAGTGCTACCTAAAGGGCACATATCCGTACCGGATGTGATTACATGATCCAAACTTTTCATATCAGTTTCACTAGAAATCACATCTGACAACTAAAAAAGGAAAAAAGAAATAAGACTAGTAATTCTAAAAACAACAGACGTAACCAGAAGTTTACAGCTACTGACTTGAGAATAGGTGAAAATGAGGACTTGGACTACATCTACCCAGTGAAGACAACCTAACCGGAAAAAATTTCAAATCGCATAATAATTGATGCTGACTGAGAGAGCTAAAGTAACGAGTTGGTAGTGTTTCAAGTTCGCGAGTCCTACAAAGTTAACATACGTTGCAGAATGTCTTTTTAAGTTATTTGAATCATGGTAATCTAACACAAACTCTCTCAAATTATCTCAACAATTGACCTTAAATTAATTATTAATCAAATAGTTCGTTCATCCAAGTATTCGGTGGATTATTAAGTGCCATTTATATACAGTATGTTCAATCCCCTAAATAATACTACTTGTTTAGTGTGCATTTATAAGTCGCGAAACATCGACTTTGATTTCTCGATTCCTGTCGTTCTTCCAACGGTTAACCAACAGTCGACAGGTGGTAGGCATTGTGACAGATGATTCACCTGCAATAGCTGCTGCCATCATGCAGGTGTATCCCAATGCTCACCATATCTTGTGTCGCGTCCACCTTGTTCGCAATGTTATAAAGAGGGTAAGTGTTTCGTTCACTAACCTTAACCCAGTAACCTTAATTGTAGAGGGTACGATCAGAAGTGATACAACTATTTTTTCGCCTGATGTTTACTCAAACGGTTGAAAGGTAAGTCAAAAGCAACATAACATTATTTTGTAGTTTTACCAATGTATTATCCTTGATCGAAATATCGGACGGAACGTTTGCCCGATATGTCAGAGACCACCTATTACCGAGAAAACACAAATGGTCTACAGCTTTTCGACCATCAGGAACGCTACTTCAACTCAATAATACGAACTTTGTTGAGACAAGTCACCGAATTTTGAAGATGCATCAACTGAGTCGAAAAACACCTGTGCTGAGATCTATTTTTAGTGTGCTACTTCGCGTTGGATATTGGATGGAAGCAAGATTACAGAAATATACATCAGATTGCCGGGTAAAAGCCAATATCGGCCAAGAGCCAGCAATCCGTGGACTTCAGGAACGACTGACACCAGCTGCATGTCAAGTACTGAAGCGGCACCTGCGCACTCCTATGACGGAGTTTGTAATGTCTGTTGACTTATTCACGGCTGTGGACGCAACAGGGACTTACAATGTACACCGTGATTCCATGCGCTGCTCCTGTACATTTTCCATTGAAAACGGTTTGCCATGTCGGCACATATTGGCTTACTGTACACACAGTATGGCTGATGTGAACTTACAGTCAATTTGTGATAGGTGGTTACACTCTGATACTTATCTGACTCGTATTGCAGTTGAGAATTATTTCCCAATGCAATTGAGCCAGCCGAGCATGAAGAATACAGTGATTGCGTTAATCAGGCGACTGTCTGAGGAACAATGCAGTTCACTTTATAGCCAGTTTTATCAAGAACTTCACGGTAGACTACCACCAACGCCGTTGAACTTACAGGCTGAACCGCAGTTGTACACTAGAACAAGCATGTCGACTAACTTTACAACGCCGTTGATGCATCGAGGAAATGTCGATATGGATGAAACGTTAAGTAACGACGAGGATGACGTAGTTTCTATAAACTCAGAAGAGTTAACAGAACGGGACATCCAAAATGAAGAAGATGAAGAGAACCGTTTGTGTGACATCTGTAATCTTGCACAGCCGCCCTATGAAACTGGTGATGAAGTGGGTTGGGTTTTCTGTCCTTGTGAAGCTATGTTTCATAGATTCTGTGCTTATGACCCATCACCGATGTGTGGCGCCATTACCAACTAATAGTTTGGACGTCCCACCGCGAGAACGATTAAAGGCCCTTTTCAGGGCCACCCACAAATTGATTTAAAGGCATTTTTTCCAATATTGTTTTTGTCTTTGGCAAAGGTCAAGTGATTAAGCACTTTTTAATGTCGAATGCATTTAGATATACCTTAGATATTAATAATCGATAAGCGATTATCGCTCATGTATTCGTAAACTTGTTTCTAATGTATAATACATATAAAGGTTAAGAAAACAGACAAGATTTTGTCATTTTATGAACACTTATCTAATAATTTTAGATGTAAAATAATGTAATTACCGTTCATGTCTTAGTAACATATTTGTAAACTATCTATTACTAGTACATTTTAATAGGAATATTTTAAAATAGTGAAAATCGTTATTTTGTCGTTTGGTGAATAAATTTATGATGACATTTATTAGTGAATATAATAAGATAGTTACAAAGATGAATGTGATTAAAGCTCATGGAGAAGTAAACAAAATTGAGAAAAATATCTTCCTTATGAATAAGATACTGACATTATAAAACAAGTTGAAGCCGTCATCATTGAAATCAGTAATCTGATTAAAAGGTCATATAGTAAGTGTTAAAAGGAATAAGAATATTATCCGTTTCATGAATACAAAATGCAAGAATTTCATATTCCAGTTTTATATTAATAGTACCTGAAACCAGAACTAAGCGTACGTATGAATTACGTCCGATCGTCAACTAAGCCTTCATTGTTATTCATAACCACTGATTATATCAACATATTCATTTGCACACCCATATAACTATTAATTACTGGTACAATCACACTATACAGTTATAAGTCCATAATTTCCATATTTTATAAAGGCCAAAAATATGTCATGGCATTAATGAATTTGACAATGTAATGTATTAACAATGGTGAACGTTTACATCTGTTACGACATATATATATATATAGTTACAAATTGTAACATTTGCAAATTAGAAAGGTCATTCAATAAAGGTCTGGATTATTTGCAGTAAAGTGTTCAGTCACAATAAGTGGAAGAGCATTATAGGAAAATTTAAAATGCAAAAAATTTTGTGTCAATGAAATGCATAGTCTGAGAATTGAATCTTGTCAATTGACATAATAATAATAATAATAATAATAATAATAATAATAATAATAATGATAATAATAATAATAATAATAATCATAATCATAAGGAAAATAAATAATAATAGAATTGTAAATGTTCATTGATACAGTTGACCTTATTCATATTTATACGTTTAAAGTCGATAGATATTTGCTGAGTCAGTCAGACGACGTAGGCTTGTTCATTTACACTTCATGAAACTGATATTTCAAATGCTTGTCAAAAATGGTTACATTCATAATGTCTAAATATAGTTCAGGTTTCATATTACGGTGGTTAACAATATTCACACATGACTGATTAAACATACTAGTTTTTATTACGACCAAAAAATTAATTTTAAAATACAGAACTGCAAATAATTTACAAGTGAACACAATAAACCCTTTCAATGGACTTTTAAAATTAACCGCATTGAAATCTAACGTTTTCTAATTCTCATTAAGAATGACCATTTACAAAAAAACGTTCACTAAATATTAAGTGCCTATTTCGGTTAAATTTATTACTACATTCATATACTGTCAAAGTCAGTTCATTCAATGATGGTCTACGGTTGCTTCACCTGAATCATAAATATTGCAACTAGTAAGTTATCATGATGATTTATTAATATGTTGATTTGTTTCTCGAACTAACAGACCATGTGTTACCAAAAAACCTATGCATACACTTTAGTGATAATTTGTTTATTAATTTGGTATTAAAGATTTGACTACCTACCTTACTCAGTAATCACTATTATCAAATATTCAAACCGGTTTTCAGTTGTTTTTTTCCAAAAACTTTCTTTTTATGTGATATATATAAGTACTCGTGACATTAAAATTGTTGATCGGAAATCAAAAATTTATCCCAATACGCATTCAGTGACAGTAGGATTGCACTTAAGTTAGTGTTTTTTTCTTAAAATATCTAAATTTCTTACAAGACTAAGATTACACAAAAAGATTTATTCATTATCGTTAAATTTCAAATTCAAAAATCAAAATTCTGACATCCAATCACAGCTCTAAATACGATTTCAATTTCAACTAATCACATTGCAAAGATGAACAGTTTACGACCAATTACAAAATTATTAAAGGTGTCAAAATGTTTGTTCATTATCACTTGAGCACACACCTGCAAAACAAGTACACCAATCACCGATCGCTAAATTTTTCTTTGACACCATACATTTTTTTACAAATGGGTGGTAGGGAATCTTAATTGCCGTGGGCAAAATGTCAACCCCTCTCTTGGTTCTCACGTCCTCTATAGTCCTCCTGAACGTTTTGTTGATGCAAATATGGTCGATTTGGTTTTGTGTAGTATGATCCGGTGAAGTCCATGTGGTTTTGTGTATGCGTTTATGTGGGAATATGGTGCCGCCTATGACCAGCTTATTGAAGGCACACAGATTTGCAAATCTCTCACCACTTTCGTTTCTTTCTCCCAGTCCGTGTCGTCCCATGATGTCTTCATATCCAGTGTTGTCCGTTCCAACCTTGGCGTTGAAATCTCCCATCAGAATGGTCAGGTCCTTTTTTGGGCACTTCTCGACGATTGACTGCAGCCTATTGTAGAATTGATCTTTAGCGTCTTCATTGTAGTCGTTGGTAGGCGCATAGCATTGGATGATGTTCATTGAAATGCCCTCTTTCTTTGTTTTAAACGACGCTTTGATGATCCTTGGTCCATGAGATTCCCATCCTATAAGTGCATTTTGCGCTTGTTTGGACAGCATCAATGCAACTCCTTGTGTATGTGGTGCATTTTCTTCTTCATGGCCGGAGTATAACAGGAGCTCTCCTGTAGTTAGTCGTTGTTGTCCAACTTGTGTCCAATGTGTTTCACTGATCCCAAGTACCTCTAGGTTGTATATTCTCATTTCTGCAGCAATTTGGAAGGCTCTTCCGGTGTCCCACATTGTACGAACATTCCATGTACCTAAATAAATGGTCGCTCTGGTTGTCAGAAGGGGCATCGGCCTCGTAACTTCCGAAGGAATTCGGCTTTCATCATGAGGCGTCATAATCCTTCTAAACGAAGACCTTCTGACTCCCAGGGCAGAGTTTAAAAGATTTGAATAATTTTTTCTGGTTAGCGTTTTTTTAGCGAGTTAGTTTTCTACGGGATGGGGACGCTAACCCCATGCCCAACCCTCCTCCTTTATCCGGGCTTGGGACCGGCAGTAGCCCCCGGAGGGACTCCAGGCGGAGTTAAGAACTATGAGTACTAAAGAAGTAAGTCCTATCATTGTCGTTAAATTGGCCTTAATTATTATTATTATTACTGCATTTTTCCCGTTACTTATGTCTCATATTCTCATTATTTTACTCATAATTGCTCATGATATCATTTAATTTATTTCTTACACCTGTGACATTTAATGACCTGTAATTATTGTAGCAAAAACATTTTAAACGAGCAAGAACAAAGATTCTAGCAGAATAGCATGAATTCATTTTCATTTTGTACGTTCTCGTCAGCTGCTTACAGCCTGAATAATATTATCCGACCTGTAAATATATACCTTATATGAAAGTACATTCTACAACATTGATTGTGACAACAGTTCAAAGGGCTAGAAACAAGTGATTACATAATGGATAGATATTGATAGGAATGTAGTGAGTAGAGCTCAGTTGATAGAATAAGATTATTAATTTGGAAGACAGTTGAAATAAAATTCAGTGATGTAATAAATGTGAGACAGAGTTTAAAGAAAAAAATTAAAGATTTGTATCCGGTGTAAAAAATTCTATTAAAAAGATTTAATAAATATTTCAAAATAACCATAAGTGTGAATCGGTAAACTGTATTGGACATTTCATGAAAATAGATGCATACATACATACCAAAAATAACTCTTTACTAACGCATTTTTAATTCTGTATCAAATTATGCAGTCAACTGTAAGAAAATGACTGATAATTGTGTGTGTTTTGTAAGTATAAATGCTTCAAGAATACATTTACTATATTAAATATTTGTTGTTCAATACTGTTTGTGTGTGTACTTTCACATCGACATCCTTATTAAACATTTTGTTTTACCTTCAGCCGAACTGTAACATCATCTGTCTTTTCATCTCTCGTCGTTTATTAGACAAAAGAAAATGTTCAGTAAACATTACAAATTATTCAATTAATTGTGAAATGATACTCCATGTATCTACACTGGCAACTCATAAATCGATGAAAACTACAAATACTTCTTCCATCGTATTGGAATTTCAGAAGACATCACCTTACCTATAAGTGTGAAGAATGATTAGATAAAAGTATACTTTGGGGACGAACCAACCACAATAGAAAACCACATTTTTAGGTTTTTGAGCAAAATTTGAATATCATGTATAACGAGCTGTAGAAATAGATTTGCATACTGCTCAAAAGGTTCAAAATGATAGAGAAAATTTAATTTAGCGATCACAGTGTAAAAACGAGAGTGTTAAATGTGGAAAATGTACGATTCCGTTTCTGTACATAGTGTATAGAAGGTAAATCGACACTTTCACTAAATTCTGGCTCTAAATCCTTAATACTGAAACAAGCTTTAACTTAGTGGCACCAAATTTTATGGACGAAGTAATCAGATGACGCCTTTTACATTTTTGATTTAAATTTATCTAAATGGCTACAGTGCATTTTTACACTGTAGCTGATGTCAGTTCTTGATGAAAACCTTAACAGTGAACCCTAATCTTAACCCTAACTAGGGACAGTATGAAGACTTACAAATTATTTTGTATTCTTAGAAGTGTTCGATATTATGGTCAATAAATATCCATAAGAACGTGTTTATGTTTTTTCCGATTTACAGTTAGAATAACCTGTAGAAGACATCAATAATCTTATTAATTGTGTAAAATCTGTTTATACTTTGCAGTATTATTGTTGACCTTTTTATAAACTATCCATTTATGAAAATTAACTCATTTTGTAGTGGTTTTTTTGAATCTTCCCATTGATATTTAGGACTGTAATTGATCAGTTCTTTATTGGCATACCAATCCAACTAATACAAAAATCAATTAAACTTTATCCCATTACACAAGCTGTTGGCCATCCGGAATCAGTAGCTAAGTGGATAACGCGATGGCATTTGAAGCGAATGGGTATCGGAGTGAACATCAACTTTGGGATACAGGTACATCCAACTGACGAGCTCCAAATAGGAAGAGACGAGACTCCTGGATTTCACTGCTAACCACCACTCATCACAACTATTAAAGTTGTTTATTGATTAGCTGGAAAATAGCTAGAAATTTGAGGTGGTTGTTTTTAGCACGTTCTTATCACTGTACTTTCGCCAAATGATAATTTACCGAAGGTACTATTTTATCTATACTTTTCTAACCGAAGTAAATCTATAATTAATGATTTATGCCAACCGATCCAACAATAAAATGAATTAATATCAGATGGGTTTTTGTGGAGATTGTAGTAATTTCAATGGTTAAGATCATGAGTCAGTTGAAGCTAGACCACCATGGAAAACCTGTAAGCACTGGACGGCCGTCTCGTCCTATTGTGGGACTCCTCAGCAATGCGCATCCACGACCTCGCCCCCGTGAGATTCGAACCCAGGACCTACTGGTTTCGCGCCCGAGCACTTAACCACTAGACCACTGAGCCGGCACCCAACGGTGTTAATGTCTAACTTCAACTAATCCACGAAATTGAGCGACACATTCACCATTGTCTTCAGTGAGTTACTACCTCACAACAGACCTAGTTGAACTCAATTTCGTGGATTAGTTGAAGTTAGACATTAACACCGTTGGATGCCGGCTCAGTGGTCTAGTGGTTAAGTGCTCGGGCGCGAAACCAGTAGGTCCTGGGTTCGGATCTCACGGGGGCGAGGTCGTGGATGCGCACTGCTGAGGAGTCCCACAATAGGACGAGACGGCCGTCCAGTGCTTCCAGGTTTTCCATGGTGGTCTAGCTTCAACTGACTCATGATCTTAAACATTGAAAATAAAATGAATTATTTATATAATAATACTTTCCGATTAAGTAGCAGCATAAAATGAAAATCCTCAGAGTGATGAACACTTTTAAATTATCAGTCAACAGATTACAACGTTAATTTGTAATTTAAGCAATGAAATATCAGTACGCTAATTAGAAGTATTTAAAGATGTATACTATTGAAATTTCAACAGATATATTTTTAACAATGTTTAAGGAAGTCTAAAATATTTGGTAGATTTATTCCTATCAACTTAAAATGTTCACGAAGAGATCAAAATGAGATTGTATGATCAGATAACAAGGTGTGTGATGGAATCGAGAACTCTTCTACAATTCATCTGCGTCTAGTCGGGACAAGTGACAGTAATTTTTTGAAATCCCGAATTAATAACTAAGATAGTATTCGCTGTTTACATAAAGCTTATTCTATCTAAATACACGTCCTCAGTCATTGATCGGGTAATAAGTGAAGTTTGGTAATATTGTAGTTTCCTAATAAATTGTGAGCTATGGTAATAATTGAATGTCTCAGCTTGAAAGTCAGGTGATGTAAATAAAACAAGTGTTTAAATTCTACTTTTCTTCTCACTTGGTTGAAGCATTTCACTGTGTAAAAGGAATTTTCACCCGATTGTAAGGCTCGAAAATTCTATGAATTGATTGAAAATATGTGTTATTATTACAATATGGATTGAGTCAATTGTGCTGATTGCGACATATACCTTAATGTGATGTGATTTACATGATCGACTGACGACCAGTCAAAAAAATGTGGTTTATTAACCTGAAGACTCAGTAAACGGAAAGCCCCAAACTTGGTCAAAATATGAGTCATCTTATACAACAAAAATTATTAGCTGTAGCTGTAGCTCTTCTAGGGCTACTGCCCGCCCCAAGCCCAGGTAAAGGGGGATGGTTGGGTGTGGGGTCAGTAACCCCATCCCGTAGAAAACAATCTTGCTAAAAAACACTAAGCAGAATAAACAATTTATACCATTTAAAATCTGACCTGGGAGTTGAAGAATCTTTCAGAAGAATCATGACGCCTCATGGTGGAAGCCAAAATTTTTCGGAATCCACGAGGCCTATGCTTCCTCTAACAACCAGAGCAACAATTTTAATAGGTATATGGAATGTTCGGAAAATGTGAGAGACCAGGAGGACCAGTCTCACAACAACGGAAATGATGAGATATAACTTGGTGGTTCTCAGAACTAGCGAAACCCATTGAACCCAAGCTGGACAGCAAAGGATAGATTGGGAAAAGGCGCTGCTGCACTATTGGAAGCCTGTAAGCACTAGATGGTCGTTTCGTTCTAGTGTATGGCTCCTCAGCACTGCGTCCATGAAGACTGCATTGGATTCTCGCATGCAGGATAGTGGATGAGCACTTCTGAGGACCAATATACTGGGACAAAAGGGTTGTCCAGTACTTCCAGGTTCTTACTGCTAGCCTAACTTAGACCGGTTAATGATTTCAGTGGAGTATGGATATTGTCTAAACATATATATATATACTACTTTGGTAGTATAGCTCGTTCGAATAAATTGTGATGCCGAATTTCTTTATACAATCTATGACAGACAATTGTTTTAACAAATAAACGGAGAGGAATAGATGAATAAAATAAACTGTTATGAAAAAAGTTAAATAACCAAGGTAACACAAGTTGGAAAAGTTTCTTAGTGTTTTCCGTAGAATTCTTTTTATTAGTTATACTGTAAAAAAAGAAACAGAAACTAATTTCTGAAAAATCATGTATTTTTACTTAAGTTTAATGTTGAATACTGGAAATTATATCGTTTTTCCTCAGCCGTCTGACAAATTATCATCATTTATCTGTAATGTACTATATATGATGGATTGATAATTTGCTTCCTGTATTTATTTCGGAGATGAATAACACATAATGGTTATTTCTATTTAAGGGGTTGCATTGGTACAGTATGCTTTATTATTAACAGAAGTATGTTATGTATCTGTTTTCAGTGTTCAATGTGTTTGTGGGTATGTGCTATACATAAAGATATAATTTTCACGGAAAATTTCACCTTATTTGTTTTTTTCCATCCAGCCAGTTAAGACACACTTCAGTGGCATGTTCATAAGCAGATAGCTACAGAAATGAGGTCCTTAGTAAAGATAACACTATTATATTCAGGATTCACCCACTAAATGAACGGAAAAATGATTAAATACGCTAGATATTACATTTTTATTGAACATTGGAAAAATAATGATTAATCTGAACATTATTAACGTCTTGCAATATGTCACAAATCATATTATTACCGGCTAACAGTATTGTTATGAAAACATTTTCTCCTTCTAACTATATGAAGTCCTTCAAATGTAAACTAATTTTTTTCTGAATTTAAGTGGATTAAATCGACTGTTTGAAATTTTAAAATTAATTTATTTGCATTAACTTTATAAAATCAAAATCATCGTTTGATTATACTATGTAATGTAATTATCACATATCGAAAAATTCGTTTAAGACAATATTACTGATGGATATGATGATATCTTTTAGGCAATGTCATTTCATTTAAAAGTGATGACTACTATGAAACCTAAGTTCAGTACTTGAGATCAATTGTAAATGAACTAAGAGATTACAATCAGTCAGAAAATATTCTACTGACGATCTGTAGCGATAAGAATAAAAGACTTTGAAAGTGGAAATAAGTAACTAGATTGATGAATAAATATAAAAATAAGTTGACGATATTCAAGAAATAAAATGTTCAAAATAAATTGAATTAAATTTAATCATTAAAGATTAAATTTTACTATGAACTATATATACCACAACTATTTGCGTGATTATGATAGTCAGTATTTATTACAATAAACAAAATTATTTCACTATTCAATCACATTTAAAAACAATATAATGATTGTATTGACGGAAGTTATGAAATTCTATGACAAAATATAATGATGCTTACTATGATTATGCTGACTTATGAAGCACTGACTATTGTCTCTAAATAAATGAGTTTTCTATTATTTGTGGAACCAAAAATATCATTAAGTTGTATGTCATAAGCATACACTTATATGAATTATTTTTATCAAGGGACATTAAATTAAATGATCAATTAATATAGTGATAAATGGTACCAAAATGCCATGATACAGTCGAGAGTGTGGAGAGTCAGCTCGCCCTCTCGAAATGCTCTCATATGGCCACGGGCATACAACCACCGCCAGGGAACTCCTACTCACTGACTTCTCCCAGGGTGTTTTTTACGAAATTGAGAAGATGAAAAGTGAATGTCTGGTGCTTTAACCGGGTTGGTAGATATGGAGGATCCACATGAGGGGGTTGAAAAACGCTGATTCCAAAAGAATGGTGCACATGAACTCTACGATCCTGAGGGAACAAATGGCGTATTAACCAATCGTTGGCCACCGCCTACTATGAGACTGTATTTCCTAACGTTGCTCCACTGCCTTGTGTTTTAGACCTTTAGGTCGAAGGCGCTGGGTGTGTTCCCTCGAGAGAACAACCTGTTTCGGTTTAGGCACCCGGGCAGCATCACAAGTCACACACAAATTAAGTGACTTGTGTGGCGCATATGTATTCGGTGCTCCTTTGTACTAATATTTATGTATTCAAATAAATAAATATAGTGAGAGATATTTCCTATCTTAAGTATTGTTGAGTTCTTTGAGCTAGATGGTTTGATTGCGTAGCTTTGATTGTCATTCTGGACAGCATCATCAGCGCTTAGTTCACGTCGAAGTGGGCTGTTTAATTATTCTACGACTAACTTACGTACGTCTATTACTCCTAATGGTCACCGACCAGCATTCTCCAACCCACTCTGTCTTGGGCCTTCCTTTCTAATTCCATCCAATTCTTGTTCATTTTTCTCATATCTATTTCCATTTCCCGGCGTAACGTGTTCTTTGGTCTTCCTCTTTTCCTTTGGCCTTGAGGATTCCATGTGAGGGCTTGTCTTGTGACGCAGTTGGGTGCTTTCCTCAATGTGTGTCCTATCCACTTCCAGCGCTTCTTCCTAATTTCTTCCTCCGCTGGGATCTGGTTTGTTCTCTCCCACAGTACGTTGTTGCTAATAGTGTCCGGCCAACGGATCCGAAGTATTTTGCGTAGACAACTGTTACTAAACACCCGTATCTTCTGGATGATGGCTTTCGTAATTCTCCAGGTTTCTGCCCCATACAGTAGAACTGTTTTGACATTTGTATTGAAAATCCTGACCTTGTTGTTGGTTGACAGTGGCTTTGAGTTCCAGATGTTCTTCATTTGTAAATATGCTGCTCTTGCTTTACCGATCCGCGCTTTCACATCTGCATCAGATCCACCATGTTCATCAATGATGCTGCTCAACTATGTAAAGGTTTTTACATCTTCCAAATCTTCTCCGTCAATTGTGACTGGATTGGTGCATGCTGTGTTGTATCGGAGAATCTTGCTTTTCCCTTTGTGTATATTGAGATCTACTGCTACTGAGGCTGCTGCTACACTGTTCGTCTTCTCCTGCACCTGTTGTTGCGTTTGGGATAGAAGGGCCAGATCATCTGCGAAGTCTAGATCATCCAACTGCATCCTAGATGTCCATTGTATCCCGCGCTTCCCTTCAGACGTTGACGTCTTCATGATCCAGTCGATCACCAGGAGAAAGAGAAAGGGTGAGAGTAAGCAACCTTGCCTGACACCGGTCTTTACCTCGAACGAGTCTGTCAATTGTCCTCCATGCACAATTTTGCAGTTTAATCCATCATAGGGATTCCGTATGATATTGACTATCTTCTGAGGCACGCCGTGGTATCGAAGAAGCTTCCATAGTGTTGTTCTATCCACGCTATCAAATGCTTTTTGTAGTCAATGAAGTTGATGTAGAGTGATGAATTCCATTCAATTGATTGTTCCACAATGATCCGTAGAGTTGCGATTGGGTCTGTACACGATTGGTCCTTATGGAATCCAGCCTGTTTGTCACGAACTTGGGTGTCTACGGAGTCCTTCATTTTGCTTAACAGTACTATGTTGAAGACTTTTCCTGGTATTGAGAGAGGAGTGATGACTCTGTAGTTATCACACTTGCTGAGAACGCCCTTCTTTGGTATCTTGATCAGGTATTCTTTCCAGTCTGTTAGTACTTGTTCCTCATCCCAAATCTTGCTGAAGAGAATGTGGAGTATCCTTGCAGTTGCCGCTACGTCTGCTTTCAGTGCCTCTGCTGGAATGTTGTCTGGTCCTGCCGCTTTGCCACTCTTGATTTGTCTGGTGACCATGCTGATTTCTTCAATTGTTTGTGGACCAACATTGATTGGGAGGTCTGTGGGTGCTGCTTGGATATTGGGGTGGGTTCGGTGAGGCTGGTCGATTCAAGAGTTCTTTGAAGTGTTCTACCCACCTGTTTTGTTGCTCTTCAATGCTGGTGATTACCTTGCCTTCCTTGCTTTTCACTGGTCGCTCCGGTTTACGTTGATTTCCAGAGAGTTTTTTTGTCGTGTCATACAGTTGTCTCATGTTTTCTTCTCTTGCAGCTTTTTCTGCCGTCGTTGCTAAATCTTCCACATATTTACGTTTGTCAGTTCTGATGCTCCTCTTCACTTGCTTGTTTACTTCTGTGTATTCAGCTTGTGCCTTGGCTTTTTCTGCTCTTGTTCGACTGGTATTGATTGCTGCTTTCTTGTTCCTCCTTTCTTGAATCTTATCCAGTGTATCAACAGTGATCTTTTCCTTGTGATGGTGCTTCTTGTGGCGCAGAACCTCATGGCATGTTGAAGTGATTGCTTTTTTGACCCCCTTCCAGCTGCCCTCCATAGTAGTTCCTTCTCCATTGAGTAGATCATGAAAGGCCTGGAACTTATTGCTGAGGACTATCTTGAATTCGTTGAGTTTGTCAGTATCCCAAAGAAAGGCCGTATTGAACTTTTGTGATATTGTCCGCTCCGTTGTCCAGTACTGCTTGAGTTTCAATTTCATCTTGACGACCAGCAAGTGATGATCTGATGCTATATCAGCTCCTCTCTTGGTTCTTACGTCTTCCATCGTCCTCCTGAGCTTTTTTGATGCAGATATGGTCGATTTGGTTTTGCGTGGTGTGACCCGGTGAAGTCCATGTGATTTTGTGAATGCGCTTATGTGGGAATATAGTTCCGCCTATGACCAGCTTATTGAAGGCACATAGGTTTGCAAATCTCTCACCATTTTCGTTCCTTTCTCCCAGTCCGTGTCGTCCCATGATGTCTTCATATCCGGTGATGTCCATTCCAACCTTGGCAGGTGCTTCATTGTACCAATGTTTAAATAAATAAATAATAGTAACTTACGAGTATCGTCTACCCTTAATGGCCACAGTTTGCAGCCCTAAAGTAAAGCAGAACGAACTGCTACTTAGTGTACTTGTTCTTTTAATTGATAGACTGGTATTTCACCTTCGCTATAGGTGACGTAAGTTGGTAAAAGCCAAACGAGATTTTGGGATCCGTGCAGAAATTTCGTCAGACACCAAACCGTTTGGGCTGACCAAACAGGTTGATTTAATGACTTAACTAATTTGGACATATGCAAGATTGTGAGATAGTAAGTTTAGCATAAATTATTAGCGCCATTCTATGATACTATTCAGAAGAAATAACTGATAGAATAAGAACACAAAATCCAGACAAAATATGGAGTTTGATTTTGTTTTTTTTGTATTACAAACAAATGAGAAACTTCTGTTTTTATTGTTTTGTCTATAGCAATTAATCCCACATACTTCATCTTATAAAGTCATGTGATTTCATGGCCGAATCCAGTAATGCACAAACTCCTAACTTTTCTTTGAAAATGAAGTAATCAACTCAATATTTTCTCAGTTATTACGATATTGTGTTTTTGTTCGATGTCTTAATGCACATACGTGACTACCTTCTTAAAAAAATTACTATCACAGTGAAAGATGTTTTTTGCCAAACTTTCTGTTTTGATGCTTCAAGAAGTTCTCTCGAGATTTTTTAAGTTTTATAAACAATTTGATTTATGACTGTCAAAACATTTACGTTTTAAAGGTTAATCTTACGATTAGTAAATCTTAAAACCTACCAGTGGTCGAAAAGAACACAGAGGCATGTTTTTCATGTCATGTTTGATGCTGAACTTTGCAATTATGATATTACTTTTCATCTAAGAATTTATAAATCTCTACGAATCACGTATGACTAACCAAAGAAAAAAATGAAAACAATTACGTTGAATTTTAACCAATTAGAAAAATGCTTACGCGGCTAAGAGGGCATCAATATCATATAGCATAAACACATTTTACGTAATTCTTGAGTCGATTGAAATTATCTAAAGATTTTTCTGCCTGTAAATTGTGAAAACTCTTAAAATGACGCAAATAGATTTTTAGGAGTTTCCAACCTGTTCTTTGTTAGGGTCAAGATAACAGGTTTAGGACTTTCAATCAAAGGTAAATTTGATGTATACAATTAATATGAAAAGAATTGAGTACTTGATACGTTTAACACTGTCATTTTTAATCATTATCACTTTAAGTTCTTTGAGCATAACCCAAAAGTATTTCTAATTCCCATCTTACGTGATAAAAGATGCAAGACATTTTTAAATTTCATGCAAAAGCTCAGAAGTTGTTTTATCGGTTTCGGTTGACCGGTCTCCATACTATACTATGAGTAATCTATTTAAGATATTTGGTTCATAAAATAAAATGATAGGTCTATCAAATGTTTCAGGATTGTAGAATTCAATTTTATAGCAACTGAAATCAATGTTTTGAATACTTTCGTAACTATTGGTTGCGTTATGTTCTCTGATCTAGATGGCTTGACTGCTGAGTATATTCAGTGCATAATTCATGTGTAAGTGCGGGGAAACGATAGATGCTGTCTAATGATAGTTAGGCTGTTGGTGAAATTCTCTTCCTTTCCAAATAAATAGAAACATACTACATTTATTGAATTTTGCAGCTCAGATTGATGTTTTAAGTGGTATTATATTGGCTGTGCTAGATGATTTAATTGCAACGATTTCATCGCCATTGTAGATGACATTTTCTGAATAAATTATTAGCTAGTGATTTGAACGTATGCTTTTAACACACAACATTAACAGAACGTGCATTATCAAAAAAGACAGCAATGATGAAGAATGAATTCAATCTTTCCAAAATATTCGTTATCATTCCACAGTAAATAATACATATTCAATTAATAATGATGATGAAAATAATAGCAATCTACGTTGACATGAACTTTCTTACAGCAAGAAAATTTCAGTATCACTTGTACAGTATCTCATTAAGTTCCCCTCTAACATACATTTAAGTTGTAATTTTATTTCATAAATGCTTTTTCAATAGTCATTATCTTCCTCTCATCTTCAATGGGGAAAGTTTACTATTCTATCAGATGCAACAACTAATTTTACCATCCATCAGATATTGAGTGTATGAGTTCAAATATATCCATTTGTTGCTTTTTTCCAAAGGGTAGACACGGAGGACAATGTGTCAACTGGTAAATTATTTAAATCTGAGATCACTGGTATTGTGGTGTGTGCTACTTATATTGACATAGGAAGTATATGATGTAAGTCGTGAACAGAAGGTCTGGCAGCAGAGAGACAAGAGGATCGAACAGTAAATAATGGAAACAAAATGCAATTTATATGAAAATGCAAGAACAATGAAATCTGAGTCATTTTGAGACAATTGATGGACATTTTGCAAATTAAGCATTTACTTTATGATTGTTAGATTTTATTAACAAGTGCTGTAATTTTGTGTTGAATACATTCGATTGTCCCCACTGGTGTTCTTGTTCACTACAGTATCACGACTAAGTTGTATACCTTTCACAATTACTCGGTTCAAATGAAACAAAAACAGAATGGTTGACTGTAATATTTGGGCAATTAGATATCAGATGGCCTACACGTTTAGGCAGGCTGTTGTGTTTCATCAAATAATTTTTTTGTTTCTACGACACTTTAGAATTGTTGTGATAACACAGTGACATTCTCCTCTTTTTGTGAGTTGCTTATTTTTGGAAAAGGTTGAGAATTATATTTTCGGAGTATTTAATCTCACATTACTCACAACCTATACTTAAATATCATAGAGTATGTGGTTGAAAATACATGTCGTTTTCTTTTGTATTGATATAGTTACTTTATTAAATTTATCTAGGAAACTAATTGTATGAAATTGATACTTTCCCATACGACGGGACAAAATACTGATATTATTTAGGTCAATATCACTTTGTATCAATTCAGTATAAACTTCGCTTGATATGTATGAACTTTAGTTCTGTGTGACAATTATATTCTCTGTATAAATTCAGGTGAACTGTATCCAGTATGTACTTATCATCTCATACGTGATATTATTGTGGAAAGATTAGCAAGTAAATAACTGTAATTGGTCTAATGACAACGTGGTTTCGGACGAACGTGGTTTTTGCGACTTATATAGGCACGTAGTTTTGGGCATTAAACATATCTTCATTGTATAAGTCTTCTGTGTTCTCGCTTTGTATTGTGGGGATTGTAGTGGTTTTCGTTCCAAAGTATAAACAGTAAGACTGCAGAACCTACAGTGTCGATACGTATATAACGGCGACAATCCCGTACTTAGCGCTTACATTATCGCATAGATAGTTTATTTAAAAGGCTATAAAAACAAGATTGTGAAATTCGGACTGGCTTTTAACAAAAGCATTACATGTTTTTTTGAACAAGCAAATTATAAAAGTACAGTTAAACGGCATGTGTATGAAAAGTGATTATTATTTCACGTCAACTAGCTAAAAATGTAGATGTCACACTTGATATAATAATTGTAGATATTCTTAAATATTGATTACTACGGAAAATGGAAATAAAGTCTGAATAACTATATGAGACACCTCAATAGTAAACTTCTACAACACTGCCAGAGGTTGGACCCACGACATTTAGAGCTCACTACAGGAGCTTAGCCTTCAGACCACTGAGCCGGCATCTAATGTTCTGTATGTCTGACTTCAGTCAATCTATCCCAAATGTGGTCACTGATAAGCACCGGTGAAAAGTTTTATACTAAGATAAAACAGCCGTCCAATACTTCCTGATTTTCAGTGGTCGTTTAACTTAGGTAGTTTGGTCATCTCAATAACACTGAACAATTCCCATAATGCCCTCATAACGCAAATAAGTTTGTAGATTCCTAGGTTTTTTTTAAATAGCATTATTTATGAGCCAATTTATCTGAATATGTAATATTTATACAATGATAGTCGCAGATCAAGACACAGTTTTAATACTAGTCTGAATATCACTGAATGTTTATGAATAGCCTATGAGAAAATACTAATTTGTTCTCTTAATATCCGCTATTCATAGGATAAATGGGTGTAGATTTAAATACTTCACAGACACGTTCACTTTACATGTAATTAGATTATATATGTACAAAACTGTTCATACATATCCTTTTTTAAAACATTACCTGCATTCTTCAATTTTTTTACAGTTTTGTTTTAAACTGTTCTATTCTCTGAATAATTAAATTGTGAAAACTTCATGGTTTTACAGAATGATAATATCATAAGTAAAGTTCTCCGAAACTGTTGAGATCTTGAGATTTCTTCCCCAGTTGACTAACTCTATGTCCTATTGCTACGATATATGACTAGCCGCTACTAGTAATCACTCTGACAATGTCTGTGCTTTAATTTCGACTGTTTTATTCTCATGATCTATTATCTGACGTTGTATTCTTATAGGGTACTAGACTGATTTTTATCTCACTATGTATATTGATTTCTATTGAGGTATTAAATAATCGCTGATCTTCTTTGCATCGTTTCTGTTCGGAAGCTCGAGATCGCCTTAGTACCATTCATGACTACAATTGCTCATATACATTGATACAAGCGCAAAAATATGATGGTATGTTTGACAGTTAATGAACGTTGCAGAAAAAGAAATAGATTAGAAACGTTGTTTGATGTAGGATTATTTACCTTGACTGTTTGTAAGTGTTGATTGGATCACTTCACGAAACCACACTTCCAACTTCAGTATAATTAGAAACAATATCATATTTCGTATTATACAGAAAAACACTTTTCATGTAGCCAACTTCTGATTTACTAGTATATATATGTATGATATTGTTTCTAATCATATATATTGGTATACCTTGTAGCCTTGTGCCCTATTAATAAATAACGTAATGATACCGCCAATTAGAGAACAGTGACTTATCGACCAAACCAATGACGCGTACATGTTCATGAGCAGTCTAGGGTCCTTATTGGTTCATCTCCCTGCTTAGCCCTGCCTGTTGAGTCCAGAACATCACTTTCAGCCTCTGCGATGTGAATAATGTATTTCAAGCATACTGGGTTTATATACAACTCAAACAGACCACATCGTACCATAAACTGGAAAATAACATTTGTACAAGATCTAACCAAAAGTGTCCGTGAACGTGGGAGACTGTAATTAATAGACTGGGCATAACTCAAGGACGGTAAATCGTGTAATAATAGTCTATGGGTCAAAATAATGCTTTAATAAGAGGAACATGAATGTGTATAGATTAACTACTTAATAACTATACAATAAAAATATATGTATCGTATTGGTCCATAAATAGTTCTCAAGAGTTATCATTCATAGTTCTCGTCGGGATATAACGTATATAACATGTACGTAGTAAATCAGTAGTCGGTTACATGAAAACCTATATGAAAGCTTAGTAGAATACGGATAACTTAGTATGTGTCTAGTGATGGAATCCATAATCCGTGTTTTGTTCTACTTCGTGTTAGTCAGGTTGATGTACTTAATTCTTAAATGGGACGAGATGCAGGTCATAGTTTTACATTGCTAAACGTTAACATTAGCGTTCTAAAAATCAATGAATGGTACTTCCTACGTATTCTAATAATAACTTTTAAAAAAAATGATTTAAGGGATTTACCTGATTAACACAGCAACACTACTTATAGATGTAAGTATTAAATAAATTGAAACAGTAAAATAAAGAGATCCATCTTTATTGTATAGTTTCACTGTGCTCGTTCAAAGCAATATTCGGTTCATTTCTGTTAGATTAATTACAAACAATATGATTTGGAGGTATAATGTTCGGTAAACTTAATTTCAGTAGATTTGTATAAATGTTTTTCTTTCAATATTTTTCCTACACAAAATGAAATTCGTTCATGTTTAACTGAGTTACGTAAAATCCACAGTTCAATATTGATTGTGATTTACATAAGAAAAGTGTACACAGGCAAAGTTAAAACTAATCAGTTGTTTAAAATAATTGGTTATGCAACAACAAAATTATTATTTTTATTTATGAGACAAAAAATTATTGTTTATACTTACATATTTCTCTAGATTTCAAATTCTCCTAGATATCACCGACAGGATTTTTATTATCCACCCGGCAATTTTTGAAAAATTTTTTTAAAAAATTCCCCTTCACCCCACTGAAAAATTTTTTCCACCCCAAAATTACAATACTTTTCATCCCTTGTTTCGTCCAATGAAGTGGCTAGTTTTAAAATTCGTTTTAATTGGTTAGTTATGTCTTGAAAATTGTTATAAAATATCAGTACTTGTCGACGAAGTACATTTTAATCGTCATTATGGAGGAGAGTAACTTGCCAAGTCCAAGCGTTGGTGTTCCTGACGTCACGGAAACGGAGGAAGTGTTTTTGACAATATTGGTTTTCGTTGCGTTCCCATCATTTGAAGCGTTAAAGGCCGCTATCGCAACTTTCGAAAGATCGACTTATAGTCATTATGTAGTGAGAGATTCGCATACGGGCAGAGATCAGAATTCGTATATTAAATTTGTGTGTTGGAAAAATGGGCGTATAAGGTCTAGCGGTTCGTCACAGAGGATTAGACGGAAGAGGTAATTTGGTTGATGTAATTATAATTTTTTTGACGAAGGGCTTCCATGAACACGCAATGTCCGGCATTATGTCATTATGTAGTGTACAATTAAAATTTCATTGACTTACGATCATGTTTTATTCTATACTCCACAACGCTACACCAATTTCTACGCGAAATCAGCTGTTGAAAAACTATATTAGAATAAAGATACTTCCACAATTAGCTAGCATATATGATTTTCTTAAAACTGAAACTTAATACATTTTGCAGTGAACAAATTGGTGATTTCTTTAAAAAAGTTAGTCACTGAAAATAAACAAAATATATAAAGATAAAACAAAATTCATAAACTACTTGTATATGTCAAATTTATTAACCGCAAAACTACTTATATTTCAGACAATGAGTAGACATAGATTGATTATGGAAATGAGACGAATTTTAAAATTATTGAAATGATTCGTTCACAGATTAGAGAAATAGTTGAATACGTGTTAGATAGATACAGAAATTGTAATCACTAATATAAACTTAAAAGTAATTCTTGCAATGATCTGAAATTAACTGTAAAATCATTGCAAACCACAGAACATTGAAGTGAATTCAGAACCCTTAAGTTTAAGGACAATTACAGTATCTTCGAATAGTTTATTAAAAATTGTTTGGTTCACTTTACTATGTAAGCAATATCTCAGGAATCAATAACAAGGATTCCGAAGTCCTTCAGCATCAATGTCACTCGCAAACCAACTCAATCCCTTAGCACTGTTCGATGCAGAACAAAAGACACAATAGTGAAAGAAAACATAAAATATCATCTACAAAAATAAACTGCACCAAATTCGAGAAATACTACATTGGACAAATTGGATGCTCCCTTTACCTATTCATAAATAAACATCGATTATCAGTGAGGCAACATGCATTTAGAAAACTATGGGTACGAATTAATTTGAAAAAATGCCGAAAATGTGAACTTGAGAAACTTCAATAATCCCAAAGAATTTCTTGAAGATTAGTATTGAGGTCAATCAGCAGTCAACAGACATTTCGGAATTACCAAAATCTACGGACCCATGCGGAACAGGTCAATTAATGACAAGATCAGAGGTCAACCAACAAAACCAGGATCATATAATAAGAAGACGATTATCAGAACTATGTGATATATTAGTTCTGATAACCTTCGTCTCCTTACTACACTTAAATATCCTGTCTTTTCGATTTTCATTGTTAATTAAATAGTGCTTAAAGTTTTCTTGCATCAGCTGCAACATAACTGTTGTATTATGAAAAAAATACACAAACTTATACAACAAAGTGCAAGGAAGAAGACAAAAATGAGCCATATGAAAACCTAGATCACGGAAAAAAAAGTGTAATTATACAGCATCTTAATGCATCTATTTTTATATCAGTACAATTCATATTGATCACTAGTTTAACTTATTCAGGTTTTTAACTCATATCAAACAAGCCATTAACATACTGTACAAACCCTAGTTAATGGTACAAATCATCGACCTAACTCACTTGTTAAGATGTCCGAATCCTCCATTACATCCATCGTCTTCATATTTAAAACTATGTGCTCACTAGTGACTAGCAACGAGAGGGAATACTCTGAGTTATAGTGAGAAGCCGTGACTGGCGAATTTAATTCGTGTTGTGTGTGGAGGTTAGACATTAACACTGTTGGGTATCGGTTCAATGGTCTAGAGGTTAGGTGTTTGCGCCGGATACCTAAGGTCCTTGGTTGGATTCCCCGTGGTGGAGTGGTGAGGATGCAAGCTATTGATGAATTCCATATTAAGATGAAACGGCCATCCAGTACTTCTAGTTTTTAAAAGGTGGTCTACCTTAGATTGGTTCATGATTTCTCTGAAATTCAACAATTTCCACAACCCAAAACCAAAAACTATAACAAATATTTATATTTAGCTTTAATCATAAAAGTTACAGTCCATGACTATAACCAAGTCCAAAGTGAAATAGTCATTACCTATAACGTAAAAGTAATCGTTCGGCTAGGTTACACACTGAATAAAGTATGAAGTATGAACCGCTGAATTCGAAGGTAATTATCCACAGGTTTGACTTTTGCTATGAAACTACGGAGCTCTTATTTCTATCTCTGACAAAATCATTGGTGCTTGTTGATGAGATTTCCTTTGCTATGTACCCTGACTATCAATGATATACCAACCTATGTCAATCCTTGATGAATATTATCTTATACTAAAACTACAACCGCTTATCTCTATTCTATGAAATTTATCTTTGAAATTAAACACAGTGACTGATCGATATTTATTGTTTTTTTTGGATTACATTATAAAATATACATTATATCATCCACATATAAGTTCAATGTTGATTATCTTTCATATACTGTATCATTCGGTGAATGGTAGAAAAAGTGGTTCACATATCAGTGCATGAAAAGACACAAGGGTTTTTAGAAGCAGTATCATCAACTGTAAATACAATTCATTAATCACTTACATTTTTGGTGAGGCTTCAATCTATGGACGAACCAATGAAATTAAGAATAGCAAGTCTTGGATTTCGGCGCAAAATTTACTTATCTGTATGGTTAAATTGTATTTAGGCATTATAACTGATGTCAGTTCGTGATGTAAACCCTAGCTCTACTTCCTAGCCCTAATTTTTTAACTTTTAATTCTAATTCTAGATCCCTACATTGATTTGGCCTTAGTAAGCATATGGAATTTCTCAAGGTCATTTTAGTAGTAATCAGATGTTGTACATAAATTATGGTTTCCCCATGATGACTTTTCAAAGACTTAGAAATCTCTTGGAATTGGTTGTCGCTTAAAAATACTCAAAACCATTGTAGTGAACGAGGACAAGAGTGGGGACAATCGAATGTATTCGAATACAAAATTATCGAACATCTCAGTAAAATCTGAGAACCATACAGTAAATACTTCATTTGCAAAATATCAGCCAACCGTCTCAGATTTCATTGTTCGTTTGTTTCCACAGCAATCATTTTCTGCTGTCATTCTCTTTTCTTCAATCTTCTTAACCTTCTGCCACCAGGTATTTCACTTTCGACTGATGATACATCTCAAACTAATAATACACAGCATCTCTCACTAGTGCTATATGGTCTTCGTTTACTCTCTATGAGACATTCTATGACATAAATTAAACTACAGTTCACTAATAGGAAAATAAATAAGTATACTAAACATCTAAATTGCTGATTATATGTTAATTTTAATTTGGACAGAATCCAGTTAAAAAAAACTCATCAACGCCGGATTAAATTGATAAACTTTCAGATTGAACGCTTGAATCGGTTTCCTAAGCTTTTGCAATAACCTCAGGTTAACTCTACACGACAACTTGAGCACGAGAGGAAGGATGCAAAATATGGAAAGAACGCTTTACTCTAAGGTTCGTTTATGTACAGAAAATTGAGGGTATTTATTGCATTTCAGGTGGTCTTGGGCTTCTGGTAGGTTCTAGAACCCTACCAAACATAGTAGCAGGATAGGCAATCATCCAATCAGTAATGTGACACATGACTCTTCACTTTCTAGATATTTCTGAGAAACGTCTGCTCAATGCCGATTGGATAAAATGTCTCCTATCGTTTTCAGGGCCCTATCGGGCTTCATCCGAGGAATATTCTGCCCCCCCCCCAAACATAGATCCTTTGAATTTGTTGTTGCTAAAACTTCTAATGTTTTAAATTTCTTTGTATTGATGGTTGATTTTGATTCATTTTTGTTTTTCAGAGTTCAAATAAGTGAACTGGTAATTAAATTATTGTTCACAATTAAATTGTTTTACTTCTTCCCTAATTACCGACATCTACGAATGAATATTAAATAGTGAACTTGGAAAAATCCATAACCATATATTTTCTATTTTATTTATTCGTGTTATCATCCCTCAGGTTATAAATATCCGAGAGATAGCAGGCAATCAAGAGCTAAATAACTTAAGGAATCATACTTTTATACACGTAATCACAAGGAAATAAAAAATTCCTAAACTTTTCATTTTACTGTTTTCCCCATCCCAATTGCTAAGCGAAGCTCAAAATACCTAGTTTTCGTCATCACATAGTATTTATTTCTTTAATGGCTAAACTCGACAACACATCTCTAATTCATATTTCCGCAATAATGTTTGCTGTTATCTGACTGCATGCTGCTATTTCTGGTTTGCTGACCATTTTGTATCCCAAGGTCATTCATTGTTACTAATAAAAAAGTTCCTTCTTAATTTCCAACTTCTGTTCTTAATATTAAATTATTCTGCAATTACATTTTGTCTAAAGATTTGGGAGGAGGAACAAGTGCCGATGGACTGGAAAGAAGGACACCTCATCAAGATTCCAAAGAAAGGAGACCTGAGCAAATGTGAAAACTACAGAGGAATCACACTACTGTCAGTACCAGGAAAAGTCTTTAACAGAGTTTTGCTGAACCGGATAAAAGATGCAGTAGACGCCCAACTTCGAGATCAACAAACTGGATTCCGTAAGGATCGGTCGTGCACAGACCAAATTGCGACACTACGGATCATCGTCGCACAATCAGTTGAGTGGAACTCGTCACTATACATCAACTTCATCGATTATGAGAAAGCATTTGACATTGTGGATAGGAGAACATTATGGAAACTTCCCCGACATTATGGAGTTCCTGAAAAGATTGTCAGCATTATTCGGAACTCATACAACGGACTACAGTGCAAAGTCGTGCATGGAGAACAGCTGACAGATGCATTCCAATTAAGGACCGGAATAAGACAAGGTTGTCTACTCTCTCCCTTCCTCTTTCTTCTAGTGGTCGACTGGATTATGAAGACCTCGAGATCTGAGGGACAACACGGCTTACAATGGACAGCTCAGGACCAATTAGACGATTTGGACTTCACAGATGACCTAGCCCTCCTATCCCATACACACGAACAAATGCAGTTGAAGACAGCCAGTGTAGCAGCAGTCTCTGCCTCTGTAGGCCTCAACATACACAAGGGGAAAACCGAGGTCCTCAAATACAACACGGAGAACACCAATCCAATCATACCTGATGGCGAAACTCTGGAAGATGTAGAATCGTCCACGTACCTGGGAAGCATCATCGATGGACAAGGAGAATCAGAGGCAGATGTAAAGGCGAGGATTGGCAAAGCAATGGCCGCATTCCTACAATTGAAGAACATATGGAACTCAAAACAACTTTCAACCAATATCAAAGTGAGAATCTTCAATACGAACGTCAAGGCAGTTCCACTGTACGGAGTTGAAAGTTGGAGAACTGCTGCAACCATCATCAAGAATTTACAGGTATTTATAAATAGTTGTCTACGCAAGATACTCAACATCCATTGGCCGGATACTATTAGCAACAGCCTTTTGCGGGAGAGAACAAACCAGCTTCCAGCTGAAGAGTAAATTAGGTAAAGACGATGGAAATGGATAGGAAATACACTACGCAAATCGTCAAACTGCATCACGAGACAAGCCCTAACTTGGAATCGTGAAGGAAGGCGGAAAAGAGGAAGGCCAAAGAACACATTACGTCGGGAAATGGAAGCAGATATGAAAAGGATGAATAACAACTGGGAGGAGCTGGAAAGGATTGCCCAGTACAGGGTTGGATGGCGAATGCTGGTGAGCGGCCTATGTTCCTTCACGAGGAGTAACAGGCGTAAGTAAGTAAGTACATTTTGTCTAACCTTTATGTCGGGAAGTAAATTATAATATCTTTTGATGTAAAATGTTAGCTACTTAAAGTTATTTGGGACTGAAGAATTGTGTTCTTAATGTACTCTTTCATACAAGCATATTTATCAACGTACTTTAAAAGTTATGACTATAAACTGGACAAACGAAAATTTCTCTTCAAAATAATAATTTTGATTGACACGTTCTACTGAATAAACATTTTTATTCTAATTGTGAACAATAATTTAATTACCAGTTCACTTATTTGAACTCTGAAAAACAAAAATGAATCAAAATCAACCATCAATACAAAGAAATTTAAAACATTAGAAGTTTTAACAACAACAAATTCAAAGGATCTATGTTTGGGGGGGGGGCAGAATATTCCTCGGATGAAGCCCGATAGGGCCCTGAAAACGATAGGAGACATTTTATCCAATCGGCATTGAGCAGACGTTTCTCAGAAATATCTAGAAAGTGAAGAGTCATGTGTCACATTACTGATTGGATGATTGCCTATCCTGCTATGTTTGGTAGGCAATGAGGGCGATGAAACAAAGAGGGAAGAACGAAGCAGACTGAAGTAGACAAGTGAGCCACCTCGATTTAATCAAGCATTAATCATTATTTATGATCACACAAAAATAAGCTGCAGAGATGTGATGAGTAGGATAAGATGTACACACACATACGCTCATATAACAACAGTCAGGGCAGATAAGTGGATAGTTACCGAGATCAAAACGTGACTCGAGATGAGTAGATAAATTGGTCTATCCAGAAGATAGAATAAGTTATATGGGTTTAACATAGTAACCCACACTACACACCATCATTAGTATAAACTTCATGGAGAAGTGAGGTATTTGGATTTCTCCACATACGACTGACAACTTGTCCTGCAGGCCCAGATTGGTTACGGTTAACCTTTAGCCTTTCGTTGTCTGCATATTCATTTTGATTGTCTTTCCTTTTGACCTCATTCTCAATCCTATGTTGGTTTATGATTTTTCTGATTAATTGAGAGATTTGAAAGATTTCGATAGGTTCGTTGATTGCTGATTGACCTGAGTACCAAGCTTCTAGAAATTCTCTGGTGTTCTTTGTTTTCCCTACAACTAAAATTTCAACATTTTTTCAGCCGAAATTTGTCTGCAACTATCCATATACACCTGTATAAGCGAATTTATATCATGGGATTTGACATGTAGTTGGTGTTTACGCACACGAAGATGAAAGTGGCTCCTACTTTATCCAATGTAGTGTTTCTAGGATCTTAGAACAGCTTATTTTGTAGATATGTATGTCTTTTCTTTTGCTGTTTCATCCTTTAGTTTATCTAAAACTGAATGAAGTGACTTTTATGGTTTATCTGTTACACCTATTGTATAGAGCAATTTCCTACAGGTTTAATTCTGAGCTATTCTCTAGACCGTCGAATACAGAGTCTTGGTTTGGCCAAAGTCAGAACAAGTAAGCTATTTGGCTAAATAAACTTTATCTGTTTCTAAAACATAAATTAACATCGTTAGTGTACAAACAAACAGTACGGTCTATTAATACAGGGAAAAACAGAGACAAATAACATACCGAACAGTAGCCAGAGAATAGGAAAAATGAGTCAACAAGCCAATATTGTTTTACAATGAACATTAAACTGTGATTGGTTAATAAAGAGATACAGTCGTACAAGGTCAAGAGGAGTTAATGTGTTGGTGGGCGTTTCCCTTTATTATTGGTGGGTTCGTCTATCGATCACATTTTACACCTATTTCAAACAGTTTCAATAATCTTGTAGTAAATTCAGGTATTTCCTTCACAAATAATAGGATGGTCCGTTTTTTGGTTCCCATATTTGATTTCATTTTTGCTGTCCTTCGAAAGACAGTCATTAAATGTTATTCTTGACTTTTCTACTCTCTAAGTATCTTTCAGTGTGTTCTCTTCCTTTTGAATAAAGTTTGTGTGCAGCTGATTTTGTGAGTTCTTGTTATTCAATTTATACTATCATTCCCATCAACTTTCAGATAATGAATTTAAATCTTTAAACTAATCTTCCCTTGGAAGGGTGTATAAAATGGAAAAATGGTAAACCAGTAGATCATGGAGATTGATAACTCCGAATAAAAACAGACGCAAATGTTTTCCAAGGTAAATGTACTTATCAGTTATCTTGAAAATCTACTTTTGATACAGACGAACAGCTTTTTAATCATAAATAACTATTTACTTCGACAAAGCTATCAGTACATTACTTAAGGATCATTAAATAAAATAATGAATGACAGAAGTTTAGCTGTAGTAAAAATCCATTATAGCTGAAAATTTTGAACGCTTTTTATCATCAAAAATTATACTAATTTTGTTGTTTCCGAAATCGAATCTTGTTGCAGGTGTGGATTTCTTTTGTATACCTAATGATATTAAACTAGATAGATAGTGATTTAAAAATCCAGTGTTTAAAACACTGATATCCGGTGTTTATCAGTTTGAATATTTTCTGGTCCAAGGCCAACCATTTATTCGGTATTTCAATAATAAATATGAATAATTTAAATTGTTATTCCATTTTAAACTATCATACGTCAAACTAGGTTAAAGAAATGTTTTACTCAAGGAAATGTATTGAGTGCAGTTTTCAAACATGAAATTCTCAGCTTTTAAAAATAGTTTCAAATTACTTATTAAGTTTAACATCTTGATATGTATCCTGACTATTACCTATTACCACCTAACAACTCTATATTTAAAATACCTGTAACCAATAGAATGTCTAGATAAATAATGAAAAGTTTCACACTTCAATAAATAGTGTATTTGCGCAATTGGTTATCTTAAGGAGGAACATTTTTAAAAAGATATGTTGACCAAAAGTAGTGAAAATCATCAAAATATTTTAAATTTTAATTACGGTCCATAGTAATTACTATATTACTATACCCAAAATAAGCTATCAAGTCAAATGTTTCAGTGAAAAAAACGCTGTAAATCTTACTGCTTTTTATCCTGATTCTGTAATCAATGGATTTTACAATGGCTTTTTCGTGAACAGCTATTTCAGTAATCCTCTTGTTGTTCATGTTAAGAATTGAATAGGTATAACCATTAATTCACAAACATTTTTAAGCAAGTTGACAAGTGGCTAGCAGTGGAATCTAATCTTATTTAGGGTTTCAGTATTGATATCCACGCTGAGACCCGAACCTACCTAATGCATTTCAGTCCAATGCTCAACGCGATGTTCACTTAGCTATTGAGTTCACATTGAATGTTTCGTTACTATGTTTTATTTCGTGATTATCTCACTAATACAACTGTATAACACTGATTTCAGATTTGAATTTCCTCTATTCTTATCTCATTGTTATGTGTATGTGTTACTGGATTATTACGAATTCTAACTACAATCTATGTACTACAGGTCGCGATTTTTAATTATGTCAGTAATTATTTAATCATTTTTAAATGTTATTTTGTTGCTGTAATACTCGCTGAATCATTTTTCTACGTGTCATTTTTTGTATATTTCTTGTCCAGAGAAAATAATCAAATCGTTAAGGATGAACCGAAGCTACAAAAACCACGAGTCACAAGTATTATTCATATACGTGATTTTATCAATGAAGTGTATATGAAGAATTTATTCATTCATCTTTGTGTTCATGAATTCATATGAAGTTATGCACTTAAATACAAGTATGTTGCATTCGTGCATCTATATATAGTCTGATGATAATATCAAATAATTCAAATGTAGTCTCTGATAGAGAAATTTTCAATCGAAGTTATCATGAGTTTTGTCTGGTATTTATTTTAACTGGTTCAATTAGGAGTTAGTCACCGATTTTATTCAATCAGTTACAAAGATAGCATTTAGCAGCTATATTATAAATCGTGGATAGTTTTTTTATAATCTACTTATTTGACATTTAAAAGCGATACTCATTATTTAAATTGTTAATAGTATAATACTAAAGCTGACTAGATCAATTAATATAAGGTACGTATGGATTTGTAGTAAAATGGAAATCCATAGTTAAAAAGTTTTAGCTTTGTATTCAGTTTAAATTCGTGCAATTCTTTATTCGTAACTTTACGAATGAAGACAACATTTCTGATTCTTAGTTCATCTTCTCTTAGAAAGCTATCTCTCAATTT
The DNA here is from genome assembly GCF_000699445.3 of Schistosoma haematobium. Taxonomy (NCBI): domain Eukaryota; kingdom Metazoa; phylum Platyhelminthes; class Trematoda; order Strigeidida; family Schistosomatidae; genus Schistosoma; species Schistosoma haematobium. The sequence goes on from NC_067195.1 coordinate 11,514,603, forward strand.
ATTAATGAAAGTGATATCACCTGTTTTCCTGCATCATATTATTTTTTATATTCCATAAAACTGATTCTCTTATCTTCTTGCCAAGTCGACATTTATGGTTACGCTAAATCAATTCTTGACCGGAAATACACCTAGATTGTGTGTTATTTGTAGTTTTTGATATGCAGATTTTGAAGTATATTTTTTTTATCAAGAAATAATATAGTTTTCATATATAGTATGAATTTGTACAAAAAATTGTATATCTGTTCTTCACTGTAAATGTATAAAAACTTATTCTATTTTAAGAAAATATATCTAACTGTTTTGACAGACTTTTTGATTAATAGAAAATACATGAAAGTAATGACGAATAGATACATATACGTTAGATGCAATTCTTAGTTCGATTTGAGATTTCAAAAAAGGTTACAATATTTTATCTACCTGAACTATTGAATACAGTGCACAAGAAAGGAAAATTATCCATCAGGACCATTCAACTAAATTAATTGTTCAGTTTATGCGATGCTTGATTCTGTTAGTGAAATACAAGATTTTAATGCACAATTTTCAATATGAGGTTGTGGAGACTATTTGATTTAAATGAAATCATGAACCGATCAGTGTTAAACCACTGTTGAAAACCTGAAGCACTGGATGACTATTTCTTCCCAACTCGGGACTCTTCAGTGGTGCATTCTAACTTCACTCAGTCCATTGACACCGTTGGATCCCGTGTCAGTGGTCTAGAGGTTGAACTCTTGCGCGCAAGACCGAAAGTGCTGAGTTTGATTCCCTGTGGTAGGGTTGTGGTGGATAAGCACCACCGAGGAGTCTCGTGCTAGGATGAGACGCCTATGTATAACTTACAGGTTTTCAATGGTCTTCTAATATTGGTCGGTTCGTAATTTCAATGTAATTCCTGCACGTAAGCCTAACCGGCTACCTGGATGAGAAGAAATCTTTGTTGTCTAGACCGAATCAATATATACATATATATTCTCGAGAAATTTAGGCCACATATTTAACCAACAACATGTATCTTGTTCTTTAAAAAAATAAGCTAAATATTAACCAATACTATGCAGTTATCATTCGGTCAATTAATGGCTGATTCGTCCACTTCATCATTATAGGTAGTGTCGTTCAGGGAGAAAAAGGCAGACAACTACCCTTTCAAAGTCGGTTTTGATTGTATTCACAAATTTGTCTTGTTATCTCTCGATTTATCGTAAGAGCCATATGATATATATTCATTAGTTTCGTATTTCTGTAATCTGCCGTGATTATAGTTTTTTGTTTTAAACTAAAATTTCTTTATATTAAAACTGTAACATCAACTTACCATTCTCCAGTTGCATTTCTAGTGTTTTGGTGCAGATTTTGGCTAAAACGAAAAGTCAGTTCACGGTGCTTGCACTCTTTTTAAACTTCAAATCGGTGTACTTATATTCATGAAATATGGACAATTTTGTTCAATAATAATAAATTCTTAAAACTTCAATGTAAAACAATAAAATCAAAGTTGGGAGTAATTAAAGTAAGTATTACAGACGAATTTAAGTCACCTGACGGTACTGGAGAAATTTGAATAATTAGAAATTATGTGACATGAACTATTATTACTTTTATAGCGAACGAGAACACAAGTGGGAACAATCGAATGTATTCGAATACAAAATTATCGAACATCTCAGTAAAATCTGAGAACCATACAGTAAATACTTCATTTGCAAAATATCAGCCAACCGTCTCAGATTTCATTGTTCGTTTGTTTCCACAGCAATCATTTTCTGCTGTCATTCTCTTTTCTTCAATCTTCTTAACCTTCTGCCACCAGGTATTTCACTTTCGACTGATGATACATGCACACATTACACTCGCAGTTTAGAAATGATCAGCCGTAACTAAAAGTTTTTCATGTCATTACATTGCTATATATTGTGTAAATGTTGACATATATAATTCAGCCGAAAAATCCCGTCCTCCCATTTTTTAAAATATTTATATGTTCTTCAGTAATGAGATCTTCAGATGAAAATTTATTCCACTAATAATCTGAATAAATATATTTTCTAGGGAGTTTATTTACAGAAACTTACATGAATATTCAGAAAAGATCAACATCTTAAAATTATGTATTGATTTTAAATGTGCTTTCTTTCAGTTGTTAATTTTTTATCAGCTCAACCTAAGTTATATTCATTGCTTTTCAATATATTTCCATTTTGTCATACCATTCAGTATAAAGTTAGATGATTTAGTATATTTTTATGTTATTACTAAATTCACTGTGATTTTGGATCCAAGTAAGAATTACTACTTTTAATTTATACGAATCTGTATGCTTTCCCTTCATATAAAAATTAGTGTATTCAAATATTGTTTTGATTTTTCTTAGTATTAAATAAATCATCTTCTATTGTCATCATCTTCTTAGTTGTGTTGTGCGAATCATGTTTTCCAAAGGTTATTACTGGTATCTCACTACCGAATCAACGACAAAACAAATCATTCATCCGCAGTTTATTCTATTCATTTTCCTCAAAATACTTCTAAAATTTAAGTCGAAAATTCAGTTACACGAAAACTGAATCTCTAAATGTAGACGACCATACATTCCCATCGAATAATCAATGAATACGAACGCTATTAATATAATTCAAGTCAGAAGTATAACAACTTTTAATTCATTGATGATTTTAAGGATCAAGTTTTTAAGAAGGGTTTGGCCAAGTCAGTGAGATATATATTCCGGGTAATTTCACGGTATATGTCCTGATTGATACAGTTCTACTTGAAAGATAATCATCTTCAACTGAACTGGCTCTTTGTGTACATACTTGTTTTGTTTATCTTATAGAGTTAAGTGGCTGGATCGTTTAATAAAAAACATTTCCTGATGAGTTGTGAAGTATGTCCTGACTTTTCTGAGTAAAGGAGTGTAAAATAATAGACTTTAAAATATGCAGATGATAAAAAACGTCTAGGCATAGATAAACCACTTATTATTATAAGGAGATAGTTGGATTTCATAATTGACACCAAAGACTGAGTTTAGTTAGACAAGCACTGAAGATGAGGAAGCATTAGACACCAGTCTCATACTAGTACGAAACTCCTTAATAGTGTACATTTACCACCCCACCGAGGATAGATCCCATGACCTTTAGGTCTCGCGGCTAAATATTACGAATCGGTTGATGTTAGACATGTAAGCTACTTGGCGCCAGGTTAGTGGTATAGCGGTTAGGCACTCTCAGTAGAACCTGAAAGTCCTGGATTAAAACCTGAGTGTGATCAAGATCGAGCAATATCACGAACTGATTGAAGTGATAAATTAACACCTCTGAATGCCACTTTGTTGGTTTAAAGGTTAAGTGCTTGCACTTAGGACTGGATATCCTTCATTTAGTCCATTGTGGATGAGCACTGAAGAATAGTCCCATGCTATAATGAAACAGCTATCCAGTGCTTCCAAGTTTTAAATGGTTCGTAATATTAATGATAAATTTGTTCTATTTAGTATGATAGAACATTTGAGCGGAATAACATGAATTCACTTTATTTTGTCAGGTTCTTATCAGCCAGCACTTGTAACCTATGGTATTTTCAAATCGAAGTTGACGGAGTGAAACAAGTGAAGTTATTTAAATGTAAATAAGTATCATCATAGTGGAGTGACAATTTAACTGAAATTAGTGAGATTGATAGGACTGTGTTGTAAGTAAATATCATTTGTGAGAGAATATTATATAACACTATGAATAATTAAAGAATATAAAGCTACAAAATGAGTTTTTTACACCACTAGCTAAACACAAAATAATGGGAAATACGAATAACATGTATTTAGACCAGTCAGTTTAAAATAAAATTACAAATGTGAAAATGATGGAGTCATGATGAAAGAAAAGGTTGAGAAAAGACCAATAAAATGAAGGTAATTTCACCGTGGTAAGGAAGGATCTAGAACTGTTCCTTTTTGAATATATGTTTAACTGTTATGGCTTCAATAGGCTTAAGAAATGTAACAAGAACTACATTAACTATAGAATATGATAAATTCATTGGAATAACATTAAAACAACTATGGATTAATTTGATTATTCACACCACCATCTCCCAAGCATTAATGAACAACTGTTCACACCTCCCCCTATTATCACTCTTCAGACCTCTAGCCAATAGCATTAATAGTGTCATTGCAAAAAATGAAAGAGAATTCAGAGAAAATTTTACTTCAGATAATATCATATAATTACTTGCTGTACAATCATATTTTTAGTTAATTTACATCATATCATGTTACCACCAACTGTGCATACAAATCTACATGTATCTGCCAAAGCAGTTACATTGATAGAACAGAAAGGAGAGCCTACGTCCGATTCAGATAACATATTCCGAAAAGTTTAAGATCAAATGGATTAAAAGTATTCAGCAGTGCCATCGCAAGACATCTCCTTGACACAGGATATGAAGTCCATAAACTGAAGTCTTTCAAGGTGATTCACAAACAATCAAACTCCAACCTTTTGAAGTTTGCCTAAGCGGTAGCAATCAAACATCTAAAACCAGATCTATGTATCCAAAAATAGGCAGTAATAAATCTTTCTTTGCTCTGGTAACATTAAATTTTCTTTTTTATTTAGTACGTCATTCACTATTTCAATTCTTTCTGAAATTTAGATTACAACATTGTCATTTTTCCTCAATTCATTGATGACTGAATTTGATTCATATTTTTCTTTACCACCATTAATCTATTTTCATTTGCGTCATTACACAATCATTTAATGTTTATTAACTCCATAAGTTCTAATCACTATTCCAATGTTCTGGAACATCCCTACCCAAACTTTATTTATTTGAAACTAAGTTTTTTATGACCTTATTAACTTTATTGAAATTTTCGCTACATCATGATACATATATTCATCTTTAATCACCCTCTTATGTATAAGTATGTCAATAACTGTAATAACTCTTATTTTCAAATATTTTATGTTGTAAGCAGCTGATGAGAACCTAATGAAATAAAATGAACTTATATTATTCTCCGCCGTATACCATTGTCTTCAGTGAGCTGATATCTCACAACAGACCTGGTTCAACTCCACTGGTAACGGCTTCTCACTAGAACTCCAGGAGTATCTCTTGAACTCAGTTACTAGTGAGCAGATGATTATTATCAGAAGGGGTTTGTGGAGATTTTAGAAATTTCACAGATTGAAATTATGAGTCAATTGAAGCTAGACCACCATGTAAAACCTTTGTGGATTGGTTGAAGTTATACATTAACACCGTTGGATGCCAGTTCAGTGATCTAGTTGGTTAAGCGCTCGCGCGCGAGACTGATAGGTACTGGGTTGGAATCTCGTGTGGCGGCATCGTGGACGCGCACTGCTGAGCAGTCCCATACTACGACAAAACGGCCGTCCAGTGCTTCCAGGTTTTCCATGGCGGTCTAGCTTCAATTGACTCATAATTTCAATCTGTGAAATTTCTAAAATCTCCACAAACCCCTTCTGATTATATTATTCTGTACTAATCTTCGTTCTTGCTCTCTTTATCATATCATGTCTCAAAGAAAGTTACTTAATAATCGAAAATCGGAGAGAGATAAGAAGATGAAATGAAATGTCGGAAGGATAAGTGTTCATTTGACAAGTATAAGAACCGCCCAGATTTTTATCATACTACGTTATGAAAAATATTTGAAAAGCTTCTAAAACCGTCACTTGATGTATATATAAAAACTTATTAAAAAATATAATTCCTAACTACATACACATTTACATTCCATAGACCTAGTTATCTATTAGTGGACACTTCATTTGCTCAAATTTTAAATGCTTTCAATTAAATTTATTGACTTGTATATGCAGCTGATAAGAAAGCAATGAACTACAATAAATTCCTTGTATTCTCTAATTAATATCGTTATTGCTTTGTTTAAATTTGTGAAGGAAATCAAACGCATGAAATTTCAGAAAACCAGAGTTCTATTGTAGATTAATCACCTTAAAAGAATTCAACATATCAACATGATGTCCTGTGACAAAGAGACTGTCTTGAAATAACACTGTTGAAAATCTTAGTTCATTTGATCTAAGACGTTTTTAGAATATGTTCTTGGAGTTGAACATTGGTACTTCCTTCTGTTCTATCAATATTACTACTTTGATAGATACATGCAAATTTATATATGCAGTAAAAAGGAAATATATATATATAGGATTAATTTATTATTTAGACGGTTAATTGTTTGAAATACCAAAATCAGTTGTCCGATTTCCTTTGTTTTTTAATTGTACACAAGATTTACGGATTTCGAAACTTTCCAATCCACAATTCGAATACTGATTTTCAATAATAATCGATGCCATTGTAAAAATACAAACACCTTAGATGCTACATTATAGAATAGATGATTTATTGTTAAATACTTTACAATTTGTGGTTAGGAAGCGATGTAACCCGTAAAATTTTTGAAAAATTTTGTCCTTATCGACGTGACAAAAAATACTGTTTGCACAATGTTTTCCCGAATTCCGACTATGTAACTTGAGAACTAATATACATATTTCAAAATGTCATTGAAATATATGCAAAAATCACTCAGCTAGTAGACATTTAATTTAATTTCATTATGAGAAATAAATTAAATTTTATCGGTAAAGTATAAAGTAATATAGAATAAACATAATAAGTAGGGATGGATGGTGACCAGCAGTGAAACCCAAGAATCTGAATCAGATGTCTAATTTGTTATTTAGATAACTAATTGACTAGCTAAACAAATACTGAAAAGCAGTAGGCATTTAAAAATGACCTCACTTTCATTTATAAACTTGCGTCCTCCGAGTTGGGTCGCTTAATCACAGATTTACTTATCATTCTAAATAAGACTATCAATACAAAAGTCCAGATAGAAGTGAACTATTCAAATTCCCTCACATATAACTAATAGATCGTTCCCCGTAGACCTTGAATTTATCTGTTTGTTGACTTAAATATTTTGCTGCTCCGAAATAGATCCATGGTTGTCGGAGTGCATTGATATAAGTGAAGATACTTCTTCGTGTCTAATGGGTAATAAGTATTCATGAAAACGAAGATTAAGAGAGCGGCTACGTTGCCTGATATAATGACTCCCGTAACTGAAGCAGTATTTTTTGTAAATGATCATCAGCTCTTTTTCTTTGTCATCCCGTCTTTTGGTTAACATAAGAATGAATTAACCTTTGTTGGCTTTTGGGCCTCAATAACCTTGTTATTTATATATATATATATATATATATATATATATATATATATATATATATATATATATATATATATATATGGTATTATAGTCTATTTGTTGGTTGCCACATTCGTTTACTTGCATGTTGACAAGTTTATTCAGCACTTATTAAGGAAATTACGTCGATTACCATTCTTTTAAAAACATTCGCAGCGTATATTTTTCTTCATTTTTCCATATGGTAAATATGCTACAATGTGGCCTTGCTCCTGAATAAAGTTTGTATGCAGTTGATTGTATGAGTCGTTTCTATTGTCCAAGTACCGAACTCATCGTCAACCTTATATTGATATTCGATACCCAGAGAAGTTATGGGTTCACTAATGTCTAACTTGAAGAGGAAATTACCAGAATTCTAATGAGAGGTCACAATTAGTGAAGTTCAACAATGTATGATGCAAGACAGGTATGATATATGTCAATCGATATTCGTTACTCAATATCGCTAAATGACTGAATTTAGAAGTACAAACGATTAGACCCCTTGAAGTCTAACTGTCTTTGGTTTATTTCCTCGTGGGGTCATTGATATCTACTGTCGAAGACATCCATGTTAAGATGAAATAGCTGTCCACTGTATCCTGGATTTCAGTGATTGTTTATGTAGAGTCAGTCTATGATGTAATCTACCAATAGAATTCCAGTCTACATTAATTGACTGATGTATTTTTAGTTGGATTTTGTCTCGTTGGCTTGCTTTATCATTATTACTACCCTGTTCGACATTCATTTAGCTATATGTTGAGGTCTTTCCAATCTGGTTATAATCACTTATTTTAGATGTAATTTGTGATAATCTAAAAACCTAGAAATTTTTTCGTTTATTATTTGACCTCTTTGTCGAAGATTGTTAACCAAAATAAAGTGAACATGATTTTACGGTTGACATTAAGTAACCGGCCTATATGATTCCCTACCACCCCTTTTAAAAAAATTGTGGGGTGTGAATGAAAAATTTAGGTATCATTGATTGGTGGACTTGTTTTGCAAGTGTGTGCTCAAATGATAATGAACAAACATTTTGTTACCTTTAATAATTTTGTGATTGGTCGTAAACTGTTCATCTTTGTAATCTGATTAGTTGAAATCGAAATCACATCTGGAGCTGTGATTGGATACCAGAATTTTCATTTTTTACATTTGAAATTTAATGATAATGAATAATTTTTTTTGTGTAATCTTAGTCTTGAAAAAAATTTAGACTTTTGAAGAAAAAGACACCAACTTAATTGCATTACCATGCAATCCTACTGTTAGTGAATGTGTATTGGGATCAATTTTTGTTTTCCGATCAAGTATACCTTGAATTGAAGTCGTTAGTTATCGGAACAGGAATAATCATATGTATCTCAGTAAAAGAAAGTTTTTGGGAAAAAGCATCTGTAAACCGGTTTGAATATTTGATAATAGTGATTACTGAATGAGGTCGGTAGTCAAATATTTAATACCAAATTAATAAACAAATTATCACCAAAGTGTGTGCATAGGCTTTTTTGTAACACACGGTGTGTTAATGGGAAAAAGAAATCAACATATCAATAAATCATCATGATAAATTACTGGTTGCAATATGTATAATTCAGGTGAACCAACCGTAGAGGATCATTTAATGAACTGACTTTGACAGTATATGAAAGTAGTAATAAATTTTCCGAAAAAGACACTTAATATTTAGTAAAGGATTATTTTGTAAATGTTCATTCATAATGAGAATTAGACAACGTTAGATTTAAATGTGGTTAAATTGTAAAAGTCCATTGAAACGGCTTGTTGTGTTCACTTGTAAATTATTTGTAGTTCTGTATTTTAAAATTAATTTTTTGGTCGTAATAAAAACTAGTTTGTTTAATCAGTCATGTGTGAATATTGTTAACCGCCGTAATATGAAACCTGAATTATCTAGACATTATGAATGTAACCATTTTTGACAACCATTTGAAATATCAGTTTCATGAAGTGTAAATGAACAAGCCTACGTCGTCTGACTGACTCAACAAATATTTATCGACTTTAAACGTATAAATATGAGTAAGGTCAACTGTATCAATGAACATTTACAATGCTATTAGTATTATTTATTTTCCTTATTATTATTATTATTATTATTATTATGTCAATTGACAAGATTCAATTCTTGTACTATGTATTTCATTGACACAAAATTTTTGCATTTTCAATTTTCCTATAATGCTTAGTCACTTATTGTGACTGAACACTTTACTGCAAATCATCCCGACCTTTAGTGAATGACCTTTTTAATTTGTAAATATATATATCGTTACAGATGTAAACGTTAACCATTGTTAACACATTACATTGTCAAATTCATAAATGTCATGCCTTATTTTTGGACTTTATAAAATAATAAAATTATGGACTAATAACTGTATAGTGTGATGATGAAGTTAAGGAAAACGATTGTTTCCTAAATTATTTTTGATTTTTGAATATTTTAAGGGAATATTTAACTGGTACAACGAGATTGTACCAGTCATAAATAGTTGATGAGGTGTGCAAATGAATACGGTGATATAATCAGTAGTTATGAATAACTATGGAGGCTTAGTTTACGATCAGACGTACTTCTTACGTACGCATAGTTCTGGTTTCAGGAAATTTTAATATAAAACAAGAATATGAAGTTCTTGTTTTGTGTATCTATGAAACGGATAATATTCTTATTTCTTTTTACACTTACTGTATGACCTTTTATCACCATCATCATTTCAATGATGATGGTTTCAACTTGTTTTCAAATGTCATTATTTTATTCCTAAATAAGTTAATTTTCTCAATTTCGTTTACTTCTCTATGAGCTTTAATCACATTCATGTTATGTAGATTTTGATTTACCTTTCAACCGTTCGAGTGAACATGAGGCGAAAGAACAGTTGTACAATTTCTGATCGCACCCTCTACAATAACGGTTACTGGGTTAATGTTAATGAACGAAACACTTACCCTCTTTATCACATTCCGAACAAGGTGTACGCGACACAGAATATGGTGTGCATCCGGATACACCTGCGTAATAGCAGCAGCAATTGCAGGTGAATCATCGGTCACAATGCCTACCAGTTGTCGACTGTTGGTACACCGTTGGAAAAAGAAGAGGAATCGAGAAATCAAGGCCGACGTTTCGCGACTTAAAAAGGCAATGCACATGGGTATTGCCTTAAAATTCATATCCATGGCAACGACTTGATATAAATGGACGTTCTCGTTATTAGTTTTGTACGTCCCGTCAAAACCAATTACGTCACAAAAGTGACCGGCCAAATTCACTTGCTCAGCAGTCATGAAGAAATACGATAGACAGTTCTCATCGTCCAATTCGTATTCGCAAAGCCCACCCAAGGATGTTATGTGAGCTTTCAATTTCCCGTAATCACCTATAGTGTACATTATAAATTGGCAAATTCCGTACCAGGAAGGTTCGCGTGTGAGAACACTTTGTACCGCATATTGCAGACATCTTGAGCGGTCAGACATTTCCCATAAGATTGGTAAGCAAAATTCCTGATGTGGAATGCAGCGGTACCGGAAATCAGCAGCGGTCTCACAGTTTCAAACTCCCCATCCGTTAACCTGCGCATCCATGAATTACCCTGGTACCTCAGGGAATTGCACTCGTGATTGTGATGTACATTCCCACGTACAACAGTCCAATAGCCGTCTATAATCTTACAAAACATAAATGCTGGACATTGGGTGTTCATAGAAGCCCTTCATTAAAAAAAATTATAAAACAATTTACCAAATTACCTCCTCCGTCTAATACGTTGTGACGAACCGCTAGATCTTATACGCCCATTTCGCCAACACACAAATTTAATGTAGGATTTTTGATCTCTGCCAATATGCGAATCTCTCACTACATAATGACTGTAAGTCGATCTTTCAAAATTTGTGATAGTGGTCTTTAACGCTTCAACCGATGGAAACGCAACCAGAAACAAGGTAGTCAAAAAGACTTCCTCCATTTCCGTTACGTGAGAAACACCAGCGCTCGTACTCGGCACGTTACTCTGCTCCATAATGACGATTGAGATTGTGCTTCGTCGACAAGTACTGATAATTTATAACAATTTTCAAGACATAACTAACCAATTAAATCTAATTTTTGGAACTAGCCATTTCATTGGACGAAACACGGGATGAAAAATATTGTAATTTGGGGTTGGAAAATTTTTTTAAAAAAAAAATGGCCGGTCGGACAATATTATTCTGATTTTACTGTGAAAATAGTTCTTTATTCATACCCTAGGTCAAATGACAGTGTACATGTGAAAGAGATTTTAATTGTAGCATCATAACCATCAGTATATACCAGATGATTTGTATGAGATTAGGTTTAGTTTACTCGTGATTTGTATTTTTGTTAAATAGTTCTGGTTAATGGTTTATCGCAAGCATTGTTCGAAATTCACATGTACTATACTCAAACTTATTTGTTCATTGAGCGAAGCGTTCAAACGAAATATAAATGACAACTTAATTTCGAAAAGGCGATTGATTATAAATACTGTATTAAAAATGAATATTCTGATAGTAACCCTGGAGAAATTACTTTGTAAGTCATTGGAAAAGACCATTTTAATGAAAATCAGATTATTTTGTGTAGTTGGTAGTTAATTTATTAATCAGTGCATTCATAAGCATTCATTCATTAACTGGACAAAAAATGCTAGATATTGCACACATTCAACATTCAGAGGCAGATGCGCAACAATTTCACTCAGTTTAATATAATAAAGTTTCTAAATCTAATAGTTGAATTCATAAGTCGATTGAAAACCTGGAAGCACTGGACGGCGGTCTCGCCCCAGTAATGCACATCCACGACCTCGTCCGAGGTATTCGAACCCAGGACCTTCGGTCTCGCACGAGAACACTTAAACTTTAAATCAATGAGCTGTTATTCAACGGTGTTAATGTCTAACTTCAACCAATCCACGAAAAGTTCTAAGTTATTCTAATCTGACAATATGACATACACGCATAATCAGTTTTCCAATGTTTCACTTGGTTTGTTATTATTTATATATAATTTATTTAGGAAAGTTATTCCTTTCACTTTAGAAGACAAAAGAAATAAATCACTGAGTTGACCTAATGTTTACGTGTTTAAATACCATCAAACGAAAAATGGCCAGTTCATTGGAATAACCTTTTACAATAAACAAAATGGAATCGATTTTCCGCTCGACAGTTTATGTGAACCTAGTTTTCACTTGTCTCTTGCACATATTTGAAATTGTGAAACAGATTCTACTAAATGGTATGATAAGAATGCGGGTAATTATATTGTAATGACATGATTTTATAAAACAGAGTAAGATGTTAAAAACTAATCCTTTCTCATTTCATCAGTTTATTGGTATAATGTATACTAAACCTTCATACATGTATTCAAATTAAACGCCATTCATCCTTCATGTAGTTCAACAACCTAACTCTTTTAACTTTGGAAAACTTACTTGGAACGAGAACTGCCACTTTGAAGGGCGTAAAGGAGAAAAAAATAACAACGGAAACAAATTTTACTTATCTGCCGAAAATAACATGACAGTCATTTTAACTAAATACACTCAATATTACACATAAATTTTACTGAAATTTAATGATAATTTATAACGAATATTAGTGATGTGTGGGATAGCATGATAATGATTGGTTGTTTGATTAGTCAGGCTTGTAGATAATCTGACAGGTGTTAGATGAATTATATATTATCCTATCCTTATTATTAGTATTGATTGTTGTCAGTCTTTCGTGTGGAAATATATTTACTTTCTAGTCAGGCTAATCACGTGTTTTTGATTTGAGTTGTGTTAAAGTCCTGTAGAATAAACGCTGGGAGGGAATCTAGTGTAGATATTCGTCTAAGGCAAATTAACATCCCCTTCGTGTAGACGTAGAAAACGATTATAGTTCACTTGGAATAGTCATGTTGGCTGATTCACATCCCTTCTTTTCTCCCTCGGTTTCAAAATAAAAAAAGTTCTTCTCTTTGTTTGAGTTCGCTGTTATCTAATCACAATAGCACTTTCATTGTTTGTTTAAGTTAAATTTACATTTCTAGTTTATGGTTATTATAACTGGCCTAATCATTTTAACATTTTTCAGCGAAATATTTGACCGCCTTATCAATGTACAAGTGTTTCCGTCTCCTCGGATACTTATCAACTATTAAAATTATTATTAGTCTTACACTGAGCAACAGTCTGGCTTTAAAAATAGAGGGTATTTATAAGTTACTAGTATTCAATCAAATATGACTTCGAAGCATTGTTGAGGTCAGACTCATAGCAAAATGTGAGTATGACAAATCAACTGACGATGTAGTGAACCTTTATCGGCTGAAATTGTTAGGACATGTATTACGTATGCTCATCCAGAAACTATCTCGAAGTACAGTGACGGCTTATGTGGGTGTAGACTAGAATAATCCTAGAATAATCCAAGACATAGGATCAGTCCATGCAGACACGGACTATTGAACTGAGCTATGCCAGGAGGTGCAGATTATCTAATGGACGTTTGTATAATTATCGTAGCCAATTGTTATAGACTTGAAGGGATGTGGCTCAATAATGGTGCGATTGCATTTACATTTTACGTAAATTAACTTATCGATTTTTTTATTCTACTTATCCAGATTTTTGTCATTGTATACACACTCCTTTTGAAGTATCTTCCCCTCTCTCATGCCTTATGGTCGTTTATCATTTTTCTAATCAGTTAATAATTCACGTCTGCTTCAACATGCTTATTGAATGCTGGCTGAATTGTGTTCCAAGCTTCTGAAAATTCTCCCGCCCTTTTTACGTTGTCCATGCCCAACATATTACCCATCGAAAATGTGTCCAGTATGGCCTGGATACACAAATATCAGCAGAGGTATACTGTGACGTTTGTCAGGTAATCGATGTTCATTCGAATAACAATGAATCAACTGGTCACTTTGATAAATATGTTGTTCTTCACAGTTGCAACCTCGTATTTTGTAGATTTCATTCGGCTTGCCTTTTTCATTTCGCCTTCTGGTTTGCATAAAATTGATTAGAGTGATGTTATGGTTGTGAGGCGCCACCAATAGAATTAACGCCTCAACTATTTATTACATATCGCCTCAGAATATGAATTTGATGTTGCGTTGTTAACCCTAGTGGCTGCTTTAAAAATTGACTAGAAGAGTGTGACTAGTAGTAGGAACTGAACAAACATTTTATTCGTTATTACTTAATGGTCAGTCAGTATGCATATTCCAGTCTTATCGTGAGGTAGTTACAATCTGAATAGTTAAGGGACAAAATTTCTTAATATGACACTGTTTAACTCTAATTAGAACTACACAGTAATTGTTATTTCCCACAGGAATACAATAACCCTAGTTGACGAATGTCGACCGACTTGAGACCGAAATGCAAAGTTCCCTATCATCAAAATGTGGTAGGTAATCTGTAATAATAGTCAGTTACAAGAGATACAACTAAAAAAGCTTGGTCACTCTTAATGGTCTATGATTAGTCATTTTGGGGTTAAATAGTTATTGAAACTAAATTATAAAATGCATCAATTTTTTATTTATAAGGATTGAAATTATAACATTGAATTTATTAAAGCTTATTAGCATTTGTTTTAACCTCATTTACTATACTCAAATCATTATAACAATTGTAATGTACCATACAGAAACTTTAAAAATAAATCAGTGGAAAACATAGTAATTTAAATACACTAGTAAATGTGTCGTCATCAAAATAGTTATGGAAATGCGTTTCAATCATTTGAACTAATAACCTATTACAACAAACAATTTCAGTCATATAATTCTGATATTATCGTATCATAGAAATGCAAATGTATTAAATATCAAGCATTACATATATATTAATGTAAAGATGATAATTGTGACTTTCTTATCTACACCTGTTACTTTTTGTGACACAAAGGCTGCCAACCAGGATTCTTCGACGAACTCTGTTCTCGACTTTCCTTTTCAGTTGTTTCCACGTTCTATTCATTCTCTTGATATCTACCCTCGATTTCCGGCCCAAAATGTTCTTTGGTCTGCATTTTTTCTTTTAGCCTCCAAGATTCTAAGTTAGGGCTTGCTATGTGATGCAGTTTGATGGTTTCCACAATGTGTGTCCTATCCACCGGTAACATGTTTCCTAATATTCCCTTCAGCTGTAGCTCTTCCAGAACTACTGCCCGCCCCAAGCCCAGGAAAAGGGGGGGTAGGGTGTGGGGTCAGTAACCCCATCCCGTAGAAAACAATCTTGCTAAAAAACGCTAAGCAGAATAAACAATTTATACCATTTAAAATCTGACCTGGGAGTTGAAGAATCTTTCAGAAGAATTATGACGCCTCATGGTGGAAGCCAAAATTTTTCGGAATCCACGAGGCCTATGCTTCCTCTAACAACCAGAGCAACAATTTTAATAGGTATATGGAATGTTCGGAAAATGTGAGAGACCAGGAGGACCAGTCTCACAACAACGGAAATGATGAGATATAACTTGGTGGTTCTCAGAACTAGCGAAACCCATTGAACCCAAGCTGGACAGCAAAGGATAGATTCGAGAGAGGTACTGCTGTACTCCGGTTACGAAGAAGAAGAAAATACTACACACACTCAGGGATTTGTTCTTATGCTGTCCAAAGAAGCACGAAATGCATTTATTGGATGGGAGTCCCATGGACCAAGGATCATCAAGCATCCTTCAAAACAAAGAAGGAGCGAATCACAATGAATGTTATCCTGTGTTATTCACCCACCAATGATAGCAATGACGTAGATAAAGATCAGATCTACTCGGGGCTGCAATCGATCACAGAGAAGTGCCCAGGGAAGGACCTGACCATCCTGATGTGAGATCTAAACGCCAAAGTCGGAATGGACAACACCGGGTATGAAGATACCATGGGAAGACATGGACTAGGAGAAACGAGAATATTTCCACACAAACTCCTACACAAAGCTACGTGAATCTAACCGGACCACACCACGAAACCAAATAGACCATATTTGCATCGGTAAAACATTCACAAGGTCTATGGAAGACATGAGAAGCAGGAGAGAGGCTGACACACATTCAGATCACCACCAACTGGTGGTTGCCAATATGAAACTGGAGCTAAAGAAGCGATGGACAACTGGACAAACAGCAGTTTAAAGATTCAATACAGCCTTCCTTTGACATGCTGGCAAACTCAACGAATTCAACATAACTCTCAACAACAGGTTCCAATCCTGACAGCATCTACTGGAGGAAGAAGAAGAAGAAATTACTATGGAGGACAACTGGAAAGGGATCAAAGTAGCTCTAATTTCAACGTGTTAGGAGGTTCTGGGTCGCAAGAAGTATCATCATAATGTGTGGATCACTATGGAAACCCTGTTTTGGATTCAAGAAATGGGGCACAAGAAGACAGTGATTGACATCAGATGAACAAGAACAGAGAAAGTCAATGCACAAGCTGAATACACAGAAGCAAACGAGCGAGTGAAGAGGATCATTAGAGTCGATAATTAGCAATGCGTGGAAGAGCTACAAGAGAAGGAGATATAAAACAACTATATGACACGACGAAGAAACTGGCAGGGAAATATAGTAAACCAGAGAGACCGGGCACGGACAAAGAAGGCAAGTCAATCACTGAAATTCAAGAACAGCGGAACAGGTGGATAGGACACTTCGAGGAACTCTTGAATAGATCAGCCTCGCTGAATTCATCATATATCGATGCAACACCTACAGACCTTCTTATAGATGTCACTTCACCAACGATCGAAGAAATCAGGATGGTCATCAGAAAAATCAAGAGCGGGAAAGCAGCACGACCTGACAATATAGCAGCTGAAGTCAGACATTTAAGTAACTACAAACATGCTGCACATTCTATTTAGGAATATTTGAGAGGAAGAACAAGCGCCGATGGACTGAAAGCGAGGATACCTCATCACGATACCAACGAAAGGAGATCTGAGCAAATGTGAGAACTACAGAGGCATCACACTATCGTCAGTACCAGGAGAGGTTTTCAACAGAGTGTCGCTGAACCGGATGAAAGACGCAGTAGACGCCCAACTTCTACTGGTCGACTGGATTATGAAGACCTTGATATCTGAGGGAAAACACGAAACACAATGGACAACTCAGATCCAATTAGACGATTTTAACTTCGCGCCAACTTGCAATCGTGAAGAGAAGCGGAAAAGTGGAAGGCCAACGAACACACTGAGTCGAGAATTGGAAGCAGACATGAAAAGGATGAATAGCAACTGCGAACAGCTGGAAAGGATGTTCCAGGACAGAGTTGGATGGAGAATGCTGGTTGGCGGTCTATGCTTTTCCATGAAGTGTAACAGGAGTAAATATTAATAGATCTCAATAGATACTCATAATTTAATCTTCGCTTGAATATAACAAACAGCATTCTGTAACGCGACGGCAGTGCATTGCTTTTAGGTTTTCATTGGTGATCTGGCTTAGTTCGACTCATGAGTTCAACAGTTGAAATTCTAGAAGAGTTTGCATCTTAAGGTGCCTTAAGTAAGTGAGTTTTTTATTCCCTTAAATTATTAGTTCAATAGGGTTGGATATTTCTTGAAATTGTTTGGGAATATCAAATAGACAGTAATTGAAAAAAATATAGATTTTCTGACAAGTTTTCATGATAATGCTTGAAAAGTTTATGGGAAATCTCTTCATGGTTATTGATTATAATACAAAGTAGATGTAGTTGTAAAAAGAAATAAATCAACAAATATTTGCTGTTATTTTCGGTTCATGTATGTTAACTTTAAAAGGATAGATATGTCTCTTGTGGCGTATAAATTCGGAAATATTATAAATATAACAGTTATTATAGTCATTAACACAAATCATACATTGTTTATGTTATGGATGCAGAATAATGTGCCAATCATTATCATGTTAAGCCTAGTGATGTCCTTGGACGTTAAATGGACATTTCCTATTGGCCATTATTTACTTCATCCGTTAAATATTGTACAAATGTTGTTTTCTATTTTTATGGTACGATGTGGTATGTTTGGTTAGTATATAAATAGAGTATGTCTGAAATACAATGATTTATATCTCAGAGGTTGTGACTTGTGTTCTGGACTCAACTGACTGGGCTAGACAGGGAAGCGGGACCAATCGAGACTCTAGGCCGTCCGTCCGTGTTTACGTGTCATTGTAATCGATCGATAAATACGCTGCTCTCTAATTTCCCAGTCAAGGACACAACAATTAGCACAGGGTAAAAATCGACCCAACTTAAAGTCATAACGGTTTGGTAAACACTATCTAATTGTATTGATTCGAGAAATTCAAATTCGAATAGAAGCATAACATTTGTGGTTACATTAGATCTTTTGTATTTCCATGTTTATGATTTATCCATTGTGCATAATGAACTTAATTTTCATATATTACAGATCTACCTGATTTATGATATCGCGACAGTTATTACAATGAATTTGAATAAGCTAGACAATTTCAATGTAAGTGTTCAAATTCCAACTTTGTTTCTTTTGAGGATTGGAATTATTTAGTCCCCAATATCATGTGTCCAGCCTAACTGAATTCTTTTGATAGTATCTTTATTTTAGTATATTTTGAAATTAGAATAGAAATGAGAACTGCAACTCGTGTTTCATGCTACTTAGAGTTCATGATTGCTAATTTCCATATTGAGACTCCAACGCGATGTCTATTGCTTTAATCTTCATTAAATTGTCCTCTACGTTTTTGTGGATACATAGCTACTACGTATTTATACTCTCTGTTTGAATATTGATTACATATATTTCTAATCAGTTATTTCCTTCTCATGACTATGGTATTTACAATCATACTGATTATCACTTTGAATGATAAGTCACCTCCAACTATCAGTAAAGCAAATATAGTTAACAGTGTTTTCTCCAAAAGTTATTAGCTTATTCACAGTTATTGTGTTATTCGGTACCCCACTGTGATCCTGATATGTAAGCTTTCTATACATAAGCCCAATCAGCCTCAAGGGTGAAAAGAGCAAGATTACGAAGGGAGTTTTGATTGGCGAACCAAATCTGGAATAAATGTCTATATATATATATATATATATATATAACCCTAGAAAATTAAGCGAAAAATAGTTTGTCTCATACCTTAGAAACAGGTCATTTCTCAAGTCAATCGCGTTCATTTGCCATTTGGCCGATTTCTGACTGACATAATGTATCTAGTGAATCATCATGAATTCAAATAGTTTGACATAAATTTGGGACAATCCAGTAATGTTATCAAATGTTATTAGTAAATAAATCTATTTTAGAAAAAGATTGACTTGGATCCTTTGCACGTTCCCTCTTATTGTGTTTGTAAATTTACGTTTGCCTGCCAAAGCATCTATACTAACAGAACACTAAAGAAAGTCAACCACTGATTTATAGAAAACGTACCAAAAAATGATTAGCTTATGAGAACTAAGTATTTTAAGTAGTGCAATTTCTAGGCATTTCTTGAACGCAAGTCATGAAGTGGATACCATTAAATCTTTCAAGGGGATTATTGGGTAGTCAGGTTTTAGTCTTTTGAAATTTACCGGGGCTATTGTCACCAAGCTTCAGAAACCTGATATATATATAATATTTTGCTCAACCTTATGATTTCGTCCGAATTACTGGTACACTATCAGCCAAACTCATTTTTGTAAGAATTTTCAGCTCATTTACAAAATTGGATTTTGAAATCGAGTACTTTGTAAGCAGATGAGGAGAACCTGGCAAAGTAAAATCAATTTTGGTTTTAATTTTTTACCCATTCATATTTTACCAAGAATTAAAATGATATTTTGGGAACCATTAGCGGCAATACTTGACACCACATTGACTTAAATTGTAAAAATGTCTAATTTAAAACTGCCCAACGTTGCACTCAACAGTTTATATTTTAAATATCACTATAGCTTGATGTGTAATTAATGATCAATAATTAATTAGGATTAGAGACATGAAGATTTTTCATTTCAATAATTCTACCATGAACTAATTAGTTAGATAAACATTGGAAACAACGAGATATTAGCTAGCAGCTTCCTGCTACATCGTAGTTCTTCGGCAGTCTATGCTCTGGCCACGACTCGTGAAGCCTTTGGTTCGATTCCTGATTAGGTATCAGGTGCGCACTACTAACAAGAACCATATTAAAATGAATCAGTTACCCAGTACTCTATGGTTTTCAATACTCATTTGGTTAAAGTCACTTGGTGTTGCAAACTGTTTTCGGCAAATATTTGTTGGACTCTGATGACTTTCCTTGTTACTTTACTATAGGAAACATGAAAGAAGCTTTTATCCAAACAATTTTTTAACATTACCACAGTGTCGAAGGAGGAAACACATACATTAAAACCCTTTGCCTTCATTATTTTTAATGTGTAATTGGTTCAGGAAGCTTGTACTACATTATCAACCATTAAACAGTATTGTTTTTCGCTCGAAACATGATTTACTGAACGCGAAGTTGATTTTGACTAAATAATATCAAAGATAATCAACAAATCATTAGTACACGTTTCGACAGCGACAAATGAATTGTATTTTTCTGTTAAAGTAAAATAACATATAAAAAAGTTAAACAGAATGTTCCAAACGAATAAATAAAGATAATTCTTACTTAAGGTTGTAATAACGTCTATAGAAAATTACTGAA
This sequence comes from Schistosoma haematobium, assembly GCF_000699445.3. Taxonomy (NCBI): domain Eukaryota; kingdom Metazoa; phylum Platyhelminthes; class Trematoda; order Strigeidida; family Schistosomatidae; genus Schistosoma; species Schistosoma haematobium. The sequence continues at coordinate 11,535,616 of NC_067195.1, forward strand.
AATCTGGAAGGACTGAACAACTAATTTATAATTGGTTCGGACCAGTTGACACTTAATAACTATAAGGAAGAATTCACGGTGTCGTTTAAGGTCGATAACAGACATAATATTATTAATTCATTGATTCAATTTCCAATGGTGCATATTTTTTCATCGACTTAATCTACTTTTCTAATCTAAACAAATATCTTAAATAAAATGTACCTTTAGAATAAAGAGATATTAAAATCTAAATTCTTATATTCATTAAATATTTATTCATTTCATTATTAAATGGCTACAGGTAGTCGACATGGAACCTGAGATTTAAGTTCCCTGTTAATTTACCGTCATCAGCAAGACCATAGGATTCGATTGGTACCAAAAGACTAGATAAACAATACACTAATCTCTACCAAGTAATTAATCATTTAAATTATTTTAGGTATGAAATTTTTAATTACTAATTTATATTTGAGATCATGAGTCAATTGAAGCTGAACCAGCATAGAAAACCTGGAAACAGTGGACAGCCGTTTCGTCCTAGTATGGGACTCCTCAGCAGTGCGCATCCACGATCCCGCCACGCGAGATTCCAACCCAGCACCTATCAGTCTCGTGCGCGAACGCTTGATCTCTACACCACTGAGCCGGCGTCCAACCGTGTAATTGTCTAACTTCAACCAATTCACGAAATTCAGCCACCATTTTCTTCAGTCAGTTACCATCTCATAACAGACCTGGTTGAACCCCACAGGTCGCTGATTCTTACTAGAACTCCATGAAATGCCTCTTGAAGCCAGTCACTAGTGAGTATATGTTGATTAATATCCACAAAACTCCTTATGATACTAATTTAGACTTTATTTTGGACAATAAGTCGTTTACGCATCTCAGAAATTGCTTTTGCTGAATGACCTGTTTTGGTTAAATGATTTATTTTGTTTTAGAATTACTCATTGTCACGAAATTTTAAGTGATTTTTGAATAGTTACAAAATACTCTAACCTGAATGGCTTACAAAACCTTAAGAATGATCAAAGCGGTGATCGCCATCAATCAACATGCTGAACGAAACCACATGACAATTTTGTGTGAACCCATTTCACGAAATGTAACCCCATGTATTAAGTTTTTGCAAGAAGACATGATGTGACATCATTGAATTTCCAGAATGGTTCCATGACTAATTGACTGAAGTTAGATATGTGAACCATTGGATGTCGATTTAACGGTTCGAGGTTTAAGATTCCTCTGGGAGACATGAATGTCGTAAGTCCGATTCCTGATGAGGTAGGGGACCAAAACATTTGTTAAGTTCCACACTGGAAAAAAACAGCTGTCCAATGGTTTTTTAACTAGAGTTAGTCGGTGACGCAAGCCAATATATTTTTTCGATTACTAATACTGATGGCATTCAGCGTTGAGATCTCAGCTTTGACTCGATTTGAATTAGAGCATAGTGTTCTGTGAAACCGCCTAAGTCATAAATTGAGCTGGAATAGTACTAAAGTCACAGCCGAGTCCACCTATTATAACGAAAACTAAATATTCACACCGAAATACGTAGAGTACAAAATGAATGAGAAAATATTATCGTTAAATAGGAGATCAAATAGGAAAGTAAAAATGACTCATATTTTAGAAACCAGTTTTATTAGGTCATCATTATTAGATCTTTTTAATATGATTAGATCCAAGGTGTTCATGACATATTTCGTAGAAATTGCTATCGTTCAATTTTTATAACAGAACCTATACCGGAAACAACGAGTAGATTACAACTAACGTACAGGAAAAGACTGTTTCGTAACTGGATGTCTAAGGAACTTTCAACGAAGAACATTCAATATGGGAAGGTTATTACTTTTGTTTACCAACCAAATAATAGTAAGTTCACGAAATAAAGTCAAGCTCTCAAGTTCCACTGCTTCCACTTGTATTCACCAATTTATCTGATCTTGTTAAATAAATTACACTGAATGTACAATCAGAAAATATTGTCATCATATCTCTGAATATTGGCCCTTCTGATTGAGCAAATAATAAAGTGGAATAACATGTAACCATAACATTGCATATCAAAGGATAACGGAAAATAGATAGCTGTGAAAATAGTTTTCGAAGTTATATACTGAATCCTAATCAGTTTGTCCTAGGCTTTCTTTCTCACGATTTTGCATTTTATAACCATTCAGGTAGCCACAAAGTAGGACCAGGCATATATATGCATCGGTGCAAGTTGCAGCACCTCATTAGCACAACAAGATGAACACCGAATCCATAGAAGTAGTTACTTCACTGGTAGTAATATATGAAAGATTGTGTATAAGGATAAAGTACAGCAAGAAAAAACTAATTCGTAGAAAGAAAGATATAAAGTAATTTTAATCTCACAGTTTAAACGAAAACGAAGAGTGTATACACCTACACCATTGTGATCGATTCACCCATATCACCCAGAGTCTCCAACCATTGGTTACTATAGTCGCGCGGACCCCAACCAAGTAGTCTGTATCTACCAACATGGCTCATACCAGAAGTTAGTGACTTCAAGGACTGATGCCACGTTTTAGTCTGGCCACCCCTAACTCTCTTCCAACCATCCCCAACACTTGTCAGCATTGCGCGTCGTGGTAACTGGTGTCCACACATACGCAACACGTAGCCTACCCATCTCAGTCGATGGAGATTTACAACCCCATCAACTGATTTACCATTATTCCCTAATATCCTGCGTCTAACCTCACTATTACTTACCTGGTGATCCCAGCAGATGCGAGCAATATTTCTAAGAGATCTGTGGTCAAATATTAGTAACTTACGAGTATCCTCTACTCTTAGTGGCCACATTTCTCAGTCGTAAATTAAACCAGAATGAACTGCTGCGCAGTATACTCGTCCTTTGATTGATGAACGGATATTTCGCCTTCGCCATAAGTCACGTAAGTTGGCAAAAGCCAAACGAGCTTTTTGAATCCGTGCTGAGATTTCGTCAGACACTCACCCATTAATCTGATCAGACTTCCAAGATGAGTGAAGTTATCCATGCGTTCGGCTACCCCTATCCCTATCCGTAGTTCAGGTGTTGACGCAGACCAGTCCTGAGGCAACAACTTGCATTTAGAGGGGAGAAACGCATCCCAAATATCCTGGCATTGTTGCTGAATGCTACCAAAGGACTATGTATTTTATAAGCGTCTTCATCAAACAGAACTATGTCATCTGCGTATTCTAAGTCAGTAAGTGGGCCTCTTGGTAGGAGATCAACTCCCAAATATTAAGACAACGGGAACGTTATTTCCACCAGTAGGTCTATGATGGATTTGAACAAAAATGTAGATAGTGGACAACCTTGACGGACACCACTTGAGGTTGCAAAATCAGATGACAGTTCACCATAAGCTTTGACCCGACCAGTAGTGTTTGAGTAAAGAGCCCTTACAAGGTTTATGTACATTTGTGGTACACCTTTCAATGACAGACACTGCAGCAGAACTTCTTGGTCTACGGAGCCAAATGCTGCTTTTAAGTTGTAGTGCCAGTTATTTTGTTAAGCCCATATATCTTATTCTAGTTTTCGAATAGGCCAATATATTCATTCTACTCGAGTCACATTTTGACCTTGTTAATTATTCGCTTATCAGCCCTGACTGCTTTTGCATGAGTGTATGTGTGCGTACACTTCTTATCCCATTCATCACATGTCTGTAACTTATTTTTGTGTGACTATAAACATTGATTAACGCTTGGTTAAATGGTGCTGGCTCACACGCCTTCTCCATTACGCGTTATTTCGCTTCGCTCTCTTCTATTCGCTTCATCCCTCTGATTTCCTGTCCAGATCAGTGAGTGTACAAAATATAGGCATTCGAAAATCTATTCTCGCATTTGACTTATTTAATTTCACTAACGCGACCTAAGTCAGTCATTACATACGAGGATTGACGATATGTATATCTCAATAGCAATCAGAAACGATCTCACTGGAGTCAGATCCCGGGCCACTAAAAGGTTATGAACAAGGATCATTGTCGGACGCCGATAAGCATGCCTTTGTTCTAAAACCTGACGAATGGTGAACATGTGGTCGATGCAGCCACGACCAGGTCTGAAGCCAGCCTGATGTTCTCGTGTTCGCAGTTCACGAGTCTTTGTTAGGCGTCCAATAGTTATTGAGGCTGGTATTTTGGATGCTTTATTAGTCAAACTAATCCCTCTACGGTTATCATAGCATGATTTTTACCCCCTCTTATATATTGGAACAATCAGTGATTGTGACCAGTCAGATGGGATTACGTCCAACTCCCAGATTTTAGCTGAAATATTAGTTAACCTAATCGCCAAAACTGGACCACCATACATGAAGACCTCTGGAGCCAATCCATCAGGACCAGCTGTTCTTCCTTGTTTCAGATTAGCTGTTGCTTTTTGAACTTCAACTAGAGTTGAGGGAGCTACTCTAATGTTCCATTCAGGCTGTTTGAGAATGATGGGTAGTCGTAGAGTAGCTGAAGGCCAACTGAACTACTATTTGAAGTGTTCCGCCCATCGTTCTAAACGTCTAGACTGAGAGCGGATGAAAGTGTCGTCTTATTCCGAGGTCGTCTCACTTACACTTGACTTATTAATTCCAGCTTCTTTTATTAGTCTGAATAGCTGTCTGGTGTTACCTACAGCCGCTGTCTTTTGCACCTCTTTTGCTTTCGTTGCCCACCACTGCTTAGACTTTTGGCTAACCTAGATCTATAATCAGAAAGGGGTTTTGTGGATATTATAGTGATTTAATAGTCGAATTCATGAGTCAATTAAAGCCAGACCATCATGGAAAATCTGGATCTGACTTGTTTTAGCTCTTTATTGTGTTCACAGCCTGATGGGATGAGTTTACGAGAATCTATCAGTGCAATAGACTTAGTAGAAATCCATTGGTTTTGCGGAACCCTTTGGTTTAAATCACCAATAGATGTCGCTGCTGTTTCCACAGTTGTTCGTGTATCTTCTCAATCAACATCTGGGTTAGCCTCGTTTTCAGAATTACCTAAGTGTGAATTCAGTTGTTCATGGCATCTACTTTTGGCTTTCTCGTCACTGAGTTCAACTCTAATGGGTTTTCTTAATGTGGTTTTTCTGTGTCCGATGAGACGCAAGCAAATATGTGCTCGTATTGGAACATGATCAGAGTCTAAACACGTATTCCAGAACGAGCGACATGCTTCTATCGAGCCTCTCCAACTGACTGATGGCAATATGGTCTATTTGAGTCCATCATTGGTTTGTTGCACTGGATCCGCCATGTTAGACGTTGTATCACCTTATGCTTAAACTTAGTGCTTGCTAAAAATAAACGATTGTCTGAGCACAGTTGCAGCAGACGATTACCATTATCTGTTCGCTGAGCCGGAATACCAAAATACCCACCTCAATGTCTTTCTGCTTGGTTTAAGCTACCTACCTGGGCATTAAAGTCACCTGCTACGAGTACTATATCTGAACGTTCAACTTTATGAAGAAGTTCAGAAAGCTTTCTGTAAAAACCATTTTTCACTTCATCCAGATTACAGTCAGTGGGAGCGTAGGCAGAAACGACGAAAAGGCAACTACGTTTATCTCTATCCTTCCGAGTTCCTACGGAGCCGTTCAGCCGAACAACACATAGACGACTGTTAACGGGGACCCACTCTAATAGTGTTTGTCCTACCCTCTTACTGCGTGCTATGCCTACACTTGCCAGTCCACGAGAACGAGCCATCGGGTCGCCAGAGACACGGAGGGTGTGTCTCGTCGGCTCTCCGTTTTGGTGAGGTGAGGTCAAGTGAGTGACCGCACTAGGATCCTGTATGGGTGTTTCGGAGACAGCATAAATGAATGGTACGAGATTCTAGGGTTTTAACCAAAGAGACCTTCCAAGCCATCTCTACCTGACCAACTGACCCCTTCCAAATAGCACTCCCATTTTTCTTATACATTATGCAATCCATGTTAACAGCAAACTAGCTGCCTGATATTCACATTCATTTGATTTGCTAGTACCACTCACTTTTTATACTAAATAAATGACCCCTCCGTTTGATCATTTATAGAAAGTTTTTATAAAATTGATTACAACTATCACTGCGCAATTCACTATCGACCTATTTTAACACCACTCTAATATGTAACGACATTATTCACCCAGATTTTAGGATTACAACCTTACCAATTCACTAATAATTTGATTTTTTTTAAAACAACAAAATTAGGGAATACTGTGGTTGATATTGATGTTATATTCAAATATCAAAACCTACGAATTCATCTAAGGGAGTTATGATTAGGAACTAATTGAAAAGAGAAATATTTCTTTGTTGCATATATAATTTAAATGTCATCCAATTGTCTCTAGGGGCATGGTAGCGAGTTAAACTATCTGCCTTTCGTTTCGATTCTAGGATTGTATTAATCTGAGGCTTGTATTACTTCTGATTGCTGTCTATTATTTTCCTGATTAGATGTAAGTGGATTGTGTGCACTCGCTGGGTCGTCGACTGACCTTTTCTTTGGTTCTTCTCTTTTACAGTCCTCACTCATTCGTCTGTATGCTTCCCTAATGCACAAAGAACTCTCTGGCTAGATGCTAAAAAATCCAAAGAACATAAACAAATTCAAATTATTCACATAGACTCCAGTAGATTTATTGTTCAGAAATTTCTATTTTCAAACTTAAAACATCTAAAATAATATTTAAAAGGAAAACTTGTGAACAAAACGTTTGTTTGGTAGAATGATATTTACAGAAAAATAAATACGTATAGTCATGTAGTTAGTGAATTTTTACACCTGGCGAGTTCGATAAAGACTGAAATACTGATTCTTGTCTATAAATAAACAAACAGACTGATAGGTAGATGGATATTTTACCACTGACTGGTGTGCAAAGATTGAATCTAATACTTGTAATAAACTCTAATTCAGACCATTTTGCTGCCGAGAGTCTACTTATGAGACTTAATGTTGGATGGAATCAAAGCAATTAATTGCAAACTCCATCGCTTGTGGTTTAGACAACATTAATTGATGTAAAATTACACGAGCGCTTTGTTTACTGTTTCAGTTATTCAAACCAAAAATATTGTAGCACTTATTTTTATTAATCAGTAAGTCATTTTGTAGAATATTGTTATATAATGGTTTTCTAAGCTGTTATTCATGGAAAGTAGATCAAATTTTCTATATAAAAAACATTTGGTTTTTAAAAGAAACCGCATTAGAATTTACAACGTTAATTCTACCAGGATGAAATATTTCCTAGAACCAGTGTACTTCTATAAAAACCCAATTTTTGCTAAAGAGTAGACTATCATTTTTCTTCTGTATGGTTGACTTCAGTAATAGTTAAATGAAAGACTAATAAATAGGTGTTCTCCAGTTGGAATACCATTAGAAACCAGGGAATTCTGGAGAGCTATTCCGTCCTAGTATGTGTTGGGATGTTATATTCTAAAAATACAAGAGTTATGGTTGTGATCGCATCCAATATCAGTACGGGACTCCCTCGCACTGTACACCTATGACCTCGGCTGGTACCGAACCCCGAAACTTCAGGTCTGATGGCTGGTTTACCTAATAATAATCTTACTTATTTAACTATGAAATATTGAAGAATTCGTACCCTGAAGGACCAAAATTTATTCAACACTATGAGTGCCTAAACAGAAGCAAATAATTCTCTTAAGGAATAACTGTTCGATCTTTTGACCTAAAAGCAACTTTAAAAGATACACTATGCCGTTAGCGTTTCATTACTGAGACTTTGCATTGAAAGACTACACGCATATATATTTTGTATGACTTTCATAATCCGAAGCTTATACAAAGTTAGACGGGAGTACATTTAACTTTGATGAATCTTTAATTCTTCTCAATGAGAATTTCCCATAGATTCTTAGTTCCGATCAAATCATCTCAAAAACAACATATATGGAACAAAAGATGTGATTCTCATTTCATACACATAAACATAATTAATTAAGAGCTTATTTACAAATAGTTATAATAATCGAAAAACTAAAGAAAATCAGAACAGTTGCGCTCAGTACTAGATAGTACTCGTATATCTACATATAGAACTACTCGACAGATTAACCAGTTTTTATAAAAGAATTTGGATAAGATCTTAAGAAATAATAAACGACATTCAGGATGTTTTTATCTATTTCAGTTTAAGATCTATTACTCGGGCACTGTACTGCTTTACTCCTAGTAGTCAGAGTGTATATTTGCATTTATAAAGATATTGATACTGAACGATATGCTTAGGAAATATTTAGGAATATAAAACAGTTATTTAGCAAGTCATGCGTAACTGACTTTTTAAGAAATAATTTACATAATACAAGCACTCGGAAAGTTCAACCGCCAAGTTCGGTTTCATTTGTAAATTCTTCAATTTTAAAAGAGTATGAGCTGCGATGGTAAACTTTCCCAGTAGCAATAACTGTATCAAATAAAGGTTTGTTTTTTCGAGACCACTTATAAAGGTGGGACAAAATTGTAACCAAAAAACTATTACTTATGGATAACAACTTTCGTCACCTATGGAGAAGGCGAAATATCCGTTCATCAATCAAAGGACGAGTATACTGCGCAGCAGTTCATTCTGGTTTAATTTACGACTGAGAAATGTGGCCACTAAGAGTAGAGGATACTCGTAAGTTACTAATATTTGACCACAGATCTCTTAGAAATATTGCTCGCATCTGCTGGGATCACCAGGTAAGTAATAGTGAGGTTAGACGCAGGATATTAGGGAATAATGGTAAATCAGTTGATGGGGTTGTAAATCTCCATCGACTGAGATGGGTAGGCTACGTGTTGCGTATGTGTGGACACCAGTTACCACGACGCGCAATGCTGACAAGTGTTGGGGATGGTTGGAAGAGAGTTAGGGGTGGCCAGACTAAAACGTGGCATCAGTCCTTGAAGTCACTAACTTCTGGTATGAGCCATGTTGGTAGATACAGACTACTTGGTTGGGGTCCGCGCGACTATAGTAACCAATGGTTGGAGACTCTGGGTGATATGGGTGAATCGATCACAATGGTGTAGGTGTATACACTCTTCGTTTTCGTTTAAACTGTGAGATTAAAATTACTTTATATCTTTCTTTCTACGAATTAGTTTTTTCTTGCTGTACTTTATCCTTATACACAATCTTTCATATATTACTACCAGTGAAGTAACTACTTCTATGGATTCGGTGTTCATCTTGTTGTGCTAATGAGGTGCTGCAACTTGCACCGATGCATATATATGCCTGGCCCTACGTTGTAGTTTTCTGATCGATTATTTATTGAATCGTCATTTGGTATGGGGAGTATATAAAACAGCTCAAGACTTCACAACAGTAAATGAGATTTTATATGTGCGTACACAGAAATTCATTACTGGTTAAGTATAGATTATTTTGATCACTAAATATATTTATTAGTCTATCAAGAATTTTATTTAAAGTAGTATTTGTAACGATAATTGGGAATATCTGAGTAAGTATTCAGAACGAATATTTTCTTGTTTCATATATATCACATAATTATAAAAGTATGCACAATTAGAATACAAATTATTAGGACGGGTGATACTCAACAACAATACAAAAGGCAAATAAAAATGACGTTTTCTATAAATTGTCTACCAGTTTTATCTTGATTGATAGTTGAATAGATCGAGGAACAATGATTTAAAAAAGGAAGAGAAATGTGATAAGTATCGATCTAATAGTACAAAAGAAGACAAGCAAATGGTAAATTAAACAAGAGACTGTACACAAAATGTTGAGCATTTTAGGCGGTCCCATAAGAAGAATTGTGAAGCAGATTTGCCAAAACCATGACTAGAAATCATTTCATATATCTCAGATGAATTTAAATTTACAGGGTGGAATGTGTAAACTTTTTTTAAATGCATTGGTACATGCAATAACTTTTTAAGTATTATTCCCAGGTAGACATCATCAAACCGAAGATATTTTGTATAACGCATAGCTACATTTAATTCACGTGCCAAATCCATTGATAAAAAGAAATTACCTCCTGCCACATATGGAGGATAGTAACGTGGAGCATATTCTTTATCATCAACCAACCACTTTTCGTGACTACCAATATTCTTACGAACTGGTCCTGCATTATACCAGACATAACCACTGATCAAAAGTTTACGCAGCTCTGTGCTTAAACCTTCAATATAAGCAACCACATTTTTTGGATAGATAAAATAATCATCATCAACAAACATAATAATTGGGACATTTGAACAATATTTTACTGCCCAATTAATGCCAAACATAATTTTATATGTACTATTATAATAGTGATCGAGAAAATCTTGTTGAATTATATCATGATATGCATAAGATTCATTTTTTAATATGTATTTTAAACGTTCATTATTAGATGGGACATTACCAAGAAGGAAAAGATGGATGACACGACGTCCACCCCAACAAAGATCATTGCCCCATGTTAAGCGTATTGCATCTCTGCGTAGAAAATTTGATGGAGCAGATTTGATGAGAATCATTAGTTCTGGAGCTCCTCCTGTTTCTAAGAGAATGTTTCTACATTTTTGATGCTCACTCATAAGTATTGGAAATTTTGGGTCATTTATTGGACGAGATGTTACAGTCAAGTTTGAAAGAACCTGTCCAACTAGTTTTGGCATATCTATCATCATTGGATACTCCAAATCATCAGAACCAGAAGAAAAGACAGGATTTATGAATATCCGATGTGTGTTATTAGATGTTGACAAATTGTATTGTTCTTTTGAAAAAGTAGGATCAAAACTCCAGTCACGAGTTAATGTGATATTTCCAGGGATCATGTTTACATAAGCTATATCAATTGACTTAGGAACATTCTTGGCTACAGATGAGTAATTATATATGATGATTACTAGTTGAAGTATTAACGTGACAGTGAACAGCGTAGCAGCAACTGTTACTACACTTAATCTGCACGTTCGAATCCTAATATGACTCATTATGATCCTATATATAAAAAATAGCAGGGGTTTGGTAAATTAACAGCTTGAAGTAAATGGGAATAGATCATTAGCAGTTCGAAAGACAGACAACTTGTTACCAGGTATGACCTTAATTTTTCGGTCCATTGCTGTGAAATGTACGCATAGTGTGAATAATGAAGTGGTAGCTTAATGGTTAGAGCACCTGGCTTTTAACCGTTAGTCTATAGGTTATAATTCAATATACCGATTTCCTTTTGGATATCTAAGTAATATTGTTGCTGCTCACACTCAAATATAGTGAAGTACATAAACTAGCACTTGATAAATAGGTCACAATGTTATGCTGCAAATAAAACTGATTATTGATATGAAGCGGAAAAGAGCAATATTATTAATGGATTTGACATGATAATCGTTTGGTTTAACATTTGATAATTTCAGTGCGTTATTCTATTGTATTCTGATAATTCCTGTTACGCATTCACTCGGTTTTCAAATTTGTTCAACATGAACTTAAATTTGCCTTTAAGTAACAAATGTTTAAAAGTAATCAATAACCACTGAGAAAATTTATATGTAAAGAGTGGTTGTTTTTTCACAAAATATATTCTCCGAAGTTGTAGGATAGAGTTGCTTCCCTTTTGCCTTTCCAATAGCTACGCCTAGGTTATGGACATCAGGGGCAGTATTAAAGAAAAATCCTATGTATTTACTGATCAAGTCAAATGTTGAGTTACTATTGCATTAATCTTTGAAATTACGTAGTAGCAAGCAGAATATAGCTATTGTCCTATTACATTTGAGTCAACTTAGGAGTTATGAATTCGCCAGGGTGAATCTCCGGGGTAATAGGAATTAAGGAGCAAAGACACGAAAACAGAACACGGTTGTTCCTTAGAACTTAAGGATCTTATTTTCTTAATTTGATTGCCTTTTAAGAACTTCATGTCAAACTTTATATACTTACATCGCAAACTAATCTTTATTGGATTTCTGCGACTTACACCACTACACTTAGTGTGCTTTCAGAAGCACCACATTCAGTTAAGAGCTACGAAAGAAGTGTTTTTACAGTACTATATAGTGAATAAATTAGTGACTCACTAAATAATGATATGAAATCCAAACCTCTACTAACTTAGAGCACACTTAATCTTAACGGTGGTCTAGTGGTTGAAACAATAATCTTTCAACGGAAAAGTTGCAGGTTCAAACCTCTTTCTACCTGATTTAACCTAGACAGCAAGGTGATATCAGTAGCATACACGCAAAATGAACAGATTAAACTGTAGGACATTTGCCCTAGCCACTAATATTCGAGAATATAAATAAACAATAAAAAGTTAAATCTCCGCTACCACAAACGATGATGAAATCGAAAATGCATGACTTTATATGATACTTTGGAGTAACTTTCAAAATTAACAACAAATTGGGTAACCGTAATGAGTCATAATTTAGTAGCTATTAACGTTTGCAATTTTGAAGTAATGCTTTAAATTTTTTGATTTAGTGCTTAACGAGAAAACATTTCTTAGCAAATACTATTGTCAGCAAAATTTTCATGTAGGTATACGAAAGTGAGAAACGGAAAAAGTAATTTCATTCTTTATGATTTTTACACAACAGCTGGTCACATCAGAAAGAATGATGTGCAGTAGATGGACAAAATAAATGTCAACCCTTTATAAATCAGGAAAGTATGAGTACTACTAAGTGTTGAAGCACAAATACTAAAGTTCTAACCAAATAGGATTTCACCTACAAGAGTGACTGAAAGTTAGAAACCGCTGTTTTGATCCAATATATTGAGTCGGTAGGGTTGTTTTGACTGGTATGGTATCCCACCACTGATTTTGACATTCTAATTTTTTTAAATTGGGAATATTATTGATGACAGTGGAAAACTACACACAAAATATGGGTTTAAAAGTACAGACAAAGTCTAACAATGGGAAATATTGAACGATACCAAGTACAAATAAGAAATGAATGGGTTTTTGCCACATGGACTAATTTTGAGCCGTTTTATGTCGTCTTCGATCAACCGATTTGACGTTTTCAACAAGCACCCTACGTCTATCGTGAGCAGTACTCATGAGACGAAATCATATACGATCTTGTGGCCAGTTTTGATACGAACTACCCCGAATAACAATCTTTTAATATGCAGATGTAAATTTTAGCATGGGGTTTAAGTAACCAGTGTCTTCATACCATCTTTTCAGTAGACAAAGCTAATTATATCCTTGGGACTGAGAGATATAATCAAAAACTAATGATATAGAGATTTAAATAGAACGTATAGCACTTTATTGATGGGTAGGACAAAAACCACGTTTAGATTAGAGGCACTCACTTGTCAGGAACTAGTACGTGCCATCGAAACTTTTAGGGAGCAATAATGTTCGACCAAATCTCCCTACACGTCATAAAGAACACCTTACTTGGTGTTTAACATGGTTTCACTTTGGTATTTGCTAAGGTATACTTACATCACGGTCAAATATGGCTTACGTAACTGACCAATGGGAACCGACCTCGCTTTTATTCCTACTCACATATGTACAAATACATACAAACATCCGTAATACTAATGAGCGGAGAAATAAAGAAGCCTTTAGTTAATTACATAATTCAACGTAGACCAGTATTACGATGTCTCCTACGGATATCGTAAAGAAGTAAACTTAGTAATGAAAGGCGGTGATCACTAAATGTAGAATATGGCCGCAAAAACCATGTTCTGGGTCTGAGTGGCGTAAAACGAGTTACGACCACAAAGGTTACAAATATGGTTATGGGCTGGAATACACTACGACATAAGGATCTAGTGGATTAATTGGATATAAATCGTTCGTTTCTGAGGCTTTCTCAGACAACAAAGGTCTGACGAGTTACACTTCCGGACCTTTCGTCGATAATACACAAACATTTCCGCTGTCAATTTGGTTAATATGTGACAGTAATTTCAATTTAGGGATTATGATAAATACGCTTATGATTTAAGTCAATTGAGTGCGTAGATAAATTTTTACATTAAGATTGGAGGTGAAATAAGTTAGTGCTAAATGAAACGCCACTGACCTTTATAATCCCACCCAGAACAACAATGATCGATGTTGTCAGCACGGCTATTCATTGCTTTTTATTCTAAACGGCTGGAAATAAACTCAACTCCGGTTCGTAATTTCGGTAGTCAACTTAGCGACCAATCAGGATGAAGCGGGAACCACCATTCCCGCCATCTTTGTATGTAATGGAGGTTAGCTTGCCTCGTCCTATTGTTACATTAGCAACACAGTTAGATAGAAACGACCTTTGGTTTGAAATTATTGGTTAACTGATTGGTTCGATCAGTACATTTAATTGGGCAGTTGCAGTTAGTTAGAAACTAATTGAGCTGAGAATATACACGCATCTCATCGGGAGACTTACACCAACGGCAATTTCAGTCAATTGATTGAGTTGCCCATTACACTATGTTTTTTCGCTGACGTTTTGGTGTTAATGCAACATTTAGCCCTTTAGTGTGCCAAAATTCCGTATTTTATGTGATCCTCTAAATGTTGACGCCAATGTTTTTCAACCAGTTTTGTTTTCCCGGCCTTTTCTACTGCTATTCAGGTCGGTGTATGCTTCCTGACATACTTACGTGCTTTATGTGGCAAAATGTCAAACCATTTTGACTTGAATACCTTTTGTAGATATCATACACTAGCGTCAGCCTATTTTGCTAAATTCAATGTTGCTGCCACGTGGGATTTTCTAACTTTCAGAATATTTGTTTCTAAGTGTTATTTATGATTTTACCGGGGATCATGAGAGAAAACGTACTTTGATCTTTTATTTTCCCTAATATTATGGTGTCCTACTTTCTGGGACCTGGGACCAAGTCAAAATAACCATGACTATTATTAAGCTTCCTACAACTTAGGATATCATTCTAGCACACAATACACGTGTCCGGTATGAGGTAGTCCGACACGGTGAATAAAAATTACAGTTACAGCAAAATTCACAGGATAATATAGTTTTTTAATAAAAATCACGCTACAGTATGGCAAGCTCATTGACTGCGTGAACGTAGATATGAACGTTATTCCTACCTACCATACACTTTGTTGACGTAACAGTTATAATTATTTCTACATTCGGATGGAACACACCTCAACTCGACTACGAGTGGACTGCCTGGAGGATATTTAATTACCAGGTGATAATTGAGAAAACTGAAGTCTCTGTTTTTATTTAAATCATCAGGATGTATCAACAGACTCTCTAGAACCCGAAACAACGAGTAGAAGCCATCGGTTCAACGGTTGTAACCACTTTAGATACTCACCAAAGCCAAATCAACTTACAGGCGCAAGGGACCAGCCTAATCTCTTTCCAGTCTTCAGAGGTATAGATAGCAAAGACTCAGCCTGTTACAAATCAGTCGCATTACTCGCAAACTATTAAAGTTGATGGAAAAACTGTGTATTGCGAGGATACATGCACAAAAACAAAGTACTACATGAATACCATTACGGGTTTTGAAAAGTCAGGTCCAGCGTGTTCAACCCTCTCATAGCAAAGGATAGCTGGACTATTCGCTTGGAATAAAAGATACAGATAGATGTATTATTCTTTAGAATCGCGAGAGCCTTCTGCACATTAGTGTATGTGCTCCTTGTGGAATTCACTTTGTCCTGTAGGTATTCTGCTAGAACTGTGAACGCGATACTGAAGACCACAGAGTCTATATGAAAGAAAAAGTCAGAACAAAGACAACTTGGCTTTAGACTTTATCCGTTTCTAAACGTAAAAATAACAATTTCATTGGGACATTAATTAAGAGGATTATGGTCATTAGGTGGAACTCACAAACATATCAATCAGTATTGCATGTCTTATCGAAATGAATAAAAATTATGAGTCATATTTATATAATGAGGTAATAATGTCCTTCAACTGGCAGTTCATATGCAATAGAGATAGTCAACAGGAACATCAAAACATATTGACATGGCGGGCACTTACACAACGATTTGGTTGGTTGTTTTTGGACATATCTAACACTCCTCAAAGAGCACCTTGAGAAGATGGGATTCACAGCCATACTTCTATCTTGTTCCCACAAAAATTATGACTTATGCTTCTATCAATTATCACGTGAAAAATCCTAAACCAGAACATCTAATATGTGACTTTGTTGCTGTGCCAAGTCAATTACACGTCAACCAGCACCGCCAGCGTTGAGTCAACCTTGAATCTTCATTTATTCTTGATGTAAGAGCTTCTCGTTTATCTATTTTCGTTAAGTTCAGAACGTAGTGTCCGCCTCCACACATGCTAAACAGTCACAGTAACGAGTGTTTCGCAAGGGACTATCTTAAGTCCACTTCCCTCCATGATCTTTATTGATGAACCAGTTATCTCCTCAGAGCGCGATCTCAGACTAGCTATCCAAGCCGGAGCGATAACAGTCACCTCAGTACACAGCTTCAAGAGATTTGACAAACACGCACATATTCACGTATAACCATCTCTTACTTGGACCAGTTGTGCTTGATGCATGCCCAATAACCTACGCATCGTTATCATTATCATGTATCGGTAACTAGTTGCTGTCTCGTTTATTATAGTTTATTTCCCCTTTTATCTTTACACTTTCGTTTTCTCAGACTGCTTGTATTACTTATCGATCAAGTTATTTGTTATTCTTGAAATCGTCTCCCGCTCTTGGAACTTGAATCATCACTTCGTTATTTTCTCATTACAACCAACCAACCTCCTACCTGATAATGTGATAGCTGCTGGTATCCAGAATCCTTACAGTCCTGGAACAAACTCGCTTACTGAGATGATTAGAAGTAGTCGAATTCATATGGAAACAAAGAAGTCCAGTAGTGCAATTTGAGGCAGGTAGAACTTCATGAGTACAAATGAACGTATTATATTTATAATTCGTAACCAAGGGACAATCAATCACAAAGGAATCATTATTTCGTAAAAAAGCCAATTCGCCATGGCTTAAATGAAAATTCAAACTTTTGTAATCGATTGTACTTCTCCTTAGGTTCGTCATGTGTTTGTTAGACTATGTGTTGGATGTAGACTCTATGTTACCGAGAATATACTCAATGGTATTCGAATTAACAACAAAGATTAGAGCGGACTCACGTGGTCCCTGGAATTGTATATGGTCATCAGGTCGGTTATTAATTAAATAATTGGTATTTAGAACTCGATTAGTAGATTTTCCAACATTCTGCACCACGATCTCCGTAGCTGATATAAGATGATTTCCACGATAATATGTAGCCTCATATTCGAACGGGGAATTCTTCCTTTTAATAGCTTTAATGGAGTTTCTTTCATTACAGAATGTCCGACATTTCTATATTGCAGTAGGAATGTTTTTACTTTCCTATTCAGTAAGCCAGATGCTGAAGTAGCAATGGAATTGATAGCAATTTTCAATGTCCCGACAAAAGTTTCTGCCTAAACATTAGAAATAAGTGTTTCGGAGAGGTAAATAAATGTTTGCACCCTAAACCATTCAACCAGGAAGTAACAGTCATTTTCACTCACTGTACCGTAGGAACTCCCTCCCGATTGAAGGCTTTTTTCAAAGATTGGATTGTGAAGTCTGAATTCTGTGGTGTTGTGAAAAGAAACTTCTGGACACTTAGAAGAGGAATCGACCACAACAATTATGGTTGTTGTATTTATTCGATACAACTTCTTAAGTTTATAGTTGTTGTGAAGTAGATTCTTAGTGCGCTTGGTGTAAACTGTGACTTTGAGAACGTAAGTACGTACGTCAAGTTTGTTCCAGGCGTCAGGAGCTTCAAAGCTGTGCCCTGAGAGCGAGATTCTGAAAAAACAAGAAACAAAGGTACAGAAAGGCACTTGTATTTGAGCACTTAGCAATGCTTAACATTTTTTAGTGTAACAGACAGAGGTATGACAAATTAATACATTAAACTCATACTAGATGTGTTGCAAGAGTGAAATATGATTAGAGCCTCCAGATGAGAGAAGCACCAATAAAAAACATTTAGTTATGATAGTTAACAAGGTGGAGTGGATTCAAATGATGGAAGAGAAGTCGAAATTAGAATAAGGCTGTTTATTGGGACGGAAATTGCATCAAGAGAGTAAAGTGTTAAGATAACTAACAACTATATCTTTTATTGTCTGATTTTTTTATGGTTTTTATCACCTGATTCCAGCCACGCAGTCCTAGTGTAAAAGTTTGATTTAGCGTGTTGTAGGTTGTCTTAGTAAAATAGCCAATGCAGGACAAAATTAAAAACATGAATCTGAATGGTAAGCGTGGGTAAACAACCTCAATATTACGGACTAATTAACTCGTTATCAATAGTAAAGAGTCTGGTACAAATAAAGCTTTCTGCCCCACAAACATGTTTGGATTGAAGTCATCATCCTCACCATTATTACTTGCTGGTCAGTAACTCCACCCTCTCTTCTTTTGTTATCTTAGGCTAAATAATATACCTCACACTAGGTTCTGTGTTTCACATACTGTTGGAAAACACTATTTCCATAAGTACCATTTTACAAGCTTATCAGGCAATTACCAATTATGGACTGTGGGTAAGGTATCAATGCAATACTTTAAATGATTAAAGTATGAAGTATGGGTTGCCGATCAAAGTATAAGCATTAAGACAAGTATAATGCAGGATAGCTGTTTGCCAAAGTAAACGGAAAGTAAAGGAATACATCAGTTATAAATAAGACAATGAGTGGTGAAATAAAATTAATGGTAAGTCAACATAGTGTTCGGAAGAGGAGAAAGCTGATGAATAATAGACAAGAAGAAACTCATATTAACTTGGTACTGATATTATTTTATGCTATCCTAACCTGCTGATGGGTTATAGGTTCGAAAGACTCAAGAAAACTGGTAGTGAATAGTAGATTGTGCGGTTCTCTTGACAACTTTTTAAGGTAGTAGTGAGCTTCTCTTAGCGGACGATTATAGTTGAACAGCATCGATAGGTCCAGTGAGCTATCTGTCTAGTTTAAGTAAACAATTAAGGCTGGAAAAGTTTTTAATACAACTGCATAGTAGGAAAGTAAGGAAAGCTGAAATTAGAGTCTAATTTGGTCTATCCATGTTGAAGGCCTATGATGTCTGAGTTGGACGCAGATGTGTTCAACTGTGCCAGATCAGTGCAAGCGAGGGCTTCATCAAAAAGTCTTGCAAATGTGTGTAATCTATCTACCATGTGTGTTTCAGAAGGAAGACTGCTCCATATTAACGCATAATTGATAAAAGTCTTCCCTAGTTTTTTATTTGTATTTCTCAACTTTGACCGTGAATACTTTGACCCGATGGTCGTACTCATATGATTTTTGGGCAAGAACTATATCACATTTAAAATAAGCAAGGTTTTTGAGGAGTTTGAAGGAGAGAATCAAATTGGACCTAAGCCTTACTTTCCGTAACAGAAAGAGAACAGTGAAAATCCCTCTGCAGCTTCTTTGTTGAACAGTATTTTCATTTATTTGTTCCTTCTCCCTTTTGTGTATTCCAACCTTTGTTTCGATCTCGTTTAACCATGTCTTTTGTTCTTCAGTCTTCCCCGTTTGAGCTTTTATTATGTGATTTTGATTAAAGACTTATTTTTGTTACCTAATTTTCTATTGCATGTTGCCGGACCATTGACAGTAAGGTTGTGTTTGACTAAGCTCAAGGTCACGGCGTGGTTCATTTTGTGACTGTTAACCTTCTGACTGTCTGCTTGGGAGAATTGTTGCAATCCCCGCAGATAGATATTTGATCCCATCTGATTGGGAATATTTGTATTGATTCTCAGGTATCAAACCCTTTAGTATTAACTGTCTCTTTCATTGTTTAGCGCGCTACTTTGCGTTAGAGAAACTTCTGACTGTATAGCACAGGCTGTACTGTTTGAGGTATTTTGTATTTTTGATGTAATTTGTTCTGTTTTCTTAATTAGAACCGTTTATATTGAGCACAGAGTTTGTGTTTTGATATAATATAATACGAGTATCTCAAAGATGCGTTGTGAGCTATACAGAGGAACTTGGTCTGGTCTAATCGAATAAATTTTGGGTTCGTCAGTCCGTTGTTCCAACCGAATATTGGCTGTTCGGTCGTTACAGTTCTCAAACGAACAGTAATCTCAAGTGACAAATTCTGGAATGCCTGGAAAGCGCAATAAGGTCAACGAAAACTTGGCATTGGGCGACGGAGAAATGGAATCGGATGCACCTCCAGATGTACGGCAAGTCAAATTAGATACATTTTCATGTCACGGCTCTAATGTTAGTTTAGTAAGTAGACGTGGTAAAGTTAGCTCTGGGATTACCTTAGCTGAGTTGAAAGAAAGACAGTTATTAGAAATGAGAGACTTGAAAGATAGATAGAGGAAACAACTACTGTGCTTTCAGAGAGTTTGGGTCGTTAAGGCTGAACGAAAGCACGTGTAGTAAGTTATCTTCTGTTCCTTACTGTGATGACAAAGAAAAGGAGCACGTTCACAGGTTCGTAAGTCCTTCTCATGACCTTAGGACAAAGTCTCTAGAAAAGTCAAAACTGCTAGATTATTCGGGAACGAAGAAGAAGGAAGTGACCTTGGAATCTCTTAGTGTAGGTCTTGAACTTCCAAAGGTAGAGCTAAGTACCTTTGATGGACAACCAGCTAAATACTGGAAATTTATTAGACAATTTGATTTATATGTGGTTTCCAAGGTTGAAGACGATGGTCAACGGCTCTTGTACTTGTTACATTATTGTAAAGGCAAGGCTCGAGAGGCCATAGAGGAATGCATAATGCTTCCACCATCGTCGGGTTATCGTAGAGCGTGCGATATATTGAAACGGTTGTTCGGTAGAACACACGAAATATGTCGGGCTTTGATGAAAGATTTAACTGAAGGTCCTGATATTGCGCATAATGACGCAGAAAGTCTATCTAGACTAGCGATAAAGATGGAAAACTGTTCTATAACCTTAGAACAAATGGATTATTCAGCGGATCTCAACTCCGTAGTGACAATAGAAAGTATAGTAAAGAAGTTGCCCACGGTTTTACAGATGAGATGGGCTGAGACAGTAGGAAAGGTAACAGCAAATGGAAGAGAGCCTACTTTTGCTGAGTTAACAGAATTTGTGTCATCTAGAGCGGAAATATTGCTTAGCAGATTCGGACAGATTGCAACTGCTAGTAAACGAGTTGCAAGCAAGGTGGCCTGTTCCACACAAGGTCTGTCGTTCGGTAAAATCGTTAGCAAGTCACCTTGTGTTATATGCGGAGAAACTCATAGTGTGGATAAATGTTTCCAGTTTTCAACCTTAGCAGTCAACGATAAGTGGGCGAAAGCAAAAGAAAAGGGCCTGTGTTATTGTTGTCTTCGAAGGGGCCACAGATCTGTGGACTGTAAAGATCGTGTTGTGTGTACTGTCGAAGGTTGTCGGGATCGGCATCACCCATCGTTGCATAAAACCATCCGAGTTCAGAGTGGTTCAGTGAGTGCTTAAAGAAAGTCACTGTGGGTACACAGAGTCATTAAAAGAGGATGTGTTTCTGGGTCTGATCCCTGTACGCCTTAGAGCTGGGGACAAGGAAGTTTCTGGATATGCGTTTCTAGACAATGGCTCAGATACGACCCTAATCACGTTAAGTACCGTACGACGTTTAGGATTATCGTCAGATGGTGCATCGATTACCATCAAAACGGTCAACGGAAACAAGTTAAGCAGATCGACCACTAAAGCCTTTAAAGCTTACTCATTGAACGGAGACGAATGTATATGTATTGAACAGGCTGTTGTAGTAGATGAGTTGCCGGTGCATCGACCAAGAGTACCTGTGAAGGACAGCGCCAAGAAATGGCCTCATCTTATTGACTTACCTTGGACAGAATCAGTGGGTGGTGAAGTTATGTTGCTTATTGGTTGTGACGTGCCTGAAGCGCATTGGGTCCTAGATCAAAGATTGGGTGGGAGAAAAAGCCCATATGCTATTAGGACACTCCTAGGATGGGTTCTGTTTGGACCGGCAGGCTTTAGCAAAAACAGTAAAAGGATGGTAAATTATATTTCTCAGTCTGACAACCCTGTAGAGCAGTTAAAGGAAATATATAACTACGAATTTGCTGACGTGCAGTCCTCCGATAAAGCATTATCTTTAAATGACTTAAAAGCAGTTGGCATAGTGGAGCGCGACACTTATTTTGACGAGGGTCATTGGATTGTCCCTTTACTTTGGAGGGTGGAGAGAAATGTAGTCTCTGGTAGCTATGGTCTAGCTAGACGAAGATTAGAAAGTCTAAGACGTAGACTCACATGCAATAAGGACTTTCGGGAAAGCTACACTTGTGCCATGCAGCAGACGATTGACAAAGGGTACGCGGTTGTGGTTCCAGATATGCAACTCGATCCGGGTTATCGTCCAAAATGGTACTTGCCCCATCATGCAGTGATTAACCCCAGAAAACCAAGCAGAGTGAGAGTGGTATTGGATTGTGCTGCTAAGGTGGCTGGTAAATCCTTGAATGACCTTCTTTACCAAGGTCCAGATACTACAGCAAGTTTAGTTGGGATCCTGTTACGTTTCCGCAGGGAACCGGTTGCCGTTTCCGCGGATGTGGAAGAAATGTTCATGCAAGTAAAGGTCTCGAAGCCCGATTGTGGAGCGCTACGTTTCCTTTGGTGGCCGAAGGGTGATATCGAGAAGGAACCGGTGGAGTATCAGATGACATCACATCCCTTCGGGGCAATATCCTCACCCTTCTGTGCAAACTTTGCATTGATGAAGACGGCTCAAAAGTTCTCTAGTGACTATGATAACAGCGTAGGGGAATCGGTACTGAACAACTTTTATGTGGATGATTGCCTAGTATCCTTTCCCAATGATGAAGAGGCGAAAAGTTTTGTGGTACAACTAAATGAATTGATGGCTTGAGGAGGTTTCAAGTTGAAAAAATGGGTGACTAACTCGGAAATTGAAAGGAAAGTTTTTCCGCAATCTGATAGTATGGAAGCTATTGTTGATATGTCTCTGAATGGGACACCACACACAATGTTTTTAATTTTCGTTTTGATCCAGGGAAAAAACTCCGACTAGGAGATAAATACTATCCACCATTTCATCTCTTTTCGATCCACCGGGCCTGATAGCTCCAATATACCTTCCTGCCAAACAACTCTTACAGAATCTTTGTAAAACGCGTATCGGTTGGGACCAGCCTCCGAGTGATAGTGTTGTGTCCTCGTGGAACGAATGGGTCACGTTTGTGCGGAGGCTCGGAACGATCAGTGTTCCTCGAAGCATTATAAATGAAAACAGAAAGAACTTTAAGGCGATTGAGCTGCATTTATTTTGTGACGCCTTCGAATCTGGTTACGGTGCGGTAGCTTACTCGTGGAACATCCCTAAGCACCAAGCACCATACAGCGTTCTACTCTATAGTAAGTCTGGAGTGGCACCTATAAAACAGGTGACTGTGCCTAGACTGGAACTAGCAGCGGCAGTATTGAGTGCTAGAATGGGGAAGTTTTAAACAGGAACCTTCCTCAGGTGTTTGACAAGACTCACTTCTGGACGGATTCTATGATAGTACTGTACTATATAAAAAATACAGATAGTAGGTATTCCACCTTCGTGGCTAATCGCCTGGCCGCTATTCATCATTTAACATCTGTGGACCAGTGGGGGCACGTAGAGTCCAATGAAAATCCTGCTGACTGGACATCACGAGGCATACGGAAGGAGCTAGATTTAAAGAACTGGATTGAGGGTCCTTCCTTCTTAAGGAAGAGGGAGTCTGTAGGAACACTAACGCTTATGTGCGAAAACCCCCAGAAAATGTTGAATTTAAAAGATGTCACACGACCAACGCAGTTGCGCTAAAACATAGCTTAAGTCCAATTCTGCTATATCACTCAAATTGGATAAAGCTGATTAAAGCGGTAGCATGGCTCAGAAGATACGTGACCTATATAACCATCATGTACTCCCATCACAAGGACAGGTCCCTAAGTGTGAGCTATCTGTCAGTTGATGAATTGGATGCAGCTAAACACAAGGTATTAGCCTTAGTGCAAAAGGAAGTGTATGGGGAAGCAGTAAAAGTGTCTCGATGCAATGGCGTAAGCGCAACTGATATAAAAGAGCTAAAAAATCTTTCACCTACGCTAATCGATGGATTGCTTTGTGTCGGCGGACGATTAAATTACTCGGATTATCCACTCTCAATCAGACATCCGGTAATTTTACCCAGTCATCACTTCGTAACAGAACTTATTATTAGACACCATCACCACCTAGAAGGTCACACCGGGACATCACAAGTGTTAGCTACCATACGACGAAATTATTGGATTGTTAAAGGAACCAGTGCAGTTAAACGAGTGATAGGTAGATGTGTGAGGTGTATACGCGCGAAAGCCACATTAGGCCAACAGATGATGGCACCTCTCCCCAAGTGTCGAGTGCAGCAAGGCTGGTTTTGCTTCTCCTCCGTCGGGATAGACTATTTTGGGCCGTTGATAGTTCGTCGGGGAAGAAGTGAGGAAAAAGATATGGATGCCTATTTACGTGTCTCCAAACACGTGCCGTACATTTGGAAGTAGCTTTCAATTTGAGTACTGATGCTTTTATAATGGCTTTAATACGTTTCATAGGAAGGAGAGGAACTCCTAAGGAAATCTATAGCGACAATGGAACTAACTTTGTCGGGGCTACTTCCGAATTACGGGCTAATATGAGTGTGTGGGACAAGCATAAAATAAACGAATTAACAGTATCGAAGGGTATATGCTGGCATTTTAACCCCCCACTAGCTAGCCATCGAGGCGGAGTTTGGGAGAGATTAATACGGTCTGTTCGGAGGATCTTACTATCTATTTCCAACGGGCAAATACTACACGATGATAGTTTGGCAACTTATTTTGTGGAGGTAGACCGCCCAATCGTCCCTGTGACGTCAGATGAAAAGGATGATTTGGCGCTCACGCCAAACACTTTGTTATTACTAAGAGACTGTGATGGTTTAGGAATGGAGTGTAGTGTTGCGGATAGGTATTCAAAGCGATGGAGACAGGTTAATTGTTTAGCCAATACCTTCTGGCGTCGATGGATAAAAGAGTACATTCCTTTACTGCAAGTGAGGCAGAAATGGTTTTGCAAACACAGAAACTTAAAAGAAGGTGATGTAGTTCTAGTGGCTAACGATGCAACTACTCGGGGCTCATGGCCAATGGGACGGGTTGATAAGTGCGAGACAGATAGAGATGGGTTGGTAAGAACAGTGATGGTGCGAATGAGAGAAGGTGTAGTAAGAAGAGATGTGCGAAAGCTCTGCCTTCTAGAGGGAGCCGAGTAATTGTAGATTGTAGCTTAGGTTTATGGATGTACAGGCGTACTGTTGTAAGTCGTGTGCCTCCCATTGATATAGAGCAGTTAGTAAGGAGAGCCATGACAGAAATGTATTCTAAGGTGTCTTTGCGTAGCTGGAGGGATTTTGGGGGCCGGTGTAACAGAAAGAGAACAGTGAAAATCCCTCTGCAGCTTCTTTGTTGAACAGTATTTTCATTTATTTGTTCCTTCTCCCTTTTGTGTATTCCAACCTTTGTTTCGATCTCGTTTAACCATGTCTTTTGTTCTTCAGTCTTCCCCGTTTGAGCTTTTATTATGTGATTTTGATTAAAGACTTATTTTTGTTACCTAATTTTCTATTGCATGTTGCCGGACCATTGACAGTAAGGTTGTGTTTGACTAAGCTCAAGGTCACGGCGTGGTTCATTTTGTGACTGTTAACCTTCTGACTGTCTGCTTGGGAGAATTGCTGCAATCCCTGCAGATAGATATTTGATCCCATCTGATTGGGAATATTTGTATTGATTCTCAGGTATCAAACCCTTTAGTATTAACTGTCTCTTTCATTGTTTAGCGCGCTACTTTGCGTTAGAGAAACTTCTGACTGTATAGCACAGGCTGTACTGTTTGAGGTATTTTGTATTTTTGATGTAATTTGTTCTGTTTTCTTAATTAGAACCGTTTATATTGAGCACAGAGTTTGTGTTTTGATATAATATAATACGAGTATCTCAAAGACGCGTTTTGAGCTATACAGAGGAACTTGGTCTGGTCTAATCGAATAAATTTTGGGTTCGTCAGTCCGTTGTTCCAACCGAATATTGGCTGTTCGGTCGTTACAGTTCTCAAACGAACAGTAATCTCAAGTGACAAATTCTGGAATGCCTGGAAAGCGCAATAAGGTCAACGAAAACTTGGCATTGGGCGACGGAGAAATGGAATCGGATGCACCTCCAGATGTACGGCAAGTCAAATTAGATACATTTTCATGTCACGGCTCTAATGTTAGTTTAGTAAGTAGACGTGGTAAAGTTAGCTCTGGGATTACCTTAGCTGAGTTGAAAGAAAGACAGTTATTAGAAATGAGAGACTTGAAAGATAGATAGAGGAAACAACTACTGTGCTTTCAGAGAGTTTGGGTCGTTAAGGCTGAACGAAAGCACGTGTAGTAAGTTATCTTCTGTTCCTTACTGTGATGACAAAGAAAAGGAGCACGTTCACAGGTTCGTAAGTCCTTCTCATGACCTTAGGACAAAGTCTCTAGAAAAGTCAAAACTGCTAGATTATTCGGGAACGAAGAAGAAGGAAGTGACCTTGGAATCTCTTAGTGTAGGTCTTGAACTTCCAAAGGTAGAGCTAAGTACCTTTGATGGACAACCAGCTAAATACTGGAAATTTATTAGACAATTTGATTTATATGTGGTTTCCAAGGTTGAAGACGATGGTCAACGGCTCTTGTACTTGTTACATTATTGTAAAGGCAAGGCTCGAGAGGCCATAGAGGAATGCATAATGCTTCCACCATCGTCGGGTTATCGTAGAGCGTGCGATATATTGAAACGGTTGTTCGGTAGAACACACGAAATATGTCGGGCTTTGATGAAAGATTTAACTGAAGGTCCTGATATTGCGCATAATGACGCAGAAAGTCTATCTAGACTAGCGATAAAGATGGAAAACTGTTCTATAACCTTAGAACAAATGGATTATTCAGCGGATCTCAACTCCGTAGTGACAATAGAAAGTATAGTAAAGAAGTTGCCCACGGTTTTACAGATGAGATGGGCTGAGACAGTAGGAAAGGTAACAGCAAATGGAAGAGAGCCTACTTTTGCTGAGTTAACAGAATTTGTGTCATCTAGAGCGGAAATATTGCTTAGCAGATTCGGACAGATTGCAACTGCTAGTAAACGAGTTGCAAGCAAGGTGGCCTGTTCCACACAAGGTCTGTCGTTCGGTAAAATCGTTAGCAAGTCACCTTGTGTTATATGCGGAGAAACTCATAGTGTGGATAAATGTTTCCAGTTTTCAACCTTAGCAGTCAACGATAAGTGGGCGAAAGCAAAAGAAAAGGGCCTTGTGTTATTGTTGTCTTCGAAGGGGCCACAGATCTGTGGATTGTAAAGATCGTGTTGTGTGTACTGTCGAAGGTTGTCGGGATCGGCATCACCCATCGTTGCATAAAACCATCCGAGTTCAGAGTGGTTCGAGTGAGTGCTTAAAAGAAAGTCACTGTGGGTACACAGAGTCATTAAAAGAGGATGTGTTTCTGGGTCTGATCCCTGTACGCCTTAGAGCTGGGGACAAGGAAGTTTCTGGATATGCGTTTCTAGACAATGGCTCAGATACGACCCTAATCAAGTTAAGTACCGTACGACGTTTAGGATTATCGTCAGATGGTGCGTCGATTACCATCAAAACGGTCAACGGAAATAAGTTAAGCAGATCGACCACTAAAGCCTTTAAAGCTTACTCATTGAACGGAGACGAATGTATATGTATTGAACAGGCTGTTGTAGTAGATGAGTTGCCGGTGCATCGACCAAGAGTACCTGTGAAGGACAGCGCCAAGAAATGGCCTCATCTTATTGACTTACCTTGGACAGAATCAGTGGATGGTGAAGTTATGTTGCTTATTGGTTGTGACGTGCCTGAAGCGCATTGGGTCCTAGATCAAAGATTGGGTGGGAGAAAAAGCCCATATGCTATTAGGACACTCTAGGATGGGTTCTGTTTGGACCGGCAGGCTTTAGCAAAAACAGTAAAAGGATGGTAAATTATATTTCTCAGTCTGACAACCCTGTAGAGCAGTTAAAGGAAATATATAACTACGAATTTGCTGACGTGCAGTCCTCCGATAAAGCATTATCTTTAAATGACTTGAAAGCAGTTGGCATAGTGGAGCGCGACACTTATTTTGACGAGGGTCATTGGATTGTCCCTTTACTTTGGAGGGTGGAGAGAAATGTAGTCTCTGGTAGCTATGGTCTAGCTAGACGAAGATTAGAAAGTCTAAGACGTAGACTCACATGCAATAAGGACTTTCGGGAAAGCTACACTTGTGCCATGCAGCAGACGATTGACAAAGGGTACGCGGTTGTGGTTCCAGATATGCAACTCGATCCGGGTTATCGTCCAAAATGGTACTTGCCCCATCATGCAGTGATTAACCCCAGAAAACCAAGCAGAGTGAGAGTGGTATTGGATTGTGCTGCTAAGGTGGCTGGTAAATCCTTGAATGACCTTCTTTACCAAGGTCCAGATACTACAGCAAGTTTAGTTGGGATCCTGTTACGTTTCCGCAGGGAACCGGTTGCCGTTTCCGCGGATGTGGAAGAAATGTTCATGCAAGTAAAGGTCTCGAAGCCCGATTGTGGAGCGCTACGTTTCCTTTGGTGGCCGAAGGGTGATATCGAGAAGGAACCGGTGGAGTATCAGATGACATCACATCCCTTCGGGGCAATATCCTCACCCTTCTGTGCAAACTTTGCATTGATGAAGACGGCTCAAAAGTTCTCTAGTGACTATGATAACAGCGTAGGGGAATCGGTACTGAACAACTTTTATGTGGATGATTGCCTAGTATCCTTTCCCAATGATGAAGAGGCGAAAAGTTTTGTGGTACAACTAAATGAATTGATGGCTCGAGGAGGTTTCAAGTTGAAAAAATGGGTGACTAACTCGGAAATTGAAAGGAAAGTTTTTCCGCAATCTGATAGTATGGAAGCTATTGTTGATATGTCTCTGAATGGGACACCACACACAATGTTTTTAATTTTCGTTTTGATCCAGGGAAAAAACTCCGACTAGGAGATAAATACTATCCACCATTTCATCTCTTTTCGATCCACCGGGCCTGATAGCTCCAATATACCTTCCTGCCAAACAACTCTTACAGAATCTTTGTAAAACGCGTATCGGTTGGGACCAGCCTCCGAGTGATAGTGTTGTGTCCTCGTGGAACGAATGGGTCACGTTTGTGCGGAGGCTCGGAACGATCAGTGTTCCTCGAAGCATTATAAATGAAAACAGAAAGAACTTTAAGGCGATTGAGCTGCATTTATTTTGTGACGCCTTCGAATCTGGTTACGGTGCGGTAGCTTACTCGTGGAACATCCCTAAGCACCAAGCACCATACAGCGTTCTACTCTATAGTAAGTCTAGAGTGGCACCTATAAAACAGGTGACTGTGCCTAGACTGGAACTAGCAGCGGCAGTATTGAGTGCTAGAATGGGGGAAGTTTTAAATAGGAACCTTCCTCAGGTGTTTGACAAGACTCACTTCTGGACGGATTCTATGATAGTACTGTACTATATAAAAAATACAGATAGTAGGTATTCCACCTTCGTGGCTAATCGCCTGGCCGCTATTCATCATTTAACATCTGTGGACCAGTGGGGGCACGTAGAGTCCAATGAAAATCCTGCTGACTGGACATCACGAGGCATACGGAAGGAGCTAGATTTAAAGAACTGGATTGAGGGTCCTTCCTTCTTAAGGAAGAGGGAGTCTGTAGGAACACTAACGCTTATGTGCGAAAACCCCCAGAAAATGTTGAATTTAAAAGATGTCACACGACCAACGCAGTTGCGCTAAAACATAGCTTAAGTCCAATTCTGCTATATCACTCAAATTGGATAAAGCTGATTAAAGCGGTAGCATGGCTCAGAAGATACGTGACCTATATAACCATCATGTACTCCCATCACAAGGACAGGTCCCTAAGTGTGAGCTATCTGTCAGTTGATGAATTGGATGCAGCTAAACACAAGGTATTAGCCTTAGTGCAAAAGGAAGTGTATGGGGAAGCAGTAAAAGTGTCTCGATGCAATGGCGTAAGCGCAACTGATATAAAAGAGCTAAAAAATCTTTCACCTACGCTAATCGATGGATTGCTTTGTGTCGGCGGACGATTAAATTACTCGGATTATCCACTCTCAATCAGACATCCGGTAATTTTACCCAGTCATCACTTCGTAACAGAACTTATTATTAGACACCATCACCACCTAGAAGGTCACACCGGGACATCACAAGTGTTAGCTACCATACGACGAAATTATTGGATTGTTAAAGGAACCAGTGCAGTTAAACGAGTGATAGGTAGATGTGTGAGGTGTATACGCGCGAAAGCCACATTAGGCCAACAGATGATGGCACCTCTCCCCAAGTGTCGAGTGCAGCAAGGCTGGTTTTGCTTCTCCTCCGTCGGGATAGACTATTTTGGGCCGTTGATAGTTCGCCGGGGAAGAAGTGAGGAAAAAGATATGGATGCCTATTTACGTGTCTCCAAACACGTGCCGTACATTTGGAAGTAGCTTTCAATTTGAGTACTGATGCTTTTATAATGGCTTTAATACGTTTCATAGGAAGGAGAGGAACTGCTAAGGAAATCTATAGCGACAATGGAACTAACTTTGTCGGGGCTACTTCCGAATTACGGGCTAATATGAGTGTGTGGGACAAGCATAAAATAAACGAATTAACAGTATCGAAGGGTATATGCTGGCATTTTAACCCCCCACTAGCTAGCCATCGAGGCGGAGTTTGGGAGAGATTAATACGGTCTGTTCGGAGGATCTTACTATTTATTTCCAACGGGCAAATACTACACGATGATAGTTTGGCAACTTATTTTGTGGAGGTAGACCGCCCAATCGTCCCTGTGACGTCAGATGAAAAGGATGATTTGGCGCTCACGCCAAACACTTTGTTATTACTTAGAGACTGTGATGGTTTAGGAATGGAGTGTAGTGTTGCGGATAGGTATTCAAAGCGATGGAGACAGGTTAATTGTTTAGCCAATACCTTCTGGCGTCGATGGATAAAAGAGTACATTCCTTTACTGCAAGTGAGGCAGAAATGGTTTTGCAAACACAGAAACTTAAAAGAAGGTGATGTAGTTCTAGTGGCTAACGATGCAACTACTCGGGGCTCATGGCCAATGGAACGGGTTGATAAGTGCGAGACAGATAGAGATGGGTTGGTAAGAACAGTGATGGTGCGAATGAGAGAAGATGTAGTAAGAAGAGATGTGCGAAAGCTCTGCCTTCTAGAGGGAGCCGAGTAATTGTAGATTGTAGCTTAGGTTTATGGATGTACAGGCGTACTGTTGTAAGTCGTGTGCCTCCCATTGATATAGAGCAGTTAGTAAGGAGAGCCATGACAGAAATGTATTCTAAGGTGTCTTTGCGTAGCTGGAGGGATTTTGGGGGCCGGTGTAACAGAAAGAGAACAGTGAAAATCCCTCTGCAGCTTCTTTGTTGAACAGTATTTTCATTTATTTGTTCCTTCTCCCTTTTGTGTATTCCAACCTTTGTTTCGATCTCGTTTAACCATGTCTTTTGTTCTTCAGTCTTCCCCGTTTGAGCTTTTATTATGTGATTTTGATTAAAGACTTATTTTTGTTACCTAATTTTCTATTGCATGTTGCCGGACCATTGACAGTAAGGTTGTGTTTGACTAAGCTCAAGGTCACGGCGTGGTTCATTTTGTGACTGTTAACCTTCTGACTGTCTGCTTGGGAGAATTGTTGCAATCCCCGCAGATAGATATTTGATCCCATCTGATTGGGAATATTTGTATTGATTCTCAGGTATCAAACCCTTTAGTATTAACTGTCTCTTTCATTGTTTAGCGCGCTACTTTGCGTTAGAGAAACTTCTGACTGTATAGCACAGGCTGTACTGTTTGAGGTATTTTGTATTTTTGATGTAATTTGTTCTGTTTTCTTAATTAGAACCGTTTATATTGAGCACAGAGTTTGTGTTTTGATATAATATAATACGAGTATCTCAAAGACGCGTTTTGAGCTATACAGAGGAACTTGGTCTGGTCTAATCGAATAAATTTTGGGTTCGTCAGTCCGTTGTTCCAACCGAATATTGGCTGTTCGGTCGTTACACTTTCCATAGTGGTTCTTATTCTAAAATATGGCATCGGGAACTGTAATCAATGAATGAGTCAGTCTTAAGTATTTTGCAGGTGAAATCCCGTTGTATTTCTTCCACTGAAAGTGTATCGGATAGGCGTGAGCTGAAAAACAAGAACGAACAGTATTCAACGATAGGTCTTACACATACCCTGTAAAGAATGATTTTAGATTCATTTTGAAAGAAGTCATGAAGAATGAAGCCTAGCAATTTCCTTATATTATATGCTTTGACTGAAATATGTTCAGAGGAGTTAATACGGTGTGAGTAATGTACATCTTGATCAGTTTCTGATGTGAGTTTGGGCAGTGTGTTCTTTTTAAGTGCTATTTTTTTAAAGAGATGTATCTCCAGTACATGGCCAGTCGCATTTCTCTGTGTCGAGCTCCAACCTCTAACGCTTGCACCAGTTGTCCATTTTATTGTGTTATTATTATTACTCACAAACATCTTTTGAGTACATAAGTGTTGTGAAGATACCATTTCGGCTTTCTTCAATAATGCAATAATACAGAAGTTTCAATGATGTTAGCTTTATATTTGTTAAACTTGAAAAAGAGAAAAAAAGTAATAATAATAGGATAACAATAATAAGTCAGGTTCGCTGTAATTGAGAAGAATATTGAATTGACTTTAAAGAAGGAAAGGGCATGTACTGCAGGACGTTGTTGTAATGAAGCCGTGTTGTGACGAGTCTATTAGATCTTCCTTATGTGGGTGATCAGATAGATGATTTTGTATCACCTTTTCCATTATGCATGATATAACTGGGGTGATGCTTATAGGTCTGCAATTTTCGATCATGTTTCTCGGTCCTGATTTGTGTTTAGTGACTACTTACGTTGTCTTCCAGGCTTTGAGAAATGTGGCTGCCTCTAAAGATAATGTGAATATATGCAGTAATAGCGTCTGTATGTCCGGTCCTAACATTTTATAATGAATCTATGAGATGTTTTTGGTACCAAAACTCTAATTCGTCCTAGGGGTTTCGATGACGGTGTGTATATTACTACGGTCAAAGTTAATCGTACAAAGATAATTTTTCTAGTGCATTTGATGTTAAAACTCCGCATGAAGCCTCTCTTGGGCTACTCCCAGTCCCAAGGAGGAGGGGTGGGCATGGGGTTAGAAACCCATCCCATATAAAACTAACTCGCTATCTTCAGTGGAACTTTTGTTTTACTCTGTGTTACGGGAGAACTGAAGACATTTAGCAGATTAAAACCTTTTTAATGTACATCAATAATTTTATTGTGCTTTGGATGTATTTGTTTTACATGACGTTTGAACTCGTTTGTTTATATCATTATTTCGGACATTTTGGTGCTCTCTTTGGTTTGGTATTTTGTAACGGGATTAAAATCATCATGTATGATGTTGTTAATAGATTTTGTTTTCTTTCTATTGCAGGGCAAGCAAGGATAAATGCTTTAGAAGAAGAAGAGCAAGCCCTGCATGCACTAAACTTACAGGCCGACTCATAAGACCGTTTTGTAAACTAGCTCTCTTTTCTGTACAGAACCCGCGAATTTTTAATTTTAAAATAAACGACTGGTGGTCTCCATTCCGTGTCCTCTCTGTGGTGTGAAGTCACAGCGTACCTTCAGAGAGTTCCATCGACCGAACATTTCAACTATCTCGTTTCTTATCTGAGCGATGAAGCAGTACGCAGGGCTATAGCGAATGGTTTTGCGGTCAGTAACACGCTCTCACAAAACTGGAGAATTCTAGACGACTGTTTTTCCATGCCCGTAGACACCTAGCAGGTAACAATTCAGTTTTTATCACGCCAACAGAAAGTAAGCGAGAGTCTAATAGACTATCTTCATTCCCTGCAGCAAGTCTTAGTACAAGCATTCCCTCATTTAGATATGATGGGACGAGAGGAATTAATACGCTCACGTTTTGTCGAAGGCCTGTTGCCCGGATCACTTAAAGAACACTTTCTTCGAAATCCACCAACTGATACGTCTGACGTAAAAAGAACAACATTACGCTTCCTGGCCGCTGACAAACTAGTGATTTTATCCAATGCACATTCATCATCAGTAACGACTGTGGAACGAGCTACAAAATCTAGTGGCCTGGAAAGCTGCCAGACTACAATGGCTGTGACCGACCTTCCCGGCCGAGGTGCTATCCGCTGACAGTCAAATTCGAGGTGGAATAAATAACCAGTATGGGGAAACTACAATGGGCGTCAAACCGACTGTATATATTGCAAAAGGTTTGGCAGGAACGCCAGAAGATGCGGTCACAACCGCCCCCGTAAACCAGGTAAGCGGCGTTTTGGTTACATATCTTTCTATGCTAATCATGTCAATCCAACTACATTTAAGGGTAGAGTACAAGACACCGAGCTAGACATACTTCTAGACAGGAGCTACAGTATCCTTCATTAAGGAAGACTTCTTGCAGAGACTTAACCACAGCACTCAGCGTAAACAGTGCTCCTCTACATTAGTCACGGCGAGCGGAGACCCCTTGATTGCGTGTTCTAAGATCGGGTTAGAGCTGACAATAAACAAGAACTCTTTTCGACATGAATTCCTGGTTTGCCCCACACTGACCTGGAACATGATGCTCGAGGTTGACTTCATGTTAAGATATCAGGTCTCCATAGACATGAATAAGTCGGAAGCTAAAATTGGCGGGGTTGTCGTGCAACTACGACGCCAGGAAATGCCAACCAAGTAATAAGCGAAAAGGACCGTCGAGCGACCATTGACGTACTCCAACGATTTAGCTCTGTTTTCTCGGAGAATATCTCTGGAAATCGGACAACCATTGTGCAACATTCCATTGTTACAGGTGACCACATACCATTACGCCAACCACCTCTCAGAGTCCCGGTGCATTATCAGCCTCACTTAGAATCAATGATAAAAGATATGCTATAAAGAAAGATTATTGTACCATCTTCGTCACTCTGGGCATCGCCTATTGTCTTGGTAAAAAAGAAGGATTCCTCCCTATGACTGTGTGTAGATTACCGACGCCTTAATGCTATACCTAAGCGTGATTCTTTTCCACTTCCACGGATAGACGCTACCTTAGATGCCATGAAAGGTGCTCGCTGGTTCTCAACTCTGGACTTAGCATCAGGGTATTGGCAAGTGGAAGTCCGACCCCAAGATAGAAAAAACTGCATTTATAGTGTCCAATGGCTTATATGAATTTCAAGTAATGCCTTTCGGGCTAACTAATGCCCCAGCCACCTTCCAACGATTAAAGCAGACAGTTCTACACGGTCTCGTACCACACCAGTGCTTAATCTACTTTGATGTTATTGTATATGGCAGCACGCCAGAACAACATAATGCCAATTTGAAGGCAGTCCTACAACGTATTAGGCAGCATAACCTAAAAGTGAAACCATCTAAATGTCGACTATTGCAAAAAGAAGTGCTCTTTTTAGGGCACCGCATTACGGAAGATGGAGCGGCAACAGATAAAGAAAAGAAACGTGTGATTGTTAATTGGCCGCAACCAAAATCACCCGAAGCCGTTCGTAGCTTCCTTGGACTAGCTTCTTACTGTAGACGCTTCGTATGTGATTTCGCATCCTTAGCAGCACCTTTACATCGATTAACCCACAAAGGACGGAAATTTTCATGGACCAGCGAGTGTCAATAGGCGTTCGATGCTTTGAAGGCTCGGTTAACTTCTCCACTTATATTAGCCTTCCCAGATACTTCAGCAGACGGAGGCGAATTTATACTTGATACGGATGCTAGTTTCTCGGCTATTGGAGTAGTTTTATCACAAGTAGCTCGAGATGGACACGAAAGGGTCATTGCGTATGCTAGTCGACGACTAGATACGAGTGAAGCACGATATTCTACAACACGTCGGGAGATGTTAGCACTAGTAAAATTCTTACAACACTTTCGCCGTTATCTGCTGGGCAAACACTTTCGTGTGCGCACGGATCACCGTGCACTACAGGGGCTCCGCTCTTTCCGCGAACCAGAAGGGCAAGTGGCACGCTGGCAGGAACGACTACAAGAGTTTGATTTCACATGCGAGTATCGACCGGGAAATCCACATGCAAACGCGGATGCCCTCTTCCGAATACCCCAGACCACAGATATTATTATTAGTACAGCTCCGGAGACAGATTGGCCCTCCCTACAAGCAACAGATCCAGATTTACAGATTGTTTATCAAAGACAGCTACATGGAAATAGTAAACCATCCATGAGGGAGCTAAAAGATCAATCCGTAACAACTCGTCGTATTTGCACCAAATGGAGCAACCTCAAACTATATGGTGACGCATTATTCCTAATTAATGAATTCAAACAACCCCTACTGATAGTACCGCGAGTGAAAGTTGAGAGCATTGTGGAACAGGTACACCGCGAACTTGGTCATGCGGGAGAACGGAGAACTGAACACGCTGTCCGTCAACGCTTTTGGTGGCATACAAACTCGAAGTTGTAGCGCAGTTTTGCAAGAATTGTAACACGTGCTGCCGTTTTAAATCGCCTCAGCAGACATCCCGTGCACCAATGACGCCGATGGTGACGACAGGACCACACCAGCGAGTTGGCATAGATATCATGGGACCACTGACAACGACAAAAAACGGGAACCGCTACATACTAGTTATGGTGGATTATTTCACTAAATGGTGCGAAGCTGTACCCATTCCACAGCAAGACGCCCTTTCTGTTGCCCGAGCTTTCATCGATCATTGGGCCTCCCGTTATGGTGCCCCTGTCTCACTGCACTCCGACCAAGGTCCATCCTTTGAAAGTCACCTCATTACTGAGATATGCCGGCTATTAGGAATCAGGAAGACACACACCACTGCGTATCACCCAGAAGGTAACGGTCTCGTGGAAAGAACAAACAGAACTATTAAAGCCATCTTGCAGTCGTTCGTCAGCAGATCGTCATCTGAGTTGTGGAATGAGGTGCTTCCCCAATGCCTTTTAGCATATCGTACGTCTGTACATGGGTCCACGGGATTCTCGCCTGCTATTTTACTGTTTGGGCACGAATTACGCTTTCCAGTAGAGATACAGTCACCCCTGCTGCCCTACGAAGAACAAGAGCATGTTCCGTACATACGTACTCTCCACAACCGACTAGCTGATGCATACCGTCTGGTCAACATTAACTTATGCAAGGCCAGTGGACACCAAAAAGCTATATATGATCGTCAGACACAAGGACCTAGGTTTACAGTTGGAGATCGCGTCTGGTTACGCCGCCCAATGACATCTCTAGGGAGTTGCAGTAAATTCCATCAGCCCTGGCAAGGCCCCTTTGAAATTGTACTCATCCGATCGCCCACCACGTTTGTATTGAGTAACATACAACGGCCTAAAGACGACGTCATAACGGTGCACTACAACCAGATAAAACTGGATCGGACGACATTTCCCTTCGCTGCTCGATTCGCTGATCCGCCGCCGGCCACTAGATTTTACGAAGTACCATCTGAAGGAGGGACAGCATACCCGTGCCCAAGACCAGGCACTGAGGACAGTGCCTCATTAGAAGGGGGGCGATGTAACGGGATTAAAATCGTCATGTATGATGTTGTTAATAGATTTTGTTTTCTTTCTATTGCAGGGCAAGCAAGGATAAATGCTTTAGAAGAAGAAGAGCAAGCCCTTCATGCACTAAACTTACAGGCCGACTCATAAGGCCGTTTTGTAAACTAGCTCTCTTTTCTGTACAGAACCCGCGAATTTTTAATTTTAAAATAAACGACTGGTGGTCTCCATTCTGTGTTCTCTCTGTGGTGTGAAGTGTTCGGTTAACATTGTGTGTGTTGTGGCTTTTGGTCTTCCCGCCTTCCAGTGACTGCCGGTTACACGTGTTACAATTTCGGTGCTGTCTTTGTTTTTGGTTTGATATCTGGGAGTTTTTGCTCCGGGAACCTACAAAATTGAAGGTTTGTTTTGCAATTGTTATAATTATTGTTGTTAGAACGACATTTGGTCGATTATTTGTGAATTACGAATAAATTTGGTATCTAAATTGGAGCTTGGTTCTGTTGTTAATTTGGGTTCGTAATTTGCAAGTAGATCGATAGTCCGTACTTCAATAACTGGAACGAGCAAACCTTGGACGTAACACTCTGGTCATGAAGAAGAAAATGCCCCACAGATACAAGGATTTGCATCTATGCTATTCAAACAAGCACAAAATGAACTTATAGGATCATCAGAGTTTCCTTCAAAACAAAGAAAGAGGGCATTACAATGTTCGTTATCCAATCTATGCGTCTACTAACGATTACAAAGAAGACGTTAAAGATCAATTCTACAATAGGCTGCAATCAATCGTGGAGAAGTGTCCAACAAACGACTTGACCATTCTGATGGGGGACCTAAATACCAACGTTGGAATGGACAACACCGGATATGAAGATATCATGGGACGACATGGACTAGGAGAAAGAAACGAAAATGGTGAGAGATTTGCAAACCTATGTGTCTCCATAAACTGGTCATAAGCGGCATTATATTCCCGCATGAAGACATACAGAACCACAAGGACTTCACCGGATATCACCACGCAGAACCGAATAGCTCATACCTGCATCAACAAGGCGTTCAGGAAGGCGACGGAGGATGTGAGAACCAAGAGAGGATCTGATATAGCATCAGCTCATCATCTGTTGGTCATCAAGATGGAATCGAAGCTTAAGAAGCACTGGAAAACATGGAGGACAACATCACAAAAATTCAATACGGCTTTTCTTCGAGATGCTGACAAACTCAACAAATCCAAGATAGCCCTCAACAATAAGTTCCAGGCTTTTCATGATCTATTAAATGGAGAAGGAACTACTATGCAGAGTAACTGGAAAGGGGATCAAAGAGACAATCACTTCTACATTTCATGAGGTTCTGGGTCACAAGAAACACCATCAAAAGGAATGGATCATTGTTGATAGACTGGATAAGATTCAGGAAAAAACGAACAAGGCAGTAATCAATACAAGCCGAACAAGAGCAGAGAAAGCCAGGGCACAAGCTGAATACACAGAAGTAAACAAGCAAGTGAAGAGGAGCATCAGAACTGACAAACGTAAATATATGGAAGATTGAGCAATGACGGCGGAAAAAGCTGCGACAGAAGGGGACATGTTGCAACAAAGAAACTCTAGAAATCACCGTAAAACATAAAGACCAGTGAAAAGCAAGGAAAGCAAAGTGATCGCCAACATTGAAGAACAGAAAATCAGGAGGGTAGAACGCTTTAAAGAACTGATAAATCGGCCAGCCCGACTGAACGCATCCAACACTGAAGAAGCACCTCCCAACCGATATTGACGCACGAACAACTAAAGATATAAACATGGCCATCAAACAAATCAAGAATGAGAAAGTAGCAGGACCTGACAATTTAGTAGCTGAAGTCAGACATCGATGTAACTACAAACATGCTGCACATTCTATTCAGGAATATTTAAGAGGAAGAACAAGTGCCGATGGACTGAAAGCGAGGATACCTCATCAAGATCTGAGCAAATGTGAGAACTACAGAGGCATCACACTATCGTCAGTACCAGGAGAGGTTTTCAACAGAGTGTTGCTGAACCGTGTGAAAGATGCAGTAGACTCCCAACTTCGAGACCAACAGGCTGGATTCCGGAATGATGGGTCGTGCACAGACCAAATTACGACACTACGGATCATCGTTGAACAGTCAATTGAGTGGAACTCGTCACACTACATCAATCTCATTGACTACGAGAAAGCATGTGATAGCATCGGCAGGACAACACTATGGAGGCTTCTTCGACACTACGGAGTCCTTGAGAAAATAGACAATATCATACGGAATTCCCATGATGGATTAAACTGCAAAGTCATGCAT
Source organism: Schistosoma haematobium (assembly GCF_000699445.3). Taxonomy (NCBI): domain Eukaryota; kingdom Metazoa; phylum Platyhelminthes; class Trematoda; order Strigeidida; family Schistosomatidae; genus Schistosoma; species Schistosoma haematobium. Next base: position 11,575,746 of record NC_067195.1, read on the forward strand.
GGACGACAGCTCACAGACTCGTTCAAGGTAAAGATCGGTGTCAGGCAATGTTGCACACTCTCAAACTTTCTCTTTCTCCTGGCGATCTACTGCATCATGAAGACGTCAACATCTGAAGGGAAGAATGGGATACAGTGGACAGCTAGGATGCAGCTGGACGATCTGGACTTCGCGAATGATCTGGCTCTTCTATCGCATACGCAACAACAAATGCAGAAGAAGATGACCAGTGTAGCAGCAACCTCAGTGGCAGTAGTTCTCAACATACACAGAGGAAAGGCAAGGTTCTCTTATATAACACAGCATGCAACAATCGAATCACGCTTGACGGAGATTCGGAAGATGTGAAAACCTTTACACATCCGGGCAGCATATTGAAGAACACGGTGTATGTAGTGCAGCTGAGAATGTGCGGATCGGTAAAGCAAGAACAGCATATTTACAACTAAAGAACATCTTGAACTCGAAACAACTGTCAGTCAACACCAAGGCCAGAATTTTCAATACAAATGTCAACACAGTTCTACTGTGTGGGATGGAAACATAGAGAACCACTAGAGCCATCTTCCAGAAGATACAAGTGTTTATTGACAGTTGTCTACGCAAAATGCTTCGGAGCCGTTGGCCAGAAACTATCAACAAAAACCTGCTATGGGAGAGAACAAACCGGATCCCAGCGGAGGAAGAAATTAGGAAGAAGCGCTGGAAGTGGATAGGACACACATTGAGGAAAGCACCCAACTGCGTCACAAGACAAGCCCTCACATGGAATCCTCAAGGCCAAAGGAAAAGAGGAAGGCCAGAGAACACATCACGTCGAGAAATGGAGGCAGATATGAGAAAAATGAACAAAAATGGGAACGAGCTGGAAAGGAAGGCCCAGGACAGAGTGGGTTGGAATATGCTGGTCGGCGGCATATGCTCCATTAGGAGTAACAGGCGTAAATCAGTAAGTATACTGTCATATATCAGGGACTCCGTAATTTTCGAAGGTATAGAGAGAAGAGCCACTGGTCGGTTGCTTGAAGGTTCTCAGGGTCGACCTCCTTGGAAAATTAGTGTGACGCGAGCGAGCTTCCAAATTTTCCGTAATGTGCCTCGGCTCAGTGAGTGTGAGGACATCACGCTAGGCGGTGTTGCCAGGATTGAAACCGGTTCCATCAGTGTAGCAGAATGAACCATACGCGGGTCAGGAGAATTGTCTTTTTTAAGTGCCACAGTTTCCGGTACACCAAGTCTTCGCTCAGGTTCACTTCGGAAAGTTCTTTGCAGTTGTAGATGAAGCTTTCATCAATAAAGTTAGTGCGAGTAGGTTAAAATGTCCGAGAGTACTGTTCATCCAGAAGGTTAGCGAAGCCAATGTAGTTGTTTAAGCCATTAGGACCTAGCAGCTGGGAAACTCCGGTTTTGGTTTGCAGAAGAGAAGCTGCATAACTAAATAATCTTTTTTCGGTTTGAAGACAAATTTAGCTCAGTTTTGGTAATAAAACTAAAGGCTATGACGGCATAATCGCTTTTCTCATAGGGAGCCAGGATTAAGAGGTTGTCAATTAGGAATTCTTTGTTTAGAAATACCCAGTCTAAGCGCAACGGCGTCTGACTGTTTCTCACACGAGTTGCCAACTTTACATTTTTGAATAATCCCAGATCCTCAATGAGGTTGAAGAACCGAGCTTCAGTAGGATTTCCACCTCAATTATACATATTATATTATTATTATTATTATTCACAAACATCTTATGAGTACATAAGTGTTGTGAAGAAACCATTTCGGGTTTCTTCAAAAAATGCAATAATACACAATTTTCAATAATGTCAGCATTATACTTGCCATTTAAAAAAAATTAGAGCAATAATAGTAGAATATTAATAATAATAAATCGGGTCTGTGCAATTGAGAAGAATATTGAATTGAGTTTAAAGAAGGAAATGCAGAAAGTAAGGGAATAGAAATAAAGGAGACGTGAAATACGCAAACAGTCTAATAGGCGTGTTTATGAACACAGAATAAGAATAAACGACTATGTGTATATCGTTAAATTAGTAACAAAAATAATTAAGAAAAAATAACTTATAATTGCAGTAAGATATGACGCTAGAATAAATGTTTGTGCAGTTATAGTTTAGAGTGATGCTATGAAAGTTACAATTAAATGGAAAGGATAATAAAATATCAATATGTATGAGTAGTCATATATGCATAGTGAAGATAAAACGGGTCTGAGAATTTGATTTAAGTGTAACACAAGTTATTGTTTTAATCACAAACTTCGTAATCTTAAGAATAATATTTATTTAGAGGGAAAGAAGAGAGAAAAGAAGTGAACACTGAAAAGTTTTGATCCATGATAAGAATAATAATTGTGTAATGAATATCAACCTCAGAAGGAAACCAGCAATTGAAAAAATAAAATAAAAATCCGTTAAAGCACTCGGATGAATACATCTAGATTTATGTAATAGTATACAGAGTGAAACCGGGTATTAGTATAAATATTTGTGCAATAATAATTAAGATTGATGCTATGAAAGTCAAAATCGATTTCAAAAAACAATCTGGAGTTAAATATGTTTAGAAGGATAAGAAGATATAAAAAGAATATCTAATGTGTCGGGGAACTAATAATGATATTAATAACGGAAATAATGGTAAACACGAACATAAGCAGATTTCATATATTAAGATAAATAGAAATAAAATAGACGTGGAAAGATTTAAAGGTTTTATTTTGCTTTTCAAGCAATTAAATGGATGACGGACCTTGTTTGTATAAATCATTATTGAGTACATTGATATTCAATAGGTGACATAATCCACTTTCGGAAAGAAAATCGTCAAGGAGACTTTTGAACCGGGATGTAGTTTCACTGCAACGGAGATTCACTGGCAGTCTGTTCCACATGAAAATGAAAATGACTTTAGGAAGATTGAAGTCCCCTAGAATCAGGATATGAGTGAATCCGAGACGAGTAGAGCAGGATAATCCTTCCAGCGTACGATATTCGTACTCGATATGGACTTTTGTAGACGACACTAACTAGGCACTTTGAGGTGGTAGACAGTCTTACTGAGCACCATCCGGATTTATCAAGATTGATAAACTCTTGGTTGTGCACTTGATGTACCTCCAGGCAGGATCGTAAGTATAGGGCTACTCCACCTCAATTCCTGTTGTTCTGTCATCGAGAAACAAGACATCCCGGGTATTGATAGCTCCTGCTCCGTAAACTGAGAAGATAACCAAGTTTCAGATATTCCTGCCAGATGAGCATTATTAGCATTGCTATGGACACGTAGCTCATCCATTATATTTGATAAACTCGCGGCGTTCGTGTATAAGCAGTTTATGCTTTCAGCGTGAGACGCATGAGCTTCTCGTTCCTGTTTGTCTGTATGAGCCTTACGTGAGTGGACAGGTAGCCTACCTAAAGAAGGTCTTCCGAGTTAATAATCCCTGTTCTTTACACCTTTTTTATGATCAAGGTAGTCCACAGGTGGAATGCTCGGCTCTAACTTGCCTTTGTGCTTGATTCTGGCGTCGTGTGGCCTGCCCGGGTGCATATGGATTCCAGTTGACAACCGACGTCTGTTGGCACGAAATACTTCGAGAGTTGAAGCCGCCATATGGGAGAATGGGGAAGTTATCTTCACTAGATGGTGTCTAGAATCTCCGTCGTTCTTGGCTAGTCTCATCACTCGTTGAGTCAGGATGTTTTAGAGCTTTAAGTATTATTTGATGAATTTCCATTCCCTAATATCAGAGTTTGTGTGACCAGGGTCCGTGTTTTCCGGTATTTCTTTCGCCGAAAATCTCACGAGATTCCTAAGGGATGTTCTGGATGAGATTGCGCACAGAATACGGTATGTCAGGCAATATTTTTACATCCCCATCTGATAGGATATCCTCTACGTCAGTAGCGTTAGTGAGTGTTACACGAAGTAGCCTCGGGTGATTTTGATGCTTGGAGTCCTTTCCCTGAGTGAGCTGTGACCTTCATAGGCTCTATTCTGGGAAGTTGAAGCTTCCTATTTAACTCTCCCCAGAGTATCCTGACATGTTTAACCTGCAAACTAAGGCGAAGCTCAGGGATGTCTTTAAGGTTCATGATTACGAGAGGATAATCGCGAACCGTTATTGTTTTCTCGGGTGCGTAAAGGTTTAGGACTTTGTTGTTTGGAGTTGGAAGCGCGTTTCCGATTCATATGCTGTTTGCTGACCGGTTGGACATTCTTGGGGGTAGAGTGTGCGGCCAAATCATCAGCTGGTTTCATCACAATACTTGGGAAGTTCAGCTTCTTAGACGGTGATGCCCAATCCTTTTTAAACTTTGTTAACGCGAGTGCAATCGCCTACAGAGCTTTTGGAGAACACCGTTGTATTCAGAGATCCTGTGCTGGGAGACCCAGGTGTGCCAAGGGAGTCTGGTACCATCGACATTGTAATGGTGTTTAGTTTCAGCATGTCCTCACTAGTGACATTACATACTTTATTGGTAGTAGCGCTGTCGAGATCCCTCTTCTCGCTTTCACTGCGCATCTTTTTTTGTTTATCCGTTTTGGGATTGCCTTTTTTCAGGTTTGCTGACACCAGATCTGTCAAGAGAATGATGATGATGCTTAGCAAAATCTCAGCATTCGTGTTGCACGTGACACATATCCCCGTGATTCGACTTATTAAGTCTTTTGTAAGCATTTGGTGTAAGGTCTGTGCATGGAACCAACCTTTGCAATTGTCAAACTGCATGCCAGATGTAACGACAAAACGGCAACGGGTCGCTTGCATGAATTCTTGATGACTACAGTGACGTAAATTTTTACAGTAATAGTGATAATTTATTTTCAAATAACAGTTTGTTACATGAGGCATGCCATTTTACAGGCAAGATCAAATTGTTACAAATGATACAAAATCCACTGTAGAAAATTACTCAGCAGGGTTGATAATTTATAAGATATGAATGAAGATGGTTTTAGTCAGTATAACAGTTGGCGCGCTTCATGAAAGTTGCGTTGCGAATGTGCAACTGATGCTCAAGGATAGATCCATTGAAGGTGGGAGCTTCTAGAAATCGCAGCCTTATGTCCCTTTGGAATATCTAAGGCTCTAAGGATGGTGCAGGATGAAGTCACTCGTTCCATATCTCAAGGAGGCTGAAAGAGTGAAAGAGTGACTATCGTCCTTTAATAGATATAGGTTACTTCGTATGCGGCCGTAAAACTTGCATTTCTGAAGTGCTCGTTTTGAAGAGGTGCCAAGTAACGTGAATTTACTGGCAACCTCAGGTGTCAAGAGATGCGACAGAACAAACAGCATCGATGTGTTTTGGATCGTCACTTGATAACCTAGCAACCATTGCCATCTGTAATAGTAACAAATTATTAAATTCATGTTAATGACTTACAAATCTTTTCCTGGTTTCTTTCTGCCGCAAACCAGTGTCCAGCATCTGCAGTTCCTCTTCAGATGACAAAGGGAACTGCTGACTCACTGTTTTGTGGCAATGTGTTCTCATCCGTAGAAGTGTTTCTATGGTGAGATTCCAGTATTTGCATTGAAAGTAAAACATCTTTCGCCGACTGCAGAGAATCTATAGTAAATCATAGTTTCTATGTTTGTTACTAACCGAATTTGTCAATGACTTTGCATTTCAGAACTGCCCAATTTTCATCTGGTTAGTCGCACCTTTGTAGGTGGACATCGACAAGCCTTGTTGGATGAAGGCACAGTTCTTTGCTAACAATCCACTTCTTGGCTGCTACCATGAGTTGTTTCTTGATAGGGACGTCAACAATGACGTATTGCTTGTTAGCGTGCTAAAAATAACATAAGACGTAATTAAATGGTATATCATGCATTTACAGTAAAGTATGCAACAATGGGATTAGAACTAGATAATTCCTACAATTTATGGCCATACATTTACAATCAGTGTCCTTAACCGATACCCATGTGTGTTCATGGCTAACTACGGAGCACATAAAGATTCCCGCATCACTAGATGGGAAAGGATCTTCGAAGTAATTGCGTGGGTCAGTGAAAGACCTAAATTTCAGTAGCTCATCCACCTTTATATCAGTGACTAAACCAGGCTGTCTGTTTACTACTACTACATTATCAGGTCTAAATGAAGTTATTTTGCTATTCTTAAACATAATTACTTGTTTATTGGAGAAATCATTAGCGCCTATTGGGGTAATATTTGTTAAACCACTAATTTGAAGCCTATCGCTGAAGGACATTCTCTCAGCATAAAGCTGTGCTGCTTGCTTAGCTACTGCAAACCCACTACGCACAGAATCCTTAATTTGTCTCATATAAGGCTCGAATGGAAAGGCTGAAAAGCCATCTAAAGGTATGTGTGCACGAACGTCCTCAGGGAGGTGCTATAAGCAATGCACATTTTAAACTAAGTTTTCAGACCCATAACACCATTCGTATTCTTTCAGGAAGTTTAGTAATTCTATTCTGGCGGTTTCTAAAACAGTATTATGTAATTTCGGATGTGCAAGCAGATATATGGATAACGCTAAACGCCGGAAATTAAGATAAAAAGGCTGTGGCAATGTTTTTTCAAGAATCACCGGGCCTAAATACAGAAGGAACAACCTACATTCAGTAGCTTTCCAGGCCGATACGAAGTCTAGTGTACGGCATTCACGCGGAACTTCTGAAGGAGTACTTGCCACGCAACCTGATATCAAATTATTTATGTCTCTAATTGCACGTGAGTTAAAGTTCCGCAGTCTTCTGTGTGCTAAATCTATCCATAAATTAGCTAATTTTTTTGTGATACCAAGGTACACCATGTGCATAGGATCGAAAGGAAAAGTTATAATCATATTAATAGAAAGCGTTTCCATAATATAATGTCCTTGATGGTGAATAGATTGGGTCTGACGACGGAAGGTGTCGTCTGTTCTTAAAGTATATACCCCATTTGAAAAGGTCGTCATCCCCTCCAGCCGTCTCCCAAGTACAGTACACTTATCGCAAGCTGCCTTACCGTTATGATTTACCGTGTGCCTAACAGAGGAAGGAGCAGGTGCGTCACATATAACAGCCGCCAACCTAAGACCTATGTATTTATTAAACTTAACACTAAAAAGACCCATGTCAGTCATTTCTTTTATTTCAGAAATTGTGTCCGCAGAAAATTCGTTGAATTCTGCCGGTTTACTATTCCCTCCGTAGATCCCTATCATGAACACGTCACTAAACCTAGGGGCAATGATCCGTCCTAGTATAGGCCATAACTGTTGATTGGACCTTCTAGACATAGAAAGTCCATCTATATTGATATATAAATTTAAAGAGTCAAAATCAATAGTACACAACCAAAGCTCAACGTATCTTAGCAGATTGGTTTTCAATCCTAGATGGTAGTAAACCCCACTGCCGATTAACTTTGGTTGAACACTTGGATAAGTCTTCAGAACACCTCTGATGCTTTTCGGTATGTCCGGCATAAGAAATCGTAGACCATACAAAACCCGATCAGCATCTCCTATGCTCAGAGATGTATTTGACATTATATACATTATAAAGTCGTTCATCAGTTTGTAGTGACTCACATTTACCACGAGAACACGACTGGTTTAATAAAGACAATTATTATTATAACCAACTGTACCAGTACTTGTTTTAATGTGCTTTTGTTTGACTGTGCTAATGACAGCTATTTTGTGCTTCCATTCTTATTCTTACACTTTGATTGTAACTTCGCGCGAATTCGGTTACGTTCTGTAACCAAGCTTGTATCCTGGCACGATCTCGGTATCCTTTCGATACCACGAGATCACCAGCGAATATATCTCGATTTGGTCCATTAACTGTCTTCTGATGTTTGGCTTCTCAGGGATTTTATGGATTTATTTGGTTACGTTCAATCTACGCCTTCTGATTTACTTGGCACGTGTTTCGGTAGCGGTGTTCATAGTCAATTTCGACTCGACGCCACGCTACAAGTTCTTTGCGATTTACGAACTTCTGAGAGCACAAGTTTACTTCAGTACATCCTATCAGAAATATATTCACGTATGAATTTAATGTACATACCACTATTATCTGAAAGCCTTTGATTGATGTTGCTAGTGGATGGTGTAACAGTTGAAGTACTGTCATTACAACTGATTTCTCTCTTTACTTCTATCAATTTAATGAACAACACTGTTGAACTCAGTTACCTTTTATGGTGCTTTCATTAACAAACTCACTGAACGAAAGAAAGTCATATTTTCTCATGAAAGCGGCTCGCATTTTATTCCACCTCCTGTTATAAGTGGTTCTATGACAACCAAGGGAACGTGACAAGTTCCCAGTGGCCCGACGTCTACGAACATTCTCAATGACTTCAACAAAACCCATATTATTGACCTAACAAAATAATCAGTCACAATGAACATGAAAATCTGAGAGCACGTCACTCACCTGCATCACGTAAGCCTTTTGTGATGGCTCTTAAGCATGTCGGAACACTTTAGCTGAACAAAAAACGAAGTCAGTGTATTTGCGTCCAAACCGAATGCCTGGTTCTGCATTTTGTAACTTTCTTTTATGACAATAGTTTTGTTTTTTTAATAAGCGGTGCCTTAATTTGTCTAAGTTTACGAAAACTTAAGTTGTGTATGCGGTTCATTCAAACACTTTACGTAACGTCTAATTGTCGACAAATTTCCCCCAAATACACGACGTAGGGGGAAAAAGCGACATTTCCCCTAAATAACCGACGTAAAGGCGAAAAAGCGACATTTCTCCTTTATTTACGCTTTCGTCCGCTTTATTTCCCCTTTATTCACCCTTATTTCCCCTTTATTGGTTGCTTGGGAAGAGGCAGATATGCCTGTCGTCCTTTCTTATACCTGACGTATCATCACCACCAATTCCATCTACATCAACGGAAGTGAATAAACCGCAAGTTGCGTTTACTGTATTCCTGATAACAAAAGTTTGTCCTCTGATACAAGTAAAATTTTAAGAGTGGTTCTCGAGAACCATTCAGTGACCACTTTGATCAAAGCAGTCACTGAACTGTCTAGCAAGATGGACAAAGTGATCGCATCAAATGAACGCTTATCTTTGGCTGTTTTTGACAGGCGTACGGACGAAATGGAGCCCGATGCTTTCACTTTTCCAGTAAGAACGCGTGAGAAGTTGCGTTCTTTAGAAGCTGCTTTAGACAACCAAAATTTCCGGAATCATTTCGCAAGTTGTAACAGGTGTTTGAACAAATTTTAGGTAGCAAGATTATGCAACCTAACCAGCTAAAGCTTGTCTTCAATACTTTCTTTCGCCGGAACAGGCGAACACTTACACCTTGCATGGAACCAGAAGCAAATTCGGTATTAGTAAATACAAATTTTACTCGACGGTTCAAAGTAAGTAAACATGAATGTATTAACATATTTGTAGGTGCTCTGTGTTCGCGTTTTCGAAGTGCGACCTGTACGGAAAGGAGATCATGCACGCCATTAGTACAGCAAGCCAGGCTTTCTTGCATGACGCTAGAGATAAAGTACATAAACGTGGATGATGATCCAAAGAAAGGGTGAGCTAAAACAACTTTACATGTTTGTTATAATACATATTGCACTTTTAATATTACTTCGTTATCTATATTTAAACTGATACAACTTTTCTTGTCCATCTTCCTTTCAGCTGGCTTCTCAGGTTTTATCAGATGTAGCTGTAAGTTCTTTGTTCGCATTATTAACAGCATTGTCATACTGTTTGTACGTCATCGACGTTTCACATATCTTTACATTTGATTATACACTAAAAAGAATTTTTTATCTTTTAGAACATTGTGAATGATAGTTCGACATCTACGTAACTTGTTGGCGTTACAAAACAATGAAAAACCTCATTAAAGGAATGATTTGTAATTTCTTTAACTGTAATAAACAATTTTATATGTCGCAAATCAGTCTTTTAATAACAGCGATAAATCCGTTAACGTTAAGTTTCATTGGCAATGCACAATTGACGAAAAATAATAAAACATCCAAGTAAGAAATGTACGTATGCATTCTCTCTAGGTTTTCCGTGATGTCTAAAGAATTTTGTGGAAGTTTTGCGTCAAAATAGTTTTGTAGGAAAACCCTGAAGTTTGAGGATTTCCCCAGGTCTGGGGAGATTTTGGGGTTTTTGTGCCATTCCCCCAAAATTTACTATAGTGGCTTCCCCAAAATGGGTCAAATTTTCCCCAAAATTGGGAGCTTGGGGAGTACCCAATATTCATGAAGGGATGTTTAAGGTATGACTACTCAGTCTAATTTTCTTTTATTAAGGTATTTGTTATGCAAGAGCATTTTAATAGGTTAAAGAAAATAAATGTAAACAAAGTATGAGTGGACATACAGCTGAAAAATGGAGGCGATTCAGGAAGGAAATGAGAGTATGGGGTTATGTGTGGTTACAAAATATAGTGCTAAAAACAGTATTGTGATATACAATTGGCTATCTTCCTTTTTTTATCGAAGCTATTGGAGCCCTTTTCATTCTTTTTTGTATTATTATTTTTTTTTTAGGTATCATTGGGTCTTGAGTAAGCTTCGTATATTAGCGAATTGTCTAGTTTGCTTGTAATAGGATTACTGGGTAGGAAGTGAAACCAATTCAACGTTCGTAACACGATTTAATGAGGTATTTTGCATGGTAAATCAGCATTAATACCTTAAGTTCGTGAAATCCCACTAAACCATAAGGAGCCGTAATTAAACAAAATTTTCTGCCCTACAGACATGGGTGGATTGAAGTTATCTCCGCACCATCATGTTTGCTGGTCAATAACGCCACCCTCCCTCCTTTTGTGATGTTAAGCTCTCTTACGTTTGTGGTAAGTATGGATACTGCTTTAATCAAAGCCCATGGTTGGAATACACTGTCTCTACTAGGTCCATGTTACAAGCAAATCAGATAGTTAAAAAGTTTCTTTTATGGGTTAGATGTCCACACAGTATATCATACTGCTATGAAGATAACTAATGGTTTGAAGAAGTAAGGACTAATAGCAAACCAAAGGATATGAGAGGGTATAAAATTGTAGAAAAGAAAGAAGATTTTAGAGTAAGAAAAATAAAACATTGAGAAACTCACAAGACTTTGTAGCCAGTTTTTCAGCTGTGTATGATCGGCCTTGATAGATCAGGATCCATAAGATTAGTGATTTACCTGTCTACTTGCAATAGAAAAAAAATGCATGAATTTTGGAAAGAATAATGTACATTTAACATGCAGAGAGATTCAGGAACTGAATGTGAGGGTTAGGAGCATAAAGCCATGATTAAAAAACAATTAATAATAGGAAAGGATATGTGTTGTAAGGTGTGACTGCAGGTTAAATGGAGCAGCGTTTTATTGATCGATTCAGTGACACGTAAAACACGCACGAACGACCTAGAGTCCCGGTTGGCCCTGCTTCGCTGTCTAACCCAGCCAGTTGAGTCCAGAACACAAGTCACAGCTTCTGAGATATGAATCGTTCTATTTCAAACATACTCTGTTTATACACCAACCAAACAGACCACATCGTACCACAAAAATAGAAAACAACATCTGTACAATATTTAACGAGTGAAATAAATAATGGCCAATAGGGAATGTCCATTTAATGTCCAAGGACTTCATTAGACTTAACATGATAATGATTGGTATATTCCTCTGCATCCCTAACACCTCCCCTTTTTTTCGAAGATCCGGAGTTGATATACGGATTTTAAAATTTTCTGGGTTCATCCTCCCCCACGAAATAATGTTGGATCCTCATATCCCCAAGTTAAAATTAATTTGACGTTATTTAAAACATAGTAGCGGAAAATAAATCCCCAAAATAAATAGCTCTGTAAGTTTTCGACATTGAGTGCCGACCATATGTTTTAGTGGACTCATCTAGCTGAAGACGCTCAGTCATGCATCCGTACCAGATCACGTGTGGTAACGCTGTGCTCAACATCTACCGCAATCTCTAGCCAGATTAGATCAGAGAATTCCGATATATTGGTAATCGCCAAATGCACTCTTCTGATCTCCTCGAATCTGTCTTTTGATTTGTCTGGGTGGGAACGAAATATATTAGGTGTTACTGGTAAAATCGTTGTCAAACACTGAATACTTGTGTCATCTTCATTGGTGAGCCCGACGTGATCTGGTACACCTAATTGCAACTGTGAGTCTGTTCCTTTTTGAGATTTTTATACATTATTGCCTTGTTTTTTGTTTTTATAAACATTGTGGTTTTTTTCGTGTTTTTTCTTGGATATATATATATTTTCCCCTCGTTAATTATTGTACTTCATGTTTCATCATGACTGAACAGACATCCAAAGTACTCAAGCTTAAGACTTTGTCCCCACCTTCGTTTCAACTGATGCCTTTCTGGCCCGACAATATCGAAGCTTGGTTCTGCTACGCAGAAGCCGACTTCTCCGAGCACGGCGTGATCGACACACGTGCACAATTCCTCGCAATAGTCAAGGCGCTACCGCGCGAATTCAACAGTTACATAACACCTAGTATGTTTACTAGTGATGTTTCCGAACCTTACGAAATCTTGAAACGTTCGATTCTTAAACGAGGAGACCTAACCGATAGACAAATGTTAGATCAACTCTTCAATAACATCGACCTGCAACACGGTTCTGCGACGGACATGTTGCAACAGATGAGAGAGGTAATAGGCCCAAGAACTTTCGACGAAGGTCTATTCAAACAACTTTTCTTGTCGAAACTTCCCCAACAGGTGCAAGCGGTTCTGGTCTCGTTTCAGAATAACGCCTTAGACGAGTTGGCTGCATCTGCCGATCGTATCTTAGAAATAACGAAATCTTCTACTACCGAGGTTTTTTCAGTCAAAGAAAAGATTAGTAGACGACAATTTTCGAGGTCTCAACTTCGTACATGCGTATGTTGACGACTGCCTAATCGCAAGTCCGGACAGAGAAACACATCTCAAGCATCTGGAACTTGTTTTCGAACAACTACAAAAACATGGCACTACTGAAACGTTCAGAAATGTCAATTCAGAACCGACTCATTAAACTTCCTAGGACACACTATAGATGCTCAAAGCATTCGACCCCTTAGGACCAAAGTGGCGGCAATTCTGGATTACCCAGAACCGACCACCATCAAGCAATTACGCACGTTTAACGGCCTTGTAGGTTTCTATAGACGCTTCATACCGAAATGCGCATTACTTATGAAGCCTCTTACTGATCAACTTCGTGGAAATGCGAAATCCATCAATTTGGACGACACCGCACGAAAAGCATTCCCCACAATTAAGGAACTTATTGCGAAAGCAACAATGCTTGCACATCAGGACACTCAAGCACCCATTAGCATCGCCGTAGACGCATCGGACTCAGTAATCGGAGGAGTCTTACAACAATGGGTTAACAACTCTTGGCAACTTTTAGCATTTTTCTCTAGACGTTTGCTAGACACCGAATCGAGGTACAGCACATTCGGTAGGGAACCCCTAGCTATGTATTGTGCTGTACGGCATTTTCAACATTATATCGAAGACCGTGAATTCACTCTTTTCACTGACCATAAACCGCTCACCTTCTTTCTAAGCTCTCCTTCAGACAAGTACTCTCCCCGTGAGTCTCGACAACTGGACTACATTTCGCAGTTTACTTCAGACATTCAACACATCTCTGGAGCAAGCAATATAGTTGCAGACGCCTTGTCTCGCATAACTTCCTTGAACAGTTTCCAAGGAATCGACCTTCTGAAACTCGCCGAGCCTCAAAAAGAAGACACTGATCTTCAGCACGAGTTATCCTCAACAACCCTTAAACTACGCATCAAACAGATGAGAGCAGGTAAGGAAACCTTACTTTGTGACACATCTACAGGTAGGGATCGCCCAATCGTGCCGAAACATTATCGACGCAATGTCTTCAATACATTGCACAAACTTTCTCATCCAGGTGTTCGAGCAACCATCAAGCTTGTAGCAGAACGATTTTGCTGGCCTGGCATGAATAAAGACGTGAGGGAGTGGGCACGCTCCTGTGTAAGCTGCCAAAAATCTAAGGTTATCAGACACAATAAATGTCCCTTAGGCTCATTTAAAACTCCCGATGTTCGTTTCGACCATGTTCATCTGGATTTGGTAAGACCGTTACCAGATTCGAATGGATACGTTTATCTTTTAACTTGCGTAGACCGTTTCACTCGATGGCCAGAAGCAGTACCTATCAACGACATCACTACTGAAACATTGACTCGCGCCTTCGTCGAACGATGGGTAGCAAACTTCGGCTGCCCTTCAACCATCACTACAGATCGCGGACTTCAGTTTGAATCTGAACTTTTCCGTCGTCTGACCACACTTTTAGGAATCACTCGCTTCCGAACGACCGCCTACCATCCACAAGCAAACGGGTTGGTAGAACGTTTTCATCGACAACTAAAAGCTTCACTATCAGCTGCAAACGTTTCACAGTAGACCAACGCTCTTCCACTCGTCTTACTAGGTATTCGCGATGCAGTGAAAGCTGACATTGGATATACTGCGGCTCAACTCGTTTATGGAACGACACTTCGACTTCCAGGAGAATTCGTGGATCCTTCATCCTATTCAATGAACATGGATCTAACCTCCTACACGCACAGGCTTACAAACGCCATGCGTTCAGTTAAACCTGCTTCCACTCCACCACAATCCACCGATGTTATCGTTCAACCTGACTTACGATATAGTACACACGTTTTCGTTCGTCGAGACCCGCGTCGACGACCATTCGAATCAGCATACGAAGGACCTTTCAAAGTTCTTCAACGTGAATCTAAGTACTATATAATCGATAAGAACGGAGCAAACGCTAGCATCAGCATCGATGGCCTCAAAGAAGCGTATTTAGAAGGAAATCCCATTCACGTCGATTTTCATTCGGTACAATCGAACGACACGACTCCACCCATAATTCCTCAATCGACAACCAACACATGCGATGATACTCCGAATGTATCTGAAAATAAACTTAAAACGACGCGTTCAGGAAGAAGAGTTAGATTTCCAGAACATTTAAACGACTAATGCACGTAAGGCACTACTCGACATTTAATATTATCTCAATCTTTTATTTAACGATATATAATATATTTTTATTTCAATAAAAACAACAAAAAAACAAACTTTTTTTAACGCTAATACGTGTGCTTGAGTATATTTTCCATTTTTTCGCCGACATTGTGTTTTTACACACATGCGAGTGTATTTCGACATACACGTAAATTTTCTTTTCCAGGACGGCTGGAAAAGAACGAGGAAGTTTATGAGGAGCCGAAATTTTCATTGTATTTTTTCTTTTTTACTATGTTGTACCTCGGTCCCATATAGTAAGGAAAGACGACCAGACGATGCTAATCCTAGCAAGCTATCAGAAGAGTGTTTACCAATGACAAACACGCTGGGTATAAACTTCTGGCTGGCCACGTCTTAGGGTCATCACTAACCCACTAGGGCGGGAGTGACCTGTAGCGCTAAATAAATCCCCAAAATAAATAGCTCTGTAAGTTTTCGACATTGAGTGCCGACCATATGTTTTAGTGGACTCATCTAGCTGAAGACGCTCAGTCATGCATCCGTACCAGATCACGTGTGGTAACGCTGTGCTCAACATCTACCGCAATCTCTAGCCAGATTAGATCAGAGAATTCCGATATATTGGTAATCGCCAAATGCACTCTTCTGATCTCCTCGAATCTGTCTTTTGATTTGTCTGGGTGGGAACGAAATATATTAGGTGTTACTGGTAAAATCGTTGTCAAACACTGAATACCTGTGCCATCTTGTACCTTACCATCTGTTTACGTTCTGCTAATAACGAAGCAAACCATGAGTACAGTGGGTTGTTTATTCCGAAGGACTTTAGTTTGACGAGTATCCTTTTGTGTGAGACCTTATCAAAGACTTTCTTAAAGTCTAAGAATAGGACTGATACAAGGAGTCCGCTGTCTCGTTTCAGAGTTATATCATTTAGGTAGTCTAATATTGCATGATCTGTACCTAAGAAATTCATGCTGGAGGGTCGAGATGAGATTACTAGTTAGTAGATGTTGGACTACAGCCGCCTTATTTACTTTTTCCATCACTCTGGATATCACTAAAGTTAGGTTTATGGGCCGGTAATTTTCAACGTTTGCTTCAGGTCCTGTTTTAATTTGAGAATGATATGTGTAGTTTTCCAGGCAGTAGGGTAACACGCTGTAGATAGTGATATCGCGAATAGTTTGAGAAGCAAAACACGCATATCATCACCTCCATGTTTTAGCATGCTAGATGGAATACCATCTGGTCCATCAGTGTAGGAGGGTTTCAATGTACTGATTGCCTTGGAGATATTTTGTACATTGAATTCTACACTAGTAGTTTCACAAGGAGGTACTGGGATATGTTCGGAATCATTAAGTAGTTTTTCGTTAGTTAGTGAGAAACAAAAGTGTTCACTAAATAATTCTGTGACAAGTTTGGGATCTTCGTACACTTGTTTGCCTTTAATGAATATACTCCCTTTCGATTTAGAGCGTTCAAGTTTATTCTGGAGTAGTATGGTGAGTGCAGAGGAGTTATTATCAAGTTCAACTGCACGTTTTTCCTGTGTGACTGCTTTTTGTTTACTTATTGCCTCTGTTCGGACAAGTATTTCTGTCATCGTTACTAAAGAGGAAAAGTCATTTAAGTTGTGGAATCGAGTACAATGTCTTTGAAGACGTCTTCTTGTACTGACCGGTATATAGAGATCTTTGGGGGGCGTAGGTCTACAGTATTCTAAAGGTGCGATGTTGTTGATGATACTTTTGATGTTGTGATAAAATATATTGGTTAATGTGTCGGTATTGTTTGAGGTGAAGAAATTTCTCCAATCAGTGCTTCTTAGGTAATTGTGGAAGTTATTCCAATCAACCTTGCAATAGTTTCTACGAAGTGTTACGGTTTTACTTCTACCGGTTGTGGTTTTTATATTAAGGCTGCATATGACAATGTTATGATCACTACCTGGGAACTTTTTTCCAATATACAAAGTATTGAGGATGAGGCCACAGGTAAAGACTGAGTCCAAGATGTTTTGATGTCTAGTAGGGCTATTGACATACTGAGTCCACTGTCCAAGCTCTAGACATTCAATAAATGATTCATAACGTCTCGGCGCTTTGACTGGGAGCCAAGAAATTTCGGGCACGTTGAAGTCACCAGAAATAAGCTTGCCTGTGAATGGAAGGGATGATGCTAGTGTGAATACCTCCGATAATACTGCTATTTCATCTATTGATGCGTTAGGTTGACGACAAACACAGTCGGGCAGTAAGGTAACGGAATTCGACGGCTTTAATACAATCCACACCGAATCCTTCAGTTTGTTTAGTTCAGGCATATCACATAGTAGTGAGTTTAGGCTAGAGTGAGCGTGAATAAGGCATCCTCCGCCTCGTTCATTCAACCTATCACTTCTATATAGGAAATGGCTATCAAGAGATATACTTCGGTTGGAAATATTACTGTTTGTCCATGCTTCAGATATCATTATAAGTGATGGTTGATATATGGATACAAACAGGGCTAGATCCGTCTTTTTGTTGCAGATCGATCGAGCGTTGATAATACATCTATTAAGCAAGTGGCCTACTAAGTTAAAATGGGTGAGGGTATTTCGGATAAAGTCGTCGTAACCCTCGCGGGTGTGAGATGAGTTTGAAGTGAGAGATTGAATGTTCTTCATTAGCTCGGTATTTTGATAGCTAGACTTAGTGGGAGACGTATCAGATGAGCTAGTGGAGTTGATTGGGGAGTTTACCCAGGAGGAAAGGGTGGGAGTACTCCCTGATGGAAACTGTACGGAGGGAACAAGTTTATGTTTTGCATGTGGCTTGAAATGACTTGGGCTATATGCTTCAACAAAGGTGTCACTAGGGGTCTTATTCCAAAAAAATCTTGTACAGGCCTACTGTGAAGTGTATGGTTATTTGCAAAATAGTCTTGATGGTTAGACTCGTAGCCCCTGTTATGGCTATTTACGTTAGCGTGGGAGGGGTCTGCTACGCGTAAGTGGGAGGAGTTGCGACTGTTATTATACATGGGAGCCGTTTTTATGTGATGGGTTGGTACTAAAGGGTGTGAAAAGTTTTCTTTCTGAGAATAATTACAGTTGTGATCCTGGGGAATGTAGGTAGGGTGTGGAGTGAGAAACCTATTATTACCATTCTTATTAATGGTTTTAGGCTTCAGGGGGTGACTTGGGTGGCCAGTTCTCTGACAGTTTCCGTTAGTCTGCGTGCAAGACGGCTTGGTACGCTGAAGCCCACCACCCATTTTGCAACTTAGAGGTGTTGAAGGCAAGTTATACGATAGCAGCAGGAGAACCTGTTCACTGTTCTTGAGATACCTATAGAGCAGTTGGGTTCAATCTTATGTGTTTCCCTATTCGGTATCGTGAGTTTTGTCCCCCCACCCTTTATTGTCAGATCTGGAGTCTTTCGTTGTCTCTGTGAGATGAATTTAGGTTCATTCAAGTCTACTTGTGAGGTATCTTTAGGAGGACAAATTTTCAAGTGTATAGGCTTAGTTAGATGTGTGTTGTCACACGACTCACATTTTAGTACATTACTGGGCGAACAGCTGGGATTAGTCATGTCGTTATGGTTTTTGGTATCTACGACTGTCAACCGAAACGTTGTACACTAAAAACTGACAAAAATGGATAAAACGGGTAGTACAAAAGATAAGGATAAACTGAAACTAGCATTGATGTGAAAAACTGAAAAACCGAATAGTAAACTGAAGCAAAACCACAGTTAATTATTAGGTTGGGTATGACTCAAAAAGAAAAGTAATCTGCGGAACATAAAGCTGATGCAGATTCTCTAGAGCCTAAGACACAGCAAAATTTTGAGAAATCCAAATCACCTTCGAACTAAACTTCCCGTTCGTAAAACTCGCGAAGAAGTTAACTTTGACGAATAAATCTTTTTCTCTTGACAATCTTATTTATCCTTTCCTGGTTTTCTTGCTGTCTAGAAACATTACCTTTGATTCTAAATGGTGGATTGTCTGAAGTCCCCTTTTCAGCGAGGAATACACTACTTTAAACTTGTTTATTCATGTCACTTTTCGATTTATCGAAATCGATCTAAAAACTCGTCATTGCATTTTGGTTATTCGAACTCTTCTGCTGATACGTGAGCCACAATGTTCTCACTTCCTTCTAAGTTGAGCCATTTTACTCCCAAAGGCATCCCAGCTCCTGTATTCACTGCTTTAGCCTTAGCACTTGGTGATAATCCACGTGATGCGTAATGCGTAGAAGTCAGGTTACCTTTCACCTATCTTTACTAGTTCAGTATAAATAACTCAGTTATGATTACCAACCTATAAACCACAAGCCTTTTAGTCGTGTTATGCTATAGAGCACGATTAACGAATCCGTCCAATAAATAACTAAGGAAATGAAAATAATTAAGTATTCTTGTACATACTTCCACATCTTAGAGCACAGAACAAAGCCTGGTAGTTCTGTTCTAGGTATGATAGCAAGTTTCAAGTGAGCGACCCTAGACTTATTTGGCAGAAATGTTCAGTTGATTTGGCCATAAAACACTTTCTTAACGGATATATGTGACGACACCATATGCAGGCTTGAAAGCATCAGTGGAACTATGAATACTGGCAGGTAATGACACAAACTTTGGTTTTAATCTTTCAGCTTTTTATATGCCCACACAAACAACTCCATTCTGCTTGGCAATCCATGAGTATCTCTAAGTCCCAGTCTAGCTTTTCATTATTGGGTAGCTCATGTTTGTGCTTCCATTACAAGGATATATGAAAATGCCCATCATACATTTGTACTGACTTTGATACAGCATTGAGTGCCGTAGGATATCAATATGATACGACTTAGTGGGTCTTTCCCGAGCTTCCGATTTTGGGGAAAATTCCGAAGCCAAATGACCTTCACCAATGTTTGGGGAAATCCCCAAAGCCGAATGACCTTGACCAAGGTTAAAGGGGAACTTTGGGGATTTCCCCAGGTCTGTGGAAATTTTGGGGTTTTTGTGCTATTTCCCCAAAATTTACTATAGCGGCTTCCCCAAAATCGGGAGATGAAGTTGAAATCAGTTGCGTTTTGTCGTTCAACATTACCCTCCAATTCCTCCTTAGCTGAGAGGTGATTAAGTATATAGTTACTCTTACAGAGTTTTTTCTAGGGTCCAAACAGCATCCGACCCAATAGAGCTCTTACATCGTACGGCTCATTCACCTTTCCAGTCCTCATATCTTTTGTCTCGTGTACATGTAGTGAGTTACAGCCAATTGATAACTCAATACTCTACTCTTCTGCTCCTCAAAAATTTATATCCTTCACGTAGTATCAGGATGCTATCTAATACGCTATTGGTACAATTCTGTTCATCAGCGGTAGTTTTTCGCTCATCAACACGTTTTAGATCTTAACAGTCGATAGAAAATCTAACGTATGCAATTCTGCATTGACCTCTTTGCATGCAAACGACGATTTATCATCAAAATTCATTGAAGACACCATTTTAAGTTTTCTATTGAGACTTATTAGCTAGATGATCTGTAATGAGAGAAGTGTCCACTCCACTATCTATAAAAGTGCAAGTCGAGATGACCTTCTCGGCATATTTTAGTTGTACAGGAATTATAACTAACCCAACTCCTTCTCAACAGTAATTTTTGAGCATCTCAGCTCTATCAAGCCCATCATCATTTTCCGTTTCCTTACATTGATAATAATTGACATAGATGTCTTCAGCAGTGTTTATCCGTTGCTCCCGCTTTATGTGAAGCAGAGTTTGGTGCCACAAACCGCATTATTTAAATGTACATGATCTTGGCTACCAAAAGTTTTCTGCTGCATGGTTCGTCTCCAAGAAAAAGTTAAATAACTTGTACCTAAGAGTAAATTCTTTCCTTTCTCTAACATCCTTATCTTCAAACACCTGGCACTGATCTAAAGAATGATTCCCTGAGCACACCAAACAAAATGAACCGTAGCAACCATAGCCATCATGTAAGGGGACATTGTAATTACTGGTAGATGCATAGGATATCTTTGCTGTATCATAATCTGTACTACATTTTCCCTTCACAAAACCAACATCTCTGTTGTCAGTACTGTTATCTCGGCTAACAAGTCGGCCGTATCTAGTGTTAGAAATATCAGCTTTTTCCATGACAAACTCATTAAGCTCGCCAACCATATGCTCTCGAGCTCCTTTAATAATCTACTAGGCTACCTTTGGTGGCTCTCGTTGGGCTTGCAATGTTAATTTCAGTAGTTCTGGAGGAGTTGAAATCAGAAACGTAATTCATCTTCTCTAGAGTCAAACTGCATGCTTGCATTCCCCGTGACAAAATTTTAAAACCATCTGGTTAGTTCTTTTGTATATTAGAAAAACACAACAGGTAGACAATAAATGTGCGTGCTACAACGTGCCCTCGATCAAAAGTCTCTACCAAAAGCTTTAATGCTTTGAAATAACATATCTCCGGTTCTAACATACTATAATGAATGATAGCGACTCTAGCTTCTCCGTTACAATATTGGGTCCCAAATCCAATATTCTCACTGTCGTTTCTAATAAAACTGCAGTAATTTATTGGTTTACCACCTGATCTCAAGATCTCCCTATTTGGTAACTACAGATGTTTTAGTATTGCATTCTCGCTGTTGCTAAGTGACTGGCCGAAACCACTTCCCTGGCGACACGACTTTACTAGTTTTATTTATTTCGCTGATTGGGTTAAACCTGACACGGCTGACTCTAGTTCTGTCGGGCAGTTGGCTTAGAGTTCACTCCTATGAAGTTGGTCTTCGTCATAATCTCCCAGATAATAATGTCATAACACCAGAATCTCATCAGATTTATGGTACTTATTAGAAGCCATTTCAGTAGGCATATTGAATTTACTGTTTGAAACTTTGTACGAAGTAGTCTCCTGCAGGCGCAATTCTAAGCGACAGGCGAGGCTTTTAAACACAGAGTTTAAGCTTGCCTAAGTCAAAACTATAGCGTTAATTAAGTCCCCATAATAGTTCTATAAGTTTTCTCAATTTGATGCTGGCCGCATTAGTTTTACTGAACTCAACTACCTGAAGTTGCTTGGTCACGCATCTTCACCAGATCACCGGTGAATACACCGTTATACTTACTTACTTATGCGCACACGTTACCACACATGGTGGAGCATAGGTCGCGCACCTGCATTCTCCATCCAACTCTGTCCTGGGCCATCCCTTCCAGTTCTGAAGATAATAATTACAGAATTCACGCCAGTTTACAGACATGATCAATTTGATATAAATAGTAACATTAGATGTGGAGAACAAACATGTGATATGAGATAGTTTTAAGTACACCAGTTCAGCAGTTGTTTAGGTAGTACATGTTTTACAGTAATCCAATGTGCCAGCCAGAAACTTAATTTTTCTTAAGAGGACAGCCAGTTGATTTATGAACAGTGTATTTAAGGTCATTTACTGTGCCAGAACGAATTGATGATAATTATTTATAACTAAAGAAAGTAAAACGAAAACAGAGAGCACAGAACAACAAAGCAATAACTACTAAAATATGTAAATGAGGTCTAGTATAATGCATGTGTCATGTGACACAGTGATATACTGTTAAAGTTAGATATTATTAAAATAGGTTCGAGTTGCCAGGATTCGTGTTAACGTAAGGTGACGGCAGATAGGTAGTTTTGCTTAGTAAATTCACTAATAATAATGGCCAAACATTTAAAGTTCCTATAATCTCAAATGTGGTATAAGACAAACTTACAGGTGCTAAAACACTTAATTCATTTTCAGAAGAACAGTATGAATCAGTGCATCGGATAAAGAATAGGAGTGATTTGATCGCACGGATAGATTGTGGTAGGTTATTCCAGAGTCTGGAAAATTTACAGGTAAAGTACTTTATATAGAGAGATGATTTCAAACGATTTTGTTTCACTAGTAACAAGGAGTTACGGATGTCGTAGTGTGAAGTTTCTGCATATTGAATTACTTGCTTGGATGTAAAGGATAGTTTATCGAGTATTTTGAAGAAAAAGATAGGATTTAGTTTCGTTTCAGCTTTCATACAGGGTCGAGCCCAGGTTTATTACATCTAGAATTATAAGTTGAGGTACAATCAGTTCCAAGAATCCGAAGTATAAATCATCTCTGTACTTATTCAAACCTTAATTTACCCTTTATGCGTACACTGCTAAGAATAAACGTGAAATATTCTAGCAGTGGTTGAACATCAACTTGTGCATCAAAATTCGTGACCCAATCTTATAAAGGTTTCAAGTTATGCAACCTACAAGACGTTGAGACTTAGACGTCTGTTTCAATACCTGTTCTGTAAACGAAAAATCGTAGGAGTACCTAAGTCCTAATTCTAATACTGTATGTAACTTAGATAACACCTCACTGTTTACAGTAAGATCTAAGTTGAGAGATGTATTAGCAAAGCATATCCAGCCAAATTTAGCTCTGTTAGGCTTTAGCTGTCATTTTGAATACCACTGCGCAACCTTGTTAAGCTCCATGCTGATGCAATTTCGCATATTGTTTAGCTCATGAGGAGAAAATAAATACACTACCTGAAGATCATATGCATATAGAAGAGGCTTATCCACACAAAAGAATTTTATAAATATTGTTGATAAACACTAGAAAGGGCAAAGAGCCGAAGACACTACCTTATATAACACCGCTTCTGACAGGGAAAGCGTTAGGCAATGAAGGGTTAATTTTAAATATTTACTGTCGGTGGCTGATGAAGGAATCAAGCCAAGCAATTAGAGGGTTCCGAACGCCGTAAGATGCGAGCTTATCTATAAGAAGTTGGTGGTTAACCATGTCGGAGGCCAAAAAGTTCATTATTTTGATAAAGTGGGTTAATTTGTTGAACTTGACTTGGTGGACAGTTAAGGCAGGTACCTGTTAGTTGCGGTTAAGTCGATGGTGCATAACCTGGAGGTATATCTCGCCATTGAGAAAGTGATGAGAAAAGTTACGTCTTACAGGTTTAATATTCAAAACGTTTGAGGGTAAACCTGGGGCACTTTGGTTCACTGCGGTCTGTCTAATATTAGGCCTGCTTATACAATGGTTGTAATGGCCGTCTTGTATGACGTCTGGATGAAGTGTGCCCTTATACCCCCCCACTATGAGTAGGGTAAAGCATGGTGTCGGGAAGAATATTTTTATTTTTGGTTAGAGGACTATCGTAGTAGTTTTGGTATTGGGTCTGTATATACCTTCGTCTTACATAGTATAGACTTTTTGATCTCAACAGCTTTTTTAACAGCCTTCAAATTAGAACAAGGTATTTAGTTGTGGGCTTCTAAAGTTACACTGGAAAATGTCGGATTAAAGTCTCAGTTAGATATACATGGTCATCAAAAGTCACTGCAGGCATAAGAGGCAAATTAGCAATCTTCTTTAGTAAATCATATTACTGACTAACACTAGATAGGTTAGCTACATCAATGGGTGCAGCTGCTGAGGCAACGAGATTCATTAGGATCTCAACATCGTTATTTTCATTTAACTTAGGCTTTTACACGAGTCTTGAGTTAGTGGTCTTGTCTGAGACTATACGACTGTTTCTGAACTTCGTAATCGAGCAGAGTAGCCGTTCGGAGTCTTTCAACTGAGAATTGAATCTGAAGAAGACCGAGCACGAGTATTTCTGGTGCTTTTTTCGAAGTCAAATATATTGGCATGGACTATCATGGAGGTTAGTTGCCTTTAACATCGAATTCCTTACAGAGTTAATGGCCATTCTGTCAGGTGTATTAAAAATAATCATGTTAACACGAACGATCATTCGCTTAGTAACTTTGCTAGCGATAGAATCTGTAACAGATTCTACTTTGATAATGTTTCCAAGTCCCGCAGGAACTATATCCCTTGACATTGACAGTTTAAGGGGCGATAGTGACTTTAGTTATTGCATAAGATCATCATGCTTTGATAAAGAGCTAGAAAGTAACACCACTTTAGAACGCATATCGCTTAATTACTCATAGATAGTGTCTAATTCATTATTAATATTATCGATGCGGGGAGACTATAATTTGTGAACAAACCAATCACATGTAAGATAACAGGATTTGGATTTTGGCGCGAAATTCACTCATCTATTTGGAAAAACAGAGTTTTTAGTAAACGGAATACTATCAATAAGACATTAAATAAGAGAGATTAGTTCAGCGAAGAGTTCTCTTTTCGGCAAATTCATTTTCGAGGCTTTAGAACCGCAAATATATATACTTGTTTTTACAGGATGATATTAATACTGATAATAAATTTCCGTTATACATGATGACAGTGAGCTTACATAGACAAAGTTAATGAAAAGTTTATAAAAAAAAGGAAAGTTTAATGATAGTTATGGCATTGCAGCTGATGTCAGTTCGTGATGAAAACCCTAAATTTTCATTATAATTCCTTACACGGGTTTATAACCCTCATTTGTTCCTGGTTATTAAGTGGTCACTCTCAAGGTCAGTCTGTAGTTGCTGAAAGGTCGTTCACAAATTATAGTCTCCAAAATCGATACTTTTTGATTTTGGGGTGGGACTAATTTAAAAGTTAGAAGCTGACTAATCCAGCAGCAGGTGTGGCATAAGACCATCTTCAAAATCATCTGATTCAAAAGGAGTTGCAGAGCATGGGGAATATATTCCTCATTACCTATAGGTAATGACAGAATTGTTATTATCCAAAAACTTACGGTTTTTTCGAGCTCAATTTTTGTCAGGCAACGCATTTTGGCTTATGTTTTAGTTCTAATGCTATTTATGAGTTATACTCTAGGATTCAACGATATTTAAACATTTTATATTAGATACCGTGCTATTGTAACGCTAAGTTCGAAAGTACAGCGACAGTACTGAATGGTTCAAATGGTTGTGGACGGAATAGAAGAAGCTTTCGCTTAACAGGCTTCCGTGTCTAGTAGCAGGGGATCACCAAATCCTCCAGGCAGGAACCTAGGTATGTTAACAATAAAAGAGGAAAAGAAATTGGTAAATCATAGTGCGATGCTGTCCTTGGTCCTTAAGAATAGGTCAAGTTGCCTCTTGAAGGACTCCTGAGAAGTCGCTTGGACTAGCTCGGCCGGCAGCGAATTCCAGCTTTTGACAACTCTTAAGGAGTAGAAGTTGTGTCTACATTCCGTCTTGCTATGTTGTGTTTCCAGTTTCTGGGTGTTACCCCTTAGGTTATTGTTCGAACTAAGCTTAAGTAGATGTTTAAGAGGATGTCCAGAAGTGTTAAGAATACTATAAGCCATTAATAAATCACCTCTAAGACGCCTATATTCTAGTGGGTAAAGGTCTAGTGAACGGAGGCGTTCTTCGTAAGGCTTAGATTTGAGTCCTCGAACTGATTTCGTGGCTCGCCGTTGGATACGCTCCAAAGTGACCTTATCCTTTTGGAGTGAGGGGGGGAGTACTATGTTTCCGTACTCTAAATGGGGACGGATGAAACTATTGAAGATTGTGTGGAAAGTTCTTCCGTCAAACTGACCAAAAATGCGCCTCAACGTTACCAGTGCAAGGTTTGCTCGGAAGGCATTTTTGTCACAGTTAGCGTAAGACTTTAAGTCATGGGGCACCAGGACTCCTAAATCTTTTTCGACTTGGGATACTACTAGAGAGGAGTTTCCTAAGTTGTAACTGTAGTTTGCGACATGTCGCAGATGGACTACTTTACACTTTGAAGTGTTAAAGGTAAGTCCGTTATCGTCTGCCCAACTATGAAGTCGAGTCAGATCCTCTTGAAGAGCCTGTATATCGTCTTGGTTGCGTATCTCTCTCCAAAGTTTCACGTCGTCGGCAAAAAGTAATAAGTCTGACGTTACCTGTTGAGGAAGATCATTTATGTAAATCAAGAAGAGAAGAGGCCCTAGTACTGAGCCCTGGGGGACCCCACTAGAACATTCCATAGCTTGAGATAAAGTGAAATTAACCCTAACCTTAAAGTGTCGATTTTTTAGGTATGAAGTAAGCCAGTCGATTAGAGGTGGTTTGATACCTAGTCGTTTGAGCTTGTTGATAAGACACAAGTGGTTAACCTTATCAAAAGCTTTTGAGAAATCAAGGTAAATGACATCAACCTTTCCCTTGCGATCGAGGATGCTTGTCCATCTGTCCACCGCAGTCAGCAGGTTGGTTATACAAGAGTAACCCTTCCTGAAACCATGCTGTTGGGGTGAGAAGAAATTTAAGGACAGTAGGTAGTCATTTAAACCGTCGCATATCAGGGACTCCATGAGTTTTGAAGGTAACGACAGAAGAGCTACCGGCCGGTAACTTGAAGGTTCATTGCGTCGACCACCTTTGAAAATTGGTGTGATGTGAGCCAACTTCCAATTTTCCGGTAGTTTGCCTCGGCTAAGCGAGTGTGAAAACATCACGCTAAGCGGCGTTGCCAGGATTGAGGCTGCCTCCCTCAGTATGGCAGGATGAACCATATCCGGGCCAGGAGAAGTGTCAAGTCGTAAGTGCTGCAGTTTCCGGAACACCAAGTCAGCGCTTAGGTCCACTTCAGAAAGTCCTGTGGAATTGCAGATGAAACTGTCGTCAATAAAGTTGATATCAGCCGGTTGAAATGTTTGAGAGTAATGGGCCGCCAGAAGGTTAGCGGCGTCGCCATCGTTGTTGGTCGGGCCGTTAAGACCTAGCAGTTGAGAAACTCCTGTTTTGGCTTGACGAAGAGAGGCTGCATAACGGAATAGGCTTCTAGGGTTAGAGGCGAATTTGTCCATAAGCTTTGTTTGGTACTGAAGCCTATCTTCTCTTATAGCCTTCGTGCATGTGTTCCTGATATGTTTGTATTGCCTATACGCTCCATCGTTATTATTTCGTTTGTATTCCGCCCAACAGTGCCGTTTGCGGCTTAGGAGGCGGAGGGTACGGTTCTTGATTACTGTAGGTGGCTTGAAGCTTTTGGGAACCGTTTGAGGAACTGAATGGTTTGTAGCACGTAAGAGCGTGTGCAGCAAGAAGTCCCAATGACCATCCACATCGATTTGAGGGTGAACATCCCAAGCCACCTGTTGTAGATGGTCATGTAGAGCTCGCACATTCGTATATAAGCAGTTTATGCTTTCAATTTGGAACGCATGAGCTTTGTCCTGTTTTTCTGTATGAACCTTATGTGAATGGACAGGTAGCCCACCTATATGAGGTTTGCCGAGGTGGTAGGCCCTGTCCTTTACACGTTTTTTTTATCGTTTAGACAGTCCACAAGTGGAATGGTCAGCTCCAGCTTGCCTTTGTTCTTGGTCCTGACTTCGTATGGCCTATCCGGGTGCATGTGGATTCCAGGTGGCAATCGACGTCTGTTGGCACGAAATGCTTCCAGAACTGCAGCCGCCATGTGAGAAGATGGGAAGGTTATCTTCATCAGACGAGGTCTAGGATCACCGTCCTTCTTGGCTAGTCTCGTCACATGCTGAGTCAGTATGTGTTTGAGCCTCAAGGACTGTTTGATGAATTTCCATTCCCTGATGTCAGAATTTGATTGAGTAGGGTCTGCATTTTCCGGTATACCTTGGACAATTATGTTTCTTCCGCGGAAGAACTTCTCGCGAGATTCTTTAGGGACGTTTCGTATGATATTGCGCTCAGAGTACGGTATGTCGGGCAATATTCTTACGTTACCATCTGATTTCAGTAAGTGACTTGCTAGCAAGACGTCCTCTACGTCGGTAGCATTCTTAAGTGTTACTCGGAGAAGCCTCGGGTGATTTAGATGCTTAGAATCCTTTCCTCGAGTGAGCCGGGTGACCGTCAAAGGCTCTATTCTAGGAAGTTCGAGCTTTTTGTTCAATTCACCCCAGAGCATCCTGTCGTTTTTATCCTGCAGACTGAGAGGAAGGTCAGGATTGTCGACGAGGTTCATGATAATGAGAGAATCGTCACGAACTGTTGTTAATTTACCAGGTTTCACGATGGGTTCAGGTTTAATAACTTGTTTTTGGAGGTCAGTGTGCGTTTATGAATCTTGGGCTCTTTATTGACCGGACGAACAGTCTTGGGGTAGACTGTGCGACTAAATCACCAGTTATTTTCCGTGCAGCAACACTTGGGTTGCTCGGCTTAGGCGGTGATGCCTGGTTCTTTTGGGCTCTCTTAACGCGGGTCGAATCGCCTGCAGGGTTTTGGGAACCACTGTTGTGTTCAGCGACCCTGAGCTGGGAGACCCGAGTTTGCCTAGGGAGTCTAGTACCGTCGACGTAATGATGGTGCTGAGCCTCGACACGTCGTCGTTAGTGTTGATGGATGCTCCATCGATGACATACCTATCGACATCCCTATTTTTGAGTCCGTTGCGCGCTCTTGTTTGTATATCGGTTTTTTTACTGTCGTATTCCAAGTTAACTGACAGCTTGTTTCGAAGACCTGTCAGTAGGACAATGATGTTACTCAGCAAGACTACTGCGTCCGTGTTGCACGTGACACATACCCACTTTTGGTCTGACTTGCTGAGTTTGTTGTAAGCAGTTGCTGTCAGATTTGTGCATGCTTCGTGAAACCAACCTTTGCAGTTGTCACACTGCATGCCAGTTGTGACAGCAAAACGGCATCCCGGACGTTTGCATGAGTTTTTCATGACGGTGTTGAAGCAAACTATGTTATAGATGCTGGCAAAGCTTAAGACCTTTTTAAAAAAAACACTAAAATGCACACTGAAAACGGACAAAAACGGACAGAACGAGTGATGTAAACTGAAACTAGTCTATACGTGAAAAACAAAAAAAACCGAATAGTAAGCTGAGGCAAAACCACAGGTAACTATTAAATATAGTGAAACTCAAAAAAAAGTAATCTACCGAACGTATAGCTCAGGATAGATTTTTTAGAACTGAAATGGTACTTTTGTTGCGTAAGAACACAGCAAAAGTTTGATATATGCAAATCACGTTAGGACTAAACTTCCCGTTCGAAAATCGCGATGGCCTCGTTCAAATCATTTTCATGTATGCTTCCAAGTACCGACTCAATATGTTCTTTGACCTTCCAATTTTCCACTTCTCTTCATTATTCCAAGTCAGCGCTTGCCTCGTGATGCAGTTTGATGGTTTCTTTAATGAGTGTACTATCCATTTCCATCGTATTTTCCTAATTTTCTCCTCAGCTGGAAGCTGACTTGTTTTCTCCCACAGAAGGCTGCTGATGATGATATCCGACCAACGGACATTGAGTATCTTACACAGACAATTGTTTATAAGGACTAGTACATTTTCGATGATGGTTGTGGTAGTTCACCAAGTTTCAGCTCCATACATTAGAACAGTCTTGACGTTCGTATTGAGGATTCTAACTTTGATATTGGTTGACAGTTGTTTTGAGTTCCATATGTTCTTCAACTGTGGGAATGCTGTTCATGCTTTGTCAATCCTCACATTTACGTCTGCATCTGATTCTCCTTGTTTATCGATGATGCAGTTTAGGTACGTGGAAGAATCGTTATCTTCCAGAGTTGGTGTGCTTCATGTTTTATAATAGAATCTTACCTTTCCTCTGTGTATATTGAGAACTACTGCCACTGAGGTTGCTGCTACACTGGTCATCTTCTTCTGCATTTGTTGTTGCGTATGCGATAGAAGAGCCAGATCATTCGCGAAGTCCAGATCGTCCAGCTGCATCCTAGCTGTCCACTGTATCCCATTCTTCCCTTCAGATGTTGACGTCTTCATGATGCAGTAGATCGCCAGGAGAAAGAGAAAGTTTGAGAGTGTGCAACATTGCCTGACACCGATCTTTACCTTGAACGAGTCTGTGAGCTGTCGTCCATGCATGACTTTGCAGTTTAATCCATCACGGGAATTCCGTATGATATTGTCTATTTTCTCAAGGACTCCGTAGTGTCGAAGAAGCCTCCATAGTGTTGTCCTGCCGATGCTATCACATGCTTTCTCGTAGTCAATGAGATTGATGTAGTGTGACGAGTTCCACTCAATTGACTGTTCAACGATGATCCGTAGTGTCGTAATTTGGTCTGTGCACGACCCATCATTCCGGAATCCAGCCTGTTGGTCTCGAAGTTGGGAGTCTACTGCATCTTTCACACGGTTCAGCAACACTCTGTTGAAAACCTCTCCTGGTACTGACGATAGTGTGATGCCTCTGTAGTTCTCACATTTGCTCAGATCTTGATGAGGTATCCTCGCTTTCAGTCCATCGGCACTTGTTCTTCCTCTTAAATATTCCTGAATAGAATGTGCAGCATGTTTGTAGTTACATCGATGTCTGACTTCAGCTACTATATTGTCAGGTCCTGCTGCTTTCCCGCTCTTGATTTTTCTGATGACCATCCTGATTTTTTCGATCGTTGGTGAAGTGACATCTATAAGAAGGTCTGTAGGTGTTGCATCGATATATGATGAATTCAGCGAGGCTGATCTATTCAAGAGTTCCTCGAAGTGTCCTATCCACCTGTTCCGCTGTTCTTGAATTTCAGTGATTGACTTGCCTACTTTGTCCGTGACCGGTCTCTCTGGTTTACTATATTTCCCTGCCAGTTTCTTCGTCGTGTCATATAGTTGTTTTATATCTCCTTCTCTTGTAGCTCTTCCACGCATTGCTAATTATCGACTCTAATGATCCTCTTCACTCGCTCGTTTACTTCTGTGTATTCAGCTTGTGCATTGACTTTCTCTGTTCTTGTTCATCTGATGTCAATCACTGTCTTCTTGTGCCCCATTTCTTGAATCCAAAACAGGGTTTCCATAGTGATCCACACATTATGATGATACTTCTTGCGACTCAGAACCTCCTAACACGTTGAAATTAGAGCTACTTTGATCCCTTTCCAGTTGTCCTCCATAGTAATTTCTTCTTCTTCTTCCTCCAGTAGATGCTGTCAGGATTGGAACCTGTTGTTGAGAGTTATGTTGAATTCGTTGAGTTTG
This sequence comes from Schistosoma haematobium, assembly GCF_000699445.3. Lineage (NCBI taxonomy): Eukaryota > Metazoa > Platyhelminthes > Trematoda > Strigeidida > Schistosomatidae > Schistosoma > Schistosoma haematobium. The sequence goes on from NC_067195.1 coordinate 11,607,707, forward strand.
CCAGCATGTCAAAGGAAGGCTGTATTGAATCTTTAAACTGCTGTTTGTCCAGTTGTCCATCGCTTCTTTAGCTCCAGTTTCATATTGGCAACCACCAGTTGGTGGTGATCTGAATGTGTGTCAGCCTCTCTCCTGCTTCTCACGTCTTCCATAGACCTTGTGAATGTTTTACCGATGCAAATATGGTCTATTTGGTTTCGTGGTGTGGTCCGGTTAGATTCATGTAGCTTTGTGTAAGAGTTTGTGTGGAAATATTCTCGTTTCTCCTAGTCCATGTCTTCCCATGGTATCTTCATACCCGGTGTTGTCCATTCCGACTTTGGCGTTTAGATCTCACATCAGGATGGTCAGGTCCTTCCCTGGGCACTTCGCTGTGATCGATTGCAGCCCCGAGTAGATCTGATCTTTATCTACGTCATTGCTATCATTGGTGGGTGAATAACACAGGATAACATTCATTGTGATTCGCTCCTTCTTTGTTTTGAAGGATGCTTGATGATCCTTGGTCCATGGGACTCCCATCCAATAAATGCATTTCGTGCTTCTTTGGACAGCATAAGAACAAATCCCTGAGTGTGTGTAGTATTTTCTTCTTCTTCGTAACCGGAGTACAGCAGTACCTCTCTCGAATCTATCCTTTGCTGTCCAGCTTGGGTTCAATGGGTTTCGCTAGTTCTGAGAACCACCAAGTTATATCTCATCATTTCCGTTGTTGTGAGACTGGTCCTCCTGGTCTCTCACATTTTCCGAACATTCCATATACCTATTAAAATTGTTGCTCTGGTTGTTGGAGGAAGCATAGGCCTCGTGAATTCCGAAAAATTTCGGCCTCCACCATGAGGCATCATAATTCTTTTGAAAGATTCTTCAACTTTCAGGTCAGATTTTAAATGGTATAAATTGTTTATTCTGCTTAGCGTTTTTTAGCAAGGTTGTTTCCTATGGGACTGTGTTGCCAACCCCACATACAATCATGCACCTTTAAAGTTAGGTATGGTATCCTCTTCAGACCAGCATTATCTATTGAAGAGCTACAGGCGGAAATCTACGCCACGAAACGCAACTCTCAAAACCACTAGCTAGATTAGGTCAAATGATTTCCGACAGCTTTGCAAATATAATTTGGAAACTCTTCTCTGGATGTATGACACGACATCCACCTCAACAAAGATCATCACCCCACGTTAAGCCTACTGCATCTCTGCGAAAAAAATCTGGGTGATAAGGGTGAATCGATCACAATGGTGTAGGTGTATACACTCTTCGTTTTCGTTTAAACTGTGAGATTAAAATTACTTTATATCTTTCTTTCTACGAATTAGTTTTTTCTTGCTGTACTTTATCCTTATACACAATCTTTCATATATTACTACCAGTGAAGTAACTACTTCTATGGATTCGGTGTTCATCTTGTTGTGCTAATGAGGTGCTGCAACTTGCACCGATGCATATATATGCCTGGCCCTACGTTGTAGTTTTCTGATCGATTATTTATTGAATCGTCATTTGGTATGGGGAGTATATAAAACAGCTCAAGACTTCACAACAGTAAATGAGATTTTATATGTGCGTACACAGAAATTCATTACTGGTTAAGTATAGATTATTTTGATCACTAAATATATTTATTAGTCTATCAAGAATTTTATTTAAAGTAGTATTTGTAACGATAATTGGGAATATCTGAGTAAGTATTCAGGACGAATATTTTCTTGTTTCATATATATCACATAATTATAAAAGTATGCACAATTAGAATACAAATTATTAGGACGGGTGATACTCAACAACAATACAAAAGGCAAATAAAAATGACGTTTTCTATAAATTGTCTACCAGTTTTATCTTGATTGATAGTTGAATAGATCGAGGAACAATGATTTAAAAAAGGAAGAGAAATGTGATAAGTATCGATCTAATAGTACAAAAGAAGACAAGCAAATGGTAAATTAAACAAGAGACTGTACACAAAATGTTGAGCATTTTAGGCGGTCCCATAAGAAGAATTGTGAAGCAGATTTGCCAAAACCATGACTAGAAATCATTTCATATATCTCAGATGAATTTAAATTTACAGGGTGGAATGTGTAAACTTTTTTTAAATGCATTGGTACATGCAATAACTTTTTAAGTATTATTCCCAGGTAGACATCATCAAACCGAAGATATTTTGTATAACGCATAGCTACATTTAATTCACGTGCCAAATCCATTGATAAAAAGAAATTACCTCCTGCCACATATGGAGGATAGTAACGTGGAGCATATTCTTTATCATCAACCAACCACTTTTCGTGACTACCAATATTCTTACGAACTGGTCCTGCATTATACCAGACATAACCACTGATCAAAAGTTTACGCAGCTCTGTGCTTAAACCTTCAATATAAGCAACCACATTTTTTGGATAGATAAAATAATCATCATCAACAAACATAATAATTGGGACATTTGAACAATATTTTACTGCCCAATTAATGCCAAACATAATTTTATATGTACTATTATAATAGTGATCGAGAAAATCTTGTTGAATTATATCATGATATGCATAAGATTCATTTTTTAATATGTATTTTAAACGTTCATTATTAGATGGGACATTACCAAGAAGGAAAAGATGGATGACACGACGTCCACCCCAACAAAGATCATTGCCCCATGTTAAGCGTATTGCATCTCTGCGTAGAAAATTTGATGGAGCAGATTTGATGAGAATCATTAGTTCTGGAGCTCCTCCTGTTTCTAAGAGAATGTTTCTACATTTTTGATGCTCACTCATAAGTATTGGAAATTTTGGGTCATTTATTGGACGAGATGTTACAGTCAAGTTTGAAAGAACCTGTCCAACTAGTTTTGGCATATCTATCATCATTGGATACTCCAAATCATCAGAACCAGAAGAAAAGACAGGATTTATGAATATCCGATGTGTGTTATTAGATGTTGACAAATTGTATTGTTCTTTTGAAAAAGTAGGATCAAAACTCCAGTCACGAGTTAATGTGATATTTCCAGGGATCATGTTTACATAAGCTATATCAATTGACTTAGGAACATTCTTGGCTACAGATGAGTAATTATATATGATGATTACTAGTTGAAGTATTAACGTGACAGTGAACAGCGTAGCAGCAACTGTTACTACACTTAATCTGCACGTTCGAATCCTAATATGACTCATTATGATCCTATATATAAAAAATAGCAGGGGTTTGGTAAATTAACAGCTTGAAGTAAATGGGAATAGATCATTAGCAGTTCGAAAGACAGACAACTTGTTACCAGGTATGACCTTAATTTTTTCGGTCCATTGCTGTGAAATGTACGCATAGTGTGAATAATGAAGTGGTAGCTTAATGGTTAGAGCACCTGGCTTTTAACCGTTAGTCTATAGGTTATAATTCAATATACCGATTTCCTTTTGGATATCTAAGTAATATTGTTGCTGCTCACACTCAAATATAGTGAAGTACATAAACTAGCACTTGATAAATAGGTCACAATGTTATGCTGCAAATAAAACTGATTATTGATATGAAGCGGAAAAGAGCAATATTATTAATGGATTTGACATGATAATCGTTTGGTTTAACATTTGATAATTTCAGTGCGTTATTCTATTGTATTCTGATAATTCCTGTTACGCATTCACTCGGTTTTCAAATTTGTTCAACATGAACTTAAATTTGCCTTTAAGTAACAAATGTTTAAAAGTAATCAATAACCACTGAGAAAATTTATATGTAAAGAGTGGTTGTTTTTTCACAAAATATATTCTCCGAAGTTGTAGGATAGAGTTGCTTCCCTTTTGCCTTTCCAATAGCTACGCCTAGGTTATGGACATCAGGGGCAGTATTAAAGAAAAATCCTATGTATTTACTGATCAAGTCAAATGTTGAGTTACTATTGCATTAATCTTTGAAATTACGTAGTAGCAAGCAGAATATAGCTATTGTCCTATTACATTTGAGTCAACTTAGGAGTTATGAATTCGCCAGGGTGAATCTCCGGGGTAATAGGAATTAAGGAGCAAAGACACGAAAACAGAACACGGTTGTTCCTTAGAACTTAAGGATCTTATTTTCTTAATTTGATTGCCTTTTAAGAACTTCATGTCAAACTTTATATACTTACATCGCAAACTAATCTTTATTGGATTTCTGCGACTTACACCACTACACTTAGTGTGCTTTCAGAAGCACCACATTCAGTTAAGAGCTACGAAAGAAGTGTTTTTACAGTACTATATAGTGAATAAATTAGTGACTCACTAAATAATGATATGAAATCCAAACCTCTACTAACTTAGAGCACACTTAATCTTAACGGTGGTCTAGTGGTTGAAACAATAATCTTTCAACGGAAAAGTTGCAGGTTCAAACCTCTTTCTACCTGATTTAACCTAGACAGCAAGGTGATATCAGTAGCATACACGCAAAATGAACAGATTAAACTGTAGGACATTTGCCCTAGCCACTAATATTCGAGAATATAAATAAACAATAAAAAGTTAAATCTCCGCTACCACAAACGATGATGAAATCGAAAATGCATGACTTTATATGATACTTTGGAGTAACTTTCAAAATTAACAACAAATTGGGTAACCGTAATGAGTCATAATTTAGTAGCTATTAACGTTTGCAATTTTGAAGTAATGCTTTAAATTTTTTGATTTAGTGCTTAACGAGAAAACATTTCTTAGCAAATACTATTGTCAGCAAAATTTTCATGTAGGTATACGAAAGTGAGAAACGGAAAAAGTAATTTCATTCTTTATGATTTTTTACACAACAGCTGGTCACATCAGAAAGAATGATGTGCAGTAGATGGACAAAATAAATGTCAACCCTTTATAAATCAGGAAAGTATGAGTACTACTAAGTGTTGAAGCACAAATACTAAAGTTCTAACCAAATAGGATTTCACCTACAAGAGTGACTGAAAGTTAGAAACCGCTGTTTTGATCCAATATATTGAGTCGGTAGGGTTGTTTTGACTGGTATGGTATCCCACCACTGATTTTGACATTCTAATTTTTTTAAATTGGGAATATTATTGATGACAGTGGAAAACTACACACAAAATATGGGTTTAAAAGTACAGACAAAGTCTAACAATGGGAAATATTGAACGATACCAAGTACAAATAAGAAATGAATGGGTTTTTGCCACATGGACTAATTTTGAGCCGTTTTATGTCGTCTTCGATCAACCGATTTGACGTTTTCAACAAGCACCCTACGTCTATCGTGAGCAGTACTCATGAGACGAAATCATATACGATCTTGTGGCCAGTTTTGATACGAACTACCCCGAATAACAATCTTTTAATATGCAGATGTAAATTTTAGCATGGGGTTTAAGTAACCAGTGTCTTCATACCATCTTTTCAGTAGACAAAGCTAATTATATCCTTGGGACTGAGAGATATAATCAAAAACTAATGATATAGAGATTTAAATAGAACGTATAGCACTTTATTGATGGGTAGGACAAAAACCACGTTTAGATTAGAGGCACTCACTTGTCAGGAACTAGTACGTGCCATCGAAACTTTTAGGGAGCAATAATGTTCGACCAAATCTCCCTACACGTCATAAAGAACACCTTACTTGGTGTTTAACATGGTTTCACTTTGGTATTTGCTAAGGTATACTTACATCACGGTCAAATATGGCTTACGTAACTGACCAATGGGAACCGACCTCGCTTTTATTCCTACTCACATATGTACAAATACATACAAACATCCGTAATACTAATGAGCGGAGAAATAAAGAAGCCTTTAGTTAATTACATAATTCAACGTAGACCAGTATTACGATGTCTCCTACGGATATCGTAAAGAAGTAAACTTAGTAATGAAAGGCGGTGATCACTAAATGTAGAATATGGCCGCAAAAACCATGTTCTGGGTCTGAGTGGCGTAAAACGAGTTACGACCACAAAGGTTACAAATATGGTTATGGGCTGGAATACACTACGACATAAGGATCTAGTGGATTAATTGGATATAAATCGTTCGTTTCTGAGGCTTTCTCAGACAACAAAGGTCTGACGAGTTACACTTCCGGACCTTTCGTCGATAATACACAAACATTTCCGCTGTCAATTTGGTTAATATGTGACAGTAATTTCAATTTAGGGATTATGATAAATACGCTTATGATTTAAGTCAATTGAGTGCGTAGATAAATTTTTACATTAAGATTGGAGGTGAAATAAGTTAGTGCTAAATGAAACGCCACTGACCTTTATAATCCCACCCAGAACAACAATGATCGATGTTGTCAGCACGGCTATTCATTGCTTTTTATTCTAAACGGCTGGAAATAAACTCAACTCCGGTTCGTAATTTCGGTAGTCAACTTAGCGACCAATCAGGATGAAGCGGGAACCACCATTCCCGCCATCTTTGTATGTAATGGCGGTTAGCTTGCCTCGTCCTATTGTTACATTAGCAACACAGTTAGATAGAAACGACCTTTGGTTTGAAATTATTGGTTAACTGATTGGTTCGATCAGTACATTTAATTGGGCAGTTGCAGTTAGTTAGAAACTAATTGAGCTGAGAATATACACGCATCTCATCGGGAGACTTACACCAACGGCAATTTCAGTCAATTGATTGAGTTGCCCATTACACTATGTTTTTTCGCTGACGTTTTGGTGTTAATGCAACATTTAGCCCTTTAGTGTGCCAAAATTCCGTATTTTATGTGATCCTCTAAATGTTGACGCCAATGTTTTTCAACCAGTTTTGTTTTCCCGGCCTTTTCTACTGCTATTCAGGTCGGTGTATGCTTCCTGACATACTTACGTGCTTTATGTGGCAAAATGTCAAACCATTTTGACTTGAATACCTTTTGTAGATATCATACACTAGCGTCAGCCTATTTTGCTAAATTCAATGTTGCTGCCACGTGGGATTTTCTAACTTTCAGAATATTTGTTTCTAAGTGTTATTTATGATTTTACCGGGGATCATGAGAGAAAACGTACTTTGATCTTTTATTTTCCCTAATATTATGGTGTCCTACTTTCTGGGACCTGGGACCAAGTCAGAGGTGCGAATGATCTATCGCACTTTCATTATCAAGAATATGACATTACCAGATCATCTGGACGCATTACGTTGCATCCGAAAGCAAGTTGGATGGTGAAAAGCCGGGAATCCGCTATCAGTATGCTGTGTATGTCTGTGGTTTTGGGCATAAACGGAAGCTGAATTATACGACAACCAAGTATGCTAAAATGAAGAGGTGTCGTAATAATTTTCTCATTCGAAAAGACATGTTACTTTAAATAGCTGACCATAGATAATAAGGCCTATAAACCCAAAAGGCAAACTATAAGCCAGTAAGATATTCCTAGAAAGACAAACAGTATTGTTTCGAGACAGAAGACTACGGTCATTTAGGCATCAAAACATAGTTTACGGCACAGAAATCAGAACTAAACTTGGCCTCAAACCTTTCTCCATTATTCGCGGACGGTCTGGTTCAAAATAACCATGACTATTATTAAGCTTCCTACAACTTAGAATATCATTCTAGCATACAGTACACGTGTCCGGTATGAGGTAGTCCGACACGGTGGATAAAAATTACAGTTACAGCAAAATTCACAGGATAATATAGTTTTTTAATAAAAATCACGCTACAGTATGGCGAGCTCATTGACTGCGTGAACGTAGATATGACCGTTATTCCTACCTACCATACACTTTGTTGTCTTGAAATCATTGATTACATTTTCTTCTTTTCTCTGATTCGCTTTAGCCACGATCTCGTTTCAGGTGCAATTTTTATCGTGTTACGTTATGCACGTTACCCTTTTTAATAATGTCTTTTACTATCTTGAGGTGGTCATGCACTGTTCTGACACACCACTCCCCTGACTTTGAGGCGTGTCCACGATGCCTCTCATGGTTATGCGGTTCACTTTGGTGAACCAAATGTGAGGAGGATTCTTGTCTCACTGAAGTAAATAATTTGTAACCACTTTAAAATGTGATTTTCTATGAGCACTATTCTCTATTGGTGCTTTGAAATGGACATCTTTGGTTACAAGCAAACGATTTATTAGAAGGTCGTCATATTTTGAATGATTTCCGTCCTCACCACATCTTGGGTTGTCATTTACGTGTTTAGTCGGTCTGGAACTTTTGATGGATGTGATAAATCGTTTATAAAACCAGTCTTTGTAATTTGCTTGAAACCTGGGGACTGTGTGTGTTGAAGTCACCAGATAGGAGTATCCGACTGAACCAACTGGATTATTCTGTCTTTCTGAGTTTTGGAACCTGTGAGTTGCTGGTATAATCCTCCAATGAGAGAATTTTGACGTTCGCATTGAATCAACATTAACATGGTTCTCTCACCCCTATTAATTCTGTATTGTGTGATATTACGGCTCTTACAGTCCACATCTTGTTGTGTCTAACTTGGATTGAAAAGAACTGTTTAGCCGATGGTTCCCGAGATGTCGCCAATATTTCTTTTGTTACGTGTGCTTAATTTAGAGTTACTCTAAATGGAGGGGTTTACTTTTCGTAACATTCTGGCCCTTATACAGGCAATACAGTTTCGCTCAAGTGGTACTCATTCCAAGCATCGTGCTGTATTTGTCTAACAGTTCTTTATCAAAGACTGTCCCAATCTTTTGTGAGTCAACCTCCAACACTGGAACATCAAATAACATCACAAAGTTTTGTCTAAAGTCTTTATCCTCAATATATAGTTTTCTGGATACCATGCTGTTTCCATTTTTCCTCCTAACATACACAAATTGCTCCTTACTATTAACCGAGACTGAGGTAATGGGTTGTGGCCCCCATAGTCGCGTGTTTGGTTGAGCCTATTTTAAGTGAATCATGTATACTGATGGGGATTAGTACGATAGCTTTCAGTGAGGTCTTATGATCCTCTCCTGTTAGTTCCGTCGGTGGCTTAACAAGAACCCATAGTGATGCTTAGAGACAATGGACTCAGTCACTACAGAAATCACATTCAAATGCTGGGTCACTGGTTTTAAAGACCCTCAAACATGCAATACAATTAACACTTCTGTACCGCCACTATTTTCTACAATACCCTGATTTACAAGGTGTTAGGGACACTTTCCGTATTTCTTTTTTGTTTACTAGTCTTATTAAAAGTAGGAATCTGGATAGGAGTGTAATCCTAGTTACTTAGTTGGAGACTCAGTTTTGGTGTTTGAGTCGAGGTTCATTAACTACTATCGTCTTGAGCTTTCATATAGTCCTGTTGCGAGATTCAGAAATTTTGCACTTAATACTGACCCCTGAACTAAGACTTTTACTAGTCGTCCTTGTAGTTATAGTGTAAGTGCTGATGTCAACGCTATTAGTGTTCCTGTCACTCGATTGACAAAAAAGAGTAGAATGTGAGAATTGAAGGGGGAAGTATATATGATGAATGTTTCGAAAGAGAAATATAATCGAAATAAGTGAATATATACTACAAGAGAATAGAACCTGAAAGACGCTTAAAACTGCAACTTTAAAAATGACCATCCTGGCAAACAACTCGTGTGTTCAATAACTTTTCCACAAATTCTGTACTTGCGAGTGAGTGAATGTTTGTATGTTGCAGTTGAAGCAACCAAGAAGAGAACATTTGATTGTGATAGCTAGATTTACCGTTCAGTGATTCAACTTTGGTATGAATATGGTTGTCAGTTTGTTATTGCGGTTATTGTGTGGAAGACTTAGTTGACGTCTTTTAAAATGGTTAAATATGGCAATCTGGTGGTGGAAACTGTTGGTTTACAGCTATCTCTGGAAGATTATTGAAGTCATGTTAGATCCAGTTTTCTTCATTTTTCGGAAACTGGTAAGTCATCCACGTAACTACAGGTTTTAAGTTTTTTTGCTACAATCTTCGATTTCTCAAATTACAGTAATGTGATAGAAAATCTGCATAGATATCGCGTTTCAAATATGCTGATTTTAGTAGATTTATATTGAGGTTTTCATGTTTCCGTTTCTTCCGAATGCACAGAACTTGAGTTCATGTTTTAGATTATTGTATGGCCCTCAATAAGCCACGTTTTGGAATTGTTTTAGTGAATTACAACGTATAAAGATTTGATTAATATAAAGAAGGGCGTTTGTAAGCCAGCTCATGAAGCGGGTCAAATCTATATTCAGTAAATGGAGTAAGAGATCGTCAAATTCTCCCGGACGTCAAAGTGTTTCCATGAGGTTTGAAGTGAAAACATCCATCACCAGCCTTATTGCAAAATTATCTTATTATACAGTGTATGACTAGAGGTTCCCTGTTTCATTTTCTACAACTCAATTCACCAGGCCGTAATCGTCGCGGGGAGAGTGATAAGGGTTGTCAAGCATCTATTCGATGTTAGTATACTGCACTGATTTCTGAATTGAATTCACCTGCAGCAACACTAACATGTAATTTATGGTTAATGTACTCAAACATCATTGATTCGGAGATCATTAATTTTACCGTATTGAATGCTTGCATTATACTATCGCTAATTCGTATGATTATGACTGCCAAAATGTTGATCAGCTAATGGTCTCATATGAGGCACCCACTGCGATATGTCTATTTTGAGGATATCTCCGTTAGTTATAAGGTTTTTTGTGCCTTTTGTATCAGTTTCATTCCTGAGAATGAAATCATAACTTTCCAGGTAGTCATTTGGAATAGTGAATACCAGGTGTGGGGAAACATTCGAAGTCGGTTTGTGCGTTAAATCATCTATAGCTAGGGGTTAGATATTAGGATTTTGATTGACCCATAATGATAAACCCCTTTAAAATTTAATTTGTACTTTTGTGCTAATTACAAATAGCCTGAACTTGATGTGCATCCTATATCTAATGCTTGATCTAAAATGTAATGTTTTTAAGAATGTTTAATCATAAATGCATTTTCTTAACCCAATACATACTTGGAAACCTTTTGCAAAACTGTCTCTTCCCATGGTACCGTTGGCCAAAATGAAGCTTAAAATCATTATAATTTGGTGTTAGTTATATAATCTATTATTTTTTATGTTATCTCAGTTATTTTTATTAGTTTCCTTCAACATAGATAGCTAATCAGCGGTGAAAGTTAACCTTACTCTTTAAATAATATTTGGTCAAGTCAATTTGAAGTCAAGAAGATCATATTGTATGATGACAGTTAAGATCAACCCTATAGTTGAACCTTATATATTGACAAAAAGACTACAAAACTACTTTTCTAGGAATATTTTTTTTCGGATGCTTACCAAACTTATCTCTTCACCTGGATCCATCCATTGTTATTATTGTTGGTTCACATATGAAGCTTGGTTTCTGTATGAGAAATACATTGGTGATATGTTATTGAGTAATTTTCCCTCATATATGTATGGATATATTTATTAAATCCAGTAATGAACTAAAAACAAACGAAATTAAATGTGTACAGATTCGGTCAGTTTCATTTCATTCACTTTGCTCCTAATGAATGAACTAAATGATCATATATTATTCGAAGATTTCATTGTGAATTTACAAGTGTGTTATTTAGTTCTCTGTATAATAAAAGGTCTCATATTTATTGATATTTTTAGATTTTCAAAATCAATATAACTAGCTTTCTAAAATTGGGAGTGGCTAATATTTCTCCTCCTCCTGTTTCTCTCAGACACATACGCACACACACTTTTTTCTGTCTTCATTTTGAAGTAACGAACGTGAAAATTGCCAGAGGGGAAATTTAACTGAAAAGAATGAAAATAATAAGACGACACTAAGTCAAGAGAAAAATTACAAAATATATCAGTCTTTGAATGGAAATATATTTGCGGAGAATATGAATTATGTTAAATTCAAAACACGTTGAATAAATACATATCAGATCACTTTCCTTTCAAGAAATAAAAGAAAGTATGATAAACGATGGCTGTCGACACAAAAAATGATGAACATTATAAAAGTCAGAAAAGTATGTAAAAGATTGAAATTTTCTATCCCTCTCATTCCTTTCTTCGCTCATCAATTAGTTAGCTCTTTAATTTTTTCTTTCTTTATCTAAACAAATCTATTCAAATTATTTCATAACTAGTAAAATATTTCATTCGTCATAATAGTCTGCATAAGGAAAAAATAACCAGTGAGAAATGTTAGTTGGTCAGTGGCTAGTTAGCTAATTTATTTTAATGATGCATTCATCTAGTGTTCGCTTGAAATTTAAAATGCAACCTGACTATATATTTATTTTTACGTGTGTTTTATTCTTCATTTTCTAATGAAACTGCTCAAAGTGAGTAAACTATTTATTAATACGTTGTGAGTGTTTTTCTGTTTTCTTGTCCCAGTAACATCATTTGTTACTGCAATCACTGAACTTGTTCCTACTCTCTTGTTTTGATTAGATGAATTCAAGTACTGTGGATAAAATCGATAACGATAATAATATAAAATAAAATGACTTAATTTTCCTTTCCAGTTTTTTTATTATTAAAATGAGGGAAGGGCGTGTTATTTTACAACTAGAATAAAAGCTTATCATATTTCCTTTTTTATTAACACGTTTCGAATTTAGAAGTGAATATTTCTTGTGTTTAAAATAGAAAACTTTGGTAATTTAACTAGTCAACTATTTAGTTATTTAGTTCAACAAGGTAAGAAATGGAAATATCACTTAATACATTTGTTCTTCAGCACCGATTTTTTGTTTTACTGCATTTTCAATAGACCTCATTTAAAAAATGTTAGTGGTGTTATTGGTTAAGTGAAAAATATAAAACTAATTAAAATGATAGTTATCTTGAAACTGTAATTAGACGATATCCTGACTACATTGTGTGCATTACTACGTACAAGAAAAGTTTTACATTTTTCTTACAAGTTGATTCTTACACATAGTATAGTGAAATAGTCACTGTCAGTTATAAATGAATAAATATATCTAAGTTAGGGTATGGTATGTATATATATATCATCTTAAACACTTGCATATAAATGAAGAATATTCTTTACAAAATACTCTCTTCAGGTTCGACAGTCATAGAAATTAAAAATCCGTAAGATGATCGAATTTCACGTAAATACATCGTTTAAAATTATATACAAATTCATGTCAATAATTTATTGAGTTTCTCGAATCAAGAGTAATGACCAATACTTGTCGTTCATAACAAAGCTTGAAAATTTCCCCCAAATCATTACTTGAAGTCGATAAATATTAACTATTTGCCAATGCATTTGTTGATAGACGTTTGGATCCAAAATGGGTTAGATTTTCACGATCAAACTATATAAAATCATTACTGTTTACTTTCTTTTGGTTCCAAATAATCTGTCAATTAGTGTTTTATTCTTGGTAAGATCTAGACAATTTACTTCTTTTATTTTCACTAGGCACATATAAGAGAAATGCAGGGTGGAAGTTTTTTTGATAAATGGTTAAAATAGATTTTTTAGCTCTATGATCTCAAAAAATTGAAATATTGTTAATAATTATTGGATACTTTTATTTATTTATTTGAACACATAAATATTAGTACAAGAGGGCACCAAATATATATGCGACACACAAAACAATGAGAATTCGAAGAGAAAAAGAAACAACGAACAGATTAGTGTAAGGTAGTGTGATAATAATAATAATAGTAATAGCAATCATGGGAAAAACGGAAAGGTGCAACCGGAAGAAATCTTCCAGTTAAGGAAGAAACAACCACTTTTTATGAAGAAAGTAAAAGAAGGTTACAGCAGGATCGCCACTGGCTTCTATTCTGAACCATATCTGATAACGTCCCTAGCCACTGTGGAGCACCATCTCTCGGACCCCAACCAGGGAGTCGTGAAGGACCAACAGAAGCCAGTCACGCACAACTTTCTTTCATACCACGACACCATGTCATACACTGACTACCTCTCAGTTTTTTCCAACTGGTCCTAGAGTGGGCAAATAAATCACGACGTGGAATTCTCTGGGACGACATTCGTAGAACATGTCCAAGCCACCCCAGTCGATGTTTCAAGATGGCGACATCGATTGCATTATCGTCTCTGTGCCCGAACACGCGATGCCGAACCTCTGCATTACTGACATGGTGTTGCCACTGGATGTCAGCAATCCTTCTGAGACAATGGTAACCAAACACAGAGTCGTCTAACGTCCTCAACTCGGAGATGCCAGATTTCACAAGCATAGAGCAAAACCGCTCTCACCGACGCGTTGTAGATCCGACCTTTTACAGCCAGACTAACATCACGAAGGCTCCAAAGATGGCCCGGATTGGCATAAGCCGCTCTGGCTTTCACTATACGTGCATTGATCTCATCACTCACGCCACCACCAGCACTTATGCAGCTACCCAGATACACAAACTTCTCGACTACGTATATCTGCTCACCATCCAGAGTGAGTACAGGATTAGAATCCTGCCAGTCTTGTAGAAGTACTTTGCACTTCGAAGGTGCAAAGCACATACCATAACTACGGACACTGATTGCCAACTGATTAAGTGTGGATTGTATGGCTTGGGCATTATCACACAGTAAGACAATATCATCCGCATACTCAAGGTCGAGGAGTCTTTCCCCGGGCAACAGATCCACATCGCCATTACTTACATCCATCAGAGCTGTTCCGAGAACGTCGTCGATAGCAAAGTTGAAGAGGAATGGTGAGATTGGGCAACCCTGCCTAACCCCACTGCTCGAATGGAACAATGGAGAGAGGTGGTTGTATGCCCTCACTCTGCCTGAGGTGTTTGTATATAGGGCTTTTAAGATGTTAATAAATTTCTTAGGCACACCCTCCTTTAATAGACAATCCCAGAGAACAGCCCTGTCCAACGAATTGAAGGCAGCCCTAATGTCAAGAAACGCAACGATTGCTGGGCTGTGATAAGTATGACGGTGTTCTAGCATTTGGTGGAGGGTGAATATGTGATCGATACATCCTCGACCAGAACGAAAACCAGCTTGCCCTTCGCGAGTCGATCTTTCTTGAGTTTTGAATAATCTACGGAGAATGACGGAAGCCAATAGTTTGAACGCAATCGGAAGTAGACTCAAACCCCCGATAGTTCTTGCATAGGTGACGTGAGTCCTTTTTAAAGATAGGGACGATTATTGACTCATTCCATGACGTTGGTACACTCTCTAGCTCCCACACCTTTGTAAAGAACGTCGTCAGTTCCTTAACCAGAAAGTCACCACTATCTTTAAAAAGGGCCGGAGGTAAGTCATCTGGGCTAGGTGATTTGTAGCACTTCAAGAGTTGGAGTTCCTTGCGGACTTCCGCCTCATTTTGTGGATCAGTCGTCACGGGCCATGGAGGGCAAGAAAGTCTGACCGATGTTGCCAGAGCAGCAGGCCAGTTGAACTGCCCTTCGAAGATTTCTGCCCACAGTCCAAGACGTCATTTGATGTTATGTTAGTGACTGGCATCCCGTCATCTCCACAGATTGTTTCGCTCACACCAGACTTCTTGTTGCCAGTGGCTCGGATGAATTGGAAGAGCTTCCGGTAATTACCAGATGCAGCTGCTGCTTCCAGCTCATTAGCACGCTCCGACCACCAGGCTTCTCGGTTCTTACGCAAGCTTTGCTCGATTTCATTACGTAACAGCCTTTGTTTGTGGTCAAACTCACGGTCACCCGGAGTAGACCGACGGGCTTCGATGAGTTGTGAGGAGCCTGAAGAAACCCAGTGCTTATAAGCGAGACGTTTCGCGAACCCACAACTGACTGTACCTGCCATTTTCATGGCGTCATGCAATTGCAACCAATGCTCATCTATACGTTTCGGTGGAATGGTAGCTAGCCTAGAAGCTAGCTCGATTCGATACTTACTTGCAACAGAAGTTGCAACCAACTTGCTGATATCAATCCCTTGGTGACGGTCACTGAAAAGTAAGGTAAGATTGGCGCAGACCAAAGCATGGTCAGAGTCCAGATAGGTACTCCAAAAGGAGCGGCAGTCTTATACACAACCACGCCAGCGGAAGCTGATCGCGATGTGATCAATATAAGTCCAGACTTGGGATGCAGAGGGAGGACGCCAGGTGGCACATCGGCGATGACTGTGCCAGTAGTTAGTGTTAGCCAGAAACAAGTTGTGGTCTGTGCACAGTTGCAGTAGACGGCCCCCGTTATCTGTCCTGAGACCAACAAGCCCCCGTCGCCCACCTAAACGATTCTCTTCTGTGCCTAGATGTCCGACCTGAGCATTCAAGTCTCCGGCTAGTACTACAATATCTGTCGAACGCACTTTCTGGAGAAGAACAGTTAACTGGTGGTAGAATTCATCCTTGATTGCATCCGGGCTGCAATCTGTCAGGGCAAAGGCGGAGATGACGAAAAGACATCGTTTCTCACGCCGATTTCTCACTTTGGTGGAACTCTCTAATCTAACAACACATAACCGACTGTTAATGAGGATCCAATCGATTAGTGTTGCCTCATCTTTAGCGCTTAGTGCAACACCAACGCCAGCAGGACCAGATGAAGATGCCACAGGGTCCTCGAATAAACGCACCTAAAACAAGCTTTTTGAAGCTACAGATCGAGAGCGAATCTGCAGTACTTCACCAGAGTCTTGAATACGGGTCTCGGATAGACGTCAAACGTCGATATTAAGACTTTCCAAAGACATAGCCAGCCCTGTCTGTTGTCCAACCTTCATAAGTGTGCGATTGTTGAAGGCAGCCAGCTTGAATGGTGCGCGTGTTTTCAGAAAAACTGCTTGAGTATTCGTATTTGATGGTAGCATACAATTTACAACCAGGCAGTGACTCGAGAACGTTTAGATAGAGTCGAATTTCCACCATAGACGAGCTGCTGTATAAGTCGAAAAATAAATAAAGAGAGTGGGTAAATGACGTAGTAAATAATAATAATAATGTGAATTGTTTGACTGTAAATCGAAGCGGGAATAGAGTTTTCAGTAAATATCATCATTTTCATTATATTTGTGTGTGGGCTGTGATACTGCCTGGGTACCCAGACCGAAGCAGGTGGTTTTCTTAGAGGGCCACACCCCGAGCCTTTGACCTAAATGTCTGGCCCACAAGGCAGTGGAGCATCGTGAGAAGATGAAGTCCCATGGTAGCCGGTGACCAACGATTGTTTCATACGCCATTTGTTCCCGCAGGATACTGGAGCTCATGTGCACCATTGGTTTGGGATGCGATTAAAGCGCCGGACATGGAATTAGGGTTTTTCAACTCACCTAAGTGGACTCACTGTGTCCACCAACCCGGTTAAAGCGTCAGACATTCGCTTTTCGTCCTCTCATTTTCATAAACAACAACCCCGCCACGAGAAGGCAGTGAGTAGGACTTCTCTGGCAGAGGCTGCATACGCGTGGCCGTATGAGAGCATTTCGAGAGGGAGGGCGGGCCCACCCCACTCTCGGCCATACCAGGGCATTTGGGGACAAAATAGATTATTTTAGCTTTATGATCTCAAAATATTGAAATATTGTTAATAATTATTTTGTACTTATTTACTATAAACAATTGAAGACAGCCTATGAACAGTTTTACACTCAAGTTGTCATTTAAAAGTTTAGTGCCTAGCCGGCCGACATCACAGTCGAAAAACTTGCCACTAAAGTTAATAACCACAAACAGTCTAGTATAACTCAATTATTTATATAACCATTTGACCACTGGGTACCAACCATTGTTTGTTATTCTTACTTACGTCTGTTACCCTTAGTAGAGAAGAATAGGCCGCCCACTAGCAAACATCAATAGAGTTCAACTTAAAGAGAAAGACTATCAATGAAGATATAAAAAAATAGATCAAAGCCATATCTGATTACACTGGACTTGATAGATACTGATCCATGGTCACAGTTAAGTAAATTGAACTCGGTTACACTACTAATTGATCAATCTATAAATTAATTTCACAGGTTGAAATCATGAGTCAGTTGAAGCTAGACCACCATTGAAAACCTGGAAGCACTGGACGGCCGTTTCGTCCTGGTATGGGACTCCTCAGCAGTGCGCATTTATAATCCTATAAAATTGAACTATTCAAACTTATAAACGGAACTAATCTACTATGCTATGTCAATAATCCCTCCTAATATTACTGAACTGTAAACAACCTGAAGTTGAATAAAGCCCACGATTTCCTTAAAGCAATTGAATTTAGTTGTTACACTACAAAACTTGATGGATAGAACTCAAATATTATAGAGAAATTAACAACACATTTTTCATAATTAAATGGACATTCGATTATTTATATTATCTTGTATAAATTTCACATAGATTTTTAACAACCTGGCAAAGTTGCTGATATGTATACAAAATAAGACAGATAATTCTTTTACAGCTGTCTAATATGAATGGAAAATATTTAGTTTACTGAATTTCCATTTGTGAACTGAATGTGTGATACGCTACAAATCGCCCTTAGCTAAACGATTTATTTATACGTTGGGTAGTTATTAACATTAATGTGTAACAATTACGCTTTTTCAATGGTAATTTTAATTAAGTATGATTTCTAGGATCAAACAAAATGTGGATCTCAGCCATACACTTTCAACTTCTATCCCAAACTGTATTAATATTCGACATCGTTAATATTAAAAAGATTTCAATAAGTCAGTGTTGTTTTATACAATGAAGTATATGTATGTCAGCTGAGATACATAGATTACTTATTCGTTAGTATTGGTCTATGGGACTTTTAATATCATTATTTGTATAGTTATGTTTCATTATGTCACAGTTTTATTTTTATGTTTGTGTTTACGTACTTTAAGGAATTCATTTTGCGTGTATATTTGATCAATGAGGCACTGTGTGAAGTAGACCGGCTGTTTAAGCTTTCCGCTCGATTTATGCATGAAAACACTGATTTCTTACTTTTTTGATTTTACAGATACATTCGTGGAAGCTCATAGAAACAGATATACATACATGCATAAGTAAACAGGGAAATATATCTACCATCCTTCATCTTGAATACTATCATGCAAAATCTAAAAGCGGATAAAGACAACAAACGATTAGTTTATATTTTCCTCCAGCTCCCCCCTCACTAACTCACCCACACATGCATTCGCTGTAGTCTAGTCGATGATTCTTAATGTAGTAACGAGAAAGAGAGGAAGAGAAGAAGAGGAAAACAATAGCAGAAGCAAAATACAACAATAGTAATAACAGAATTGTTAATAAAAACAAACCAATTTGTTTTCTCTATCTTAGTAACAGGTTACACAACTAATAAAATAAAATAAAACACGTGCTATATATATAGGTTAGAAGTGAGAGAAGTTTGTAAAACTAATTGAATATACTGAATAATTCTATCATTTCGGTCAGCTTTCTAGGTTGTTTTTTATAGTAGTCTATGTTTTGATATGAAATCACTAACTAGAAGAAGCAAAAACAAGGAAACAACAACACAAAATGAGCGTGTGTGAGAAGGAGAGGTAGTGTGCATGCATGTGTATGTTCAATAAATAGAGTAAGGGAAAGAAAGATGAATATATACTTATTCATTCATGCATTAAACAAAGGCATGATAGCATATTTGGAAAAAAATAATTACTTAGATCATTAACGTTTGTTAGAATAGTAGAAATATTTTTATAGTCAAAGAAAAAGAGATATAGGAAAAGCTTTATCAGAATATAAATTATGTATATACTATTAATGAGATAATACTGAGTGATAACCAGCTGGGATATTATTAAACTGTGAATTTTCGGATAAATACCTTTCTTTAATTTTATCAGGTATGTATAATGAAGTTAGACCATGTTATTGAATGATCTTCAGATTTTGACCCGTTTCAGTTAGTCAGAAAGCAGTAAATATAATTAAATGAATGAAGTATGGTCAGAAAGAAAATTAAAGAATTTTAATAGAGTGTATTGATTTTGCCTGATTAAAATGTTTTCCAAAACTGATTATAGGTACTTAACTGTTGGAGTTTAGGGTTGCGAATTGTGTTCGAGTTGGGACTTAAGGTTTATAAATACCATAAATTCTAATACCTAACCTTAAAGCTAACTATTAACTTAAGCCTGATCTGAACCAGTATAACAGTGAAATGTTACATCTCAAATTTATTAAAACTCATTCGTTAGCCTAACAAACCCGTTCTAATGTTATTTAGTTAGTATGTAAATGTTAAGTGTTATGAAAGAAAACAGGAAAATTATTATAACATATACAATGAGTAGAATCTGTTGCTCTGAAAACACAAACGCCAAAAAATAGTAACAATTGATTACCTTAAAATGTGTATGAAAATTTTAAATTTCATATCTAGTTCATAGTTAGACTGAATAAATTGTAAGACAACGATGAAGTTAAATGGACAGTGTAGACGAGTCATTTCAATGAAACAACTCAATAATAAAAGCTGGACAGTCCTCCTATCTTAGGATTCATACTATAATCAATCAATATAAAACTAGTATTGTGGTGGGTGATAACTCAGGTGGAGGAAATAAATTTACTGTCTAATGAGAAATTACAGAATGCCTTAGTAAAATATGAAAACTGTACATTGACTATATCATTTGCATATCCTAATTGCGTTATCCTTTACCTATCTAATATACCTCTTATTCTGTTGTTATTTTGATTCCTTTCCTATTTTCTTTATGTTCGCCTCAGGCATTCCACTTCCGATTGCGACTACATACTATTTATATCTGTCAACATGAGTAGCATACACCACAGTATTACTAATATCCATTGAAATATTCTTATTTATTTGATTTTCATTAGAAAAACAACTTGTTGGAATTTATTTTTGATGATAATGTTTTAGGTCTACATGTCACAGTTTCCGTGAACAAACGAATGCAGTCAACTACTTCCAACCACAGCCTCACATGTCAGGATAGTGGAAGCGATGTCAAGCCACTCAGACCAGTGGCTACGTTGCAACTTGATTGATAAAATCCGATCAGCACTAGGAAGGATTGGAACACATGATACTGCTCACTACCCAGAAATCAATCAATTTTAAATGGATTATTCTTGTTAGAAGATTATCTTATTTCCGAAAACTCTCTCAGTATTATTTGTTACCACATGTATTTTCCCTTTGTTGGTGTCAAGGTCATTAGCTGACTATTCCTTTTTTATATATATTGGTACTGGGGGGATTAGCTCTATACTAGCTCTTCATGAATAAACGGGAGAATATGATTTCTTACAGATAAAACCCTTCACAAACTAGGGCCTATCTGGACTCAGTAACTCAGTGGTTGATGGGTTATGGTTTGAAGCGAAAGTTACTGAAGTTGAGCCTTATTGTAAAAACCAACACTGAGACGAAAATGGTATCTCCAGCTAACGAGTACAAATGGGACGTGACACAATTCATGAGTTGAACTAATAGTCGAAATTCATCTACACTAAAACCTTTTGATATTGTTTATAATAACAAAAATATTTTTTCTCATAATATCTCAACCGATAAAAAATCGAATTTCCGACGTTTTAACGGTTAGTATATATTGTTTTTAACTTTAGAGAATAAATGAAACAGAACTGAAAGTGGATCAGCTAGTTTTAGTTACAAAAACAGTTTTCACTTGAAATCTATCAACTACAAGCAAGCTTTCATTGAGAACATTCTTTAACAATATTTAGAATACAGAGTCAGAATAAACTCTTAAATATTAAAATTAAGGGAATTAGAGATTTTTACTAAACAATAGACCACTAAACGATATCATATTTTAGTAACCAGGCTTGTGGATATTGTAGAATGTTCATCGATTACACCACAGACCGGCCCTAGTTAGACAATCATAGTATTCACTAGTGACTCTCTTCGGGATGCAATTACAGAAGTTCTAGGAAGAAGTCATAACTAATGGAGCTCAATCATGTTGAGTGTGAGTGTGGAAACAATAACAAAATAGCCGGGAAATATCGTGATCTGGTTAAAGTTAGACATCTATACTACTGGATTCAGTGATCTAGAGGTTAAGCGTTCACCAAGAAAGTATTAGTTCCAATCTCATGTATGATTTCGAGTGCGCACCATTTAAAATTCCCACACTATTATGAAACATTCGTCCAGTATTTGCCGGTTTTCGGCGTGTTACTAATTAAAATCAGTCTGTGACGTAACTTATGAAGATAACGTATTGTTTAATCATTAAAATCTAATTTCTTCTTTCACTGATCGAAATCTCATTAGGTTTCCTTAAGTTATCTCCCATATTTACTGATTGAATATTCATCTAATGGTTTCTGAGAATAGATCACGTTTATTTAGAAGTAGGTTTTTGTTTACGTTGCTAGCAGATTATAATTTATACGAGTTTACATGTAATTATGAGCAAACTTTAATACAAAACTTTAGTATAAATTGTACTGATGGATCACTGATTACCAATGTAAAAACCTGAATGAACAACTATGTATTTGATGAAAGGCTTTGAGTTTTATGTCATTTATTTTGTCACTGATAAACTAATGAACACTAATGTTCAGTTCTTTGAAAACTTATTTTTGCTTGTTTCGTTGGCACTTTTCTATTGGTCCTCAGTTAAGTTAACTCAGCAATTAATGAATATGTTAAAATACTTTTAACAAAAGTAATTAGAACAGACATAATCGAAAATTATTTGAAATTCAGCACTTAAAAATTATATGTCACATTTTGTAAATCTTCTTAATATATTATTGGGAAATATGGAACTAGGTATTTGGTGGAACATTATGTCTGAAAGTCAAAAGATAGTACCTATTTAATACAGATACAAGTCAAGTAGAATGACATAGTCAAATAATATATATCATCCACCTGTTAAGGAAGAAAACCTTAACAAGCAATGACCTAACAGTTCACATCTTAACTTAGGTTGTAATGCACCGTATTAAGTAATATACATTCATACATGATCGCCTGTTGATTTCGCACAGTCTATCATTAAACATCATACTTAGTTATTCTAGCATTCTAAACAGCTAATGAGTCATTTTAAGTTTTAATCTGAGCGCTACTGTAAAATAGTAAGCTATTTGAGCATAACAGCTTATCTGACAGACAGACATTATTAGAGCTACAAGTAAGTTGTTGTTCAAAATGAAGTTCAATTCTAGGATTACAAGTTTCAAACATAAAATAATAAATTAGTAATATAGAAAAGATTTCTGTTTTAAGACTTACTGATTTTTAATATGATTTTTACCAATGACTTTAATATAACAAAGAAAATTATTTTTGATCAACTAGGGAATATAAAGTATTAATAAACTTAGGTTTGAAAACGTGTTCATGTAATCTTTAAAAGTTCTAACTAGTAACAGGATAGTTGTTCAATGTTCCATTTAGTAATGGAATCTACCGCTGACTAGAAGAGAAAATTTATTTATTATTTATTCGTAAACCGATAATAATAATAATAATGATTATATATATATATATATATATATATATATATATATATATATATATATATATATATATATTGATAATTTGAACAGAAATACATGTCTAACACATAAAACTAATTTTTGCACACAACAATCTCCACAAATAAATGGTATAAATTATTTGACTAAAAAATCCAAGCAAAAACCTTCTTTTATTTCAGTTAATCACATGAAAGAAAATCGAATTAATATTTTCATTTAATTCCACAGAAAATAATGCATCGATTTTATTACACTGCAGTTGACCATGACGATGTTCTAGACTGCAGTAACAGCAATAATAACAATAAGGACTAATAATAATAATAGTAATAATGACAACAATAATAGTAATGACAATAGTTTGACTGTATTGATCCAGATCAATGTGAAAATACTCTAACGACACAAGTTTCTACAACAAGGCTCACAGTAGTGTATTATGTCATCATTTTTTTCTTTTTAGCGCAATTATTTTGATAGATTATCAAAACTGAAACTATCATAAACTCGAATAACTAGTCATTTATTAGTAAATTAAATGTGTAACATCAATGTAAAAACAAATGTTTTATTTCATTTGTGCATAAGTATATATAACAGTTAACGTTATTCTGATGTTTTTGGATGAAGTTAGCTGGATAACTATATCAAAATTTATTCATTCTAATAGTTCATTTAAGACCATATATATACGACTGTATTACTGCATTTGAAATTGGTGTAGTAGTACCGAGAATACTACCGAATTTGTCGGTGTTAGTTTGAAGTAAGCAGACAAATTCATTTTATCAGTTAGTCCATTGAAACAATAATTAAACAATATCCATTTGAGTATAACTTGTTAAATCAATCGGTTTTATTGTCTTATCTTGTGTTAATGTTTTACAAATTTCGATTTGTTGGTTTGATATGATGTATGTTGATGTTGAAAGTAATTTAGGATTCCCCATTGAGTGAGTCAACTGATAATTGCATTTTGAAACCTCATCTACCTTTTTATGAGCAGGCAACAACTTTTTTGTTTTCATATTTGTCTTATTCACAGATTTTAATCGATTATTATGATTTTGTATATGATTGAATACATTTTTCTTATAGGGATTCATTGTTCTGTTGTGACTTTTATCAAAATGTCTGCCTAAATCCCATTTCCACTTATATGATAATCCACATATAATACAGCGATGTGGACGTTGTTTTGAATGAACCATAATATGCTTTTGTAATTCTGTTGGCCATTTAGCTACATAATCACAGTTTGGACATGGATAACCAGACATGTTCATATTAGTTGAACGATTCAATAGTATCCTCATGTTCTAGACAAAGAAATGAAGAGAGAGAGAGAGAAAAGGTAATAACAAAAACGACAATTTTTTCATAGATTTAATTTGGAGATTATTAAGCTTTAATGTGATCCATTAATATCGAAATTTATCTCGGAAATGAATTTCTCCGCATTATTTTTCTGAGAAATTTCATTACTCGATTCATAGTTTAAGTTGTTGGTGTATTGCATTCTTCAGCATTTTAAACTTCCAGCAGCTGACCGCATCGGGATGACTTAAAATAAATACCAGTGACTAATTACAGGTTAGTTTAGTAGACTGTGAGTCACATATTATGTATTAACGCCAATTCTCTGAACGTATATTTAGTAGTGTATTACTCGAAATCAAATTTTGTAGGTCCCTACTAGATAGTTGACAGTCAACTGAATGAATACTTTTAGGGAGTCCTAAGGTGGGACTAACTAGATGTTAATTGATTTTTGTTGGGTGGTCTTTTTCTGGTTACACTATACTATGAATTGACTGAAGTTCTAAATTGTTGACTTCTGAACCCTTGTTTGTTTTGTTGAGTAGTATCTTGTCTACTATGCGATATGAAAATACAAAGTATGACTCGTTATGAAGTAAAGAAGTTTTCATTGTTCAGAAGACCCAAATGGTAATGATATAGGCACTGAGTACATCTTTATCTTCAAAATCTTAAGGAATTTCTAAAAAAAAGTAGAACATTTTGGAATAAGGATTTAAATAAGCTAAATATTAGACAGTTTTTCATTATTTGCTTGAGGAATTAGAAAATGACCCCATGTATAAATTATAAAATTTGTAGCCGTTAACTTTCGTAGAAAGTATTAAATCCCTTAATAAATTAATAAGATGTATACTTTTAAATTTAGATAATATGCGGTTCAAAGTAATTTTTGACTGACAACTTTCCAATGAATAATTTTCTAGTCAGAATTTCACATAAAGTTTATTTACTGATTTATGACTTCATACATATGTATATTTTCACTAACAAAATTAGTAAACATACTTGTAAACAACTGTCATCTATTGTATGTGATTTCCACGATTTTGTATGCTCCATTTCAGCTTGCAATATAACATTATGCTCTTTGATAAAATGATTATTTAATTCGTACAAAGATGGAAATAGAACATGACAATGATTACATCGAGTCACTGGTTGTTTGCCAGGTGGACTACATTCAATATGATTGACTGTTGGTAGGGATGTTGTTATGGATGATGACAATGATGATGATTTGACAGTTGGCGATTGTTCCAATTTGTTAGATCGTCTATTCAACTTAATAAAATGCGCTATATTTTTACTCATATCAACATCAGTATATTGCTTTCTCTTCCAATAATTGTTTGAATTACTAATATGATCATCATTAGCAGTCACAAGTGTATTTTTTCTATTCATAAAACGTTTATGCGATCTTTTTCTTTTCATACTGAGATCATAGGATAAATGTAGATGGTTTAATGAACTGTCATCATTAGTATGCTCTTTTCTTTGAGAATATTCACAATTTAGTTGATAAAATATCAATTGTTTATTATTATTGTCTTCTCTTAGTTTTATATTACTACCAATATCATGAGGTGTTGTATGTATAGTAGTATTTATTGACTGCGTCAATGACTTATAAGGATTAGATGACACACTTAAATCTAAAGGAATTTCATTTGTATTTTCTTCCATTTTTAATACATCATTAAATTTTTCCCATTTCATGTAGGAAGCATATTGTGGAATGATGAAATGGTTTCGGAAAGTTTTCTGAAGTCCTGATAAAAATAATGATTGATATGTATTGTATGCACTACGACTTTCATGATTTATGTAGTTATTAGTATTTAAATTATTCCTTTCATTATTATTAGTATCATCCTTGTTATTAATAGTATTATTATTATTATTATTATTATTATTATTAGTAGTAGTAGTAGTAGTAGTAGTAGCAGTAATATCAGTATTATCGTATACTTTACAGTCATCATTTATGTTATTTAATATTGATGATTGTAAAAATGGTGGTTCACTTTCAAGTGTACTCAAATACTTCGTATTATATAATAATTTATTTTCATTGTTGAAATTAGGCTTTGAAAACAATTCGAAAAAACAGTGAAATGCACGAATAAAATGTTCATTCTCTATAGCTTCATTTGTATTTATGTTATTAAAATAAACAGGTATTGTATTCATTATTAATTATTA
Organism: Schistosoma haematobium; assembly: GCF_000699445.3. Classification (NCBI taxonomy): domain Eukaryota; kingdom Metazoa; phylum Platyhelminthes; class Trematoda; order Strigeidida; family Schistosomatidae; genus Schistosoma; species Schistosoma haematobium. Next base: position 11,634,641 of record NC_067195.1, read on the forward strand.
ATATTGTCGAAACTATTTACAAAAGCAGGATTGGAACTGATCGTTTGGTTTCCTGTTCGAATATGAAAAAACTCAATGAGATTTATTTCAAAATTTCATCGCTGATAAGTTAAAACTCCTATGTATGGAAGTTTATAAGTTAAAAGAATTTCGTTGTTTTACTATTGTTTTATCAATGATCAACTTTCATTAGATCATTTACTATAAAGTTGTGCATTTTCACTGAATATTTTTTATTCATAGGTGAACGTAATTTGGTTGAGTTTAAACGTTCAAGACAATTCGCAGACAGCTTTAAACCTTAGGTTTGTATTAACAGGCAGTTATTTATAAAGTATAACTCAAATCACAACTGAATTAATGTTCTTCTTAGGATTTCAACCACTTAAAACCAAGCTATTTCTACTTTAGTATTCAGTCATTTAGTCTAGCGGTCAACATCGAAATTTGACAGATGTAACTCACTTATTACTGAAGTCTAGAAATTATAATATTGGTTTTAATTTTGTTGCTTATAATACGGCACTCGTCTTAGTTAACACAGCTTAAATTATACCAAGTCAAAATACGATTGATAATTTATATGAAATTCAGTGCTGTTACATTTAGTGAAAATAAGTGGGTAGATAACACTAAACCATTCTGGCTTTTACCTTCATTAAGTTCTTTTCACAATTAACAAACTAAGATGTAGTAATTAAGACCATGAACCAACCAATTTTAGACCACCAGTGGAAACCTGGAAGCACTGGACGACCATGTTGTCCTAGTGTGGGGCCCCTCTGCAGTGCGCATCCAGGATCCTGCATGCGGGATTATAACCCGGTAACTTTGGTTTCGCGTACGAACGCTTAAAATCTGTTGAGGAGTCCCATACTGAAACATAACGGCCGTCCAGTGCTTCCAACTTTCCAATGGTGATCTAAAATTGATCGGTTCATGATCTCAATAAAAACTCAACAATTTCCACAACTCTAAACTGATAAAATGTAGTGGCTTACGTATATTAATAAATGGTCCTAACGACCAAATATCAAATATAATGTAGTAAAATGATAAATCACTTACGTTCATAGTTACATTAGACAAATTGTCTGAGAGATATTATTTATAAATAACGTCAGTCACTACTTTGTAACCCATCCGTGTAATTAAATGTCTATATCCACTGACTGATTGGAGTATGATAGAATCAATTCACTTTTTAGTTTGTGTTACACAAGTACGACTGAATCACGAAGAATTGGGAAGATTATAAAATAATCACTTTTCTTCTTCAGAGAACTCAATACCATCGAAATTCTACCCCTAAACTACAGTTATTTTCTACCAACACAACTAATTCAATTTATGGATGATATCAAATCAATATGTATTAAAATTTACTGCATAAATCTGTTGTTTGTGGAAATCCATATCTTAAATGATAAGTGAACATTATGGTATTAGAGACGAATGATTAAGTCTAATAATTCATTTTAATTTCATTGGCAACATCGATTCAATATATAGAAAGTTTAATCGACTCGGATATTTTAAACCGAGTAATTAAAACAGAAAAAAACAATATGATTTATCTATATCTTAAAACTATTGTTTTACTCAGTGATTTTATTAGCAATTTATTGAGTTTTTTCAATGTATCGTTTTTAGGTATATTTTTGAATAAGGAATGACCAATGTTCAAATATTTGATTCAACATACTTTAGTACTACAATAAACGCAAATATTTTGGGGCATTCAGTTTCTGTCATGTATCATTATACTTGATAGCCCCTTTTGACGAATCACTTACAAATGAAAACATTTGAATTCATAATTTCTTTACTTTACTTATCCTGACTAAAGAGTAGTCAAGTGCCACCAGACAAATACTTAGATAATATCATAAAGTTCATTTTAATTTTATCAAATGGACGTTATATCTATTAGTTCGATTTGAAAATACAAGAATAAATATCCAAGTTATTGAGTATAATAAAGTTGAGATCATATATCTTAGTGAATTTTCATAAGTCTTTTTTGTTAGTCTATACACAAATCCCATTAAATGTATAAATATAAAGTGAAAAGATGCAAAGATCAATCAGTATGCAAGTTATTGATTCTTGTAAATATCATATCGGGTTCGAATGAAGGATTAGTTTGACTTTTAACAGACAACTAATAATTAAGAAGTGTTTGTGTTTTTATATTTTAATAGTTTAGAATAATGACATCTTCATCAGGATTATAAAAAGTCAGTAAATGTAACCGTGCCCCATATGAAGTACACAAAATAGTGAAAACTATGAGAAATTGTAGAACTGTGTCATTTCTTTTTGAAACTTTTCAAGACAAGGAATTGATTCAAGATAGAAATGCGAATCAATAAATGTCAACAATGATCTCAAGGCTAATTTTTTTCAGGATGCTTGATGGGACTAGGTTTGACCCCCTAGTATGTCATATATGCGGTTCTGAAAAATTCTATACCAGAGTGACACAGCAGTCGATTGCTTTCTGATTGCCAATGATTTTCTTACCAAATTTAGTCCCTAATGTAAACAAATATTCAACAATCTCCATCAATGCCCTACACTAATGTCAACACATACTTGGTTGAGTGATTTATTTCAATTAATTTAACCCATCTAAAAGCTTTTATTACAAGTTAGCATAAGCTGGATAATCATTTGGAAACCAGGGTGGTACTGATCAGCTGTCTCGTTTTAGTTTGGGACTTGTTAGTAGTATGGATTTCAGTTACTTCGAAACCTATTTCTCGAATTGATATTTTGATTCAATAATTATAGATTGATAAAAGTTATTGTTATATTGATATTTTATTATTCAGTGATGTGAATGAGAAGTTTACTATCTTGTAAATTATAAAAATGTAATGTGAGTTTACTTCCCAAACTTTGACTGTTTTCATTCAGAAAATTCAAGCAGACTACTGGGGGGAGATATTTATGAAATGCTTGCAAATTTAATTTGTGGTTAGTTTTGTCAGATATTTCAACATAAATTCAGTGTAGAAAACGTTAGTTTCATAAAATAACATACAACTGAGAGAAAAAACTTTCGATCTCAATATTCTATTTTCTTTATTTTTATGAATATCTACTTTGATTTTAGTGTTTTTATTGTTCAGTGATTTCGATGAAATGATCAATTCATTGAAAAATATAGACATTTCTCTTCTGGAGAAGAATAGGTAGCGTTATAACCAATTTGAGAGATAATCAGAATAATGATATATTTGTAATTTACCAATTATTAAGAAATAAAACCTTTGATGTTTTGTCACTCAATGTAAGCCACTTCTTCAGGGACCTCAAGAAACAGTCTACCTAAAGCTCAAACAGTGTGAATTTATCAAGTCAAATCTCTGTCGTAGTGCTTAAAACTTAAGAAATATTTATTGTCAATTTTGTTATAATTTATACATATAATCATTTACTTATCAGTCAGTTTTTTTCTTGACTGATTACTATTAAAACATGAACTAACTAAAGGGCTTATATAACTAAAATAAAACAATCATATGTCACTCAGTGACATTTCATCTACTCTAGATGACAAGGTAATAAAGTAAAAATAAAGCTTGTCCAATCGTTACATCTCATTAGTCAGCTGTTACGATAACCGATAGACAAGTGGGGTTACAAAAATTGAAACTCCCCGATAGTTGCAATTTATAATTCAGATGAATTATTTATATTCATATTAAGCTATATTTTCTCGATCAGAATTCATTTGTAACAGTTGATCAACTGAATTATAGTATTTGTAATTTAAACTTCAAAATTTACAAATTTATTTAAGTGTCTTACCTAAATAATACTTGATCTTGTAAGTCATATAAATGACAGTTGGCAATTCATTCTACTATCCATAATCAAATACTTGAAACAATTTTAGTCAGTTGAATTATTTAGTGAAACGTTAAGAAAAGCAAAATAAAAAACTTTGATCCCCCCAACCCTCCTACTACCTATTTCATCTCTCACCCACGTTTAATTTTGTGAATTCTGTTAATTTTCAGTTTCCTGCCTTTTTACTTTGCTTGCTTCCCTTTTAATTGTTCTACTTTTTTTATAACCTGAAATATGATTGGACACAAGTTTACTGCAAACATTTCTCTATTTCTTTTTTTGTTTGTGATTGTGCATTAGTTTCCTTGACTGGAAAACTGGACAGGAAGCAATTGACTTCTATCGTATAACTTGATGAACTAACAAAACACTGAAGTACAACATATCTATTCTGATTTTTCTTCACCTGTTAATTAGAGAAATAAAGATACTGAAATAACAATAAATGCTGAAAGAATGATTGGTTCACTGCTGATAAACCATTTACTCTCCGATTGGTTTTAATGTTTAAACCAATAAACATAATGCACGATATGTAGGAGGATTTCCAATTGTATTGATTTGTAATTTACTTTCTTATTTTTAACGTATATATCATGTTCGAATAAAGAAATAATAATTTTTTTTTAAAACAAAAATTAGATAGATTGATTTATGAATAAAGTAAGCATTAGTCAATGTTAATGGTTAAAAGACGTATTTCTTTCACTGACAATTACTAAATGAATACCAATACTCTGATAACAGAGCGAAAAGCTGTTAAAGGAACATCACAATGGTGAAACTAAGTGAAACAAATTGCTGAAAGTATTTAGATGTCACGATCTTAAACTAAATTATGCGTCAATTAATAAAACGACCATATTTATCAAAGTAAAGTAGTCAGTTGTTTGTGATTAGTAAATAATGACTTTGAATTACATGATTTTACAAATTTCAAAGGGTGTTTTGAATCAGCTATGGTTTTTACAGCATAAAAAATGCATATTAATCATTTAAAGACAGGGAATTAGATAGATGAATTTCCCTAAAAGCAATCCATTTGATTTATAACCTAACATACACCAGCCGTTTCCTTTTATTTCTATTGTCTTATGTTTTGGTCGGTGCTTTTTACCTAGTTTCTAAAGTTATTGTACACAACAGAGTGATATCAGATATATGATTACTGAAAATCACATGTTTATTTTTGGTTTGTAATTTCACAAAACTCGACCATGCTTTTGCAATTTCATTGAATTTAAGTGTCATCGGGTTTCGTGGTGAGTATGATCAGTATGGCCCATAATAATAATTTTCGTCACTTGACAATATTACCTTATCATCTTATGTCGTAGGTAATATAAGTTACAATTCTGATGTGCCTAAACTTTACTGGTTAATAGGTATCATACCAAAGGTTAGATTAGATAATTTCGAATAAATTGAGCATCAGATAGATTGTTATAAATAAATAGTATATTTGTAATATCACAATGAGTAGAAACATTAGATTTTCAGACGTTTCATCGTTGGGTGGTTGGGTGCACAGTAGACTTACAACTACGTCTACAATTATTACATGGAAATAGTTGTTTCAAAATATGAGGGTGTAATTCATGATAATGATATGCGATTGATTGAGCAACATTAAGATGCGAAAGCTGTAAATGCTTATAACAGGTATATTTAAAAAACGGCATGGAATATGTAGCAAAAAAACTCAGGGTGAACTTAACAGTTTGTTGTCAATAACTACGATTGTGTAAACCAAATGAATTTACATGAATGAGAATAAAAGCAACAAATTGTCTGTAACTTTCGTCTATACTAACCATCTTCACTCTACTGGGCTACACTAATTCTGGTGAATTCAACAGCTTCTCGGAAGTTAATATGTCTTTATTAAAGAAGGCTGTATTTCTTCTAGGGCATTTATAAACACGATCTATCATTCATGTTTATCACTAGCATTCAAAATTCGGTGATGTTGAGAACGCGCAAGATTCTGGCGTTTTAAAGAGTAGAGATGTAATTCAATCTTCTGCTGTTGGTCTGTTATTAAGTACGGTTGTTATTTTTCCTAACTAAATATCAGGCTTTGACTTCTAGTCGACCACGTTACAAGTACTAATTTGTAGTGGCTGACAGTTTTGACCACAGTCAAGTAGTTTTACTCGAACAACAAAGTACGTACCACTTAATTCTTCCCAATGGGATGATAGAAATAGAACGTTCTGAACTATTTTTCGAATTAATATTATTATTACCTATAGTTTTTTCTTTCGTATAATTAGTGGATAATCTTGTCAAATTTTTTATGTTCCTCTTATTCTAAGTTTCCAGTGGACCCATTAACCATTGTTATATATTTTACTATTCGTTAACTATTGGCAGTTAACTGTGTAGTTTGCTCCTCCCTCTACCACTTACGGTATGATTACATTTAAAGTATAATTTCTTATTCGGGGCACTATGCTGGTCAGGCGTACAATTGGTCAAATCTAGAACACTAGGTTATAAAATAAATAGTAAACGCTGAATTGACAATATTAGGACTCGAATAGATGACTGTAGCACGTGATATCGGTTAACGACACAATGAACAACATACCTCTTATTAGTGTTCGTCATCTCCTACTGACAAACCAGACAAGGTCTATACCCAAACACGCTTGTGTTTTTCTCATGAAGTTCAGAAGACTCTGAATTTTCTCACCTTTTACTAAACAGAATTATATCATCTGCGTACTCTGAGTAAATAAGACAATCTGCTGATGGTACTATAACTTAACATAGGTATCTGCTATTTCACATTCGAGGTATAGACTTTCATTTTTATTTTGTTAATTTAACTATGTCTTTGAGACTTCATTATGCGAGAAATTTTTATAGGTTAACAGTAATCATTTTCTGTTACATGCCGTCAGAAAATTCCACTGATTTGTCTGACATCTTTTTTAGATATAACTAATTAAATTGGTTGGGATAGGTGTGTGAAATAAACATATATTTAAAAGAAGATCAAAAGTGAATACGGCACCCAATCGCTCAAATACCTCTCTATAAAGATTATTACCGCTAATCGTATATTTATCTCAATGAATTCCTCATCATTTAATTTACAGTTTAGCTGAAAATGTACTATAGAATACTTTACATACCTATATCCTTATGTTTGTATACAGAAGAACATAATATTTACAAATGCATAAGTAGTAAACAGTAAATATCCCATTCATTTTTCTTCTATCGACCTGTATTTATTTTTCTGTGCCTAAATATCTAATTTTTCACTGTCCACTAATACTCAAGTAAGATAGAAACCTTAACACAGGGAGGAGGTCACGCAAAAGCAGTCTAATAGCATTTAATTCTGCCCTTATTTTTTTAATTATATACTAAGTACGCTGAAGAATTCTTTTCCAGTAGAAAATAAGAATGAATTTAAATACTACAAAATATATTCGTTTTAAATACAGGAGTAAACTGTTGTTAATAACAACGACGATAACAATAATATTAAGAATGATCTTAGTGATAATAATGATAATAATAATAATAACGGTAATAATAATAAGTTATGAAGTCTTGAATTCAGGCTTTACTACCAACCTGTTTATTTATGCCTTTCTAAATCATAGTGTTTACATTCTACTTATATCTAAAATATCTAGGACTGAAAAAATTCGTTTCCATAAGCCTAAGTACTTCACTAACAAATATTATGATTTTGTTTTATTTGAGAATATTTTCTGGGTTTGCCTTATCAGTCTTTATAAAGCATATTCTGAGATATACATATACATAGTGAACTTATGATCATTAAAAGTAATTGAATTCGGTATGCTGACTAATAGTACCTAGAACTGTCCTATTTGTTCCCTAATAGTCACCTATAAACTAGTATTCTAGTCAGAGAGAACGGTCGAAGGTAGTCAATTTGGAATTCATATCAGTGACAAAGTAACGTACAGAGAAATATTGTTGTTTACTATTACCATAACGTTTTAGGAAACACTAGAACCGGGATTTATAAATAAAAAAATACAATTTTTACAGACAGTCGGATGATGCAACTATGAGGTCATCAATATTTTTACTTTCAGGAAACCTCTTTTCCTAGGTAAACTAGAACAAATCTTTTTTTTAAACAAATGATTATTTATAATCACAATATGAGATATACTGTTATAGCACTTACAAGTGAAAATAAATAGAATAATATGCTTGAAAATTTATTAAAATTCGTTTACCTAATAAACAAAGCGAAACTATGGTATCTCATTTTTAGTTGTCTGGTATGTCAGTAGGAGATGACGAACACTAATAAGAGGTATGTTGTTCATTGTGTCGTTAACCGATATCACGTGCTACAGTCATCTATTCGAGTCCTAATATTGTCAATTCAGCGTTTACTATTTATTTTATAACCTAGTGTTCTAGATTTGACCAATTGTACGCCTGACCAGCATAGTGCCCCGAATAAGAAATTATACTTTAAATGTAATCATACCGTAAGTGGTAGAGGGAGGAGCAAACTACACAGTTAACTGCCAATAGTTAACGAATAGTAAAATATATAACAATGGTTAATGGGTCCACTGGAAACTTAGAATAAGAGGAACATAAAAAATTTGACAAGATTATCCACTAATTATACGAAAGAAAAAACTATAGGTAATAATAATATTAATTCGAAAAATAGTTCAGAACGTTCTATTTCTATCATCCCATTGGGAAGAATTAAGTGGTACGTACTTTGTTGTTCGAGTAAAACTACTTGACTGTGGTCAAAACTGTCAGCCACTACAAATTAGTACTTGTAACGTGGTCGACTAGAAGTCAAAGCCTGATATTTAGTTAGGAAAAATAACAACCGTACTTAATAACAGACCAACAGCAGAAGATTGAATTACATCTCTACTCTTTAAAACGCCAGAATCTTGCGCGTTCTCAACATCACCGAATTTTGAATGCTAGTGATAAACATGAATGATAGATCGTGTTTATAAATGCCCTAGAAGAAATACAGCCTTCTTTAATAAAGACATATTAACTTCCGAGAAGCTGTTGAATTCACCAGAATTAGTGTAGCCCAGTAGAGTGAAGATGGTTAGTATAGACGAAAGTTACAGACAATTTGTTGCTTTTATTCTCATTCATGTAAATTCATTTGGTTTACACAATCGTAGTTATTGACAACAAACTGTTAAGTTCACCCTGAGTTTTTTTGCTACATATTCCATGCCGTTTTTTAAATATACCTGTTATAAGCATTTACAGCTTTCGCATCTTAATGTTGCTCAATCAATCGCATATCATTATCATGAATTACACCCTCATATTTTGAAACAACTATTTCCATGTAATAATTGTAGACGTAGTTGTAAGTCTACTGTGCACCCAACCACTGACAATATACAGACATTTTCCATAGAATGTATATATTTGTTCTTGCATATTATCGGCTGATTACTTCGCATTTTCATTTTAAATATCATTACATTTACTTAAATATTTGCGTTCTGGCCGGCCACAGTGATTCGACAAGGAAATTTTTTTGATTATCACATTATACCTTGATTTTTGTTAATATTTACATTATCACTATGATTATTATTAGCAACTTATTGTAAAATGTTTCCATGTACTTATACTATAAACACTTATGGTGTTGTTGAAAAGATCTTCCCAGTCCTAGTAAAACACAGTTGAGTTGACGATGAACATAATAAATGCGATTCCAGAGCTTTGTTGCCTAAGAAAGTGCCATACTATAGAATAAAAGCGATGCTATCCCAGAGTACCTCAGTTCTGTACGAAAGAAGACGGTGGGAACTAATGGTTGCCTTTGATCTTGATGACAGGAAACCTTTACAACTCATAGGACATGTGAAACAGTTAGTTGGATTTTATAGGCTGAATGAGGAGGTACCAAAACAGATATGTTTTTGAGGATTATGGAGCAGATAATGATAGTGTCTGACAAGTTAAATACCCTCGAAGATTGAGCAGGTACGGCCGACAAATTTATTGAAATGTGCCCACACAACAGCTATGTTAACATGGCGTAAGCAGGAACGAGAATCGACAGCGACATTAGTGATTTAGGATCACTCCAACAACAGCTAGTTCACCATGCCAATAGATCTTCCACATTACAAGCATCGGCACCTGACATTCAAATCGGATGCAAACGCTCATTATTCCGAAAAAGATCGTTAACCAAAAACAACTGGAAAAGTATGTTGGTACAACCAGAGCTATAGGGTTAAAACATAAAGATGTAAGAGAACGTGCAGTTTTACGTTAAACTTTTCGGCCAGGTCATTGTGTCGGTAACTTTCACTTGCCACAAAAAAGACAGCCTGTCTCGTGTCATGAACAGAATTTTAGGGGCCACTTTTTGTAGACAGTGGTTTCGAAGTTAGTATTACTCCACCAGAGTAATTGGGAAGAAAGTGCTGCTCGGTCAGCAATATACTACATCAAGCAGCTAACAAAATTACCATCTTAACGAATGAAAAACAATCATTGATACCATACCCTAGGATATATTAGTGTTTTTGTGGATGTTTGAAGTAGTAGAGGTTGACCAGTCTATCTTGGGAACAGACTTCCTAAGTGCTTATAACTTGATAGTCCATTTAAATGCTCAGAAACTCTTCGTTGAAAGAATGTGTCTTCATGTTAACAGTAAAATGACTAGCTGTGAAATTTCCGATTCTTGTATAGCAAAAACGAAGACACATATTTTCACTGCCATTCTGTGAAATTACAGCGGTATAATCAGAAAATATATGGAGTGGGACGTAAATCGTATAGCACTCGATATCACACAACTATTACTTGACAATTAGTTTGCACTAGACCATGGAGACTATAACCTGAGATGTTGATGGTTGCTAAGAAGTAATTTGAACGCATGATACATCTAGACATCATCCGTCAGTCAAGAAGTCCATGGGTGTCCCAATTACATATAGTTCATAAAAAAGATCACGACTGGATTCCAGTTGAGGGTTACCGCCATTAGAATAACCGGACTTTGGTAGATCACTACATAATTCCTTAGATACATAGTTTTGCTCTTGCACAATTAGAAAAATAAGTTTTTTTCCATGTTGGGTCCAGTAAGGGCTAGACAGCTAACACTGAAAAGCATAAAAAATCTGGAGTCTTCTCTAAACATCAAGACCGTAACCCGAAAAAACAAAATTTGGAACAGTATGGTGAAAAAATAATGGATATGATCAGAGCTTGGAGTTTGATGCTTAAGTGCTAATTTAATAGACAAGGTGATCACGGTACAGCTGTAATCATCTGAAGTGTGGCAATATGTGCATAATACCTTAGGATTTATACTCACTTAAGTTCTGAACCCTAATTATTTGAAATTTAATCTTTCGCACTCACATGTACTTTACTCCAATACATAAAAATGGCTATACAACTAACATTATTTCAGTAAGCAAAATCACAGCAACATCCCAAGATTCCAATTATGTACAAAGCGTTCAACACAGTTGTTTGATAATTAATAATTTTAAATGTGACTCAATATTTCATCGATCATCAAAGTTGGGGTATTTTTTGGGTTGGGCTGGATAGTAATATTACATTTAGTAAAGCATATCTATTCAGTATTACTTCGTTACTCATTGAAATCTTGATAAACCATTTAGAATTTGTTTCAATTCACAGTTTAGGTATATGAGAAAGAAAGCCCATATCAAACGTCTTCAGTTGATTCAAACCCACATAGTTTCCAAATTGTTAAGAGTTTAAATAAACGCAGCTGCAGTTACAACATTTTCTATAGCGTTTACGCATGAATAATGTTCAACTGAATGTGAATCAAAGCAGTTAAAAATCATAAATACTAGGCAATTTTATAAGATTCAAATAGCGTTGGAGTATCTAAAAATTCTGAAACATATTCATCGGGAACCATAATGAAAAGCTGGAGCAACTCACTTCTTTAAGTAAAGGCGTCTTGTTTTAGGATACCGGAGTTTACAACCACATCGTGAAATAATTCATTCTTATTTATGTGTAGTTTAAGCTGTGGATGCAAATTTGCTATAAATATATCTGGCTATCAACCGAGTAAACCTCAAGCATGTCGCGGTTTTAAAAACTGTTTTACTCGAATCAGTTGAATTATGACGCACAATAATCCAAAATAGATTCAAATTACCAGTATTTGGTGGCTGTAGATATAAACCTACGAACTCACCTACAAGTATGGTAAATTCAGTAGAAAACTCACATATAAATAAACAAACTTTTTCAAGTAAAATTAAAACTTACGGGAGAAATGTCAGTAGTGGTAATGATGCGAAATAATTCAAACAAAACAAAGACGGTGCTACTAAATTTGGAAGCCTTAATTAACAAATATATGATGAAAATGAGAAAGGTTCGTTTTCGCTTTCATCAGAACTTCGATCAAACAACTGTGTAGCACTTTTATTTCGTAGTTTAGACTACAATATCGGTGGGAAAGAATGGCGAAAATCTTTAGTGTCGCAGGTACAGTCAATATTTAAAGTCATACCTTCAATTAAAATTCAAACAAAATCAACTAGAAGTAGTTTGTTATATTCGGACGAGAATAAATATGTGGTAACCGTTAGGAATTATTTATGGACTAGTATTATACGTATATTCTTATTGTATAGCTATAAGGTAACTATATTATATATATATTCATATTCCTTTTATTCTAAGCTTTTATTTGATCTAATGATTATTATCATACGATTTACTATTCTTAAGATATTCCCAATTTATAACAGTCTCTCACAATCACAAACACTTTTTGACTTGATCTTGTACAGTTGTTATTTTCTATTTATGGTGTGATGCTGTCTGGTTTGTTTTTATATAAACCCAGTATGTCTGAAATATATGATTCGTATCACGGAGGCTGATATTGGCATTCTGGACTAACCCGGCTGGGTTAAGAGAATCTGTTGTCTCGGTGGCCCAATAAGAACTCTAGGTTGTTCGTACAGGTTTATGAGTCATTAGTCTGGTCGTACAACTTCGTGTCTTTAAATGGCGGTTGCAGCACGTGATATAATTAATCAGACATAAGGACATTACACAGTTATGGTGTTGTTAAAGTTAAAAGAGTGGAAGATGCTGGTCTTGTAATCTCTTATTATCATGGCAGGATATAAACAAATTCAGTTGAATATTGTCACGTTTGGTAAGACTCATAACATTAAAGACTTGGAGACTGAAATAGCCTTCCTTCTGTATTCGATTCCTGCCAACTCTTTATCTGTTGACAATTTTATTAATTTATTTAAGAAAAGATTTTACCTATCTGTTAATATTTCGGATTTGAAGAAGCTCCGGGATAAATTCGAAATAAACGAATAAAATGATCAACTTGTAATAATTAATAGAAGGATTCAAAACATTAGTGAACCAAAGGTAAAATGACCTTTCTAAATGCAAAATTGAACTCTTCTGTTACTATACGTCTATCATCATTAGTATTTGAGAAGGTAAAAGCAGGGGTCTGCATGTCGGGGAGACAGGAAATTATAGATTCCGTTTTAAATATTTGACCGCTTATGGTTCGATACACCATTTGAGCATAACAACTACACACTTAGTCTATGCACTTACTAACAAAAACAGAAGATTATTAATTAGTATCATGAGCACACTTCAGTTGTGTGGTCTTAAAAAAAACATCGTACTTATTTGCAACGATAATATAAGTTCTCTCGACATTTTTTATGCCCTGTCCCATTAATTTTCAACAATCATAACGGCTTCTAAGTATTAGACTTGTTCAGAAAAGATGTTACAAGTGTTTCATATGTTTCGTGTCATTGCCAATAATCGAATCTATAATTCATCCATTGATTCGAGTATTACAAACAAAAACTACTCGTCACAGTCTGTCACTGATGTATTCCTTTACTGTGTCATTTGTTTTACCTCTCTTCATTTTCTGTGACATAATATCCCTTCATCTGTAAAAGCAATGTATGGGTCGCTACACTATAAAAAGCATTTTAAAAGAAATCTTATGTAGGTATCTTAGTTACTTAATGTTTCGGATATACTTTTATCAGCCACAAAAACAAGAGTTCAAACCTAAGTTCATATTGTCATAAGTGGGTGACTTGAAAATGTCTTCAAACCCTATGATATAGGGACGGATTCACTAACCTCTAGTAAATTTGAATATAATTACTTAAGTTAAATATGCTTGATTGTATCTCCATGTAATACATTCAAAATTGGTATCACATATTATTTTGGCAAGAGTAACAGTATTCACCCTATAAACCCATTATTTATTTGATTTGTTTTGGTTGTTTGAATCGTCCTATTGATGTTTAGGACTGTTGTTAATCAGCTCTAAACAATAATGGGAAGATTCAAATAACCATTACAAATGAATGAAACTTCACCCTGTTACACAAGCAAGTAGCTATTTGAACTCAGTAGCTAAGTGGATAACACGATGGAGTTTGAAGCGAACGGTACTGGGTTCCAGTGCCAGAGTGAACATCAACACTGAGACGAGGGACATCCATTTGACGATTCATAAACAGTATGAAACGTGCGTCCTGGATTCCATTCCTAGCCACCATACCTCTTTACCTAAAGCTACACTTTACTATTCTGTGAAATATGTTTTCTTCCGTAACAAGTCTCTAGGTGTATGGTTCCGGGGGTTGGTTTCCCAAAAAGGAAGTTATTCATGTTTTTTAGTTTCCAGGGGAAACTATTGGGAAGCTTAGCATCAAAGGTTTTTTACTTGCTAGCACTCAGTCTTGAGAAAATTAGATTCTTCTTCGGAGATTTAAATCTATATCATCTAGTATTTCATTAACGTGCATTACTAACAATCTATTCACACTAAATGATTTCTAATGACTATGAATTGATCACGCTATCCCTTTTCTGTTCAATGAACAATTTCCTGCCTTTTGCACTCACTAACTCAGCGGTATCACCTGATGTTTTTTTAATGCTTTTAATCCAAATTAGACTTGTATTGTACAAATGACAAAATATTGAAAACAATATTTACACTTCCAATATTGTTTTATATGATAGAATCACATAGAAGAAAAGAATTTCTTTAGTCTATATGCTCAACTTTGAGCTAATGTGTCTTCGATTAAAGTGTATGAGTAAGAAGGAATTTACAATCATATATTATCACTGAATATAAACAATGAAATGACTGTGCAGACGGTTACTTAGTTTCATTGGAGCGAATAAGGATAATAGTAGTTTATATAGTGGTTTAAATAATGAATGAAAGTTGATTAATTGTAATATGGGGATAGATTACCGAAGTGAAATCAAAATTTAGCATCAAATGATTACACTTGATAAAAAGAGACAGAAATGTTCTTAACTGCGTCTGTGTGGCATATTGCTGAACTCCTGATCATTATATTTAGAAAGAAATGAATTTTAAAACTCATACATGAATTAAGGCAAACTCCTTCCATTACCTTTCAGCAATGTTCTAACACCGAAACATCACTCATAAATTGTTTCTGAACAACTTTTGACGGTTTTGGAGACTTCACCGAATAAAAGAATATCAGCTGATGATTTAATAGATGTGTACATGAAGCATTATGGCCGCGTTTTATGTTTAAATGATTTAAATATGAGATCTGTAAAAGAATAATTATATAAATTATCATGTCTAATCTATACTGAAACAATCAATGAAGAAGAGATCAAGCACATTTTCGAACCTATGAACAAGGTAACTGGTTAGTTAAATGATATACCGAATATCAATACTGAAATGACCATTGTCAATTTCATAGAATATTATCGATCCATATTACACGATTAACTAAATAATTAAAGAGTTAGGAAGTATTTCTGAGGTATTTAATGTGTCAATTTCATATAACTGATTATGATTAGGCAATAATTACTATTTTACCGAAATCTTCCCCTTCCAAATAAAAGCGATCGAAGTGGTGAGAGTTAGCAAATATAGGGTTGATTACATTTCGAAGACTGGTGGTCTAGCACAAGTAGTTTAAAATCGGAAGATTCTAGACTATAATCTGCTGATTAAAAAATGTTTGTCTTACTAGCAAGTCTAAAACCATTGGATACAATACATTTCGAAATCTCAAATATGGGATTGTGTTATTCAACTTCCGAAAGTAGGTCAGCAACGACAGTTCTTTATTCATCCGTTTGTGAACTTTTAACAAAGTCGAATGCATAGAAAATTAAGTCCTTGTATTACGAAGACAGGCAAGCTATTCTGCTGATCTAAATACAAGAAACACTAATTTTAACTATGGAAAATCATATTATGAATGCGTATTTTATTTTATTGTAAATCTGTTTTACTACTGTACTGCATGACCATTGTTTGTTACCATTTTCACACTTAGTCCTTGGTAGTGATTATATTCAATCGAACGATTTCCAATGTAACAACTAGTGTCAGTGATATGATGTGTCAGGTGGTTTTTAGTATAAAGCCTTAGACATAGGTTTTATCACATTTTGAGACATTAACATTGTACCATTCTGAACTCATTATTTCTAGTGTTATCTGGCTTAGTTACTTCAGATATTTATTAAACTTCAGATTTTTACTTATTACCCTGTTTTTAAAATAGGTTGACCCCACTGTTCTTTAACACATTATGTTTACAGATTCAAGAAGGTTCATTCGTAGCAATTGAGAAATTACCTAGCCCAATTCAAATTGTTTCTAATGAGTCAACAAACCTTTCTAAGAATTATCGAGATTGGTACACTGAATCTAACTGGTTCACTAACAACCCAAACATGACCTCAGAAAATGGGTTGTATTGATTAGATTTAAATGTAAGTTTATAACCTGTAAATCATCTTCATATTTCGTACGATTAACATATTTAGCTCATCTTCCATTCCATCAACTGATCCATTTTATTTTATATAATCTTAAAAATCAGATAATTACTTGGGTTGCCTACTCTTAGCCACAACCTATTTCATTGAGCTTAGTGGGTTGGTGTATGAGAGTTTTGGTGAAAGACTAGGATACTCAGATTAAAATCTGCTATCAGTCTATGAAGTCATCAGCTGTTGAAACTACCTTTGATGAGCGCTAACAGATTTTTAGTTGGATCCTTTAAATAGTCATAGTTTATAAGTGAAATTGTTTTTAATCGGCCTCAGTGAAGAATTTGCATTCTTTTTACAATCTTCTATTGTATATAGAGTTTGATTATTAGTTCATATTATCTGTTTCTCTATTTAATTAGTTGTTTTACCGATTTAAGGATGTATAACTTTTATTTTCATCGATATTCGTGAGTGCAAGGGTATTTAAAAAGTAGACATTTGTACCCGGAAGTTTAAACTTTAATATAAGTTGTCCATTTCTTAGTACTTCTGTCAAAAATAATTTTCTTATAGATTTATCGACCACTTAATTCTGTACAATTAGCGTTGTTTATCAACAAAGTACAGTTTAGTGTACTCGACATTAGGCCACATGTTTCTGAACAGGTTAATGGCACTATCTGGTTCCTGAAAGTCAAGTAGATGTAATGAAATACATCTTGTGAATACACAGAGATGATCTGTTTAATGACCGGTCAGTCAATAAATGACTAGAATTTAAAATAGGATTGTCTCAATCCAGTCTACATTCTTGATGAGATAGGTTACTTTGTATAACATTAAGTCTCTTAACACGTTTGTTGGGTTTGTATCAGAGAGGCCTTGAGAACAGGGAGGAGAAACTGCCCTACCATTCACCTGATAGGTTGGCAAGTGGAGAGTGAGAAGACGATTTAGTTGAAGCTGTTATTCAATTTATTCCTCCTTCAAGTGACTCAAAATAGATACATGAATAAATAAATGATTAACAAGACCTCAACGTACAAAGAATAGGGAAAATACAATTATAGGACATTACATTAACAAAAATGGGATACAGAGGTCACGTTTAAATTACAGTAGTTTTAGAATGGAAGAGAATATGACAGCAATCTATACATTAAACGAAAGTCTATGATTCACAGAATAAAGCAGGCACAAAACAAAAATCTAGTACTGTATAGATTTAGGATTAATTGAGATCATAAAATTTGTTTTTGCTCTTTATCATAGCTTTGCTATTCCACTCTTCACAATGACTACCAAATCGGTATATATATATATATATGGAAATTTGTCTTGCATGTTTAGAAAGCCATTTCGTGCTGCTTACAGTGTAAAATCAATTCTGAAGAAACCTATAGGATCGATTTTGTTAGACGCATACGAGTCAACGACTCCCAATTCATCCAGTTGCGATTGCATTCGGACTAATAAATTGTCAAGTCCAACACCTGGTTGGGTGTATTTTGTTGGTCTCAGAGTTATACATTACCTGACTGCAAAAGATTACTTATATCAAATTGAAACTTCGAGTAAGATGTTTAATGTAGCATCTGATGCATCTAAGCGCAGATACAGATTAACTTCAGTTTATTGCGCCCCACTTTACAATTATATTGCAATGCTAAGTTCAGGCGTGTCCACCTTCGTCCCCCTCATCATTTACAATACATCCTCTTTTTTATACTGATTATTCGATAATTAATTCTGACCCGCATGGTTCATGTTTTGTTGTAGATTAAGCTATGAATTCATCACTAAACAACCGTCAGCAATGATTACCCGCTTATTCTACAACTAGCTATCACCACAAACATTTAGTGACAAACGGATTTCATCGAAATGAAACAGTCAGTTATTGTTATACCTACTGCATTCAATCATAGCTACGTTAAGGCGCACTTTCCATCAGAAAGTCATTTAATTCACTCTGATAAATATAGCCCTCAAACTACTGTACGGCTATACGAAATACAAAGTTTATGGTATCTACTGGGGAGCCGACAAGTGTCAGCATCTCATGTTCGAGAGCGTCAATCTCACCAACTTTACCGGCTACTGTAAGAGTGCGAATGCACATTCAACTGAACTTGGCGAATTAAGCTATAACCAATCAAACTGCGAATAAATGGAATATGGCTTAGTTTATCAGCTAGTGAGAAGTACTCAAGAGACTGAAAATTTGACCTATTCAACCTAACGATTAGGTCATATTAGTTTTCCTTACTAGACATTGTTGAGTGTTTCATCGCCTACTGATGAATTGGACCAAACAAGTTTATCAGCCACAACGCAGAGTCACTTAGATGAGCTTATTGAGAGGATAGCTTATGGCAAAACAGATGAGGGCGTTTCGCGGAGTATTGCACCTAGCGGTAAACTCAACAATATGGAATATGAGAAGGGTGTGACGATGTTACAATTTCAAGTTCATTAGCTACACAGATTTAAATATTTAGTCCTCCAAGTATTTATCAAGCAACAAATATGATAAATTACGCTCATATAAAACCTCATATTCTCCCAAACTTTCATTTGTACCATTCTGTAGTGTACAGCTCCAATAAGACTACAAATCAATGAAATGTGATTAATCCTTCGACAGATAATTTCAGTAATTTTTATAACACTGATTATTTAAATATACCGAGCAACGTGTGGAATAAAAATAATCACTTAGTTATCGAGTTCAACACAAGACTTATTCTCTGGTAGCCCTGTACGAAATTTTCAAAATCCATTGTTATCCAGTGTCGTTCACCTTAGTAGTGACGTTTTTACCAGAAGTTTTAACCTACACAAGTTAATAAAATTAAATTCACAAAATAAGCCTCTATTACTTAACAACTATCAATCTGGATCTTCAAACACATTACTTGGTCAGGATGTAATTCATAAATCTGAGTTCATATGAGAAACAATATTGAGAACAACATTGTTAAACGGAAATCAACAGTCAACAATTACAAATACTCCTTTTGTGTCCAATCATGATGGCTATAATAAATTAAGTTCAAATAATAATAGTAATTTCAACAGTTCCATGAAAAACTCAATTAATCAAGAAAATATTTTTGATCGAATATCTCGAACAAAATTATCACATCCGATTTCATAAGTAGTTTTCATGTTTTTTCAAAACAATTGATTTGTGCATAAGTAGCGTACTGATGTTATTTAATCATACCCTCTAAACAAGCAAATAAATCTTAGATCAATAGTGTCTTTTTATAGCTTGATATAATTTATTGACTTTTAAATGACATTGTAAGTATATATACGCAAGAGAGAGAGAGAGAGAGAGAGAGTACGAAGACACTAGAGATGCTTTTACTGGATATTTAAAGTTATGATACTTGTTAATTCATCTAGACTAATCGAAACTAATTTTCTCTTCTCACGAAAGAATATGTGTTGTTTTGAAATTGTATACACTATATTTTATCAGTTAAGAGAATTGCGAAAGTCAGTCAGTCAAACAGTTTAAAACCTGGCACACATGTGTATCGGTTCAAGTAGCTATACCCCATTAACATAGAGATGAAATTGGTAAGACAAATTTCAGAATAGTAATGGTAGTAATAGTATCAGTGGTAATAGAGATTAGGTATTGAAAATAAAACTCAATAAAATATAAGTCAGTGAAATTAAAACGAAAAGAAGTTATAAGGAATTTAAAATTTGGGAGAAGACAAAGAATGAATGCAACTGCGCCATCGTAAACGATTTTAAATCACTTCGTTCAAAGTCTCTAATAATTGATTAAGACAACCACACGGGCCCAAACCAGGTAGTCTACACATATTAACATGGCGTAGTCCAATTGTCGATGACTTCATGGACTGATATCATGTAGAAATGTCACATAAATTCTAATAACAATTGATCAATTTATCCGATTAAATGTGTAAATGAACCTTCACATAACTCACTTATTATTTGAAAGGTTTCTCAAGAAGTTTAATGTCACAGAATATCAGGTTGAAGGTACGGGTTTGTTGATATTTTACATTCGAATTAAACTGTACTTCCCAGAATGATTTCCTTTGAATTATCATGTATAGTATTTCAACTCGTTTTTTGAAGTAACCTAAAAGTTTTTTAAGATTTTGTCTGCGTTTTTTAAAATCTTTTACATGCCACAGGTGAATAAAATAAACAATTTCATTTCAAATGAGAAGAGACAATGCCTCATAAAAAAGGTTATTGAAGACGGATAGTGTCAAAGATGCCGCATTTCTTGCAGACGTGAATTATCAGGCCGCTGCAAGTGTTATAAAAATTTTAAAGAACGCAGGCAAAATTTTTGGTTATTTCAAAAAAACCCTATTGAAATTAAAAAAACGAGTTGAAATAATATATTTTAAAACCAAATTGATTGATCTCTAAGTAGTGACCAATGTAACATCCGTCCAGTACTTTTTAGTGATGATAGGTTTCTATCGATCAAGGTGTAATATGAACACCAACCTCAGTGATTTGATATTGTGTGACTACAGTACAATTTTACGTATCTTATACACTGTGTATAAAAATCTGATATGAACATTACTCAGTCAATTTATCTAACTATACTTCTACCAAGAGCATCTCAAAATCATTCATACACAACTCACAACAAACAACGAAATATTTCAGTAGAGTTTTGGGCAAGAACGTTACCTACTATTCTGTACTAGTGACAGAAATATTAGTACAACTCACTCTGTATACATATGAATCCACTTAGCTCCCCTTCTCAAAGAACAAAATTGCGTATAGGAATATTATCAATTATTTATACATGCTATATGACAATCACAGCCGTTGCGTAAACTTTAGGCATGGATTTCCTCCGTCACAATACCAAAAACAAAAAAGGTTTTATAAGAATTAACTAAATTGGCAAATCTTCACAAAAAGTGAGGAATATAACTAAAGTAAAAATCAAGTGAGCTGTTTTGATAAAAGATCTGAAAAACAAAACAAGAAAGACTGACAAAATAACGAAGGTTTTTAAACAGTAAACCAAAAAATTGTTTTAAATGACAGATAAATATTTGAAATTAACAAGCTCATCTCTGTTGGACTAACTATAGGAATTTGTAGCATGTAGGGGGGTGTTTGTTATATGTGAACGTATGTGCCTGCACACACATAATTTTAACGGTAATGTAGTATCATAAAAAAATGTTGGAGTCAATCACACAAAGATCAATCAAACCAAATTCATATTCACATAAATAAATAAGAAGCATAGTTGACAAACATATCACGACTACTATTTAAAACAAATAACAGTAGTATTAGGATTAATAATTGGTTAAACAACAGTAAAGGAAAGACAATTTTACAAGGGTTTGGAGATTTTAAAAAAGAGAAATACACAAAATAGGTTTAAACCACGAATACTACTTTTCTTTTCCAGAAATATTTGATAAATGTCCTTGGAACATTGTATAAATGACAATTAATTCAATTTCTGGTTATTTAGTGAAAATACACTCATAATGTGTAATTAGTATTTGTGTGAATGCATTAATCACATCGATGGCAGTCAATGAAGCTTGATTCCGTGACCAAATTAAACTAGGCCCGAATACAACAGCTAAATTAGCTGCATTCATCTTATTTTGCTGAGAATAAGTAGTGACCTGAAATAATGAAAGTGAAAAAAAGATTTTTGTGAAAAACATAAACCGCCACAGATCTTGACAGAACAGTTGATTCCAAATAAAAAAAACACTTGATTTCTAACTATCAGAATAGTAAAAAGCATAACAGTCTGAATATAGACGGCGAACAAGAATTAGGATAGATACAAAAATGAATACATAGCCTTCAAGATTTGTTACTGGAAAAAATATAATGATATGTCTACTGATCATAGTAAGGTTGGATTCAGATGTACCGAACGACAGGTATCAATGGTATATTTTATCATGGGATAATGGGTCAGAAAAGGACCACTGGTTGTCGATTGAATAATGAACAATACTATGTTTGACTGGTACTTTTTCTGATCAAAATCTACCGTTCAAGTTTCAATGTAGTCACCAGTCTAAGTTATAACAAGAGTAGGACTATTAATTAATTGAATATGATAATCGTTCACTGTAACGTTCGGTTATTTTCCGACATTTTCTGTTGTGTATTCAATCCAATATGACTTTTGTTCTTTATAGTATTCCTTTAAGTTCTGATTACTTGAATCTACTCAATAATCACTGCAAAATAAATCAGTGAGTATAAGAGTTGTACTTTTCCCTTCTTGCGTACACAGGATAGGCCTTGTATTTTTAATAGTTGTGGCTCGGTCAAAAGTATTGGGGGCAGCGTTAAGGAGTAACTTCATGCGTTCACCCATGTATTTATATTATTGAGATGTGTAGCGAAAAATAGGTTATGTATAATACTAAGTAAGATTTAGCGAGTTCGAACTGGGTGACGAGCATCGAACCGTTCAAGATTGTGATAGATATGTCTGGTGAACAAGTGTTAGATAAAACCCAACAGATTAATACTACAAATCATAATTTTCTTTTTGATGTAAAATCGTTTATGGTAAAAATTTAAACTAATTAGTTTTATAATTGTTCTGGACTGTTGTTTCATATTTTGCTCATTATTTTTTCTATCTATAAAATTACATTTAGTCTGTGAAATTAGTGCGTTCTCTTTTTGAAGGATTTAGAGCGCATAAAGTGTTATATTGAATCCATTTTATTTATTTTATTATTTGTATAAATGAGGGCCAGAATATAGATGCATTACACAAACAGGGGAATGAAATAGTAGAGACAAAAAGAGAGATAAGTATTATTAAAAGGAAATAAATAAATAGGATAGTATATAGTGAAAAGAACAGTTCATTTAGAATACTTTCAGTTGAGTTTTTTATTTTTATGAAAGATGTAAGAGAAAATCACGGTATGATAGCCAATGGTTGAGCCATGTCTGATAAAGTCTCAAAACCGCGAGTTGATTCACTTTTAAAACTCCCAACCAGGGAGACGAGATGGTCCAACAGGTTTAAATTACATACAGCTTTCTTTCAACTAATGGCGCACTGGCATGAACTGACCACCTCTTCGCCTTTTACACACAGTCCCTAAGTCGGTAAATAATGCGCAGTATGAAAACCATTAGGATGACATAGGTAACAAATGTTAGGGTCGCCGAAGTCGGTGTTTCAAAATGATGACACTAAGTGAGTTATCATCACTGTATTCGAACACACAGTACTGAATCTAAACATTACTAACATGATTTTGTCGCTGAATATCAGTAATCCTACAGAGATAACGATGATAGAACACAGAGTTGTTTAACATTCTCCGTTCGGAGAGACCAGTTTCCAGAGCAAAAATGAATTAAACCCGCTGAATACTAAAGCTTATTACTTGTTATTTCACCTAACAATAAAACAAATATTTATGATTTATCATTAATAATGATCAGGTCACAAATGAACTATAATATTTCAAAAGAAACGTCTCACGTACACACATACATCCGAAAAACTCACTAACCTCTGTTAAAAATCTTATTAGGAAATTTAATATTTCGTAATTATCATCAGGTAACTTCATAAGAATTAGTTTTTTAGCTAATGCAACTTTTTCTTTGGCACCCAGACCTTCCACAATTTCAATGAAAAGAGAGGGAGAAACAAAACAGATGTCTATTCTATGCAACAAATAATAATATGGATTTGATAAATACATAATAATACCAATAGTAATAATAATGATCACTAGCGCTAATCCTGGTTGGTCTTTCGACATACATATCCTTTTTATTCGTCCCTATCTAGTGTATCGTACCATATTACTTTTTAATATTCAGTAACTAAGGTTATTGTCAATTATCTTTTGCAAATATCGCTTAGGATGTCTTATTTGCTATAGTAGGGAATATTTTTTAAATGTTTATATGTGTTTGCAACACAACCCATTCTATCATTGGAATTACATTTATTTGACAACTTTGGTAGTTTATCCTTATTTCATAAGTGTTTATTGAACATATGTTTATTCGTAAAAAACTACATATTTGATTTTAAGAGTTCTTTTTAAAATTTACTGTCCAATATCATAGACTATGACTTAACTCTACGTGGTGTTCTTCACGTTATCGACACACATCCTTTTTGACCAATGCTATGAAGCATATGTTTTACACACTTCCTCCGAATAGTATCAAGAGTTCGGACATAATAGTGTATGGTTGACATGTGGATCACATCATTATTCAGTAACATTTAGTTAGTCAGTTATGTTAATTAATTAGTTTCGAAAATAAATTACAAGATTACTTACCACTTGTACCTAATATTTCATCATACAGTTCAAATGTTAATAATGGTTCAGTAAGTTCACGTAAAAATGATTTCAATAGAACAGCTGCCAAGTGAGGATCATCATAATCTCGTAGATCGACAGTTTCACCTATAATTTATCATTATTTACGGGAAAGTAAAAAATACATACAATATAATCTATAAAATTAACAACACGAAAATACAAAAACCTTACAAATCAAACTTCACACCCATAACATAAACTAATGGTTATCACGATACCGAAGATCCGTGGAAAACGCTTTGCTGTTTGATTTAAAAGGAATTAGGTTCGAGTCCAAGTGAATGCGAATACAGAAATGTAGGTACATCCAGGTGACGAGTCCCAAACAAGAAGAAAAAATGTATCACAGATTCCACTTCTGGCCACCGTCCAACTTTAGTAGAAACTTATGATTGAATGATAACATTGAGGCAGTGTGTTAAGGATATACACACATATACCAAAAGATAACCGATTAGAAATAGTTAACAACAAGAAATAACAAGCCCTCATCCATGAGGTACACAAAAAAATAGTTTAACAACTATTTCAAAAAAGACATACATATATAGATATTTGAATAATGCGATATGTGAAATGTAACAGGTTAATTTTAATAAGATCATCCATTCAAATTTTTCGTATATATTATATCGAAACTAATAAATAGGGAAACATAATGAAGTCTGACTCCATTGAAATCCTGAACCGATCTAAGTTAAACAAACACTGGACAAGTAAGAAGCCGTGCGGCAATTACTCACCGAAGACAATGCAAGGTGATAGTGCAATGTCGTGGATTGATTTAAGTCAAACACTAACACAGATGGATCCCATTCAGCTCAGTGATTAAAAAGTTAGCGTTTGCGCGTGAGACCGAAGGTCATGGGTCAGATCCCCGCATGCGAAGTCATGGATGCGCACTGCTGGAGCAACCAATACTAGGACGAAACACCTGTCCAATACCTCCAGATTTCCATTGGTTGTCTAACTTAGATCGTTTCGGGATTTCAATCAAATTCAATAATCTCCGTAACTCCATACTTATAAAAATCTATTGTTGGGAACTGAAAACGTTTTGATTATCTTTTTACGAGAAAATATGTTTAACTAGTATGCTTTTCTACTGCCGAAGCTGTAGTAAAATGTACTGTTATACATACAATAGACGGCATAGAGAAAGAAGAATAGATGTTACCCATTATTATATTCAGTCAGTCAGTCAGCTACAATGTAGGACCAGGCACATATATGCATCGGTCCAAGTTGCCATACCTCCTTAACACAACAAGATGGACAACGGATTCATAAAAGTAGTTAATTCAGAGGTGGTAATATACAAAAGAAAGATTGCAATAAGGATATAGTACAGAAAGAAAGAATTAGTTCGTAGAAAGAAAGATATAAAGCGATTTTAATCTCTTAGTTTAAGGGAAGACAGAGAGTGTATACACCGACGCCATTGTGATCGATTCTGAGCCATGTCA
Organism: Schistosoma haematobium; assembly: GCF_000699445.3. Classification (NCBI taxonomy): domain Eukaryota; kingdom Metazoa; phylum Platyhelminthes; class Trematoda; order Strigeidida; family Schistosomatidae; genus Schistosoma; species Schistosoma haematobium. The sequence goes on from NC_067195.1 coordinate 11,661,198, forward strand.
CTAAGAGTTTCCAACCATTGGTTACGATAGTCACGCGGACCCCAACCAAGTAGTCTGCATCTACCAACATGGCTCAGAACAGATGTTAGTGACCTCAAGCACTGATGCCACGTTTCAGTTTGGCCGCCCCTAACTTTCTTCCAACCATCCCGAACACCGGTTAGCATTGCACGTCGTGGTAATCGGTGTTCAGGCATACGTAACACGTGGCCCAACCATCTCAGTAGATGAAGATTCATAACCTCATCAACTGATTTACCATCATTCCCTAATACCCTGCGTCTAACCTCACTATTACTTACCCGGTGATCCCAGCAGACGCCAGCAATATTTCTAAGGTATCTGTGGTCAAATACTAGTAGCTTACGGGTGTCTTCTACTCTTAATGGCCATGTTTCGCTGCCGTAAATTAAAACAGAACGAACTGCCGCGCAGTATACTCGTCCTTTTATTGATAGACAGATATCTCGCCTTCGCCATAGGTGACGTAAGTTGGCAAAAGCAAAACGAGCTTTTCAAATCCGTGCTGAGATTTCGTCAGACACCAACCTATTAGGGCTGATCAGACTTCCAAGATAAGTGAAATTGTCAACGCGTTCGACTACTTCACTCCCTATCCTTAGTTCAGGTGTTAACGCAGACCAATCCTGAAGCAACAACTTGCATTTAGAGGGAGAGAAGCGCATTCCAAACATTCTGGCATTGTTGCTTAGTGCTACCAAAAGACTCTGCATTTAATCAGCGTCTTCACCAAACAGGACTATATCATCTGCGTATTCTAAGTCGATAAGTGGACCTCCTGGAAGGAGATCAATACCCGAGAATTCAGTCGACGAGAATGTTATTTCCATCAATAAGTCTATGAAGTTAAACAAAAATGGAGAAAGTGGACAGCCTTGACGGACACCACTTGAGGTTGCAAAAGCAGATGACAGTTCGCCATAAACTCTGACTCGACTGGTAGTGTTCGAGTAAAGAGCCTTCACAAGGTTTATGTACTCCTGAGGTACGCCTTTCAATGACAGACACTGCCACAGAATCTCGCGGTCTACCGAGTCAAATGCTGCTTTTATGTCAAGAAAGACCACCATTGTCGGACGCCGATAAGTATGCCTATGTTCTAGAACCTGACGAATGGTGAATATGTGGTCGATGCAGCCACGACCAGGTCTGAAGCCAGCTTGATTCTCTCGTGTTTGCAGTCCACGAGTCTTAGTTAGGCGTCTGATAATTATCGAGGCTAGTATTTCAGATACTATATTAGTTAAACTAATTCCTCTGTGGTTGTCACAGGATGATTTTAACCCTCTCTTATATATTGGGACGATAAGTGATTGTGACCAGTCAGATGGAATAACGTCTAACTCCCAGATCTTAGCTAAAATATTAGTCAACCTAATCGCTAAAATTGGACCACCATCCTTAAAGACCTCTGGAGCCAATCCATCTGGACCAGCTGCCCTTCCTCGTTTCAGATTAACTATAGCCTTTTGAACTTATGCTAGAGTTGGGGGACCTACTTCAATGTTCCATTCACACTGTCTGGGAATGGAGGGTAGTTGTAGAGTAGCTGAAGGCCAGCTGAACTGTTCTCTGAAATGTTCCGCCCATCGTTCTAAACGTCTGGACTGGGAGCAGATGAGAGTATTGTCTTTTTCCGAAATAATCTCACTTACACTTGACTTATTAGTTCCAGTTTCTTTTATTAGTCTGTAAAGCTGTCTTGTGTTCCCTATAGTCGCCGCCTTTTCCATCTCTTTTGCTTTCATTGCCCACCACTGCTCACGGAGGTTTCTTAGACTTTTTCTTAACCTAGATCTGATTTGTTGTCGCTCTTCATCATGTTCGGAACCTGATGGGACGAGTTTGCGAGAATCCATCAGTGTGATAGACTTTGAAGAAATCCACTGGTTCTTTGTAACTCTGTGGTTTAAGTCACTAATAGATTTCATTGCTGTTTCCACAGCGCAAGCAGATGCGTGCCCGTATTAGGGCGTGGTCGGAGTCCAAGCAGGTACTCCAGAATGAGCGACAATCTTCTACCGACCCTCTCCAACGATGACTGATGGCAATATGGTCTATTTGAGTCCATCGTTGGTTTGGTGTAGGGGGGTCGCCATGTTAGACGATGTCTTTCCTTATGCTTAAAATTTGTGTTTGCTAAAAACAAACGATTGTCTGAGCATAGTTGCAGCAGACGATTACCATTATCTGTTCGTTGTGCCGGTATACTAAAATACCCACCTAAATGCCTTTCTGTTTGGTTTAAACTACCTATCTGAGCATTAAAGTCACCCCCTACGAGTACTATGTCTGAACGTTTAGCTTTCTGAAGAAGTTGAGATAGCTTTCTGTAAAATTCATCTTTCATTTAATCTGAGCTGCAGTCGGTGGGAGCGTAGGCAGAAACGACGAAAAGGAAACGACGTGTATCCCTATCATTCAGAGTTCTTACGGAGCCGTTTAGCCGAACAGCACATAGACGACTGTTAACGGGAATCCACTCTAACAGTGTTTGTTCCGCCCTCATGCTTAGTGCTATCCCTACTCCTGCCAGTCCATGAGAGCTGGCCGTTGGGTCACCAGATACACGGAGGGTGTGTCTCGTTGGCTCTCCGTTTTGCCGAGGTGAGGTCAAGTCAATGACCACACTGGAGTCCTGTATACGTGTTTCAGAGACAGCATACATCAATGGTACGAGATTCAAGGGTTCTAGCCAAGGAAGCCTGTTGACTGATTTGACATAGGGTGCGTACGTTGAAGGCTCCAATGTGTAGTTTGGAGCGAGGTTTCAGTAGACCTGGGACAGTGTTTTGAGCACTAGAATCGTTGGCTATGGTGACACTTGAGGGGGAAGCCGAAAAAGGAAGTTTAGAGGTGGAAGTCGATGTAGGAGGAATATTAGGAAGTGAAGACGGAGGTTGATTATGAATACAGTGGTCTTGAGTGCGATTATCACTTCCCGGTTGCCCATACCGTGGAAGGGTTCTTCTGGAGGTACCTGAAGAGGAAATTCGATTAGAGGTGGTCTTAGTGAGTTGGGAGCGTGACCGCAGTGCCCAAGGGACAACTGCTTGAGGTCGGTCACACACGACCTTTTTATGGGTAGTTTTTGTGTTAGCTCCGTACTTGTTGAAACCTTACCATCGTGAGATAAGGCGAGCTGTGCATTTTTAGGGTCGACCTTTTCTAACCCCACCCCTCCTTGTGGGAAGGCAACATCGCTGTCATGCTGGTTGTTTGAAGGAAACACCTTACTGCTGTCACACCTTGGGTTTGTTGCTTTTAGTCTTACCGCTTTACAACCGACCTGTCTGACATGGTAGGACCTTGAGGAACGGTTGTTCCAGCCAGTATAGCTCGGTTGCTTCATCACGATAGGCAAGCCCGACCACCACGTCAAGTAGCAACAACGGTCGAGCCATTATTATATTGAATCTCATCCTTTTTCCCTACCATATACATATTTGATAGTTGCTTCAACAACCGACTTAAAAGTTTAACAACTACGATACTAGCTATTATAATGTGTCTTCACTTTGATCTTGACCTTTAAAATTACCTTATACTTTTGTTAATTCCGCTAATTTATTTTTTCCTCTGAAATCACACTATTTACGCTTAATGTTCTATTACCACTGATACTGTTACCACTCCCACTACTCTGATATTTGCCCCTGATAGTTTCATCTTGATATGTTGATTTTGTGTGGCAAATTGGACTGATGCCCATTTGTGGAAAGTTCAATGTTATTTATGACAGACTGAAACCCCTCGTATATTAGTTGAAAAACCCTAACTCTTTAGGACCTGATATACAAGCAGGCTAGTTAGAAAATTATCAGGCTAAAATCAGGAACTTAAGGCCTGGTAGCAACGTTGTACTACCAACTCCATAGGAGTGTAACAGCAGTTGGTATTTCCAACAAACCACTAGCATCCTCAGAGATATTGCCTTCCCATGAAGAAGGACGGGGTTAGAGTATGATGGTCGTAAAAACAGAACACCTGACCTCACTACACAGATTACCGTTGCTGGCAGTAAGGGCTTCAATGTATAAAAAAGGGTGTGTGACCAGACTGAAATAACTGTCCTTTAGGTTCTACCATCACACATCTAGGTAGTCAAAATCACTACCAAACCAATTTCCTTTAAAGGTGCCTTAAGAAATATCCTTCCACAGTGTAGGTAACTGGGAAGTGATTACCACCCATATATTTCTAACAATGAAGGCCAGAGTAATCGACTTTTAATCACTACGCTCCATTGACTTCGGTTTGTTTTAAAGAGTAGCGATGCCAGTAGGCTTCATACAAATACTGTACCTCGAGTTCAAGTGCATACAAACCTGTATTTAGCGAATTTTCCAGATTATAGCTGATCAAAAAAAGAATTAAATGAAAATATCAATGATTATGATCTAAATAGAGTACTTTAGAATAGACGTCAGGCTGGTTGGTTAACAACCGTTGAATATCTAAAGTTAGAAACCAATTAGAGCTTGCGTAGTTTGGACAAAATGGGCTAGTATCACCAACTTTTATAGGAACAAAGTTGAGTAAACAAATCTGTACATGGACACATAGTTGTATTATTCCAAATAATATTTGTTATAATCTGTGAAAAAATGATACTTCCCACAGGAAACACTGAGATTCGCACAACTCAATTAAGAACACAAATTTAACAACTGAAGTAAGAATTATTCATCCCCCGAAAAACATGACAATTCATTTATCAAACTAAATCCATTTATTTATTGATTTTACTGACATTTGACGATTAGTCAACGAATATCACTTATAACTGAAATATGGCAAATAAAAAAATAGATTTTTCACAGAAATAGTACAGAAAGTATACTATCAGTTACACTCTGCATAAATGTCACATTAAATTAAACAAACATTATATTAAGTAATTATCCCATTGAAATGATATAATACACGGAAGTAATAGTGAACAATAGTTAATTACTTAATAATTAGTTAAAATTTGATCTCACATTTGCATTTCATCCTGACAAATAATATTTATTGTAATCCATATCCAATGTAAATTATTATTGGTTTCGATGTTGTCTACAACTATCACCATTGATTAGAACATTAATCAGAAATTTTCTTACTAAAGAAAATATTGTTAGCTTGCAAAAAGGATTCCTGTCATGAAACACGTTTATATTTTTGTAATATTTCATTGTTTAGGAAGGAAAAAAAACAACTCACTTCTATACCACTAACTACTGGAACAAAACACAATCGATAATCGGCATTATTTCTACCTATGTATTTATGTATGTAAAACTCCACAAGAATGGAAATATTTTACACATCTGTATGCAGGTAAACTACACTGTCTTATAAGTTATAAAAAATAACTTGACTGTAATGCTGATAGAAACGGAAATACGTAAATTAAGGCTATTTGTATTGGAAATTCTAAATTGATATTGTTCTGGGATAGGGCGTGACAATTTCATCTCTCTGTGCTGATTGTGTATGGCAACTTGAACCAATGTACAAACGTACCAGGTTCCACGTTGCGACTGACTGGCTGATTGACACTGTTCATATAACTTAATAATAATAATAAAGGGAGTTTACCATTATTATATAAATTCTGTACATCTCGTAATTGTTTCAGACTGACAGATCGACGGAAGATTCCTTCAGTTGTTAAACCTAAAAGAGTTAACAGAGAGAAAGGAATCAAGTAAACGCTTAGATTTTGCGTTAGTTGACGCTCGTAAATAGGTATAACTGAAATATTGATGGAATTGATGCTCCCTGTGGGATTTGAGTCTAGGTCATTCTGAGACGTTGTCACTGAACTATTCGAGGTACGACTGACCTGCCATGAAATTAGATCTCTACATCGATTGGTCATCGAGGAGTGGCTGAATTTGGCTATGTAATCTACCGAAATCCCTAAACTCTCTTACAGTTTTGAAATTCATGCCTTGAAGAAAAACATGCTCAACTGCTTTAATTCATTTTATATTGTTTGTTCGAATCTTCCCATTGATGTTTAGGACTGCAATCGATCAGTCTCTTATTTGGATATGTGCCTCCTATGCGGATTGCCTCGATATTGCCTTGAATCATAAGCTTTATAAGCAAAAAATGGAAAGTGGCTAGCAGTGGAATCCACAACGTGTGTTCCGTCTTATTTGGGACTCGTCAGCCGGATGTACCTGCACCCCAGAATTGAAGATCCAAACAAACAATTCAAAATGAATTAAATCTTTACTTCATTACACAAGCTAATGGCTATCACGACTCGGTAGCTAAGTGGATAATGCGATGGCGTTTGGAGCGAACGGTACTGGGTTCGAGTTCCGGAGTTAACTTCAACGTTGGGATACAGGTACATCCAGCCGATGAGTCCCAAATAGAACGAAACACACATCCTGGATTCCACTCCCAGCCACCAGCCATTTTTGATTATATTGAACTACCGGTATAAGGCATGAGACAAAGTCTTGAGACTGTTAGTTAACAATTAAATTAATAATCTCAATGTTAATATTAGTTAATCTATCTTGACTATTTTGGTTTCATTTAATTATTTCTCCTTTTGTGCTTATGCACATTATATAAACACATTTATGTACTTTCGATAATGATATTAGAAGACGAAGATTATCAGAACTATGTGATATATTAGCGCAATACATTTCGAACAATCTGGTCACACATATACTTGTTAAGAGCATTTATATATAAAAATAAAAGGTCAACTAGACAGGAAACGGGGTAAGAGGAGATAAGGATAATGATAAGAGTAATAATAATAATAATAATAATGATAATGATAATAATAATAATGTGAACACAAAGCGAAACCTAATCACTCTGGATAATGAGTCAATATTACCAGGGTAGGTTTAAGGTAAGAACCAGACTGTTCGAAATGTATTGCGCTAATATATCACATAGTTCTGATAATCTTCGTCTTCTAATATCATTATCGAAATTTATCAAAGGGACTAATTGTTTTACATTTATGTACGATTATGTGTTATTTATGGATGAATGATTGGAAATACTTTTGATCGAGGAATTTATTAGTATTTATTTATTTGAACACATAAATATTGATACAAGGGGGCACCAAATATATATGCGCCATAAAAAACAATGAGAATGGAAGGAAAAAAAGAAGTATAACGACCACAGATTAGTGTAGGGTAGTGTATTAATAATAACAATTACTATTATTATGGGGGAAACGGAAAGATACAACCTGAAGAATTCTTTCAGTTAATGCAGATACAACCACTTTTTATGAAGAAAGTAAAAAAAGCTACAGCAGGACCGCCACTGGCTTCTATTCCGAGCCATATCTGATAACGTCTCTAGCCACTGTGGAGCACCATCTCTCGGACCCCAACCAGGGAGTCATGAAGAACCAACAGAAGCCAGTCACGCACAACTTTCTTTCATACCACGACACCATGTCATACACTGACTACCTCTCAGTTTTTTCCAACTGGTCCTAGAGTGGGCAAATAATTCACGACGTGGAATTCTCTGGGACGACATTCGTAGAACATGTCCAAGCCACAGAATTCGATGTTTCAAGATAGTGACACCAACTGAATTATCGTCTCTGTGCCCGAACGCACGATGCTGAACCTCTGCATTACTAACATAGTGTTGCCACTGGATGTCAGCAATCCTTCGGAGACAACGATGATCAAACACAGAGAGTCGTATAACATCCCCAACTCGGAAACTAATTGCCAACTGATTAAGTGAGGATTACATGACTTGAGTATTATCGCGCAGTAAGACAATATCATCCGCATACTCAAGGTCGAGGAGTCTTTCCCCGGGCAACAGATCCACATCGCCATTACTTACATCCATCAGAGCTGTTCCGAGAACGTCGTCGATAGCAAAGTTGAAGAGGAATGCTGAGATTGGGCAACCCTGTCTAACCCCACTGCTTGAATGGAACAATGGAGAGAGGTGATTATGTGCCCTCACTCTGCCTGAGGTGTTTGTATATAGGGCTTTTAAGATGTTAATAAATTTCTTAGGCACACTCTTCTTCAATAGACAATCCCAGAGAACAGTCCTGTTCAACGAATCGAAGGCAAACCTTATGTCAAGAAACACTACGATTGTATCAGTACTAGTGCGATGTATTCATCGTGTTTGATTTCAAATAAAAGCACACTACAAGAACTAAAATCTTCAAGTTTTTGATGATTTTTTCTGCCGTATAACTAACGTAAAGGTCAGTTCATGATATAGACTATCAACTCAACAATCTGGATAACTCACTCGTACTGAATATAGCTGTTATAGCCATATCTCCGCTATTGTGTCCTCATGAATTATGGGGATTCTGCAGAGCAAACGTGGACTCACCTTGTTATCCCTCATTTATTAATATTTTATTCTATGTGTGTAAAAAGCAAAAATATGATATACATATTTTACTTTCATTATTAAGAAAATCAAAGTACCACATACCACGATCGCGTAGATAATCGATGGTATCTTCAAAGACAATAGGAATAGGTCGACCGCCGTTATTCATTTTGATGCTAATATAAGAAGAGAGAGGAAATGACAATGCTTCAATCCGAAGTATATATTCTAATTGAAATCAAAACTTTGTTCAAGCTATGAAGAACATAATATACAACAATAAGAATGCATTATATATATATATATATATATATATATATATATATATATATATATATATATATATATATATATATATATATATATATATATATATATAAACCGAGTTCGATGAGAGGAAAATAGCAAGTGAAGAAAATGTGAGATGGTTGCGCAATATCATGAAGTGCTTAAAGTTAGATATGTACACCATTGGATCCCAGCCCAGTGGTCTAGAGGTTAAGCGTTCGCGAGCAAGACCAAAGATCCTGCGTTCGATTTCTGGCTTCAGGGTTGTAAATGTGCACTACCGAGGAGTCCCATACTAGTGCTTTCAAGATTCTAATGGTTATCTAACTTGAATAGACTCGTGATTTAAATGAAATCCAGTAATCTGCACAATTTAATACCAATATATATTTAAACGTTACATACTTACAATTGTAAACTAACATTAAATTGTTGTTGAGGATCTGGAGTAACATCTTTGCACTGTTCTTCATATACACCAGAAAACACTGAAGCAGCATCCGGCAGCGATGGTATATAAGGTGTAGATACTCGAGCAGTAGAACTGAAATAATATAAGATAACAAGAATATTATTTAATGTTGTGTCAGAACTTTAATGTACCATTTGATACAGATATGTGTGAACTCTAGTCCCCACAAATTACTTAAGTAACTTATTTTACTAAGTAAGCAATTATGTGCTCGCTAATGAGTTAGTGCTTATGACATTGTCCGGTTGCTCAAAATGAAGAAGAGTTGGAAGAGTTCAAACATGGACCGTAGTGGCTGAATGGGAAATCCCTTTATTCAGTAATGTGCAATGTAGAACCTGACATATATTCATTGGTTCAAATTACCATAGCACATTAACGCTAAACAACTGTATTGTGATGCTTGGTGTTCGAGATTGATGTTAATACACAAACTTTTTATTTTCAAGCCCCTAACCAGGTACTGAATGAGAAGGCTAAAAGTGATGAAGGGAGTTCATTAGAATAAACTGATTCACATGCGAAAGCACACCTCAGAGAATCAAACTTCATGGCCAATCACATCTAATTGCTATTCGGAGGTTTTTGATTGGTCAACTATGTTACACTGTCATCAGCATGACTGAGTAAAGTGTGTAATTAAATGATAGGCTGGGCGAGTATAGAGTTATAGCACGCCATCTCATGATCAAAAGGTGAGACATCATAAACGACACGCGCTATTGAAAGGAATATGTCTGGCACCTACTGAGGATCTCAGCATACACGTCCACTTAGTCAAAACGACAATCGTATGTGTACTAATAATTTGTGCACATTACAATTTAGTGTGGCAATCAAATTTTCCTACCAATTTCAATCTTCCCTTTTGCAGAGTGGGTTTGGTGTATTGTAGGAAGCCTATGTAGTAAGTGAATCGAACGGCAATACACAAAATAATTAGTTATTGATGCCAGAGTTTTTTACTGTGATCCGCATATTAAAACTGTATGAAATATAACCACGGTGAAAACCCTCAAACCTTAAGTTGGTACTTTCAGTCTTTCCATTTTCTAACAGAACTGATAGGACTGAAAGGAACACGTGTTTTATCCAATATATCTCTATCAAGTCACAGTGTTAGGCAAGCCCGATCACCACATTAAGGTAGCAGCTACAGTTGAGTTCACATAACAGATTGTAATAAATAAAATAGTGAATTAGTGTTTAAATGACAAAATATCTACATAAGAATGGGGACATTATGCAATTGTAGTAAGGGTTTTATCAATTACTCACTACAGTATAACTGGTTCCCAAATATTTTACTAATTTGATCAAGATAACTTATGGACACATGCAGGCTATTAATGAGTCATGTCGAGCAATAAATGCAATGAGAGGAGTAGAATTGAAATAATAAATTTTATTGACAATTTCAAGTATTATATGTGATCGTGTGTATTGGATTTCTAATAATTAAAAATTTAGTTTTAGTTCTACTGGATTATGAATGGTCACACAAGTACACAGGTACATTAACGTCTCGACTGTTTCTAACATCTAACTATGGAGGACGATGAGTGAAGACACAAGCCACCTGCCAGTTTTATACATAAATATTATGATTTGACGATGTCATACTTATGGACATAGTACAGTTTGTGAAATAATACTAAACCCTAACCAAATACACTTCAAGCTGAATGTATTCCTACATTACAAGACTTATGATTAAGTTTAATAAAAGCTACTCAGATTAATGATAGATAAAATAGCTCTACCCACATGGGACTGTGATCATAATCTGTACATCAGTTATCTGCTCTACTAAATATATATAACATTCTCACGGTAAACTTTTATTTGTTCTTTAAGAATATTAAGCAAGCAGAATAGCCTGACCACGAGATTATGCTCGATGATCGTAAAGGATCAATAGATGATATGACTTCTACGGAAGATTACATAGGTTAAACATTTATGCCATCCCCTTCAACTTAGGTGGAATAAGATGTAAGTAGGCTCCTTATATTGGTTAGAGTCAAAAATCTACAACCACGATTCACATATTTATTTATTTGTACAGACGAGAATACAATTTGAAAACAAAACGGAAATAAAGTCACGTAAAAATGATGTTATTCTTCAAAACTAAAACTAAAAACACGCATTACACCATGACGACTAACCAACATTACTACTCATTTTAGAAAATCAATGACCACATCCATGCCCTAGCAACAAAACCAGGAAAAATACAAACATTTCTAACCGTTTACGGAAACAGATCAAAAGGTTTTGAAATGTGAATATCCCTTGGTTATTGAAAGAGTGCATAGATCATTCAAGTAAAGAATTTATCGCTCAAAAACCAATTAAACTTAATTGTATATAACGATGATTTTTACGTAATTTAAGAGTTTTCTAAAAGTTTATAATCAGGCTTGTTGAGCTTTAAGTTTGCGATATTTCGCTACATGGAAACCCACTAATTCGAGCAGATCAATATCTTAAAGACTTCTCTTTTATGCCTTAAGTCACAGGCTTTATAAGTCAAGATGAATGGTGGCTCAGTAGCTAAATGGATAACGCGATGGCGTTTGGAGTGAACGGCACTGGGTTCGAGTCCCGGAGTGAACATCAACCATGAACTGCAGGCACATTCAGCTGACGAGTCCCAACTAGGACGAAACGCGCGTACTGGATTTCACTGCCAGCCACTATCCATCTTCGCTTATAAAGCTTGTGACTTAAGGCAATATCGAGGCCATCCGCACAGGATGCACATATGCAAATAAGAGACTGACCGATTGCAGTCCTAAACAACAATGGGAAGATATAAGCAAACAACACCAAGTAAATTTAATAGTATTTATTATTCAGCACATAAGCGGTGGATAATATTCAGATTAGTGTTTACTTTGAACCAACAAGCAAACAAATGAACTCATTATTGACGTTTTAGTAAGAGTCTGTGTAATTGTTTCATGAGATATTGGTTTAATGTCATATCATTTTCACTATAGGACTGAACAATTTAAGAATTTTATTAATCCTAAGCACTATATGAACGTATCTTCTATAACACTTTATGCAATGTGAATAACTAAGGTGATATTGCTTTCTGAAAGCCAATCTCTGTCAAATGAAGATGTGATACTATCCCATGAGCTCACTGACTGTTAGAACGAGCAATGTATGTGGGTATGTAAGTAAAGAATACTTAATAGGGTGAGCGTGATTGTCGTAACCAATGATCTGGAGGTATTGAGTGGAATAGATCAAACTCAATCACAAAGGCGTAGATCTAATTAACAGCTTTTATTTTCTTTTAAATTTAGAGGTTTAAAAATAATTTCTGTTAAAATCCTTAACTGACATGTGCTTGATACTGAAAACAGTGATTGATAGGCATAACGTAAAATTATAATAATGAAAAAATGTTTTACAATTTTGTTAAAAAGGTAATAAATTCACATTTATTGATGTAATTAGTTAATTAATTAATTAGCAATAACTTGCTTACTCTTTTTGAATTTTTGGAATAGATCTTGGTGGTAGATTTTTTATAATAGATTTATCATAGCTTTAATAAATAAATAAAACAAAGCAAACTGATCACAATAATAACAATGGTATTATTAATAATTAGTTAATTAATTGATGAGATATAACACCAACGAATAAAAAGATAGGAGTTACAAATAGCGAAAAATGAATCTCATCTGTTCAAGTAGATTAAAACATTCAATGAAAAGATTTAATTTTAGAGGCACTATTCTCATTCAAGCTGTACAATCACATTTACATGGCACATTTAATTGATAAAGAAGATTTAATGCACATGATAAGGCACGAATTGGAAGAGCAAGTGAAAAATTTCTACAATTGAAGAATAAATGGAACTCTAAAGAATTATCAGTCAACAATAAATTCATAATTTTCAATAAGAATTTTAAGACAGTTCTGTTGTACGGAGTTGAAGTTTCGGAGAACTACTACAACCATCATCAAAAAAGGTAAAGGCATTTATAAACAGTTGTCTATACAAGATACTTCAGATTCTTTGGCCAGACACTATCAGCAACGACCTACTGTGACAGAGAAAAAACCAGCTTCTAGATGAAGGAGAAACTAGGAAAAGATAGGGGACGCACTGAGGAAATAATCAAACTGCATCACGAAACAGGCTCTAGTTTGGATACCTGAAGGAAGAAAGGCAGACCAAAAAACACACTGCGCCAGGAATCGAAGGTAGACATCAAAACGAAGAATAGCACTTTGGTAACACCTTGAATGGAGGGACCGTAACAGAGCTGATCGGATATCCCTGGTCGGTGGCCTATGCTCCATGAGAAATAACAGGCATAAGAAAATAAATTCAATTGAGAACAAAACAGTTAGCATGCAGAAGTTATCATCATAACTACAATGGAGCAGATGGCAACAACTATGTGATGGCAAAGAGAAAGGGAGAGAACATGAATGAGGGGAGTTAAATGGTTTGGTTTCACAACCAAAGGACCACAAGTTCATACACCGATCCATCAGATTTTTCAGTCTGAAAAGCTTGTTCACTGCAAACACACACAAAAGTGTAGTTTCAAGCAAACTGTAAGAATACATACCTGATAAATGTGCAACATAATTTATCTGTTGGGATATTCAGGAAAGCATCCCAAAAATTATCCTGTTAAGCCTAATGCTATCCTTGGACATGAAATGGTATCATCTTATTGGTCAATGTTTGTATTGGGGTCAATTGATGAACTATCGATTAAATGCGCAAATAGGTCAATTAATGAACTCATTGATTAATGTTTAAAAATCTTCTATGACAATATCGATTGTAAATAATTGTATAAATACGCTTGACTTGTATGCTTGATTGGATCTGCCTGCCTGACTTGTTATCTGCTGTTTGTCTGTAGAATACACTTTCTACACCTTACCCAGACTTCTTGATCGGGTTAGCAGAACCGGGGACAACGAACCAGAATAGCTATCGAGTCGCTGAATCATTGATCCTTCGTTCGTTCGAGTAAGACGCATCAGTAATAGCATTCAAGCAATAACGAAACATAACATTATCTTATGGAATAATGAATGGAATACGAATTCAGAAAAAGAAACAGAACTAAGACTATATGATATGAAAATAACATAAACATTATGAAAATGATACGACAAAATGTAAAGGTGAATTGTGGTTACCAGTGGGATTTATGAAGTATATTTAGTCCAAATTCGGACTCGATAGCCAAGAGTACATGCATCCTGGTGCCGATGTCCAACGCCCGTTTCAAACCCATTAACCTTTAGCTCCGAACACCCAAAGCATAAAATACTCAAACCCCTACATATAAATAAGACACAATCTTGGCTAGAGCCATGGTCTGAGTTTATGCCTATAGCATCTATTCAAAAAATAAATCAAGGAATCATATAAACCCCTAATGAATATAAAGTTTAAGGTTTATAATGTGAACAGCTATGGGCTTCCAGTTTAAAATAATCTCATGTGGACATATTTCACCAAGTTTTGATAAACTGTAAGACAAAATGGACATTAGGAGCAAGACATTATTGGCTACTGAGCATAAATTGAAAGAAACAGCCCACTATTTATATTATATCCTAGTGAAGATTAAACTACGGGTAACTTCTGAGAACTATTAATGGACTAATATTCTATATATATTCTTATTGTATAACTATTCAGTAACTAGATTGCATATATCCATATTCCTCTTATTATAAGCTTTATTTTGACCTATAGACTATTATTATACAATTTACTATTCTTAAGTTATGTTCAGTTTATTAATTACAGTCTCCCACGTTCACAGCCATTATTTAGCTTGATCTTGTATAAATGTTATTTCCTATTTTATGGTGTAATGCTGTCTGTTTGGCTGATATATAAACCGAGTATGTTTGAAATAAATGATTCGCGTAGTGGAAGCTGTTATTGGCGTTCTGGACTCAACTGAAAGGGCTAGGAGAACAAAGGGTCAATAAGGACGCTAGGCTGCTCATAACGGTCGAACGTTACTGGTTTGACACAGTATTAAGATTGTATAAGTCGTAATTCAATTGGCGAATAAATCACATGATAATTAGCCGGCCTTAAAATCACAACAATTTAACATGTGAGTAGCTTTCTGTCACTGGTTTCTACTCTGAACTCACTGATTGCAGACTCCTTATAATTGCATCAATTGAGGTACTGCCTAGCGTATACTCTGGCTCTCTATGTCGGTCGTAAATTGGTATTCGGTATGTAATCCAGTCTGTGCATATCGTATCAATCGAGCATTCAGTTTATTGGTAGCGAGATATCAGTCGCTAGTCGTGTTATCGTATTATAGTAAGAAATTGTAGAAAACAGAAAATATTTTTATTCGGTCAATATATATCAGTTACAATATGTATTAACCAACCAGACATTCAGGAATAACAAAATGAAAATAAGTTAGATGCTTTAATTTTTTCTCCCCAAATAGAACTGTTTTCCATGTGTTCAGAGATGCGCTCAAACAAGAAGAGCAAACACTAAGTACAGTTTTACTTCACAGGAGCAGGTGAATGATAGAGAATAGACCATAAATTAAAACAATTTTGCTATTACCAACTTGAACTTTCTTAACGGTATGTTTTATAATGAATAGTGGTAGGAATGACAACGCATGTTATCAAAAATTAATGAATTAACAGGTTTATTTTATTCAATTGTTTATCATTATCTAGTAGAAACTTTAACAAATCATCTAGTTCCTATCAACTGGAAAACTAAGGTATAGACTAACAATATGTAGGTCTATTTTTAGTGTCAGTTACATTTATTGACATAAAATACGATTATATTTAAGTCCAAATTAGACAATATAGATTTTGGTGCAGTTTTATTCTCTGACTTGGATGGTTTAATTGTGAAGCTTTTATTATTCTTCCAAGCAACATAACCAGCATAAACTTCAGGTAGAAGTTTGTGCTCGACGACCAAAACATTCAGTACAGAGAACAAAACTCGACCTAAATCATCGACCTGAGCTACAAATCTCCACCACGTCATAAATATAAATCACATATCTCTATACCATAGAATGACAATTTAGATAAATATTTCAGAGACAACAATTTTAGCAGTTTAAAACAATTTTAATAAATAAGATTCCTCTCTGTGTAAGTATGTGAGATAATGGTTACGCAATAGGAGAGGTAGATTCTGATTTAAGTTCAATAGTAAGCGAAATGGCCATGTTTACTTGAATCGACAAATTCACAATGAATGTAATGAAGAAGAATGCCCACATAAACTACAAATAATTATTGTTCATATAAAATACTCTTACTTTAAAACACGTTGTGGTATTGGCAATTGATCAACGAATAAGGTTTCTTCTAATTCGGATAATGCTTCAGCATAAACCACTTTATTTGACATTTTAGAACTGAAATATTTATTTTTTGAAATTTGTTTGAAAGGAGAGAGAAGACAGAAAAGTTGTGAACAAGATAGAGATTAAAGCTATTCGCTGGTCAAATGCTGATAATAATAATAACCAATTTTTTCAGATAAAATCAATTCGACAGTTATATTCATGACATGCGATAAGACATTATTTCATTTGTCAGTTAATGAGTCTTTCTGTTGATGATGCTAAGGGCCGTAACCGATCTATGATCTCTTTTGGAATATGTACATCCTTAATGGACTGTCCCGATTATCATAAACCTTAAGTAAAGTTAGATACTGAATAACAGTAGGATCCAGGACGCGCGTTTAATCTTACTTAAGACTCGTCGGTTGTATGTACCTGCACCCGAGTGTCGATTTTTATTTCGGGATAGGATAGTTTAGAAGAGATTGCCCATAATGCTGTAAGTTTAAATGTATCCGTTTAAAAGCACACTATCATTAGTTAGCCTTTTTACATAATTCTTTATTATTGTATCAATACTAACCCGAGATCACTGGACAGTAAATAGTTTCTTCCTAGTATGAAACTTCTTAGTGGTGTGCATCGACGACCTCACTAAGGTTCAGAATCAGAACCTAAAGATCTTATGGTGAGTACTTAAACTTTAAACTACTTAGATAAAATCCACTGGTTTGCTTTCTAACACTGATTAATTCATGATGAAAACTAACTACAATTTAAACTAATCTTTACAAAACCTATTTAAGAAAACCGGTTTTTCCAAATATCATATACATCTGAAATAATTAAGCACATAACAGATACGTAGTATATATTATCCACAAATTATAACACGAAGTATGAAAAACAAAACTATCACGATAGGGTTTTTTATTATCCTTATCATTTTGGATAAGGCATCATTTAATGATACTTTTAAGCTAGTGCAGACGATAACATTGGTGGATGACAGGTAGATGAAAAATGTTAATTTGAACAGCGTGACTTTGACCAACACGTGTTGAAGTCTAAAAATATTCCTCGAAAGTCAGTCAGTCAAAAGCAACATGAAACTTGGTGCAGGTGTATATTGGTAGAATTCGTCAGATCAAATCCCGGAGTGGTAGGGGTATTGAAGTACTAGAAAAAATTAAGCATCAAAGATACTAACCAAGGAAAAAAAATCAGTGGAATAAAAAAAACAGTGATGAGTTCCGATACTTAGAAATTAAGAGCGAACGAAAAGTGGATGTATCAATGCCACTGCAAACGATGTTAAGCTACGTCATTTAGAGTCTCCAACCATTGGTTATGATGATGACGTGGACTCCAAACAGGGAATCTAAACCTTATTTATTTATTTGAACAGAAAAACATTGGTACAAAGGGGCACCAGATACATATGCGCCATACAATAATAATGAGAATGTGAAGATATAAAGAATGTAAGGCGAGTATAAGTAAAAAGAAGTACAACAATGAACAGAATTTGTGTATGATACTGAAATAACAATAATGGGAGGGGCAGTTCAATTAGTAAAAGTACAATCACAAAGAATTCTTCCACTTGAAGAGGTGACGTCTTTTTTATGGAGAAAGTAAAAAAGCTACAGCAGGACCGCCACTGGCTTCTATTCCGAGCCATATCTGATAACGTCTCTAGCCACTGTGGAGCACCATCTCTCGGACCCCAACCAGGGAGTCATGAAGAACCAACAGAAGCCAGTCACGCACAACTTTCTTTCATACCACGACACCATGTCATACACTGACTACCTCTCAGTTTTTTCCAACTGGTCCTAGAGTGGGCAAATAATTCACGACGTGGAATTCTCTGGGACGACATTCGTAGAACATGTCCAAGCCACAGAATTCGATGTTTCAAGATAGTGACACCAACTGAATTATCGTCTCTGTGCCCGAACGCACGATGCTGAACCTCTGCATTACTAACATAGTGTTGCCACTGGATGTCAGCAATCCTTCGGAGACAACGATGATCAAACACAGAGAGTCGTATAACATCCCCAACTCGGTAACTAGGTTTGACAAGCATAGAGCAAAACTGCTCTCACAGACACGTTGTTGATCCGATCTTTTGCAGCCAGACTAACATCATGACGGCACCAAACATGGCCCAGATTGACATGAGCCGCTCTGGCTTTCACTCACGCCACCACCAGCACTTGTGCAGCTACCTAGATACACGAACTACTCGACTACTTCTATCCGCTCACCATACAGGGCGAGTGCAGGATCAGGGTCCTGCCAATCTTGTAGAAGTACTTTCCACTTCGAAGGTGCAAAGCTGATACTGTGGACAGCGCTACTTATATCGATGTAAGTAGTATATGACGCGAGTTAAAAACGCAATGTCTGGCAGCAGAAGATGGAGAAAGATCGAGAAAGGAAGAGCGACAACACAACGCAATTTGTAAGAAAACGCATGAACAATGAAATGTGAGACAATTGATTGATGTTTGCAACAAGCACAGTCCAGGTTGATAGGATGCATTGATATTTTGCAAATTAACGATTTACTATATGGTTTTTCTACTTTACCAAGTAACTTTGTAATTTTGTGCTAAATATGATTCGGTTGTCCTCACCTGTGTTCTCTTTCACTACATTTGATGTCGTTGCCTCCACTAAGGACGAAGATTCCATGGCCGGAGGAGTCTGAGGACGGAGACGTGCTGAGCCTTCTGAAGGAGTTTGAGGCCGTGTTGGAGCTCGTGGGAGTGAAGGAGCCGAAGGCGAAGTTGGTGGTGCTGGGGACGCTGCTGAGAGGCAGAGCGATAGCTGTATATGACAGTTTGGACGGTGCTGGCGGAAAGACGACATGGGAGACGGTCACGGAGCGGTTACTGGCGGAGTTCGACAGCCCGGAGGACAGGGGGGAGGCACTACAGAAGTTTTGGTCGACGAGGTTGTCGGTCGGTGGTGACCCACTGGTGCTGGCTGTGGAGCTTACCAGATTGTTACGCCGTGCGCTGCCGAGTCTGGATGAGGAGTCAGAGGCACAATTGTTGGCGTCGCAGTTTATCGAGAGTGTGCCTGACACCGTTTCCAAGCAGCTGAAACTAGTGAACGCAGCGCAACCGATTTATATCTGTGAACTGGCGAAGGTGACTCGTCAGCTGATGACACGAGCAGTAGCTCCGGTCGGGTGCGAAAAGCAGGAGATAAATAATGTCGAGAAGATTGAGGAGCTGGAGCGTGAGATTTCAGTAATACGAGTGAACCATAAAAGGAACGATAAATGTTACGCTTGCGGAGGGATAGGACATTGGAAGATAAACTGTCCAACAAGACGAAGACGTTATAACGTGTGTTCTTTCTATCCTAGGAATCTGGGAGTTGTTGCGTTAGTAGACAGAAGGGCAGTTTATACGAGAGTGAACATAAATGAACGAGATTTAGTTTGTCTGGTCGATACAGGGGCAGCAGTATCGTTAATAGGCAAAGAGCAATGTAAGAAACTCAAGCCGTGTACATTAGCTGTCCACACTATAGGAGGCCATATGTTAGAGGTGTTGGGGGTATCTAACAGTATCGTAAAATTGGGAGATGCTGAGATAAATTTTCCGTTCGTGGTAACCACAAGCTTATCGAGACAGATATTAGGAGCAGATTTCCTAAGAGAAGTAAAAGCGATAGTTGACTTAAGAAGCAGTAAGATGGTTACAAAGTATGGTTCATTGCCAATACGTGAAACTAGCGAAGTGGCTGAAATAAGAGTGGCAGCGGATGTCTCGTCGAAGAAACCGAACATTAACGAGTTATGAACAAAGTATGCGAAACTATTCACTGAAGATGGGGAGCCGTATGGATTTTGACAAAGTGAAGCACGAAATCCCGATAAAGAACGATCGAGTAAATATATTTGCAACACGTCGTGTCCCGGTGCATTTAGAGGCTGAGGTAAATCGTCAGGTCCAGGTAATGTTGAAAGAAGGTATAATTGAGGAAGCGGACAGCCCATATAGCTCACCGGTACTTTTGGTAAAGAAACCAAACGGAAAGTATAGATTTTGTGTCGACTTCAGAGAATTGAATAATATAACAGACCTGAAACCTTGTGCAATGCCAACAGTGGTGGAAACATTAGATCGGCTACAGAATGCCACGGTGTTTACAGTGTTGGACTTACGGCCAGGTTATTGGCAACTGCCTATAAAACAGAGCGATCGAAGCAAGACAGCGTTTACTGTACGTGATAAACAGTATCAACTTAAACAAATGCCGTTTGGGTTGGCTGGTGCACCATTTACGTTCAGAAGATTAATGACGCTACTGCTCAAGAATCTAGATAATGTCGAGGTATATAGCGACGATGTAATTGTGTACAGTCAGACAGAAACAGATCACGTCAAGTGTGTGGAGGCGGTCTTAAAGCGAATTGACGAATTTGGACTTCGAATTAATAAGGACAAGTCGCAGATAGCGAGAAATAGCGTCACGTTGTTGGGACATAAAGTGGGAAATGGAGAAATAAAACCATTGCCGGAGAAAATCCTTACCATAAAAAATATTGCAGTGCCTAATTCGACAAGGAAGTCGAGACAGTTCCTGGGAAGAGCGGCGTTCTACAGTCGGTTTGTCAAGAACTTCAACGAAATAGCAGCACCCCTACATAAGTTGTTGAGCAACACCAAGTTTACGTGGACTGAGACTGCCGAACAAACGTTCGACCGAATCAAAAACATGCTAGACGACCGTCAGATGACGCTCGGACTGCCTGAACCCGGAAAACTGTTTACAGTAGCCACAGACGCAAGTGGTCATGGTATAGGTGCTGTGTTGAGTCAGGCTGATAGAGTGGTGGAATACGCAAGTCGCGTCGTCACACCCGCTGAACAGAAGTATTCAACGATCGAAAAGGAGTGTTCAGCAATCGCGCGGGCAGTAGAAAAATGGAGACCGTACCTTTTAGGTAGACGGTTTCACATTGAGACTGAACATAAACCCCTGCAGTGGTTGAAAACAGCAAGAGACCCCCGAGGAAAGTTGGCGCGATGGATGATACTTCTGCAAGAATATGACCTCGGTATCGGTCATGTCCCAGGAAAGGAAAACGTAATGGCGGATTACTTGTCAAGACCAGACATGGAAGCTGACCTTCCATTAACAGCATACGCGGCGAATAGTTTAAAGGGAGACCCATTAGAACTCGTCCGGCAGCACAGAGCTGACCCTAACCTTCGAGAGGTAATCAGAGTGATAAAAGAGGGAGCAGACGTAGACAAACAAACAATGGACAAGGGGGTAATAACGCTGCTTCGGCAAAAGGAACGACTGAGAGTGAACGCATATGGAGTTCTGACCTGGCAGGACGATGACGAGAATTGGGTGGCTGTGATCCCGAAAGGCTGGCGGCGAAAAATGATACACGAGTGTCATCAGGTAGCACATACAGGCATCGCAAGAACGACGGATTTACTACGACAAAGTGCATACTGACCGGGCATGAGGGACGATGTAGCTGAATACGTGTTAACTTGCCAGCAGTGTCAACTAATGTGTGACGACGGACCCCGGGTGAGCTCGAGGAAGCTGTAGGAGGCTCAGAAGGAGCCGAAGATATTCCATCTAATCACCATTCAGAAGAATATCCTAGAATTCAACGTGTAGCATCCTGATTGGTCAATGCTAATAATCCCATGTACGCGGATTGGTGGACTCTAATGATAATTTCGTTCTTACTAAAAACTATAAATACCTGACAATTTTGTATTATAATTGACATTGGAATAGTATTCCTTTCGTTAGTCTTCTGTCTTCTTACTGCGACTTGGAAGGGTTTGGTGTTCTAGTGCTCTGTTATACGCGGTATATCAGCCTTTAAGATATAACATAATGAAAAGCGATCGATACACACAACCGCCATTATAGTCAATCCCAGTAACCGCAGTCGGTGATCTATGGTCGGTGGATGTAATGGGACCGTTTCCACAGACGGCGAGCGGCAATCAGTACATGCTAGTGATGACGGGACATGCTACACGTTGGGTAGATGCCGTACCCGTTGCAGACCAACGGGCAAAAACAGTGACCGAAGTGGTAATCAGGCATATTGTAGCGTGTCACAGATTACCGAAGATGATATTAACTGACCAGGGTCCCTGTTTTGAAAGTGACGAGTTTAAAGCCCGTCTAAAGCAGTTTGGTATCAAGAGAATACGAACTACACCGTAACATCCTCAGACAAACGGGCTTATAGAGAGAAACAACCGGACGTTAAAGGAATCGTTAGCATCTAAAGGAGGAAATTAGGAGAAAGAGTTACCATTGATTTTGCTGGCGCATCGCTCCTCCATACAAGGAACAACCAAGAAGTCACCTTTCTTGCTCATATACGGCAGACAGCCACGACTTCCAATGCATAATAAGACCTGGCCACAACAACAGAAGTGGACGACAACAAGGAAAGAAAAGAGAGGAGGGAAGCAATAAGGAATGTGGAAAAGAAACAAATATCAGACATAAAGAAGGTGGGACAACAGAGGAGAACGTGGAAACCTTTTGCAGTGGGGGACCTAATAAAGTGTAGAGAGCGAAAAAGTAACATAGCAGGGAGAGCAGGGTCGGGAAATCAGATCCCAAAGTGGGAAGGACCGTACGTTATCACGGAGAGACGCGGCTCGGTTTACACGATCAGGAGAGAAGACAAGCAGAAGCGCGTAAATACTAGTCAACTGCAGAGATGGTTTCAAGATCATCATGTGTGTGAGTCACGAAAAGCGCCAAAGAAGACAGCGGTACGGCGATCAGAAAGACTACGACAACAACTTATTAGAAGGGGGGATGAGTGTGGTGCGTGCTACTTATATCGATGTAAGTAGTATATGACGCGAGTTAAAAACGCAATGTCTGGCAGCAGAAGATGGAGAAAGATCGAGAAAGGAAGAGCGACAACACAACGCAATTTGTAAGAAAACGCATGAACAATGAAATGTGAGACAATTGATTGATGTTTGCAACAAGCACTGTCCAGGTTGATAGGATGCATTGATATTTTGCAAATTAACGATTTACTATATGGTTTTTCTACTTTACCAAGTAACTTTGTAATTTTGTGCTAAATATGATTCGGTTGTCCTCACCTGTGTTCTCCTTCGCTACACTATCATACCCACGGGCACCAATTGACAACTGATTAAGTGAGGATTATATGACTTGAGTATTATCGCGCAATAAGAGAATATCATCCGCATACTCAAGGTCGAGGAGTCTTTCTCCGGGCAGCAGATCCACACCGCCATTACTTACATCCATCAGAGCTGTTCCGAGAACGTCGTCGATAGCAAAGTTGAAGAGGAATGCTGAGATTGGGCAACCCTGCCTAGCCCCATTGATTGAATGGAACAATGGAGAGAGGTAATTATTTGCCTTCACTCTGCCTGAGGTGTTTGTATATAGGGCTTTTAAGATGTTAATAAACTTCTTAGGCACACACTTCTTCAATAGACAATCCCAGAGAACAGTCCTGTTCAACGAATCGAAGGCAAACCTTATGTCAAGAAACACTACGATTATTGGCCTGTGATAAGTATGACGGTGTTCTAACATTTGGTGGAGGGTGAATATGTGATCAATACATCCTCGACTACAACGAAAACCAACTTGCTCTTCGTGAGTCAATCTTTCTCGGGTTTTGAACAATCTACGGAGAATGACGGAAGCCAATAGTTTGAACGCAATCGGAAGAAGCCTTAACCCCCCGATAGTTCTTGCATAGAGGATGTGAACCTTTTTTAAAGACAAGGACGATTATCGACTCATTCCATGACGTTGGTACACTGTCTAGCTGCCAAACCTTTGTGAAAAACTCAGACAGTTCCTTAACTAGAAAGTCACCATCATCTTTAAAAAGGGCCGGAGGTAAGTCATCTGGATCCAGTAATTTGTAGCGCTTCAAGAGTTGGAGTTCTTTGCGAACTTCCGCCTCATTTGATGGATCAGTCGTCACATCGAATATTTAGAGACAAAAATAACATCTTATGTTTATTGTAAATTGTCTCATATATATAATTATTACTCTGAATAAATAATATCCACTTTATTAGTTACATTATGAATTTGTATGAAATCACTTTCAAGTTAGTATAAACAAACGACTCGACTAGTGAGTGAACTAGGTTAGGGGTTATCCGCAATGTTTCCAATGTTCAGTAGATATGTTGTATCTAGCATTTTACGGTCAGTTTCGCATGGTCAAATGTATATTTTAATTAGGGATTTCATTCCAAAACTTAACATTTTTTCATCCAGCATATTATGTTGCGCCACATTAACATGTTCATTGGAGACAGGTGAGGATAACTCCAGAGATTTGAAGTGAAATCCAGAATGTAAACTACACGCTAACATATAACATTAAACCGATCAATCAACGGAAAAATAGCCAAAATTGCTGGATATAACACACTTATTGACCACTTACGACAACTTCAGCCATTAAACAGTAAATTCCGTGGTAATTTCTTAATGCACATAGAAAATCTAGTGATATCAAACATTTATTGATATATGTAGAGAAGGATTAAAAAAATATGCCTATAAAAATTTAATTAATGGAATCGATACGATTTTGAATAATTGTAATTCAAATTGTGGAAGACTGGGCAATGTTATGGGCTTATAAAGAAAGCAATCTTTAATGGGATGTTAATTTTATTGTCATATCAGTGTCTAAGAAATGATATGTAGTATGACAACAAAGTTTACAGAAACAATTAGGAATAGTATACTTTTTATCTAAGACAAAAGTGGAAGACATGTGAGTTTATTCAGATTTTTATAAAACACCAGTATAAGTAGATGCACAGACCAAATTGCGACACTACGGATCATCGTCGAACAATCAGTTGAGTGGAACTCGTCACTATACATCAACTTCATCGATTATGAAAAGACCTTTGACATTGTGGATAGGAGAACATTATGGAAACTTCTCCGACATTATGGAGTTCCTGAGAAGATTGTCAGCATTATTCGGAACTCATACAACGGACTACAGTGCAAAGTCGTGCATGGAGAACAGCTGACAGATGCATTCCAATTAAGGACCGGAATAAGACAAGGTTGTCTACTCTCTCCCTTCCTCTTTCTTCTAGTGGTCGACTGGATTATGAAGACCTCGAGATCTGAGGGACAACACGGCTTACAATGGACAGCTCAGGACCAATTAGACGATTTGGACTTCACAGATGACCTAGCCCTCCTATCCCATACACACGAACAAATGCAGTTGAAGACAGCCAGTGTAGCAGCAGTCTCTGCCTCTGTAGGCCTCAACATACACAAGGGGAAAACCGAGGTCCTCAAATACAACACGGAGAACACTAATCCAATCATACCTGATGGCGAAACTCTGGAAGATGTAGAATCGTCCACGTACCTGGGAAGCATCATCGATGGACAAGGAGAATCAGATGCAGATGTGAAGGCGAGGATTGGCAAAGCAATGGCCGCATTCCTACAATTGAAGAACATATGGAACTCAAAACAACTTTCAACCAATATCAAAGTGAGAATCTTCAATACGAACGTCAAGGCAGTTCCACTGTACGGAGTTGAAAGTTGGAGAACTGCTGCAACCATCATCAAGAATTTACAGGTATTTATAAATAGTTGTCTACGCAAGATACTCAACATCGATTGGCCGGATACCATCAGCAACAACCTTCTGTGGGAGAGAACAAGCCAGCTTCCAGCTGAAGAGTAAGTTAGGAAAAGACGATGGAAATGGATAGGACATACATTACGCAAATCGTCAAACTGCATCACGTGACAAGCCCTAACTTGGAATCGTGAAGGAAGGCGGAAGAGAGGAAGGCCAAAGAACACATTACGTCGGGAAATAAAAGCAGATATGGAAAGGATGAATAACGACTGGAAGGGATTGCCCAGTACAGGGTTGGATGGCGAATGCTAGTGAGCGGCCTATGTTCCTTCACGAGTAGTAACAGGCGTAAGTAAAGTAAGTAAGTAAAGGAGAATTAATTTACTTCAACTAACGAAAAACACCATATGCCAATGAGTCGAAGAAAAACAGGCTTCAGGAAGTAGTATGAGTACAGACCAGTTAACATAATTCGCATGTTATAAGTATAGACACAGTAGAAGTTATTTCATTACTCTATCTTTAAAAAAAAGAACTTTTATCTAGTTTCTTTCGAATCGGAAAACTGCTTTCAACTCCTTCACTAGTAGGTGAACTTGAGCCAGTCAGATATAATGGTTGGATCGAAGAAACACTACACCTAATAACCTTATTATCTCCACGACTAACACTTCTCACGGTCCTTTATCATCTCGCACCGCTGGTGCAAACGATTCAACTACGCGGAACGTTATTCCTGGTCTCCTGAAACTACGTTCTAAACTACATGTAGGAGCTTATAAAGTCCGAACACTGTGCCAAATAGGACAACAGGCTTCCTTACCTAATACTATAGGATCTCACGCCGTGTATGCTGCGTCTCCTAAACGCGTATACAGGATCCGAGTAGCGTCATTCATTTGACCTCACCATATCAAAATAAAGAACCATCTCGATTCACACTTCATGTATCTCGAAGCCCCGATGCTGCTTCCCGTGGCCTCGCTGGCGTAGGTATAGCATTGAGTCCTAGGGCAGAACTAGCTCTTTTAGAGTGGATCTCAGTAGACAGTCGTTTGTGCACTGTCCGACTGAACGGAACAGTAAGGACTCGGAAAAATAGGGACACTTGTCGTTGCCTCATCGTTGTCTCTGCCTACTCTCCCACTGACTGCAGCTCAGATGATGTAAAAGATGAGTTTTACAGAAAGCTTTCGGACCTTCTCCGAAAAGCTAGGCGCTCTGATGTAGTCATAGTGGCCGGTGACTTTAATGCTCAAGTAGGTAAACTAAGCGAAAAGGAAAGACACCTGGGTGAACCTTATGGTGTTGTGGCTCAAAGAACAGGTAATGGAGACCGTCTGTTGCAAGTATGCTCAGATAACCGCCTGTTTCTTGCAAATACTAAATATAAACATAAGGAAAAACACATTTTGGCATGGCAACCCCCGAATTCGTCCAAACGTTGGACCCAAATAGATCACATTGCTATCAGCCACCGATGGAGGAGCTCGATAGAAGACTGTCGGTCGTTCTGGAACATATGATTGGATTCGGATCATGTTCTAGCGCGAGCGCGTATTTGTCTGCGTCTTACTGAACGTAGGAAAGACACTGCAAGTAAACCTCTTAGGGTCCTACTTAATGATAGCCAAGCTAAGAATATATTTCAGGAACAACTAGGAAAACAGTTAGGCAGTCATGTATGTGATGCCCATCCCGAGGCAGCATGAAATGATATCCGAAAAGCTGTGGAAACAGCAGTGATATCTGCTAGTACGGTAAACCGTAAGGTTAGGGAGAAACACTGGATCTCAGCAGCATCTATCGCACTGATAGATGCTCGGAAACTCACTCCACCTGGCTCTGAACATAATGAGAGGAGTCAGCTTAAGCACAAGCTGAAAAGAAGCCTACGCAATGATCGCGAATAGTGGTGGGTAGCGAAATCAAGAGAGATGAAAAAGGCAGCGGCAATAGGTAATAGCAGACAATTGTTCAGACTCGTTAAGGAAACCGGAATTAGGAACCCGACCGTTAGCGAAACAATCTCAGAGAAAGATGGACGTATTATTCATTCTCAATCCAGGAGATTGGATCGATGGGCAGAACACTTTAGGGATCAGTTCAACTGGACTTCAGCCACACTTCGGTTTCACACGATCTCTAGTCAACCTGAATGGCAAGTTAATGTAGGTCCTCCGTCCCTTTACGAAGTTGAAAAAGCCATAGGAAATCTGAAACGAGGGATAGCAGCAGGCCCTGACAGGTTTATCCCTGAGATTTTTAAGGATGGTAGTCCAGTATTAGCAGTGAGATTAACTGAGGTCTTAGGTAGAATTTGAGAAGTGGACATAATCCCATCTGACTGGTCTCAATCACTGATTGTGCCAATCTATAAGAAAGGACAAAAGTCCTCTTGTGACACTCACAGAGGAATCAGTTTGACTAATATAGTATCTAAAATATTAGCTTCGATAATACTTCGACGCTTAACCAAAGCTCGTGAAGAACAGACTAGAGAAAATCAGGCTGGTTTTCGACCTGGAAGTGGTTGTATAGATCAGATATTCACACTACGTCAGGTTCTAGAACACAGACACACATTCAGACGCCCCACAATGATAGTATTTCTCGACCTTAAGGCGGCATTCGACTCTGTTGATCGTGAGGTTCTATGGCAGTGTTTGTCACTGAAAGGAGTACCAAAGAAGTACATTAACCTCATAAAGGCTCTCTACTCGAACACAACTGGTCGAGTGAGAGCTTATGGTGAACTGTCATCAGAATTGATTACCTCAAGTGGTGTTCGTCAGGGCTGTCCACTCTCCCCATTCTTGTTTAACTTTGTCGTTGACGTACTTTTAGAGATAACACTCTCCTCATCTAGATTTCCAGGGGTTGAACTTCTACCGGGAGGTTCACTTGTTGACTTAGAATATGCTGATGACATAGTTTTATTTGGTGAAGACGCTGACAAAATGCAGTCTTCTGACCACTCTAAGCAACAATGCAAGCATATTTGTGATGCGATTCTCCCCCTCGAAGTGCAAAATGTTACTTCAGGATTGAGTAGCATCGACACCCGAACTAATGATAGGGAGTGAAGTAGTTGAGCGTGCCGATCGCTTCACTTATCATGGGAGTCTCATCAGCCCTTGTGGTCTGGTGTGTGACGAAATCTCAGCATGGATACAGAAGGCTCGACTAGCTTTGGCCAACTTGCGTTATTTATGGAGTAGGTGAGATACCCGTCTACCAATCCAAGGACGGGTTTACTGCGCAGCAGAACTTTTCGTCCTACTTTATGGCAGTGAAACATGGCCGGTAAGAGTAGAGGATATCCGTAGGCTACTAGTATTTGATCATAGGTGTCTTCGAAACATTGCTCGTATATCATGGGACCATCGAGTAAGTAACGCAGTTGTTAGGAAACGGGTTCTAGGTAAGGATGGCAAATCAATTGATGAAGTAGTGAAACTTCATCAGTTGAGGTGGCTGGGACACGTGTTACGTATGCCCAACGACCGACTGCCTCGACGTGCTATGTTCAGTGGTATAGGAGTAGGTTGGAAGAAAGCTAGGGGCGGCCAAGCCAAAACATAGCACAAGTCCATGAAGTCACTGACAAGTGGACTGAGCCATGTTGGTAGGTGTAGACTACCTGGTTGGGGACCACGAGATGATAGCAACCTATGGTTAGACACCCTGAATGACATGGCTCAAAATCGTTTGCAATGGCGCAGGTGCATCCACTTTTTGTGTTCTCCCAAATTCTAATCTTCTGAATTCTTCATGTCCCTTTTTCCTCTCCCCAAATTTATTTCACTGGATTATACTCTTTAAATAACATCTCCAAACGCTAATGTTTCCGATTACTGCTTATTCTCTTGCTACCTCTACCACTACGGGATTTGAATGGACAACTGCATCTCTGTGCTAATGTGGTGTGGCAACTCGAACTGATGTACGTGCGCACGTATGTGCGAAGTTCTACGTTGTTGCTGACCGACTCACTACAACTATCATCAAAAAGGTAAAGGCATTTATAAACAGTTGTCTATACAAGATACTTCAGATTCTTTGGCCAGACACTCTCAGCAACGACCTACTATGACAGAGAAAAAACCAGCTTCTAGATGAAGGAGAAACTAGGAAAAGATAGGGGACGCACTGAGGAAATAATCAAACTGCATCACGAAACAGGCTCTAGTTTGGATACCTGAAGGAAGAAAGGCAGACCAAAAAACACACTGCGCCAGGAATCGAAGGTAGACATCAAAACGAAGAATAGCACTTTGGTAACACCTTGAATGGAGGGACCGTAACAGAGCTGATCGGATATCCCTGGTCGGTGGCCTATGCTCCACGAGAAATAACAGGTGTACCTAAGTAAGTACTGACAGTTATTATTTCACTGTCATTTATTTACCGCTCATACTTTTTAATAAAATTAACAGTAAACAATCTTATGTTCCTGTGTTGTAATACAATCTAAAAATCAATGACATAATACATTGACAATTGTTAAAAAATAATATTTACAACTATGAATATGTATAGATATATTAACCAACAAACAAACAGACAGAATATAATCCTACCTGATAAATGGTCTGAAGAGAGTCCATAAAATTTTTATACCAGTAGTAGGATGTACAATGTAAAGTGTTTTCAAATTTTTACGAAAACTGGAGAGAGAGAGAGAGAGAGAGAGAAGGCAATAATAAAATCATTTTAAATAAATTATATGGATCTGATAACGTCAACCTGAAACTAATATTATGAAATATGAGAAAAAAGATTACCATTAACTTAATTAATTAGGGTATTTTATTTTCAAATATTACGTGTTGTATTTTTGAACTCGTCTAGAACTAATTTTTTTAGTAATATAGTCTTCATGTAATTAATCCCTAATGTAATCATTTTACATAATTCAACAATTCCATAAAGGGTACTCTCTACTACTGATAAAGTAAATATCAATGAATTAACGGAAATAATATATCACCATTCAATGGATAGTTGGATAATTGACGTGCTAATCTGATTATATGTGACTAGTAGGCATAAATTGCAGTATTGCGTTGGGTTAGGGTTTATTATTTTTGAAAGGAAGTGATAACAAGGAATTAAAAATATATGAAACAGAAGTCTTAGCGGTATAACTTCCAAGCCATGGGATTAGCATTAAATCCAACGTCGAGAATTTCGAACAATATAAATGAAGACATTAAGAAAAGACAAATATTTACCAACATCCAGAGTTCCTAATAGGACGAAACGCGCGTTGTCGATTCCACTGCTAGCTAAATTCTATCTGTTCTATATCCATGGAATAACATTTCCTGCCATTATTAAGATATATCTCAGTAATCTACCAGACCAATAATAACTACTCAGAGGGAGAAGTTAGAAGGGATTCAGAAATATCCGAATAAAATACATAATGTACAACTAATAAAGCCTTCTGTTAGTAAAGCGAAACATGTCAAGTATTTATAATGGTGAGATCATTAGTAAATCAAGATTAAGTGATCTGAGGTGGTAGTCGATGACATGATTTGAACCCCCAACTTACTACTATATCTTTCAAGATATTGATTAACTATGAACCAAGCCTAATTTCTTCCCTCTTCTATGAGCTCATCAGATTACTACTACTAAATGGTCTAAAGGTAACGAACTCGTCGTAAACACTGAAAGTCACTGATTTGGGCTATGGAGAGAACAATTGCACACTAGCGAGGAGTAACATTTCAAGATCCAATAGTTATTCAGTGCTCCCTGATTTGTAAAAATTCTATTGTCGCTATCAATCGGAGATAAAAACCAACTCCAACGTAAACTAATCTACAAAAACTATAGATAGACCGAATTATTCACCATATTTATCCGATTCCAAATGAAAATAGGCATCGTTTATAGTCCATCAAAAGTGAAAAAATAACGATGAAATGGTGTTGGTCATTCAATAATAAAATAATGAGCAATTTACTTGCGCCCAAATGTTCTATAAGCTTGAACAAGCCATTTAAATTTAGGTCGATTTTTGTTAGTAAGTCCGAAGTGGAAGTAAATTAGGACGTAATCAATACTGACATATTGTTCCAATGTTTTAGTAATATACCTAAAATAGTATATATATATATATATATATATATATATATATATATATATATATATACATGGAAAATTAACATGGATTATTAGAATAAGTTCAGATATACACGAATAAGTAAATTGCTTTACATTCAAAGATTTAAAAGGTAACAAGAATAATAATCCAATATTAAGAGAATTACCACACATTAAGAACAAAGTTGTACACAGACTGAGTGTTAATATTATGGATAGATTATCCCACAAGTACTGAGATACTCATGTAGTGTAGGCTACTTATGTTGACAGATATAAGTGGTACGTAACACCAATCGGAAGTGGACTGTCTACCAGCAGAAGGTTAAGAAAATTGAAATGAAGAGAAGATAGAAGGAAACTGAAAGCAATCAAGATAACAACAGGAATGAAGGAACAACGAAGCTTGTAAGAGACAATTCAAAGATGTGCAAATGATGTACGATTTCCACATTTTACTAAACCGCTGTGCGATTGAGCATTAAACAATAAATTGGTTTTCTCCACCTGAGTTCTCGTTCACTTCACTCATAAGCAG
This sequence comes from Schistosoma haematobium, assembly GCF_000699445.3. Taxonomy (NCBI): domain Eukaryota; kingdom Metazoa; phylum Platyhelminthes; class Trematoda; order Strigeidida; family Schistosomatidae; genus Schistosoma; species Schistosoma haematobium. The sequence goes on from NC_067195.1 coordinate 11,694,035, forward strand.
TTTGTATTGATCAAGAGGGGTTAACTGATCAGGCCTAGTAAACTAACAAAGGCAAATTACCGGTTATTCCAAAGTTTAATATGCACTGTAGTCAGGTCAGTCATATCCAGTGTAAAGCTTGACAATTATGTAAGTTATGTAGTGAATGAAGGTTTGCTGGGGAAGACAAATCTATTATTTTATGCAAAGTTACACATTCCCTTTGTAAAATATGAACATCATACATCAAATACATCATCTGTACATCTTCCTTGAGTTGTCTTTACACATTCCATCATTCTTCTAATTCTGTCACTATTCTGATTGCTTTCCGTTTTCCTTCCTGTTCTCTTTATTTCAATCTTCTGCTGGTAAGCATTCCTGCTACATACTTATATCTGTCCACATAAGTAGCGCACACCACGCTCGTCTCCCCTTTGATAAGTCGCTCTTACAGTTGTACGCTCGCCGTGCCGCTTTCTTTTTCATCAGTCTGTGACTCATTCCTCGTCGAAATATCGAGCCCGCTGGCGTGCTGAATTCCGTAGCTGTCGACCTGTTGGACCATCTAAGTCCGAGCATTCGGGACGTCCAACGCCTCCTCTTCATTGACAGCGATTGCTATGAAAGTTCTTTCAAACTACCCTCCTCAATTTAGCTATGAACAAGACCCTGGGTGAATGATAATCGTGATAATTGTATATGTGTACTCGATTTTCGAGACACAGTTTTACCCAAATACTAATAGAAAATTAATGTTATTATTTCTCCGAAAGTCACAAGACACGCGCTTTATTTGACAAAAGAATTTGACTAATTTTTAACCAATGTAGCGCATTTTAACTGAACACAGAAATTTGTGTACTTAGCCTTCGATCATAATCAGTGTGTGTTATAGATACTATCGGCTATTAAAAACCACAAATAACTGTAATGTAGTCCAAACTCAGCATTCGATAGTTGATACTCGAGTTGAGCCACACAACGTTATTTTATAAAAATGTTTTTCAAGCTCTAAAATAATTTATGGGAACTAATCAAGTTATTGAGCTTTTTGAAAGTCATAAACTTTTCCGAACAATTATTGGTCAAAAACTGAAAGAATCCGCTGCCTAAATCACAGTTTTATGCTCATTGCAATTGGATTCCTGATAAGTTTATCATATGTAACGATGGTGTTTTTCCGTTAATGAAAAACCTAACCGATCAAATTCATTATATAGAATCATTAAAGTTCGTATTGATTCATACAAATAAAACAGTCTGTTAATGCACATACTTCTCTCACACACACGTAACTGCATTAACAAAAGCAATGATTTGAAAGCCTAACAAAAATTTGGTTGAAAATGGCATATATATATATATATATATATATATATATATATATATATATATATATATATATTTGCCATCATATGAAAACTGCACGTTTCATTTTAGAATGTCTGCCTCAAACAAGGTAGTGGTCTATTGTATTGAACTATTTACTTTGAACAAATATTTAACTTAGTATCTGATGGACAACAAAGGTATTTACAATATTCTAGTTACAAAAATAAACAAATAAACTGGGTTCCACATAAGTTTAAAAAAGTAAGAAATCTTTAAAAACGAAGGAATTTCTAAAGATCGGTCACAGGGAATAAAAGCGGCAGTGACTTCGTGGTTAAGAAACGAGACTTCTGACGATAGAAATGTATCTGGGTCCTGTATGAGTTTCATATACACAGAACAAAGAGACGAGATTTTAAAGTCCTGGACAATAGATTGCATTCCCCGGCTCGACAAAAGATCCGAACACTGTTAGCAGTGCGGCTTTGGAGAACCAGGAATAACATCCCCTGGACTCTAATTACTAGAATTAGTAAGGTATAGAAAATAAGATGAAGCCATAGGGGACGGATTAAGTGTAGGGAGAGAAGTATAAGGAAATGAAGAGGGGGTTTGATTGTGGATAAGGTGATCTCGAGAGTTTTTGGATAGGAATACCTCAGGTTATCGAGCTTTCTGTTAATAAATGATAACCCTTACGTATGAGGAAAACCATGATAACATTCCCCCAATTCATATTTCCATAATGATGGTTGTTACTATTTGATCAGTTGTTCTTACTGGTAGTTGGTAATTTTACTGTCTTAATTTCATGTTTTGTTGTTACATACAGAGTTTTTATACTTTGATACTGTCTTCTTAAATATCAAGTTTCTCAAAAACCATACTCCCGTTCACATCTTACAGTAAAGTCAGTAGTACGATTTCGTCATCGGACAGTAAGTTGCAACACTTAGTTTTACCTCCTTTTAATCGACTCCCATATAATGGTAGGACCGATGATTCCAGTTAATATAGCTTGATCATTATAAGCAGACCCGAATATAACATCAAGAGAACAACGACGGTAACTTACTTGTATAAAACGAGTAAGCCAATCAGCAGTAGTGCATCGAAAGGTTTAGCGTCAATTACGGAAAAAGCAGTTGGCAGATAATAATTGTAACAAATGTATAGAATTATTTTCTCAAACAGATCCTAATACATACATAACACTGTTCGATTTAGTCTTCCCCAGGAAAAACTATAAATTACGGATTTGTGTGAGAAGAATGATGCTATTTCAGAGATGTAAACTGCACAAAATAGTAAATAGTTATCATTTACTAAAAAAGTTGAGCGGTTAACCAAAATTCATCTTTCCCTTCAATATTACATCTTAACAAGTTAACTAACTGGTTAATTAATTGACTCATTCGTCACACTCGAAGTGTGAGGGTTAATGATGCTACCTGTTTTGTCAAAAAGAAGCAGGCGGTGCGGGATTCGAAACCGCAACATGGCTAAAAGTTGAACGCCTTTACTACTGAGCCATGGACAGTGAGTAGCGTTGAGCTTTTACAGACTGATTCATTTAATTCCAGGTTCATCAAATAATCATGACTTACATTAGAAGATGTTGATGATCAATTAAATCAGCTGCTGGTAGACGACAAGCTGAGAAAACAATTATTTTACGACCGAGTTTATCATCTCCTGCACCTTGTAATACACCCAGCCGAGAAATATCTGGATAATCAGAATCAATTACATCTTGAACACTGAGCTCCTATAAGTAAAAGAAGAGTAAAAGTTTCAACATGCTACGATAAAAATAATTACTTTAGAACATTGATTTTTCTGGAAAAAAAGTAGCTTAAGCAAAATACAATAAGTATATAAAATGGACAACATATTATCGTAAAACTAGTTGTATAATATTTGGTGATAATACCTCAATGAACTTGATCATTTAAATTTATTAGAAGTATAAAAATTCCCTGATCAGTCAGTAACCTATAGTTGAACGATTAAAAATACAGTCGTGGTGGAATATGGCGAAACTAATCGAAACATTTATAGGTTAAAAGAAGGGATACTGTATTGAACAGGAACACGAGTGGGGACAATCGAATGTATTTGACAGAAAATTACAGAACCTGTTAAAACTTAACAATCATATTTTACTTACGCCTGTTACTACTCGTGAAGGAACATAGGCCGCTCACTAGCATTCGCCATCCAACCCTGTACTGGGCAATCCCTTCCAGTCGTTATTCATCCTTTCCATATCTGCTTTTATTTCCCGACGTAATGTGTTCTTTGGCCTTCCTCTCTTCCGCCTTCCTTCACGATTCCAAGTTAGGGCTTGTCACGTGATGCAGTTTGACGATTTGCGTAATGTATGTCCTATCCATTTCCATCGTCTTTTCCTAACTTACTCTTCAGCTGGAAGCTGGCTTGTTCTCTCCCACAGAAGGTTGTTGCTGATGGTATCCGGCCAATCGATGTTGAGTATCTTGCGTAGACAACTATTTATAAATACCTGTAAATTCTTGATGATGGTTGCAGCAGTTCTCCAACTTTCAACTCCGTACAGTGGAACTGCCTTGACGTTCGTATTGAAGATTCTCACTTTGATATTGGTTGAAAGTTGTTTTGAGTTCCATATGTTCTTCAATTGTAGGAATGCGGCCATTGCTTTGCCAATCCTCGCCTTTACATCTGCACCTGATTCTCCTTGTCCATCGATGATGCTTCCCAGGTACGTGGACGATTCTACATCTTCCAGAGTTTCGCCATCAGGTATGATTGGATTAGTGTTCTCCGTGTTGTATTTGAGGACCTCGGTTTTCCCCTTGTGTATGTTGAGGCCTACAGAGGCAGAGACTGCTGCTACACTGGCTGTCTTCAACTGCATTTGTTCGTGTGTATGGGATAGGAGGGCTAGGTCATCTGTGAAGTCCAAATCGTCTAATTGGTCCTGAGCTGTCCATTGTAAGCCGTGTTGTCCCTCAGATCTCGAGGTCTTCATAATCCAGTCGACCACTAGAAGAAAGAGGAAGGGAGAGAGTAGACAACCTTGTCTTATTCCGGTCCTTAATTGGAATGCATCTGTCAGCTGTTCTCCATGCACGACTTTGCACTGTAGTCCGTTGTATGAGTTCCGAATAATGCTGACAATCTTCTCAGGAACTCCATAATGTCGGAGAAGTTTCCATAATGTTCTCCTATCCACAATGTCAAAGGTCTTTTCATAATCGATGAAGTTGATGTATAGTGACGAGTTCCACTCAACTGATTGTTCGACGATGATCCGCAGTGTCGCAATTCGGTCTGTGCACGACCGATCCTTACGGAATCCAGCTTGTTGATCTTGAAGTTGGGCGTCTACTGCGTCTTTCATCCGGTTCAGTAACACTCTGTTAAAAGATTTCCCTGGTACTGACAGTAATGTGATGACTCTGTAGTTTTCACATTTGCTCCTCCCAAATCTTTTTAAATAGAAGGTGAAGCATGTTTGTAGTTACTTCGATGTCTGACTTTAGTGCTTCAGCTGGTATATTGTCGGGTCCTGCTAATAATCATATAGTAATATTTAATTTGCAAAATGTCCATCAATTGTCTCAAAATGACTCAGACTTCCTTGTTCTTGCATTTTCATACAAATTTCATTCTGTTTCTATTCTTTACAAATCGATCCTCATGTCTCTCTGCTGCCAGACATTCTGTTCCTGACTGACGTCATATACCACTTATGTCGATATAAGTAGCACACACAACACAATACTACTAATTTCCAGGTCATATTGAAGTTGAAATGCATCTTGTGCTTCATTGGCTGAGTACTTACAATTGGTTGGTCGATAAGCAATTTGAATGAGCCCACTATAATTGGAAGTCATACTACTTCAAAGAACCATGGAATGTGACTGAATTTAGTACTGTTAAACAAGAGTACAAATATGAGTGAGGTTAGTTTATCTGTGTTAATCATATTGACAAAGGAAGCCACTCAAGACACAACCTCTTTTAGTCATCCTAAGAATAATACTAAGACAAATGCTAATGATTGTACATTAGGTGGTGAGTAACACTTGTAAGACCATGCTATTTGTATTGTGAATATGGTCATCAAATGCCCTAGTAAGGCCGAGAGTGTAGAGCGTCAGCTCTCCATCTCGAAATGCTCTCAAGTGGCCACGTGCATACAACCAGCCAGGGAAGTCCTACTCACTGCCTTCCCGTGGTGGGGGTGTTGTTTACCAAATTGAGAGGATGAAAACCGGATGTCCGGCGCTTTACCCGGGTTTGGTGGATAAGGAGGGTCCACTTAGGGTAGTTGGAAAACCCCGATTCCAAACCAATGGTGCACATGAGCTCCAGAATCCTGAAGGAACAAGTGGTGTACGAACCAATCATTGGTCACCGGCTACCATGTGACTGCATCTGCTGACGTTGCTCCACTGCCTTGTGGATTAGATCTTTAGGTGGAAGGCTTCGGGTATGGCCTCCTAAGAAAACCACCTGCTTCTGTTTGGGCAACCGTGCAGTATTCCAGACCTCACACAAATCGAATAATTTATGTGGAGCATATCTATTTGGTGTCTCCTTGTACCAATGTTTATGTGTATAAATTAATTAATTAACTGTGAATATGTGTGAGTCAAAATCTCTGCATGTATACTTTCCAAACAACAGTAAAATTTTGCATTTCTCTGAATATAAAATAAACATACGCAACCATTCATTTTCTGTGCACAATGTTGAAGTTCTTGGTAGTTTCTACTTGTAAAATTATGTTAAATAAATAAATAATTATTTATTTGAACAGAAAAACATTGGTACAAAGGGGCACCAGATACATATGCGCCATACAATAATAATGAGAATGTGAAGATATAAAGAATGTAAGGCGAGTATAAGTAAAAAGAAGTACAACAATGAACAGAATTTGTGTATGATACTGAAATAACAATAATGGGAGGGGCAGTTCAATTAGTAAAAGTACAATCACAAAGAATTCTTCCACTTGAAGAGGTGACGTCTTTTTTATGGAGAAAGTAAAAAAGCTACAGCAGGACCGCCACTGGCTTCTATTCCGAGCCATATCTGATAACGTCTCTAGCCACTGTGGAGCACCATCTCTCGGACCCCAACCAGGGAGTCATGAAGAACCAACAGAAGCCAGTCACGCACAACTTTCTTTCATACCACGACACCATGTCATACACTGACTACCTCTCAGTTTTTTCCAACTGGTCCTAGAGTGGGCAAATAATTCACGACGTGGAATTCTCTGGGACGACATTCGTAGAACATGTCCAAGCCACAGAATTCGATGTTTCAAGATAGTGACACCAACTGAATTATCGTCTCTGTGCCCGAACGCACGATGCTGAACCTCTGCATTACTAACATAGTGTTGCCACTGGATGTCAGCAATCCTTCGGAGACAACGATGATCAAACACAGAGAGTCGTATAACATCCCCAACTCGGTAACTAGGTTTGACAAGCATAGAGCAAAACTGCTCTCACAGACACGTTGTTGATCCGATCTTTTGCAGCCAGACTAACATCATGACGGCACCAAACATGGCCCAGATTGACATGAGCCGCTCTGGCTTTCACTCACGCCACCACCAGCACTTGTGCAGCTACCTAGATACACGAACTACTCGACTACTTCTATCCGCTCACCATACAGGGCGAGTGCAGGATCAGGGTCCTGCCAATCTTGTAGAAGTACTTTCCACTTCGAAGGTGCAAAGCTGATACTGTGGACAGCGCTACTTATATCGATGTAAGTAGTATATGACGCGAGTTAAAAACGCAATGTCTGGCAGCAGAAGATGGAGAAAGATCGAGAAAGGAAGAGCGACAACACAACGCAATTTGTAAGAAAACGCATGAACAATGAAATGTGAGACAATTGATTGATGTTTGCAACAAGCACTGTCCAGGTTGATAGGATGCATTGATATTTTGCAAATTAACGATTTACTATATGGTTTTTCTACTTTACCAAGTAACTTTGTAATTTTGTGCTAAATATGATTCGGTTGTCCTCACCTGTGTTCTCCTTCGCTACACTATCATACCCACGGGCACCAATTGACAACTGATTAAGTGAGGATTATATGACTTGAGTATTATCGCGCAATAAGAGAATATCATCCGCATACTCAAGGTCGAGGAGTCTTTCTCCGGGCAGCAGATCCACACCGCCATTACTTACATCCATCAGAGCTGTTCCGAGAACGTCGTCGATAGCAAAGTTGAAGAGGAATGCTGAGATTGGGCAACCCTGCCTAGCCCCATTGATTGAATGGAACAATGGAGAGAGGTAATTATTTGCCTTCACTCTGCCTGAGGTGTTTGTATATAGGGCTTTTAAGATGTTAATAAACTTCTTAGGCACACACTTCTTCAATAGACAATCCCAGAGAACAGTCCTGTTCAACGAATCGAAGGCAAACCTTATGTCAAGAAACACTACGATTATTGGCCTGTGATAAGTATGACGGTGTTCTAACATTTGGTGGAGGGTGAATATGTGATCAATACATCCTCGACTACAACGAAAACCAACTTGCTCTTCGTGAGTCAATCTTTCTCGGGTTTTGAACAATCTACGGAGAATGACGGAAGCCAATAGTTTGAACGCAATCGGAAGAAGCCTTAACCCCCCGATAGTTCTTGCATAGGTGACGTGAGTCCTTTTTAAAGATAGGGACGATTATTGACTCATACCATGATTTTGGAACACTTTCTAACTCCCAAAAGTTTCGTCCTCTCAAATTCGTAAACAATACCCCCACCACAAAAAAGTAATGAGTAGGACTTCACTGACAGTGTCTGTATACGTGTGGCCACTTGAGAGCGTTTCGAGATGGAGAGCTGATGCTCCACACTCCCAGCCGTACCAGGGCCGCCCAGAGTCTCCGACTATTGGTTACGATAGTCGCGCGGACCCCAACCAAGTAGTTTGTATCTACCAACATGGCTCATACCAGAAGTTAGTGACTTCAAGGACTGATGCCACGTTTTAGTCTGGCCACCCCTAACTCTCTTCCAACCATCCCCAACACTTGTCAGCATTGCGCGTCGTGGTAACTGGTGTCCACGCATACGCAACACGTAGCCTACCCATCTCAGTCGATGGAGATTTACAACCCCATCAACTGATTTACCATTATTCCCTAATATCCTGCGTCTAACCTCACTATTACTTACCTGGTGATCCCAGCAGATGCGAGCAATATTTCTAAGAGATCTGTGGTCAAATATTAGTAACTTACGAGTATCCTCTACTCTTAGTGGCCACATTTCTCAGTCGTAAATTAAACCAGAATGAACTGCTGCGCAGTATACTCGTCCTTTGATTGATGAACGGATATTTCGCCTTCGCCATAAGTCACGTAAGTTGGCAAAAGCCAAACGAGCTTTTTGAATCCGTGCTGAGATTTCGTCAGACACTCACCCATTAATCTGATCAGACTTCCAAGATGAGTGAAGTTATCCATGCGTTCGGCTACCCCTATCCCTATCCGTAGTTCAGGTGTTGACGCAGACCAGTCCTGAGGCAACAACTTGCATTTAGAGGGGGAGAAACGCATCCCAAATATCCTGGCATTGTTGCTGAATGCTACCAAAGGACTATGTATTTTATAAGCGTCTTCATCAAACAGAACTATGTCATCTGCGTATTCTAAGTCAGTAAGTGGGCCTCTTGGTAGGAGATCAACTCCCAAATATTAAGACAACGGGAACGTTATTTCCACCAGTAGGTCTATGATGGATTTGAACAAAAATGTAGATAGTGGACAACCTTGACGGACACCACTTGAGGTTGCAAAATCAGATGACAGTTCACCATAAGCTTTGACCCGACCAGTAGTGTTTGAGTAAAGAGCCCTTACAAGGTTTATGTACATTTGTGGTACACCTTTCAATGACAGACACTGCAGCAGAACTTCTTGGTCTACGGAGCCAAATGCTGCTTTTAAGTTGTAGTGCCAGTTATTTTGTTAAGCCCATATATCTTATTCTAGTTTTCGAATAGGCCAATATATTCATTCTACTCGAGTCACATTTTGACCTTGTTAATTATTCGCTTATCAGCCCTGACTGCTTTTGCATGAGTGTATGTGTGCGTACACTTCTTATCCCATTCATCACATGTCTGTAACTTATTTTTGTGTGACTATAAACATTGATTAACGCTTGGTTAAATGGTGCTGGCTCACACGCCTTCTCCATTACGCGTTATTTCGCTTCGCTCTCTTCTATTCGCTTCATCCCTCTGATTTCCTGTCCAGATCAGTGAGTGTACAAAATATAGGCATTCGAAAATCTATTCTCGCATTTGACTTATTTAATTTCACTAACGCGACCTAAGTCAGTCATTACATACGAGGATTGACGATATGTATATCTCAATAGCAATCAGAAACGATCTCACTGGAGTCAGATCCCGGGCCACTAAAAGGTTATGAACAAGGATCATTGTCGGACGCCGATAAGCATGCCTTTGTTCTAAAACCTGACGAATGGTGAACATGTGGTCGATGCAGCCACGACCAGGTCTGAAGCCAGCCTGATGTTCTCGTGTTCGCAGTTCACGAGTCTTTGTTAGGCGTCCAATAGTTATTGAGGCTGGTATTTTGGATGCTTTATTAGTCAAACTAATCCCTCTACGGTTATCATAGCATGATTTTTACCCCCTCTTATATATTGGAACAATCAGTGATTGTGACCAGTCAGATGGGATTACGTCCAACTCCCAGATTTTAGCTGAAATATTAGTTAACCTAATCGCCAAAACTGGACCACCATACATGAAGACCTCTGGAGCCAATCCATCAGGACCAGCTGTTCTTCCTTGTTTCAGATTAGCTGTTGCTTTTTGAACTTCAACTAGAGTTGAGGGAGCTACTCTAATGTTCCATTCAGGCTGTTTGAGAATGATGGGTAGTCGTAGAGTAGCTGAAGGCCAACTGAACTACTATTTGAAGTGTTCCGCCCATCGTTCTAAACGTCTAGACTGAGAGCGGATGAAAGTGTCGTCTTATTCCGAGGTCGTCTCACTTACACTTGACTTATTAATTCCAGCTTCTTTTATTAGTCTGAATAGCTGTCTGGTGTTACCTACAGCCGCTGTCTTTTGCACCTCTTTTGCTTTCGTTGCCCACCACTGCTTAGACTTTTGGCTAACCTAGATCTATAATCAGAAAGGGGTTTTGTGGATATTATAGTGATTTAATAGTCGAATTCATGAGTCAATTAAAGCCAGACCATCATGGAAAATCTGGATCTGACTTGTTTTAGCTCTTTATTGTGTTCACAGCCTGATGGGATGAGTTTACGAGAATCTATCAGTGCAATAGACTTAGTAGAAATCCATTGGTTTTGCGGAACCCTTTGGTTTAAATCACCAATAGATGTCGCTGCTGTTTCCACAGTTGTTCGTGTATCTTCTCAATCAACATCTGGGTTAGCCTCGTTTTCAGAATTACCTAAGTGTGAATTCAGTTGTTCATGGCATCTACTTTTGGCTTTCTCGTCACTGAGTTCAACTCTAATGGGTTTTCTTAATGTGGTTTTTCTGTGTCCGATGAGACGCAAGCAAATATGTGCTCGTATTGGAACATGATCAGAGTCTAAACACGTATTCCAGAACGAGCGACATGCTTCTATCGAGCCTCTCCAACTGACTGATGGCAATATGGTCTATTTGAGTCCATCATTGGTTTGTTGCACTGGATCCGCCATGTTAGACGTTGTATCACCTTATGCTTAAACTTAGTGCTTGCTAAAAATAAACGATTGTCTGAGCACAGTTGCAGCAGACGATTACCATTATCTGTTCGCTGAGCCGGAATACCAAAATACCCACCTCAATGTCTTTCTGCTTGGTTTAAGCTACCTACCTGGGCATTAAAGTCACCTGCTACGAGTACTATATCTGAACGTTCAACTTTATGAAGAAGTTCAGAAAGCTTTCTGTAAAAACCATTTTTCACTTCATCCAGATTACAGTCAGTGGGAGCGTAGGCAGAAACGACGAAAAGGCAACTACGTTTATCTCTATCCTTCCGAGTTCCTACGGAGCCGTTCAGCCGAACAACACATAGACGACTGTTAACGGGGACCCACTCTAATAGTGTTTGTCCTACCCTCTTACTGCGTGCTATGCCTACACTTGCCAGTCCACGAGAACGAACCATCGGGTCGCCAGAGACACGAAGGGTGTGTCTCGTCGGCTCTCCGTTTTGGCGAGATGAGATTAAGTGAGTGACCGCACTAGGACCCTGTATGAGTGTTTCGGAGACACAGCATAAATCAATGGTACGAGATTCTAGGGTTTTAGCCAAGGAGGGCTTCTGGCCGATTTCACACAAGGGACGTAAGTTAAAGGCTCAAACGTGTAGTTTGGAGCGAGGTTTCAGTAGACTTGAGACAGTGTTTCGCGCACTAGAATCGCTGGCCATAGTGACACTTGAGGAGGAAGTCAAAAGAGGAAGTTGAAAGTCAAGGTAGGAGGAATAATAGGAATTAAAGAGGGAAATTGATTATGAATACAGTGATCTTGAGTGCTATTAGAGGTATGAGGGCAGTTATCACTTCCCGGTTGCCCACGCTGTGGAAGAGTTCTAGAGGTACCTGAAATTGAGATTGGGTAGGAGGTGGTCTTAGCGACCTGAGAGCGTGACTGCAGTGCCCAAGGGACAACTGCTTGAGGCCGGTTACACCTAACCTTTTTGTGAGTAATTGTTGTGTTAGCTCCGTACTTGTTGTGACCTTACCACCGGAGACGGAAATCCATGGGATAAGGCAAGTTGTGCATTTTTAGAGTCGACTTTTTCCAACACCACCCTTCCCTGTGGGAAGACAGCATCGCTGTTATACTGGTTGTCTGAAGGAAACATCTTACCTCTGTACAGTCAGCAGTACGACTGTTGTACAAGTCCTTTTTAATACATCTTCATATTACAGCTCTCGAATTATTAATCTTAGTAAATCCGGTGATACTGATGATCCCAGTAGGCCCCAGTGTAAAAACTTGGTTAGTGAGTGGAACAGATTTAAGAAAGACGAGCCACCTTGAGAGATCGGTAGGTGTCGATTGAGTAAAGATGTTTGTGAATTGGGTGGTCAGAGAGAGCACCAACCAATTACGAATCTTTACAGTAAAAGTACTCATGAGTCCGTATTGCTACTGACCATGGTAGGGAATGAGGTAGCAAACGTAGAACTAAGGTATCGTTATAGGGAACCAATGTCTTATCGGAAGTTTATGAGTCAGTTCGAAATCTACGCGGCTTTGAAGGTGTATGATGATGGACTACTTTCATATCTCATGGATTGTTGTAGCAGGTCTGAGGAGTTATTGAGGGTTGCGTGATGTCGGGACCATCTGAAGACTATTGTCGACACCGCGAAATACCTAGGTGGCTGTTCAAACAGGCTCACAGTGTCTCATGAGATGAACAAAGACTTATTCAATGGAAGAAACGTGGATTATGACAATCCAGGAGCCCTATCAAATTTGCTTATTACAATGGAAAATCGTACTACGGAGTTAAAAAAAAAAGAGCTACACAGTAGATTTGAACTCTTTTGGGGACTTTCGAAATGGGCCAAGTAAACAGAAAAGCTCACTGATAATGACAGGGAACCTATTTTCTTAGAGGGTAGGGAGTTCATCTCACCACGTGCAAGTTGCTCAAAGCTGTTTTGGTCAGTTAGCAGCCTTTAATAGGTGAATACATAACGCTAGGATGAATTGTTTTACACGATCAATTGAACCTAAATAGATCGAGGCTTATAAATCTCAATACGCCACATATTCGGGAAATAGTAAGGCCGTCAGTTGCTGGCTTTACCCGTGATTGCAGGTAAAAGCAAAGGGGTTTGGCTTTGTTTGTCTTAGACTAGGCCGTGGGTTTGGAGGACATGGATACAAAAACTGTAGTGGGTGCAACCATTGTGAAGGACATCGCCGTTTCTTTTCATATCAAATGTTAACGTAGAGGGTTCGAAGGAGGAGAATATGACCGACAAGTGTCGCTGTCTCATCGAACCACTTCATACAGATGTGAATTTGAGGTTAATATAAGTCTGAAGAACTGGCCACAGTTGGCTAACTTGCCATCGGGTAACTTTAGTAACGGAGAAGTCCTATTACTGGTTGATCGTGATGGGTCAGAGGAACATTGGGTTTTGAAACAGCGGTTTGCAGAGTGAGGAAACTTGGGTGGCCAATCTTTGGAGCCCACGTTTTATTGGAAGTACGGTATGGGCATCATCTAAAATCATGTCCATCAATCCCAGTAAATGGAAGATCGGCTACATAGAATGTATTATATTGAGTTTGCTAACGTCTCCACATTATTCGCGTCGCTAATTCTCCATTTTCTAGAATTCTTTAGCTACTCTATTGGTCTAATCACGTAGTGTGACAAAAATTGAGTCGACGTATTCCAACCAATATCCAGTGGCCGAAAACTGGTGCCACAAATTTATTACTAACAACTTTAGATGGAAAACGAGGTGGATCAGAAACAGTTAACAATGTAGAAAGCAGGACAGAAGTTGACCTTTTGAGGTTGATACAGTTCGCTAACCGAAGGAAATATATTTTAGAATGGACGGAAACATTACCAAATAGTCTGTAAGTCATGGACAGTGAAGGCACAGTACAGATGAAATTTCGATAGACCAATGAGAAGACGGAGTTTATCTGAAAGATGAAATTACCATAACGCAGTGCTTCTGAAGCAACTAATTTATTAATCCTACCGTTTATGTACTCAGTTTTGAGTTACAATGTGTGTGTGATGACTAATCATATTAACCGATTGCTTAAAGCAAAGTAGATTTAATGGTTTTAAGTAGTCGTCATATCACTAACTAGAAAACACTTAGGATAAAACAATGTACAAACCAACAATAAATATCATGGGAAAAAATAAACAATGCCGAAGTTCACTTCGACAAATGAACAGACAGTAAAGGTAAACACGCAGACAAAATAAAATGATCAATAGAAGAAATGGCAAAAATCGATGTTAATGGTTTAAGTGGTGTTTACCAGTATTCGAATATTCTACTGCTTTTTTAATTATTTTATGCATTAGTTTGTGTAAAAAAGCAATGAAACTGTATTTACCAGTACTTTAAACAAAGACAAGAAGCCCTTATTCGACACTAACAATACTTAAACAATTCACTAGTGACACAACAGCAGCGATATTGAACCACGTAGCTTAATTCAACCGTCTGACTTATACTGACACAATGGTAAGAACAAGGTGAAAAAATTGGGACAAAACAATCAAGTTGACTACTTCTATTGATTTTGTTAAGATTCTCATTGGTCTTCACAACATTGATTTGCGCACATGACTTTTTTCTTTCACGAAGAAATATCTAGTTTTTTTCTTTTTATATTACGTGCTACATGACGACATGAACATACAACTCTACAAAACACCTGCATACTAAACCTACAATCCTTTTAATGCAAGTTAAAAGTAAAAGTTAATAATATTTACTTGAAATTAATATTGTTTAAATAGTATAATTCAGTATAAATATAGATTATTCATTTTTATATTAAAAGCTATGATAGCTAAGGCTCCTTTATAATGTAACTGTGTACTAATGATGTAACTCACCAAATACAGACTCGCGTACTTGGCATTAAATCACATTTTATGCGTAGAGGCTATTGATACTAGTGTAGTGAACGAGAACTCAGGTGGTGATAACCGATTTATTGTTTAATGCAAGATCGCAGTGGCTTGGTGAAATAAGAAAAATATACATCAAAACACATCATTTACAAATCTTCTTTGAAATGTTTCTTACAAACTCCATCGTTCGTTCGCTCCTGTTGTTATTTCCATTGCTTTCAGTTTTTTTCTCACCTCATTGTTTTCTTCCTTTTTCAGTGAGAGTTCTACTTCCCATGCTTAATACATATTTATAATATATGTCCGCATAAATAACACACACCGCACTACTACTCAGTTTCCCGAATCGAAGTAGGTAAAGCAGGACTCGAGCCCTTGGTCTGATATTTAGAAGTCGAACGCCACAGATTCACTAAACTATGGGCCGAAATATACCGTGTGAAAACTAATGACAACAGAATAATTGCCCGAATTGCAGATAAGGCACAATCCAAATGACTTATTAATAAATGTAAATCAAGTGGTGCCCAAGTCCATGGATCACAACGTTAAGTAACGGCGAAAAACCAATGAGTAGGTAAAAATATATTGCGTATATTTATAAAACCACAATGGTTATGCGAACTAAAACAAAATATAAGCTGTGCTAATCACAATACTATTTTCAATTTAGGGAAGTCGAATACATTTTAGTTAATAAATACAATTTAATACTACACATGAATAGATCACTCCTATTGAGTTGAAACCATACATAACCAAAATTTATAAGCAAAAAACGTTAGTGAATGATTCTCAAGGTGAAATTAATTTTTGATACATTCTAACCAAGGACAAAATCGTAAAATGTAGAAAAAAGTAGTGCCTCAATAAATGGCATGAGTTTAAGAACAAGCAATGGGAACTGGATTAAAATTGTAATCAAGCAGTAGAGTTATTTCATTTTAGCCAAAACACGCGGTTTATAGATGGAATTCACTACCCTATAACTGAAAGTTGCCTTTCTATGCTACTGGACCACAACAAAATGTATTCATAGGTAAGAAACTATCGTATGAAACCCAAGTAAGCAATGAAACGGATAACCCACTTTCTCTTTGAAACAGTCACGAAGATATTTAAAAAAAGACGCTGCCAGTACGGAATATTCATAAGCATAAAATGAGTCAGTAATTGATTTAAATATATACTAACGATAGCCATAGATGAACATATGTGGAAAGAATGGGGAGGAAATGGAACAAAACTAAATTTACTAAGGGTGAAAACTACAACTGAACTACTTGCCTTAGCTGCGCATCCAAGTTCACGTTCAAAGTCTTCGTCGATTAACCCATCTGGTGTCATACGACCAGATTCAAACAACTGTTCATCGGACGAAAACTCTATCAAATAGAGAAAGAATGTGTGTACAAAAACGCTATTTAGGAAAGAATTTGTGCTTCCGATAGTACATGTGATCAGTCTTTATATAGTCAAACGATTACTATTGATTATGAATTAATCTAATCCTATGAGGAGAGACAATCACATGTTTGTAGGTTAGATAACAACATTCTACAAAAACGACCCACAATAAGTAAATTTGAATTTTTCTACACGATATATAACATAGTAACAACATACGTAATAATGTACCAAATAAACCCAACTAAGTTGCTGAGGTTCAGTGGCACGCAACTAGTTTCTTAAGCCAAGTTAACTGTAGCGGTGTTTAAAACAGCTTACAGTAGCATCTTTAGTGTTGAACCACAATTACAAGGTAAAATGACCAGTTATTCAAGATTCGAACGATACTCTACCCGTCTGTCAACAGTCTCTATTTTTACTCTTCGGCACAATCTGTTCAATATGAAAGCAAAACAACGGTTTGTATATTATTATTGTCTAAAGTATCCACAGAAGGCCACATAAGTTCCACAGACCTCTTCTAAAGGTTACTTCATCTTACAATAATGAAGCATTCTGTTAAACTATCCTTTCCTACTTATTAAAATGGTTGGGGTGCGCTATTTACACTTAATTTTCTTCTAACATGCGTTTTTGTGGTGGACTTTATCATAAGATAAAAGCAATTTTAACCAGCTAGTCATGAATAGTCTAGTTTCCCTTTTTTGTTTCATAAAAGTATACACACACAAAACCCCTTCTGATAATAAAAATATAATGGACAAATTTGGTAAACAGCTGGATCCAACATATAATCTGTGTAATATTTTACGATTGCGGTGTTTACATGTAGTATAAATTTAATTAAAAGTTGGAAATTTGTATTTGGTCTAAAATGTCTACCAATAACTTCTCGCGCATAACAGAACAAACGAGTGAGGAATATCTTAAGGTAATAAACAAAAATGGAAAGTCAATAGTTGGAACTATGAATCATCAAATGAGGTGCGTGAGATGTGTTCTGAAGCTTTAACTAGACGCAAAATAGTATTTAAGTATTTGAACGATGACGAAAGCCAACATTCTGGAGATTATAGTCAACAAACTGACTTCACCGTGGTTATCAAAAGAGGAATTCTATCCTCCTTCATAGACTGATGAGGCCAGAAAACGAGAGCACTCAGACAGAATTACGCTACATTCTAGGTCGTAGTTAGTATTAAAATGCCCTAGTGAGGCCGAGAGTGTAGAGCGTCAGCTCTCCATCTCGAAATGCTCTCAAGTGGCCACGTGCATACAACCAGCCAGGGAAGTCCTACTCACTGCCTTCCCGTGGTGGGGGTGTTGTTTACCAAATTGAGAGGATGAAAACCGGATGTCCGGCGCTTTACCCGGGTTTGGTGGATAAGGAGGGTCCACTTAGGGTAGTTGGAAAACCCCGATTCCAAACCAATGGTGCACATGAGCTCCAGAATCCTGAGGGAACAAGTGGTGTACGAACCAATCATTGGTCACCGGCTACCATGTGACTGCATCTGCTGACGTTGCTCCACTGCCTTGTGGATTAGATCTTTAGGTGGAAGGCTTCGGGTATGGCCTCCTAAGAAAACCACCTGCTTCTGTTTGGGCAACCGTGCAGTATTCCAGACCTCACACAAATCGAATAATTTATGTGGCGCATATGTTTTCGGTGCCCGTTTGTACCAATATTTGTGTTCAAATAAATAAAATGAAGTATAGCAATAACTTATAACCCCGGATGATCATTCTAAAAGACTCCTGGTGGAAACCTACCAGTCCATATGATTCTATTTCCACTGTTTTGGAGTGTTCAGGGGCCCTAATCCTTACCCACAGTTGGAAAAACAGATTTCGACCTTCTTACCAAACATCCATTTAGTACGATAAAGCCATATAGTTAGTGATAGCCAGTTTCAGATACCATCACGGTTACCTAGTCTGAAAGCGAACGCTTATTTAAACGCATAAACACTGATACAAGGTGCCAAATATATACGCCACACATGATTCGGTTGGTGTGAGGGCTGTAATACTGCCCAGGCGCGCAAACTGAAGCATGATGGCGCATCTTTCCCCAATAGTTTGACTAGCACTTAACTATGTGGTTCACGACCAACAGAAAAACTGGGAAGTGGAGGTACAGAACAAAACCAAAAATAGGTGACAGAATCAGTAATCATAAAAAATCTAAAAAACCACTTGAATTCGAAAGCCTCCAAGAATATGACGAACAAGTTTAAAAAAAACCCAAACATACCTTTTTCAGCAGCTAGTTCCAACTCAAATTCATCAAACTCCATCTCCGGGATTTCGAACTCGGAACAGGCGGAATGAACAGGCATATTATCATCGTATTTGCTGTTCCGCCTTGACGACTCGCCTACACTAGACGCCGTCTCTGCATCATTTAAAGCACTCCACGGTGCCTTTTGGGTGGTAAGGCCGTCGTCTGAAATGATATTAGACTTTCTAACTGTATTATGACTATCAGTAGGAACGTTCCGTTTGTTCTCTGGGTGTAACAGACCTTCGCAAACAGTACTCGTCACTGCTGGGTCTGACTCCATTTTATCCAACCTATAAATCGTTTAAAAACAGGAAGAAATCTGATCATGAACATAAGAACAGTGTAAAAAGTGAAATCATTTGTGATAAAATTTTATTAAAGACTTTTACAAACAGGAATCTAAACGACGTTTGGCAGCAACTAGTCGGTCAAGATTCTGGTAGAGGTCAATTGCTTTATCGTAAGTGCATCCTTCATATGGTAATCCCGCGGAAATATGTGATAGGTAGTTGATGTGTGAATTCATTTCCGTCTCTACTTCCTTAACAACTGTTCGGAAGTTATGTGTGCAACTTTCGACTTGTTTTACCGTTGGTTTATCTCTTGAAAGTTCTTCGAGAGCACTACCAGCGTGCTGAATAATTAGGCTTATCTTTCTCTCAACTTCATCGAGCTTGTTAAGGCGTGATTCAAGGGAAGCCTCGCCTTGACTATCTTTAGAAGTGCCTAACATAACTCAAGCAACCTTGTAGTTTAAACAGACCGGGGTCGTCAGGTTATTACAAATGCATATGGAAGGGCCATTAGAAGAATCCATATACAATATATATCCAATATCTTTGTCACGAGCTTTATGGATTGAACAAAGTTTTAGGTTTTTCCCTTATTGTCTTGGTACGGTTTCAGGTCTTTAGTAATCCTCAATAGGTTCAAATGGTTCAAATTGTTGTGGACGGAATAGAAAAAGCTTTCACTTAACAGGACTCCGTGTCTAGTAGCAGGGGATAAAGAATAACTCCAGGCAGGAACCTAGGTATGTTAACGATAAAAGAAGAAAAAGAAATTGGTAAATCATAGTATGATACTATCCTTAGACTTTAAGAATAGATCAAGTTGCCTCATAAAGGACTCCTGAGAAGTCGCTTGGACTAGCTCGGCCGGCAGCGAATTCCAGCATTTGACAACTCTTAAGGAGTAGAAGTTGTGTCTACAGTCCGTTCTGTTATGTCGTGTCTCCGATTTCTGGGTGTTACCCCTTAGGTTGGTATTGAGACTAAGCTTAAGTAGGTATTTAAAAAGATTTCCTGAAGTGTTAAGGATACTTTAAGCCATCAGAAGGTCACCTCCAAGACGCCTATACTCTAATGGGCAAACGTTAAGTGATTGGAAGCGCTCTTCATAAGATTTAAATTTGAGTTCTTGAACTGATTTCATGGCTCGCGGTTGGATACGCTCCAGAGTGTCCTTGCCGTTTTGAAGTGAGGGAGGAAATACTGTTTCCATACTCTAAATGGGGACGGATAAAACTGTTTAAAAGTTGGTAAGTTCTTCCGTCAAACTGGCCAAAATGCGCTTTAATGTTACCAGTGCAAGGTCTGCTCGAGAGGCATTTTTGTCACAGTTAGCGTAAGACTTCAAATAGTAGGACTCCTAAATCTTTTTCGACTTGGGATACTACTAGAGTGGAGTTTCTTAAGTTGTAACTGTAGTCTGCGGCATGTCGCAGATGAACTACTTTACACCTTGAAGTGTTAGAGGTAAGTCCGTTGTCGTCTGCCCAACTTTGAAGTCGAGTCCGATTCTCCTCAAGTGTCTGTATATCGTCTTGGTTGCGTATCTCTCTCCAAAGTTTCATGTCATCAGCAAAAAGTGGTAAGTCTGGCGATACCTGTTGAGGAATATCATTTATATAAATCAAGAAGAGAAGAGGTCCTAGTACTGAACCCTGGGGGACCCCACCAGAACATTCCATAGCCTGAGACAAAGTGAAGTTAACCCCGGCCTAAAAATGTCGATTTTTTAGGTATGAAATGAGCCAATCAATTAGAGGTGGTATGAGCTTATTGATAAGACATCTATGGTTAACCCTATCAAAAGCTCTTGAGAAATCAAGGTAACTGAAATCAACCTTCCCCTTGTAATCCAGGATGTTTGCCCATCTGTCCACCGCAGCCAGCAGGTTAGTTACACAAGAGTAACCCTTGCTGAAACCATACTGTTAGGCTGAAAAGAAGTTTAGGGATAATAAATCGTCGTGTATACCATCGCATATCAGGGACTCCATGATTTTTGAAGGTATAGAGAGAAGAGCCACTGGTCGGTAGCTTGAAGGTTCGCTGCGTCGACCTTTGAAAATTGGTGTGATCTGAGCCAGCTTCCAATTTTCCGGTAGTTTGCCTCGGCTTAGCGAGTGTGAGAACATCACGCTAAGCGGCGTTGCCAGGATTGAAGCTGCTTCCCTCAGTATAGCAGAATGGACCATATCTGGGCCAGGAGAAATGTCTTTTCTTAGGTGCTTCAGTTTCCCGAACACCAAGTCAACGCTCAGGTTCACTACGGAAAGTCATATGCAGTTGCAAATGAAGCTGTCATCAGTATACTTGAAGTGGATCGGTTGCAATGTCCAAGAGTATTGTTCAGCCAAAAGGTTAGCGGCGTCTTGTGAAGTATCAAAATAATTAAGTAACCTACCACAGTGAAGATTGTAACTTTTGTAACAATTTGATCTTCTCTGGAAGACTGACATGCCTCATGTAACAAACTGTTATTTGAGAATAAATCATTATTATTATGATTAGTCTTTAATTATATATACATTCCTTCAAATCACATCCAGGACATCTAGATACATATATCGTCTCTCCTGATGTCTATAGATCCTTCGGAAATCCAGATCTGTCGCTTAAGAGAGTGGTGGGAAGCTATATAAACACACTGATCAGTCCCCATCGTACTCTGATCTTTCTACAGCTACACTAGACACGCACTATTTACTTGGGCATGACGACTCCCTACAGTGAGTCTCGCTTATAGATTTACAATCAACCACAATTCTTTCGAATCGACATCGTGCAGTCCACTCAAAAGTGTCACTTGCTGTGAGCAGTTTTTGGAAAGTGTGGCTGTACCCAACCATTCAACAAACCCACGACCGGACACTCTATAGCGCCTCACAGATTGCAAGTACGTCTGTCTATCACAAACAACCCAGCGACGTAGATCTCGACTACTCACCCAGACATATACTCCATTCGTCAACTAAGTATGAACAAGATGACCACCCTGACAATTTTGATATAAACTCCAATAATCTCACCAGTTGTAGTTCTAAGAGCAGTGAAATACAACTTGGCCTCACCCAAAATATTTAGGACTTATTACCGTACAAATATTTGATCAGTGTTTCAGGAAATCTTGGTCCCGGAATTATAAAAAAACACAGAGGAAGTAATTGACCATATATCGTCTGAAGTGTTGAAAGACTACAGTGTATGAAGAATGTTATTGTGTATAATACACCTGATAGTGCGAACGTAAATTTTGCCAAAACTACTTTACTTCAAGAATGTGGGTTGTCACATTCTTAGTCTGTTACAAGAAGATTACGTAAAGCAGAGACTGAAGCCTCTTGTCCTATTCTATTTCAGTTTGGTAGTATCACAGAAACCAATCGCCTTCTTAATAGTAGGCCATTGCTGAGGCCAATTCCAAAATTTAAAAGATTAGAATTGTCCATGACAGGGCTGCTAACCAGCATCGAATCTTCAATGAACTATAAAGTTATCAACCTAGTTTATGTAATAGAGGCAGTTACAACGTTGGCTATTGCACAAATTCTAAAACACCATTCTCTACCCCTCCTAAACACGGAAGCACGTCGCATTTTGCTACTGGTCCTAAAAACAAACTACCCTCTGACCACCTTTCCTCAACTAGCCATATTAGTAATAAAATGAACGAACATAAATATGGAGCCAAAACTCCCACTTCTTCCTCTTCTCATGATAAACCAAACAATTCACTGGGTTTACTCATCGTACGTGACACTAAGGTAAATCACTGCTCAATCTGTACGAAATAAGATGATTCACATACGCACCCTGTTACTTTGAAACAACTCTTCACTTGTTTTGATAACGGAAAGTTGTTTGTTTTCCTATGTCACAGAATCATACCTCCAAATAGACACCTATGAGCTCTGCTGTTGTGATCGAGTCAACAAGACGGGTTGTGGTTGTCTTGTGCATGAATCGAAAAATATGAGAGCGGAAATCCATTGCGATGACATCCTTAGCAAACTACCTGATTTGATATGGCTTACTGTACATACCCATGAATGTATAATACTAATCGGATACATAAATCGAACTCCTAATACTCCTAGTTCAACTGACACTACTATCAGTGTGTCATTTGTTAAGGCTGCCTCGCTTGATTTTGCTTACAAAATTATTTGTGGTGATTTCTCATAATCAACTGGAAGACACATTCTGGCCCATTGTGCTTTGTAATCATACCTAGGTCCTGAGACATCACTGTTGGTAGCATGATGTACACCTGCCTACACGAAATCACAACATTATTGACTTGATATTCTCTCACAATGTCACATCAGCATCGGTGGTAGTTGGCAAAACGTTTCACAACAGCGATCATAAAATAGTTCTCTGCGTCCTTCCGATTCTTGACAAGTGCAACAAGTTCAAGACAATAAATACGCCTTTTGAAAATAGAGATTTCGCACACGCTGACTGGGAAAACTTCAGATTTCTAATAAAGCATTCTGACTGGAGCAGTTTCTTTATCTGTGATAACCTGTTAGAAACATTGTAAATATTGAATACCACCACCAAATCTGCACTAGACACTAATATTCCCTGTAAATTTGGTCTCAAAACAATTACTCCCTATATCAACCAAAAGACTAGGTCCAAGCTGCGAAAGCCAAAAAGGATGTACTATATATCAAGAGACTCCAGTGCCCTGCACCAGATATACTCTGTGCTTGAAGGAGTGCAGTGTCAATACAACAGACATCAACAAGCAGAGGAACGTACTGCGCTCACTACTGCATCTCAAACCCAAAACGTGTGTCATCTTGAAAAACGCATAAGAATGAATGCAGACCACAACATGCACTCCATACTACAGGATGGTGTGACGTATTATGACCAAACTGTCATCTGTGAACTCTTAAATGGATGATTTTCCCAAAATGGGGATACATTTTGATGTCCCAGATATTAACATGAAGTGCATTAGCAAAAATCATCTTAGTACCATTAACTTTGATCTTAATAATATACCCGCCGTCATTAGAACCCTCAAGCCGAATTCGAGTTTTGGTACCGAAGACATCTCACCGATTCTTTATAAAATTTTAGGACAGGACATACAGACGCTATTACTGCACATATTCACATTATCTTTAGAGGCAGGTACGTTTCTCGAAACCTGGAAGGCAACGTAAGTAGTCACTAAACACAAGTCAGGACCGAGAAACTTGGTCGAAAATTGCAGACCTATAAACATCACGCCAGTTATATCACGCATAATGGAAAAGGTGATACAAAATCAACTATCTGATCACCTACATATGGAAGATCTAATAGACCCGTCACAACACGTCTTCATTAGAACAAGGTCATGCAGTATATGACTGATGGACTTCTTTAGCGATGGCCAAAAGATACTGGTGGTTATACTGTATTTTGATATTAAGAAAGCTTTTGATAAGGTACCTCATAACCTCCCAATCTACAGGCTTCAATCAGTAAGAGTTAAAATCCTTCTATAGCAATGGATTAAGTCTTTTTTCATAGACAGATAAATAAATTCCACATCTACATCTCGACCAATATCCAATGTTGCGGGCTGCAATTAAACGCAACTCAATTTCGTAAATGTGCCCTTCAGCTTAGCAACTAATCAGAATGAGGCGGAAATTATTATATCCGCCATCTCCGTAAGCAATGGCGGTCGGCTTTCTTCGTTCTGTGCTTCTTTCAGCTATTTCTTTTGTGTAGCTATGTAATTTAATGTTTCGGTGTGCTAAAATGCCGCAGTTAGTGTAATGTTTTATATGTTGGTGTGAAATTTACTTCGAATCAGCGATTTTTTCTGGGTTTTTGCTGCTTCTACTCAAGTCAATGTATTTCTTCAGGCAATCTGGCTAGTCTTGTGCCATGAAATGTTAATGCGTTTTGTTCTGAGTTCTTTTTTTCAGATATCGGGAGCCAAGGTTAGTTTTGTTAGCTTAAATAAGTGTTGCCGCTGTATGGAACTCGAAATGTCGGCATAATCGTTCCTTATGTCATAACATCTTAATCCGTTATATTTTGAGCATTATTCTTTAGATATGGAGAACGGAAGTTAGTTTTTTTTAGCCAAAATAATTGTTGCTGCCGCATGTGACCGTAACTGGCCGCATATTCGTTCCCAACTGTTATTTATTGTTATCAGGCAGAATGAAAGACTTATTATTTTCTGCAGCATTATGGATTACGCTACTCCATAAACCAGTCAAACTAATACTGAGTGTCCAGTGGCTGTGGATACCAGTAATGTCTTCGAAATGATTGTGAGACCCTGGCACCTGACAAGCTTTGACCAAGTTAGAGAAGCTATCTATCTGTTGCAAAAGGTTTGTTACTGATAATACACCATCTAAAAAGTAATAGATGACTTGGACTCATTATGTTGTACGTGAAAGCAGGCTGAATAAAGAAAAGCCGGAAATTCGCTATGAGTATGTAGTGTATGTATGTTCTTTTGGCCATAAAAAGAAGCCGGAGGGCTATGGTCAGAGAGTAAAAGGGTAAATGATTATTATTATTGTTTTCAATTTTCATAGGTCAAAGTTTGGTGGTTGCAAGGCCATGTTTCGTTTACGGTATACTGTGAACCGGTTCGTCATATCGTCGTCGAGGATGATACATAACCATCCTTGTGATGAGAAGTGCTTGAAAAATGATCCGTGGTTCAGAAGACTATGTGAAGATCAGTTGAAGGTTGTTCTCCCGATGGTTAAGACTGGAAGTAGTGCTGAATCTATTGTTAAGTATGCAGAAGAAAATTTCGAAAAGACAACAACAGTGCATTATGTCAATAATTTAAAATATAAATTTGTCGGACGTAAGCTTATCCCATATATCTACGGTTTCTTAGGTTGTGGAAGTTTAAACGATGTAATTGCAACCTTACGGAACAATGAGAAATTGTTCGTTTCTTATGGGGGTGTGGCTAACCAGGTCACAAAAATAGCATTTAGCACACACGAGCGAATTGTAACGTACAAACGGTTCCCTGAAGTTGTGTGTTTGGATTCAGCATACAACACGAACAGGGGAAAGTAAGTAAAATTTTCCTGCGTACTAATTGTCTTTAGTTATAAACTCTTTCAGTTGTTTTGTACAGATAACTGCGGGCATGGTGTCTCAGTTATGTTTGCTTGGACCAAGGAAGAGAAGAAGGTTGATGTAGTATGGTTACTGGATCATTTTAAAAAGATCATGAATGGAACCAGTCAAACGGAAACGTTTGTGATGGATTGTGGAAGATCCATCATATCCGCTGTTGAATTAACGCACCGTACTGCCCACATAGCTCTATGCTCTTTCCACGTGTGTAGAACTATGTGTAAGAAGACCCGCAATCCGATAATCAAGCAGTACTTATGTCAACTGGTGCGTGAACAAACAGTAGCTAAGTTTAATCAGACACGTCGCATAATCAGTGTACGCAGCAGACGCATCGCAGACTACTTAAACAAGAACTGGATGAGTAGGAAAGAAACTTGGGCTGCAGCTTTCAATAGCAATGTCGTTACGTCGGGTAACAACACGAACAACCGGGTTGAAAGTGCGCACAGACAACTAAAGAGAAAGTTGTCCAACCGAGACGCGTTCAGTAAATGTATGTGGAAGACATTTACATGGCAGAGGCAATTAGGCAAACGTAGGTCACTACAATCCAGCTCACACTGTAGTCACAAACGCAGATACGTAGCTGAAGATTGCCTAAAGCCTCTACTAAGCAAGCTAACCACCTATGCTGGCTTTATAATCCTTAAAGACTATAAAAAAGGGGACTGATGTACATCAAGAATAGCCAGTCACCCTTTGTGTTCTTCGTAGACGGCTATCAATGTCCGGTAGTGGATGGACTTGGCAGGCTGTTCAAGATGTAGATGAAAATATACCAGCTATCCCGTCTCCAGATTATAATGAAACGAACAGACTTTATCGCACTCTACGCAGTAAAACCCACACACTCAGTACACTTTTCGGACAGACGACGGTGCAGGACACACTAAGGCAATTGATAGGTCATGTTGATGAATTAATACGCATGAGGCGTCTGGCTACAGTTTCTGAACATGGTAAGTCCACTGGTTCTTTGGAAGCCAAAATCTAGGTATCTATAAATGCGTCTATTAAGCTAGTACTCGTACTCTCTATTTCAGATAATCAATGAACATAAATCATGTGCGTCTGCTGCGTTGCCAGTTCTTGTATTCACTAAATACAGAGTTTCTTGCTATATTTCGTATAAGGGGGTGAAAACATTGAATGGGCCTGTAGTTTCGTTTTGACGGGCGCGTACCCTCACGATACTAGTGACCCGTCAGTGTAGCTAAGGTATTGATTAGAAATCCGACGGCATCCCAATAAACAACTATGGCTCAAACGCGTACCCATCAACGTACTACTGCAACACATCATGGCTGCTGAAATAGGTTATAAGGAGGCCCGGACTTAGGGGTTTACCGTTGCTTACTTACCATATGGTATTTCAATCAGAAACTAAGATTACAGGCAGTGACTATTGGGATGTGTGACTGAGTCAACTGTCTTAACTTGAAACTACTACATATCAACTAGGTGCTCACAGGCTCGCGTTTCACCAGTTTCTTACAACGATTAACTAGATAAAACGAAGTAGCATCAAGCCTATAAATTTATTCACGAACTTTAATTAACAATGGGATATGAAACAGATATTTACACCAGGTTCCAAATTACATTGTAGCATTGGTAAAGTGAAGCTGCAGTAGTTGCTTCCTTTCAAACGGCAGGGTATAAGAAGTAACCCCAAAACACTGGAAGTGGTTGTGAGACTAAAGTGGACGTCCGATATGCTTTTAATAATCTGCTGTTACTTGGGTCTCCCATAAAGTTTCATAGGGCCATAGTTATAAAGCTGAATGACCTTGTAAGATATGTGACGGCTCATTCCTGTTACATTGTAAATAAAAGATAGTAATGGATATAATCAAGAATGTTGAAAAGGTAAATAAACAAATTACATGTTTCTAAGGAAAGAATTTATGCAGCTGTGATTTACCTCGACTTCATAAATATCAGATCACGCCAGCTACTAAAACTTGTGCAAAGTACAGCATCGCACAGCTTTTATTATTTTGTTCTCACTTAAGTATTCCCATGCATCTGCGTCTGGTTTTACAGAAAGATATACAAGTTGATTTAGTATCTGGTAAACTAAAAGTTCCAGTTGTCAAAAAGACTCTTAACATCTGTCCACAGCCATCAGCATTTAATTAAGACAGAACACTCCTCACTTAAGACTCTACTGCTGTTTTGCAGGCAAATAAAAGCTCAGACACTTAGCTATCCTGCTACCGATGTTATTGCCAAGGAAATTCTTTAATGACAGTGGTCCTGAAACATGAAGTGTTAGACGTACTGTCTACAAATAAACACCAAACGTACTTAAAGCTATCTTATAATGTATAACAGCAACAGTACCAAAGGCATTTTTTTCCTATTTTTAATCAGACTGATTTGAATCAGTATATTCATCAAAAACAGGCAGCTCTACTTAGTAAACTGATCTGTTTCGCTACAGGCTTCAAGCACTATACTTAAGAATACCATAATTCTTTCAACTAAACTGAATTTTGCGACAACCAAGAATACTAAACTAAGCAAGTGTCATAATTATTGTTCCATTTACACAGACATTTTGCTAGACAGAGTCAAATGAACAAAATTCAGCCGATAGAACAAAAACACGAAATATAGGCCAGTCGAACTTACCTAAGAGAAAACGAAGGATATATATATATATATATATATATATATATACTGCTTTCATACTGAAGACAACGGGCAGTTGTCCGTAAAAACATATTTTACAGTACAACAAACCTTTCTTCAGTAAAATCATGCACTAACAGTCTATCTGGAAACGATCAACTATGTGAATAAACTCACTATGACTTGAGATATCATCCCAGCGTGCAATGGACGTACAGTGTAACGCAGTCGGACGTGGCGAATAAAAATTAAAAACAGAACAAAAATAACTACATAATCTAGTTATTTAATTAAAAATACATTATGAAATGACAAAATCTGTGGTTACTTGAACGCACAGATGACCCTGGGCGATACATTAAGTTTGCATGGTTGCGTTGCGGATATGTTCACCCGGTAAGACCTGCTATTATGCTGAAGACTTAAAAATCATCTATAAAACTAAGATTTGCTATGTACATAGTACTATGCAAGCAATCCAATATGAACTCAATAAAATGGACAACTAGTGCAAGCGCTAGAGGTTGAAGCTCAACACAGAGAAATGCGACTGGCCATGTACTTAAGACACGTCTCTTAAAAAGAACACAATGCCCAAACTGGCACCAGAAACTGGCCAATATGTACATTAATCACACCGTATTAACTTCTCTGAACATATTTCAGTCAAAGCACATAATATAAGGAAATTGCTAGGCTTCATTCTTCATGACTTTTTTCAAAATGAATCTAAAATCATTCTGTACAGGGTATGTGTAAGACCTATCGTTGAATACTGTTCGTTCTTGTTTTTCAACTTACGCCTATCCGATATACTTTGAGTGGAAGAAATACAACGGGATTTCACCTGCAAAATACTTAAGACTGACTCATTCATTGACTACAGTTCCCGATGCCATATTTTAGAATTAGAACCACTATGGAAAGTAAGGCTTAGGTCCAATTTGATTCTCTCCTTCAAACTCCTCAAAAACCTTGCTTATTTTAAACGTGATATAGTTCATGCCCAAAACCCATATAGATACGACCATCGGTGGGACCGACGTGATCTGGTACACCTGATTGCAACTGTGAGTCTGTTCCATTTTGGGATTTTTATACATTATTGCCTTATTTTTTTATTTTTTATACATTGTGATGTTTTCTTTTCGTGTTTTAGGATATCTACATATTTTTCCCTCGTATTCTCGTACCTAATATTCCCCTATGACCGAACAGACTCCTAAGGCATTTAAGATTAAGACCATGTCCCTACCCTCGTTCCGACTCATGTCCTTCTGGCCCGACAATATCGAAGCCTGGTTCTACTACGCAGAAGCCGACTTCCACGAGCACGGCGTGAACGACACACGTGCACAATTCCTCGCAGTAGTCAAGGCACTACCGCGGGAATTCAACAGGTACGTAACACCCAGTATGTTTACTAGTGATGTTTCTGACCCGAACGAAACCTTAAAACGTTCGATTCTTGAACGAGGAGACCTAACCGATCGACAAAGGTTAGATCAACTCTTTAATAACATAGACTTGCAACACGGTTCTGCGACGGACATGTTGAAAAGAATGAGAGAAGTGATAGGCCTAAGAACTTTCGACGAAGGCCTATTCAAACAACTTTTCTTGTCTAAACTTCCCCAACAGGTGCAAGCGGTCCTGGTCTCGTTTCAGAATAACGCCTTAGACGAGTTGGCTGCATCTACAGTAGACGCATCCAACTCGGCAATCGGAGGAGTCTTACAATAATGGGTTGACAACTCCTGGCAACCTTTGGCATTTTTCTTTAGACGGTTGCTAGAAACTGAATCGAGGTACAGCACATTCGGTAGGGAACCCCTAGCTATGTATTGTGCTGTACGGTATTTTCAACATCATATCGAAGACCGTGAATTCACTCTTTTCACTGACCATAAACCGCTCACCTTCTTTCTAAGCTCTCCTTCAGACAAGTACTCTCCCCGTGAGTCTCGACAACTGGACTACATTTCGCAGTTTACTTCAGACATTCAACACATCTCTGGAGCAAGCAATGTAGTTGCAGACGCCTTGTCTCGCATAACTTCCTTGAACAGTTTCCAAGGAATCGACCTTCTGAAACTCGCCGAGCCTCAAAAAGAAGACACTGATCTTCAGCACGAGTTATCCTCAACAACCCTTAAACTACGCATCAAACAGATGAGAGCAGGTAAGGAAACCTTACTTTGTGACACATCTACAGGTAGGGATCGCCCAATCGTGCCGAAACATTATCGACGCAATGTCTTCAATACATTGCACAAACTTTCTCATCCAGGTGTTCGAGCAACCATCAAGCTTGTAGCAGAACGATTTTGCTGGCCTGGCATGAATAAAGACGTGAGGGAGTGGGCACGCTCCTGTGTAAGCTGCCAAAAATCTAAGGTTATCAGACACAATAAATGTCCCTTAGGCTCATTTAAAACTCCCGATGCTCGTTTCGACCATGTTCATCTGGATTTGGTAGGACCGTTACCAGATTCGAATGGATACGTTTATCTTTTAACTTGCGTAGACCGTTTCACTCGATGGCCAGAAGCAGTACCTATCAACGACATCACTACTGAAACATTGACTCGCGCCTTCGTCGAACGATGGGTAGCAAACTTCGGCTGCCCTTCAACCATCACTACAGATCGCGGACTTCAGTTTGAATCTGAACTTTTCCGTCGTCTGACCACACTTTTAGGAATCACTCGCTTCCGAACGACCGCCTACCATCCACAAGCAAACGGGTTGGTAGAACGTTTTCATCGACAACTAAAAGCTTCACTATCAGCTGCAAACGTTTCACAGTAGACCAACGCTCTTCCACTCGTCTTACTAGGTATTCGCGATGCAGTGAAAGCTGACATTGGATATACTGCGGCTCAACTCGTTTATGGAACGACACTTCGACTTCCAGGAGAATTCGTGGATCCTTCATCCTATTCAATGAACATGGATCTAACCTCCTACACGCACAGGCTTACAAACGCCATGCGTTCAGTTAAACCTGCTTCCACTCCACCACAATCCACCGATGTTATCGTTCAACCTGACTTACGATATAGTACACACGTTTTCGTTCGTCGAGACCCGCGTCGACGACCATTCGAATCAGCATACGAAGGACCTTTCAAAGTTCTTCAACGTGAATCTAAGTTCTATATAGTCGATAAGAACGGAGCAAACGCTAGCATCAGCATCGATCGCCTCAAAGAAGCGTATTTAGAAGGAGATCCTATTCACGTCGATTTCTCTTCGGTACAATCGAACGACACGACTCCACCCATAATTCCTCAATCGACAACCAACACATGCGATGATACTCCGAATGTATCTGAAAATAAACTTAAAACGACGCGTTCAGGAAGAAGAGTAAGATTTCCAGAACATTTAAACGACTAATGCACGTAAGGCACTACCCGAAATTTTATATTATCTCGATCTTTCATTTTACGATATGGAAAATGTTTAAAAAAAACAAATCAATTTTAATTTGCTTATATATTTATATTTTTATTTCAAAAAAAGCAAAACAAAAAATAACATTATACATTTTTTAACGCAATTACTTATTCATGAGTTTATTTTCCATTTTTTCGCCGGCGTTGTGTTTTTACGCACAAACGGGTGTATTTCAACATGCACTTACATTTTCTTTTTTCTTTTCCAGGACGGCTGGGAAAAAACGATGAAGTTGTCGAGGAACCGAATTTCTCATTGCACTTTTTCTTTTTTTACTATGTTGTACCTCGGTCCCATATAGTAAGGAAAGACGACCAGATGATGCTAAATCTAGCAAGCTATCAGAAGAGTGTTTACCAATGACAAACACGCTGGGTATAAACTTCTGGCTGGCCACGTCTTAGGGTCATCACTAACCCACTAGGGCGGGAGTGACCTGTAGCGCTAAATAAATCCCCAAAATAAATAGCTCTGTAAGTTTTCGACATTGAGTGCCGACCATATGTTTTAGTGGACTCATCTAGCTGAAGACGCTCAGTCATGCATCCGTACCAGATCACGTGTGGTAACGCTGTGCTCAACATCTACCGCAATCTCTAGCCAGATTAGATCAGAGAATTCCGATATATTGGTAATCGCCAAATGCACTCTTCTGATCTCCTCGAATCTGTCTTTTGATTTGTCTGGGTGGGAACGAAATATATTAGGTGTTACACGCGCGATTTTCGAACGGGAAGTTTAGTCCTAACGTGATTTGCATTTATCAAACTTTTGCTGTGTTCTTACGCAACAAAAGTACCATTTCAGTTCTAAAGAATCTATCCTGAGCTATACGTTCGGTAGATTACTTTTTTTTGAGTCTCACTATATTAAATAGTTACCTGTGGTTTTGCCTCAGCTTACCATTCGGTTTTTTTTGTTTTTCACGTATAAACTAGTTTCAGTTTATATCACTCGTTTTGTCCATGTTTGTCCGTTTTCAGTGTGCTTTTTAGTGTTTTTTTTTAAAAGGCTTAGGCTCTTGCAAGCATCTATAACATAGTTTGCTTCAACACAGTCATGAAAAACTCATGCAAACGTCCGGGATGCCGTTTTGCTGTCACAACTGGCATGCAGTGCGACAACTGCAAAGGTTGGTTCCACGAAACATGCACAGATCTGACAGCAACTTCTTACAACAAACTCAGCAAGTCAGACCAAAAGTGGGTATGTGTCACGTGCAGCACGGACGCAGTTGTCTTGCTGAGTAACATCATTGTCCTACTGACAGGTCTTCGGAACAAGTTGTCAGTTAACTTGGATAACACTAGTAAAAAATCCGGTCGACAAACAAGAGCGTGTGACGGACTCAAAAATAGGGATGTCGACAGGCATACCATCGATGGAGCATCCATCAACACTAATGACGACGTGTTGAGGCTCAGCACCATCATTACGTCGACAGTACTAGACTCCCTAAGCAAACTCGGGTCTCCCAGCTCAGGGTCCCTGGACACAACAGTGGTTCCCAAAACCCTGTAGGTGATTCGACCCACGTTAAGAGAGCCCAAAAGAACCAGGCATCACCGCCTAAGCCAAGCAACCCAAGTGTTGCTGCACGGAAAATAACTGGTGATTTGGTCGCACAGTCTACCCCCAAGACTGTTCGTCCGGTCAATAAAGAGCCCAAGATTCAAAAACGCACACTGACCTCCAAACAACAAGTTATTAAACCTGAACCCATCGTGAAACCTGGTAAATTAACAACAGTTCGTGACGATTCTCTCATTATCATGAACCTCGTTGACAATCCTGACCTTCCTCTCAGTCTGCAGGACAAAAACGACAGGATGCTCTGGGGTGAATTGAACAAGAAGCTTGAACTTCCTAGAATAGAGCCTTTAACGGTCACCCGGCTCACTCGAGGAAAGGATTCTAAGCATCTAAATCACCCGAGGCTTCTCCGAGTAACATTTAAGAATGCTACCGACGTAGAGGACGTCTTGCTAGCAAGTCACTTGCTGAAATCAGATGGTAACGTAAGAATACTGCCCGACATACCGTACTCTGAGCGCAATATCATACGAAACATCCCTAAAGAATCTCGCGAGAAGTTTTTCCGCGGTAGAAACATAATTGTTCAAGGTATACTGGAAAATGCAGACCCTACTCAATCACATTCTGACATCAGGGAATGGAAATTCATCAAACAGTCCTTGAGGCTCAAACACATACTGACTCAGCATGTGACGAGACTAGCCAAGAAGGACGGTGACCCCAGACCCCGTCTAATGAAGATAACCTTCCCATCTTCCCACATGGCGGCTGCAGTTCTGGAAGCATTTCGTGCTAATAGACGTCGATTGCCACCTGGAATCCACATGCACCCGGATAGGCCATACGAAGCTAGGACCAAGAACAAAGGCAAGTTGGAGTTGACCATTCCACTTGTGGACTGTCTAAACGATAAAAAAACGTGTAAAGGACAGGGCCTACCACCTCGGCAAACCTCATATAGGTGGGCTACCTGTCCGTTCACATAAGGTTCATACAGAAAAACAGGACGAAGCTCACGCGTTCCAAATTGAAAGCATAAACTGCTTATATATGAACGCCGCGAGTCTACCAAACAAACTGGATGAACTACGTGAACTTAGCAACGCTAATAAGGCCCATCTGATAGGAATATCTGAAACCTGGATATCTTCTCAGTTCTCGGACCAAGAGTTAGCATTACCTGGGATGACTTTGTTCCGCAACGACAGAAAAACAGGAATTGGGGGCGGAGTAGCCATATACATAAGCTCTTGCCTGGAGGTGCACCAAGTTCACAACCCCGAGTTTAACAATCTTGAGGAATCCATATGGTGCTCTGTAAGATTGTCTAGTACTTCGAGGTGTCTAGTCGGAGTTATTTACAGAAAGCCAACTGCTGACATCGAGTACGATAGTCGTATGCTGGAAGGACTATCCCGCTCTATCCGTCTCGGTTTCACACACATCCTGATTCTAGGGGACTTTAATCTCCCTAGAGTCAACTTCGCGGAACACACGTACACTGGAGGCGACAACTCAATTGAAGCTCGGTTCTACAACCTCATCGATGACTTGGGCTTATATGAAAACGTGAGGTCGGCAACTCGTTGGAGAAACAGTCAGACACCATCGCGCTTAGACTGTGTATTCACTAACGAAGAATTCCTAGTCGACAACCTCTCAATCCTGGCTCCTCTGGGAAAGAGCGATCATGCCGTCATAGCCTTCAGTTTTGTCATCAAAACTAAGCTAAGGTATCCCAACAATAATTTGCGTTGGAATTTTAAACGGCTGAATGTCCCAGCTCTACATGACTATCTACAACAGGTGGTTTGGGATGTTCACCCTCAACTCGATGTGGATGGTCATTGGGACTTCTTACTGCACACGCTCTTATGTGCTACAGACCATTCAGTTCCTCAAACGGTTCCCAAAAGATGCAAGCCACCTACAGTAATCAAGAACCGTACCCTTCGCCTGCTAAGCCGCAAAAGGCACTGCTGGGCGGAATAAAAACGAACTAATAACGATGGAGCGTATAGGCAATATAAACATATCAGGAACATATGCACGAAGGCTATAAGAGAAGACAGGCTTCAGTACCAAACAAAGCTTATGGACAAATTCGCCTCTAACCCTAGAAGCTTATTCCGTTATGCAGCCTCTCTTCGTCAAGCCAAAACAGGAGTTTCTCAACTGCTAGGTCTTAACGGCCCGACCAACAACGATGGCGACGCCGCTAACCTTCTGGCGGCACATTACTCTCAAACATTTCAACCGGCTGACATCAACTTTACTGACGACAGTTTCATCTGCAATTCCACAGGACTTTCTGAAGTTGACCTAAGCGCTGACTTGGTGTTCCGGAAACTGCAGCACATGAGACTAGACACTTCTCCTGGCCCGGATATGGTTCATCCTGCCATACTGAGGGAGGCAGCCTCAATCCTGGCAACGCCGCTTAGCGTGATGTTTTCTCACTCGTTTAGCCGAGGCAAATTACCGGAAAATTGGAAGTTGGCTCACATCACACCAATTTTCAAAGGTGGTCGACGCAATGAACCTTCAAGTTATCGGCCGGTGGCTCTTCTGTCATTACCTTCAAAACTCATGGAGTCCCTGATATGCGACGGTTTAAATGACTACCTACTGTCCTTAAATTTCTTCTCACCCCAACAGCATGGTTTCAGGAAGGGTTACTCCTATATAACCAACCTGCTGACTGCGGTGGACAAATGGACAAGCATCCTCGATTACAAGGGAAAGCTTGACGTCATTTACCTTGATTTCTCAAAAGCTTTTGATAAGGTTAACCACTTGTGTCTTATCAACAAGCTCAAACGACTAGGTATCAAACCACCCCTAATCGATTGGCTTACTTCATACCTAAAAAATCGACACTTTAAGGTTAGGGTTAATTTCACTTTATCTCAGGCTATGGAATGTTCTAGTGGGGTCCCCCAGGGCTCAGTACTAGGGCCTCTTCTCTTCTTGATCTGCATAAATGATCTTCCTCAACAGGTAACGTCAGATTTATTACTTTTTGCTGACGACGTGAAACTTTGGAGAGAGATACGCAACCAAGACGATACACAGGCACTTCAGGAGGATCTGACTCGACTTCAAAGTTGGGCAGACGATAACGGACTTACCTTTAACACTTCAAAGTGTAAAGTAGTCCATCTGCGACATGTTGCAAACTACAGTCACAACTTAGGAAACTCCTCTCTAGTAGTATCCCAAGTCGAAGAAGATTTAGGAGTCCTGGTGCCCCATGATTTGAAGTCTTACGCCAACTGTGACAAAAATGCCTTCCGAGCAAACCTTGCACTGGTAACGTTGAAGCGCATTTTTGAACAGTTTGGCAGGAGAACTTTCCATACAATCTTCAATAGTTTTATCCGTCCCCATTTAGAGTACGGAAACATAGTACTCCCCCCTCACTCCAAAAGGACAAGGTCACTTTGGAGCGTATCCAGCGGCGAGCCACGAAATCAGTTCGAGGACTCAAATCTAAGCCTTACGAAGAACGCCTCCGTTCACTAGACCTTTACCCATTAGAATATAGGCGTCTTAGAGGTGATTTATTAATGGCTTATAGTATTCTTAACACTTCTGGACATCCTCTTAAACACCTACTTAAGCTTAGTTCGAATAACAACCTAAGGGGTAACACCCAGAAACTGGAAACACAACATAGCAAGACGGAATGTAGACACAATTTCTACTCCTTAAGAGTTGTCAAAAGCTGGAATTCGCTGCCAGCCGAGCTAGTCCAAGCGACTTCTCAGGAGTCCTTCAAGAGGCAACTTGACCTATTCTTAAGGACCAAGAACAGCATCACATTATGATTTACCAATCTCTTTTCCTCTTTTATTGTTAACATACCTAGGTTCCTGCCTGGAGGATTTGGTGATCCCCTGCTACTAGACACGGAAGCCTGTTAAGCGAAAGCTTCTTCTATTCCGTCCACAACCATTTGAACCATTTGAATATCAATCTATTCCTGAGCGTCAATTTCACTGGAAGAGCGAGCTCTCTTTGAAGTTCACGTGAATCACCCTTGTATTTGAATACTTTTCAACATTTCTCACTGTCTCGGCGGATGAAAACTGGGTATTTTATGTCTACTGAGGGATCACAGATAAATTTTAGGAATAATAGTGGGCAGAGTTTGGTACATAGTGAAACTCGAGTTTCAATAATAAACTTGGCCTTACTTATTCAACGTCTGGAACCGTCTGTGAAGTATCAGAAGATCATGGACCAAGTCATCTAGTATGGGGTGAAGAAAAATAAACAATCCAAAGTCATTCTGTAATTGGACTAATTCCAGTCTAATTATTCAAACAATCAGCATCCAGATTGTCGTCACTGTCCTTCAACGACATTGGTCTTATTCGTACAGTAATTTTCATCACAGGTGCTGATTCGAAAAAAATGACTCTCCCTTCCGATCGATTACAGCTGCTCTTTGAACGACATTTGGAGTTATTAGTCAAATTCCGCAGGCAGCTGCTAAATCAGTCATGCTATGAAGATGCGACGGAAGTGGATCTATTGATATCTGAATTACACAGTGAGCTGGAAAATGACAGCAGCCTCCATGAATCCTCGGTTGACTGTACTTCAAACGAAACGGCAGTCATCCATGATGCGCCCAGTGGTCCAGTACTTTCCATTTCAGAAACATGCCCGGTAATGGATTCGAACTCCGTTACCCCCGAAACAGCATGTGCAGACAGCAACGTATCCAGCTCACGAGAAGATCCCATTGTTTTGCCAGAAAATGTGTTTCACGCATCAACTAATAATCAAGAACCTGGTACAGTTTTGTTGGACGCGGATTACCATAATCATCCATTATCTGCTAGTGATGCTCCCCATAAATTTGACAACAATATCTCAGAAGATTTGAACTCTGATGATTTCGAATTGAATGGTGTTTATCCTCATTATCTGGTCGATTTTACTGGATTCCCTGTGCAATGTGTTTTAAATACAATCAAATTAATTGTAATTTGGGTTTATGAAGACCCAACATTATTTCGAGGGGGAGGATAGACGCGAGAAAAAATTAAAATCCGGACATCAACTCTTGATCTCCAAAAAAGGGAGGTGTTGGGATATTCAGGAAAATATCCCAAAAATTATCCTGTTAAGCCTAATGCTATCCTTGGACATGAAATGGTATCATCTTATTGGTCAATATTTATTTAACGTGTTATTTTCCTGTAGGCCAATATTGTACAATATTATTTTCTATTTTGTGGTACGTTGTGGTCTGCTTGACTGGTATATAAACAAAGTATGTTTGAAATATAATGATTCATATATCCGAGGCTGTGACTTGTGTTCTGGACTAAACTGGCTAGGTTAGACAGGGAAGCTAGGCCAATCAGAACACTAGGTCGTTCTACGTGTTTGTGCGTCTTTGGTCTGATCAATAATTCGCTACCCCTTAATCAGCAGCATTATTTTTCACAGTCATAACAGAACCAAAATGGATGAGTGAAAGCCAAAAAAAAACTGTCGATGCTTTCAAACAAAATGATAGCATAATAAAATAATAGCATTGTCCCAGAACGGTTGGCGGTCTAGCCGAATTAAGATTTGATAACTCTTAGCTGGCGAAACTAGCTGGCCATTTTTGTAAACATTTCCGTTTCTCGGGAGTAAAAAACGAGCTGGGTAAATGTGATCTTGTCAAGAAATCGTTTTTCACGAGCATTGGCTTGCGAGAATAACACCGAGTGATTGAATATTGAATGCAGAAACTTCTATCGTTCTGCCTTCTGTAGATAAAAATCGGAAGTTATCAGCCAAGAAATTAAAATCTAATGTCATACAAAACATTCTGTAGACAGCCAAGTAATAAGTTGTTATTGGGACCTTCTTATCTGAACACCAGGACAGAATACTGAAATGCCGATCGATGGCCTCTATATGACCTTGAAAGTCGTCTCTTTTTCAAAAGTACTACATATTTTCACTGACAGCAGAACTATGTACAAACAATATAAGGTAGTGATGGTTAACTTTATATATTTGCCTCACAAATATAAGCTTTCTCAAGACCTCCGGGTTCGCCGAGTTTGCAGCAGAGCACCTGCCTTTTCTACGAAATCACTGCAGAACGGGACCAAAGGTGTGACAAGATTAGAAGATTATGTTGGAAAATACTTGGTCGCCATATTTTATCCTTCGAACTTGTAGGTTTTTTTAAAAGAATTACTGCCAACAATTACAGACATGTTTTCCCTTATTTTGAGGAAACTTTGGGTAAATTTGAGGGTTTTCGCTAAAGTTGTAAAAATATGTTAGCTTTCACCAAGGT
The DNA here is from genome assembly GCF_000699445.3 of Schistosoma haematobium. Lineage (NCBI taxonomy): Eukaryota > Metazoa > Platyhelminthes > Trematoda > Strigeidida > Schistosomatidae > Schistosoma > Schistosoma haematobium. Next base: position 11,734,099 of record NC_067195.1, read on the forward strand.
TTCTGGAATGTTTTGGGAAAAACCCTAAAATGTTATAAGATCTTGCGGAAATGTTTGAAAAAACTCAATATTTCTCCAAACACTTTGAGGATTGACCACAGACCTGGGGAAATTTCGAGGTTTTTATACCATCTTTTCAAAAGACCTCCAAATTTCTTTATTTTGGCTTCTTCGAAATTTACTCTAAACAGGCAGAATGTCCTTTAAAATAGGGAGATTGGGATGTTACCAATTTCTGTACAATAATATGTATATATATTTAGGGTATACGAGATAATTAGGCAATATTGTTTATTTAGTTTTTCGTGTAAGACGTTGCAGTTATTGGCCGCTTCACTGGAAATGCGAGATCTGTCTGTGCGTTTGTTCTGCTCTGATTTTTAACCTTAATTTTATGGTCTAGTGAAAGATTGATCCTAGACAGAGCTAAACTACTATATAACATTCATTTAAGATACAAAACGTCAGCATGACACTACTTTAGGGTTTAAAATAAGATAAGGGGAGGAGACTTGAATGATTTTATGTTCGCATTAGAATGGCTTGGAACGTCTTGTCACTCAAATTATTCACTCGTTGAACTCACCCAAGTGTATTAACTTTCGCGTTGAGACACAGTGAAGCAGACCGATGCAGAATCTGAGGTGAGGTATCAAGCTGATGGAGAATATAATCGGAAACACTTACTCATCAATAGACTTGAAGACTTTGAGAAGTGCCCACAGCGCTAGAAAACGTTTATTAGTCACTGCTTTAGAACTTTCACTAATTTATAATTTATGGCTTATCATTACTGATTATTACGGGTCTTTATCCTTACAGTATTCAAAAGAAGACACAGTACATAAAACAAGACTCCGTGGTCGGGCAACGTCTGAGAATTCAGCCTAGAAACTTCCATCACAACGGTATTTTTACTGGGGTTTTACTTTCGTCTTAACAAGCTCTCCACATTTCTTCGTCTAGTTATTCATTGGGTTGACTCCTGAATTTTCAGTAGAAATTAGTTTACTAATAATTTATCGAAAACTTCCTTCACTAGTCTACTGAATTTTAAAACAAATAAATGTTTCATTAGGTTGGCTTCAGAGCATGCTATTGGAGATTGCTGAGGGACTCTGTTAAACGCTATTGCAGTGATTACTTCTAAGTTAAAAAAAATAGAATGCAGATTCAGATAAATCATCGTTTCTACACGAGAAAAAGTGTTTGCAATAACTTAATTGTTTTATTTGAAGGGCATGAAAAGACATATAAAGCGTACAATTTCTAGCAAAACGCAAAGTATCATCGGTGATTGTTTATCTACAGCTTCAGCCTAACCGATAAATATTTATATTTTGGAAGACATTATTAAACCCGTATACAATTTTATAAGCTAAGCCATATTAATTATTTAAATTCTTAAGTTTACTCCAAAGAGCATATATTTACTGAATGACCAAAGATCGGTTGAAACCAGAAAGTTTTCCAAACTAAGGAATTAAGGAAACTACATAATGGTCCGGTCAAAATCAATCAACAGAAAATGGAAAGAACAATTTGTGTATGCGTTAATAATCAGAGCAAACAAGAAAACAAAAAAATGGGTAGGGGAGATATCGATCCAGCCATTACCTTTGGTACATTTTAAGTCGAATGTATATTAAGAACTGACAACGCAAAAAGGGTTTTGGAGTTGAACTGAACAAGTGAACAGATATTTTATCTATTATATAAAGGTTAGAGGCGGAGTACAGGATGTATGACCGTTTTTTTGACGCAACATGAATGATATTATTTAGTATGACAATTCAATAGCAGTTTCAAAACTTAAATTGCTTTCATAAGAAGCAAAATTTGGTAAAAAAATAATTAGGGTAATTGTTGCTATCATTCCAAATTCAACTAATTTCTACAGATAATTTAACCAAATAATAATCGTCTCTTTACTAATTATTAGCTCTAAGATTAACTCTAAGGAAGAGTCAAAACTGGTGGAGTCTAACCACGTAAAAGGTAGACAGTGAAGTAACAATGTATTTTGGATGCCTTGTGCTCCATACGGAGAATCATTTGATTTCTGGAGTATACTCCACTGAATTCCAACTGATGTTAATCGACTATCTCACTAAAAACATAAAATATGAGTTAGCCGCTTTAATTACGATGTTGTGAGCTTAGTCGACAAGATTAGATCAGGATTAAGTACTAGACTACATAAAGTTGAGTATTAACCTATGATTAAATGCATTTACTTCATATTTTTCTAGATAAAAAAACGAATGGATTTATAATTATTATACTGAATATATACGTATGCAAACGATTATAATGTTAGCCTTGATGCTCCTTCAGTTACTGTGCGAGAATTCTACTGTTTTTCTTCTATGTAAAAGCGAAAGATCACTATCCTCAATTTTACGAAAAGCAACTACTAAAAAGACCTTTTATTATACTTGCTATGCTAATAGCTAGGTAAATACGCAAATATCAAAATATATTTGTCCATTGCTTAGTGAAGAGTAATAGAAGCATTGAGTGGACGATCAGTCTTTCTGTTTACGAAAATTTCATTTAAACTTCTTGGTAGGTTAGTAATAATTTGAAACAGGTATCTTGGTGTCAATGTAAGCCATGCAGAAACTAAAGCTCGTCTGATTAATAATGTTGATTGAGGTTAAAATGTCACATATACTTTGTTATGGTGTTAGGTGTTGTATGACATTTAAAAAGAAGCCCTAGGCATAGTTTTGACAAGGCTAGCCTACAATATCGTGAGAACTGATTCTGTTCTTGAGATTCAAACCACGTGCCACCGGTAGCAATAGTTCTCTTCACGTTTCAGACATCTTGCTGAAGGGTGACAACCAGTACGTGACTTGTATTCAGGGTGTTTTCTAACTGTCTTAAATCATTAAATAACTAAATATTGTTACATTATAGTGTTATTTGTGCAACTGCCTTCATTCTTTGTAGAGCATAGTTAATTTATCAGTCCTTTTCATACTAAATTATTTATAGCCTAAAACTATCATCACAGGAGCTATTAAATTTCAACAGTTATTTGTCAAACTTTCAAGAAATCAATTGTGAAATTTTAGCAATCTCTCCGGATTCCCTAGAATCTCATATCGCATGGTATTGCGCGCCAATTCAGAAGAATGGACTTGGTGAAAATGTCCATTTTCCATTACTAGAAGATAAAAATATGAGAATCTGCAAAGCATATGGAGTTTCTAATGAGGATAATGGAAGTGCTTTAATGTAAGCCTTTCTATAAAACCTTTTCATTGTAGTAAAGTTTAGGAAGTAAGACTAATAATCTTTTTTAATATTCGCCAGCGGTTCTGGGTTCGAGCCCATGAGTGAACATCAACTCTGAGATGCAGGTACATCCGGCTGATGAGTCCCGAATTGGACGAAACGTGCGTCCTTCATTCCACTGCTAGCCACTATCAATCTATGCTTATCACCATTATTATTATTATTAATGTCGTCATAAATTCATTTGTATATAACTATGCCCTTGACAAGTATATGTGTGATTAGATTATTCGAAATGTATTGCGTTAATATATCTCATAGTTCTGATAATCTTCGTCTTCTTATAACTATAGTAGTTAAATTTTTAGGGAAGGAGGATAAAAGATGTGTGTTATCGATCTAGGGTTGCCATGGTTAATGATGGGTGTATTTTACGAAAATTTTAAATTAATTATGGGCAGGTATATAACTGAATAATAATACTGTTCATGATATATAGTTTGTCAATTACTGAATAACATTTCGTTTTATTCTATCTAAATACTATGTATATATATATATTCCAAAGCAAAGTGATAATTTTTAGTAATTATGAAAACAATTAAATCAATATCAATGCATCACTTACATTGTTCTCTTCAAAATGTACTTAGATGTCAATTTTACATGTAATTACTATAATGGCAAAATTATATATTTTTCATTATGAAACAAAATCTCTTTAACATGTTAACCAAATTTAGGGAAACCACACCTTAATTTTCAACATTTGTTAGATAGTTTTACAGGGGTATCAAATTATTTTTATTATTTTTGTAAATGAAGAAAGTCGAACGAATTATCATTAGAAAAACATGGTTGAGGTTTGACGTATATGGATGAATTTACACCACAGAAATGATATATTTTTAGTGGAAAGTGGTTCATGATGTGTGATTTATTGGTTAAAATAGCTGACAATTAATAAAAGTGAAACTTGAACTCAAACTCTAACTTTAGTTACCTGATGATTTGCTGCGACTATTATTATTTAGCTGTTAAGCTGAAGTAAATCAATGTTAGTTTCACGATATATAAAATCTATAACCTCCAGCTTCCAACATACTGTAATGTTTCTTGTTTATCTAAATTTGAAATTAAATTGCCGTTCTTGCAAGGGTAAAGATGAAGAATTTTCAGTGTTTCTACTTACTAACTAACTGTCGTTTTCTTTCGTAAGCACACATATGTATCTACTCCGGCAGTGTCATATTAAATCTGAGAAAGTTTCTTTTAAAAACTAATCGTCAGTGGTCAATTTGTTTTCAAAAAAAGAACAATTAAGCAATTTGATACAAATATATTTTCAGTCGTTGTAAGGTAAATCGATTACAGTTTGTTGCTGAATTTTATAACATTTATCGAATACATTTTGTACAACAATACATATATCTGTAAATGTTATTTTCTTAATTTCTCAAATGTTGGTCAATTTTATATGGTTAAGAAAAAAAGTTTCAAAATAATGTCTTATAAATTACCATTTAGTTGTTATTCATTGACGCTTACTTATTTTTGCTTGATGTAGGAGCATTTTTGTAATCGATACGAACGGACTGATACGTATTACTGTATGTTTAGATAAAGGAATACACGTTTCTGTAAAGGATATACTGCGAATGGTGAGAGATTTACAAATGAAAGATAAGGAAGATGAATTGGATATTTTAAGACATTCGGAAACACCAGTAACAACGACGCCACTTGATTAGTTAGGAAAAGTGATTAGAAGTGTTATGTGTTATTTTACATCTGGTTAGTTTTCAAATGTCAATGATTTTTGTCTCTGTGAGACAATCCCTTCTGTTGAACCCCATGTAAATTCATGTTTATTGTACAATTTCTAACTTGTTTCTTTTCAGTCCTACCGTTACTCTTAAACCTTGATATGTTATGATTTATTCTGTCATTGCTTCGATTTGTTTGTTTGTATCTACTTTCCGATGATATTGCGAAACATATTTATAGTTTTATCCAATTGGATAATACTCCTTATAATTGTGATATGATATATACAATTTCAGCTTAGGAAATATAACGATGCATATTTTCGATTCGCTTTCTTTGAAATTTGATTTTCTAAAACTGATTCGTTTATTGATAGCTTAACGTTTCGCTTTTTCGTTTCAAACTACTTCAAATAGTATAAACAAACATCGGAAAGTTGTAGGTATTTATAGATCGTGATTGTTTATAGATGGTCATATTCGTTTGAGTTCAAAATTTGTTCATTAATATATCTGTGTTTGAACTCTTATACACCGCATATTTTTGTCTAAAGCCGATGTGCACTATGCATCACTTTTAGCACTTATAAATGTAGCAATTTGTTCTGATATTTATACTGGTATTAATGGAAGCACAAGACAATAAAATGGATTAATACCAACACAAATATATGTTAAGAATACCGTATATTTAGTGTATAAAGCACTTACCTTTGAACAGAAATATCCATAAAATGATATACATAGACAGTTCACATTTTACCATTGACTGTTAAACTAAGATATATTCTAATAGGATTTTTACTAGTTTTGATTTTCCCATTGTTAATATATTGACTGAACATTGATCCATCTTGGTTCCATCTTGGCACTGAGTTTGAGTCTCAGAAAGAGCATTAACTGTGTGACGTACGAACATCCAGCTGACGAGTCCCAAATAGGACGAAACGCACGTCATGCATTCTACTTCTAGCCACTCTCCATGTTTGCTTATATCGAGGTAATCCGCACAGAATACATATGTGGCAATAAGAGACTGATCAATTGCAGTCCTAAACATCAATGCGAAGATTCAAACAAACAATACAAAATGAATTCATATGTATATAAATATATTTAAATAAAAGGTCAGCTAAACAAAATGGCCCAACAAAAACATGTCCACATCACCTTACAGTTCAGAGGTGTGTCAGACAGACTGATTAAAAAGCTTAAAACAGTTAATAACGAAAGGTCTTTATCAAGGAAAAAACAAAGTCCATGCTTCACCGAAAACCTAAAAGGCATGAAAATGGCTGCGTCACATCCTACTGTGTTTACTAATTTAAAGATGTGTGTTAGTGGTCACAAATACACAGAAAGAAGCAACCGTGATCTCCAAATTAGGGTATTTGAACATGCACCTAAGTGGTTGCAGAAACAAATAAAATCAAAAGACTCAATAAGAGTAGGTGATAAACGTTTAACATCCTCTATTACCAAACAAATGAGTGAAACACGTCATAAGATTGATATGAACAAGGCTTTTGTGGTGTTGTCGTGGATTGATTGAAGTTTGACATTAATACTGTTGGATACTGGCTCAGTGGTCTATAGTTTAAGTGTTTGGGCGCGAGACCGAAGGTACTGGGTTCGAATCTCGCATGCGGGATCGTGAGTGCGCGCTGCTGAGTAGTCCTATACTAGGACGAAACAGTCCTCAAGTGCTTCCAGGTTTCCCATGGTGATGTAACTTTAATTGACTCACGAATTCAACTAGTAAATTGTACAAAAGTGTTAAAGGCCGTAAACTAAGGTCTATTGAGGCCTTAACCACACGAAAATTCAAACTCAATTTATGTTTTTAGAGACAATTTGTTCCCACCTTAAACCTACCATGGTAATATTAGCTTATTAACCAACGTGACAAAGCTTCAAGTTGTTTTCCATATTATTTTCTTTATTATCTTTGCCTCCTCTTACCCTCCATTTCTAATCTAGTTGACCTATTATTTTTATATATAAATGTTCGTAACAAGTATATATTTGTTTGAGATACATTGCGCTAATATAGCACATAGTCTTGATAATATTCGTTTTCTTATTACACCATCCAAATCCTATTTGTTTGGGTTGATGAGACCAGAGATATTGTTCTCAGTACTGCAATTTTCAGTAGTATTTATTTATCCAAAATCTTACTAGGGCTCAAGGCAAGAACCTATAGTTCTTTCGCTGAGAGCTCGGCATTAAGTTCCTAATCATTTATTTGGATTTCGGGACCTACCGGTTATTCATTTCATTTGATTATTTTAAATATTTCTCCCATTTGACTAATCAGTTTCATTTAGAGAAAAATTTAAAACAGCGTTTACCTTGAAATCACCATGAGCAACATACTGTTATACTTAACATTATCAAATATATGATGCCGTTTATTTTGTTTGATTAATTCGATGGAAAAACTAATGAAGTATAAGTTTTTTAAGTAACATTCAAATGAGCGAGGTTTGTACAGTAACCTTAATTTAAAACACAAATAAACAGTCCATTTTTGTGTTGCTTGTGTCTCTGTTTATAAATCAACAGTTTTTTTGGAACGAAGTCAGAGCTGATAATAAGTGTTCAAAATATGATTCGAAAATGAATATCGGCTTCTAAATATCAGGTTTAAGAGTGAATTATGATAAATTAAAAGTCGGTTTGTCAAAAAAATATAAAATATGTTATCTGACTTTTGGAAACTTTGTTGGTTAAAATAGAAATACAGGAAGACAAAACAATTCATAACAGATAATTAGTCTCTTAAATGTTGAATTCATGAGTTGATGAAAGCTAGACCGACATGGAAAACTGAACTCACTAGACGGCCGTTTCGTCCTAGAACGGCACTCCTTAGCAGTGCGCACTCGCGATCCCGCATGCGGGATTCGAACTCAGTACCTTCGGTCTCGCGCCCAAACGCTTAAACTACAGACCATTGAGCCGGTATCCAACAGTGTTCATGTCTAATCTTAATCAATTCACGATATTGCGCAACCATTCATCCATTGTATAAAGTAGATACTTGTCTCTTCCAGACACCGGTTGGACTCCAGTGGCCACGAATTCTCACTAGAACTCCAGGAAATCATCTTAAAGCCAGTCACTAGTGAGCATATGATGATAATGATCAAAATGGGGATTTGTGAAGATTGTAATAGTTTTAATAGTTAAATTCATGACTCGATGTAAGCTAGAGCACCAGATTTCATATTTCTGTGTAGCCTTTATTCTGTTTGTAGACTATAATTCATTGTTTGGTGTTAATCATTATGACTATTCATACATAAAATGCTTACCTATATCAATATTTGAGTTTAAAATGATTTTCATGCAGTCAAGTAAATAAAATAGACCTATCTACCATTTCAATTTTTGTTAGTAGAGATCACTTTCCAGTTATAGTTCCATATTACTGATCCAAATATGTATGCCATGTGCTATATTAACGATGTTGTCATAAATTACACCATTCATTGGCTACCACTTGGAACCAGGAAACACGAGACAGCTGCTTCATCATCTAATAGAAATCTTCAACAGCGTACTGCCATGAATTCACCGGCAAATAAACTTAAAACCTTTAGCTTTCGTGACGAGTTCCTAGTCTTCAGACGAATGGATTACCATCCAACAGTTTAGATGTCTAACTTCAGTTGATTCGGGATATTGTGCTACCGATATTAAGATGAAATAGCTGTCCAGTGCTTCCTTGTTTTCAGTGTTGGTTTAAATAAGATAAGTAAATGAAGTTATTTACGAAAACTCAATCATCTTCACAAACATCCAATATAAAATTTTACTAGATAGTTTCTAGAAACTCCCGCTTCGGTCTTGGCACCCGGGCGATATCACAGCCCATACAAATAGAATGAAATGACGATGTTTACGGAAAGTACTATTCTTGCTTCAATTAACAGTCAAATGACTCACATTATTATTATTATTATTACTGGATATAGACGCATCCCAGAGTTAGTGTTCACCTCGGAATTCAAACAGTACCTTTTGCTTCAAACACCATCGGGTTATCCACTAAGCTAATGAATCTAGAGAGACACTCAATTGGAATTGTTTGGATTATCTCGTTGTTGATAATCTGACTGAAATTTGATCAGACTTTGTTGACACATGAGCATACTGTGAGGGCTTCCTCAATATACCCATTATGAAACAAGTTTATTCAGAATAAATAGAATGTGGTTAGCAGTGGGAGCCGAGACATGCATTTCTATATCAAATTGTGTCATAATGGGTATATTGAGGCGATCCTCATAGTATGCTCATGTTCCAGCCAAGACTAATGAAATTCCAGTCAAAATATCAACAATAAGATTATCCAAACTACTGCAATTTAAGGATAAATTAATGGTTTGAATGAAAAAAACCCTAGAGGAATAAGTTTATTGAATTGGAGTCATATTTAATATACCTTTGAATTTTTTAAAGAAACATCCTAAACAATTACAATTTCGTTATTTGTTTTCGTTCATTAGCTTGTAAATAAAGCCTTGAGTTAAATGTAATGGACCCCGGCTTCGTGGTCCAGAGGTTAGGCGTTCATGCACGAGATTGATGATCCTAGGTTCTGTTCTAGGATCCATGGTCGTGAATACCTATTCGTGAGCAGTCCCAAATGAAAGTGAGACGGCTGTCCAGTGCTTTCAAGATCTCATTAGTGGTCAAGTTGAGATCAGTTCATGATTTTAAATAATAAATCTAATCTGGTAATTGCAACTATAAGCTCTATGATTTCAACTTAAAATTTACTACAGCTAGTGATGAATCTGTTAAGTGTTTAATTCCTTTAGAACATGATAGTACTGATGGTCATAGTTAATTTGGTTTGCTTTATATTTAACCTACAATAAATTAATAATAGTTGAATGAATAAATTAACTAATAATAAATATTTCATAAGTCAAGGTACTTGACTAAATGAGGTCACAGCTTCCAAACTGTCGTGCGAAATTGTGGGCAACTATTGTAGTTGTGTTATTTTCTTTAAGTGGCATTAAAAATTAGGCATTCACACTGTGTAGTACTAAGTATCATAAGATTATGTTTAGATGGAATCTTCATATGACTACTGGTTAATATTTTCGCGATATTCCAATTACATGATGAGCATATATACTGTCCGCACCCGTAAATTTTTAAATGTATTTTTTTAAGATCACTTCTTTTAATCAACATAATACTTATTAAAACACAATTATATGAACGAAGAATATTCTTTTCAATAACTTCTCATCAAGTTCTACAATTATCTCATATCCAAATTAATAATCCATAAAATTGGCCAGATTTAAGGCAGGGTACGTCATTTGAAAATGGTAACCAGACTAAGAATGTGACTCAATTATTGTATCGTAATGTGATAACAATGAGATATAAAGTCCTTTCATTTGATTATGAATTAAATTATAATTCCCTAAAACTAGGAAGTCTCGCTTCTGAATAAATTAATTGTCCAGTGTTTATTGCTTAATATTAATTAGGAACAAAACTTCCTTCAGAAAATCAGTTTCACAACAGAATAAGAACACTGAAAACTTTTACATTCCTCGAGTTCAGCTCATGTTCCCATATTTTCTAGTGTTCTTGATTTACAACTGAGTGAAGGTGTTAGTTATTAAAGGTTTTTCTAAACAATGTTCTGATGTGTATAAACAGCTTAGCTTTTCCAAATTAACATTTACACGTGTTTTGTACAAACACATACTAGTCTATCATAACAATTTCAAACAAGCGGTTTATGGAAAGTTTCCTTTGAACAAAAAAAGCATACCACAAAAACACTCCTTTTGTTACGTATAGTGTCCAAGAATTCATACTGAAGCACATTCTTTCTATAAACGACCTCAGCTACTCGAGGCAAAAGACCGAGAATGAAAAAGGAAGTTTACCTGGCTAATGCGAATCCCATGACATGTATTGATTTATATACTTATGTATTTCTGTTTCTTAAAAACTGACCCTATCAGTGGTTAAGATCTTATCCCTTGAGAATAAAAATCATTTATGAACCAATCATGTAAAGTTTTTGTTGCGATTGCTAACTGGGCCAACGTATCACATTTCACTCTCGAAAAATTGATTTCCTTTTCGAATTCAGTCGAATGCGCTGGAATGGGTACACATCAATTCCCATCTTCTAGTGTTGATCGAGCAAGCAAATATGTCATGAATTACTATCGTCATGTAATCATTAAGTAACAATTTAAGGTTTTTTAATTGATTAGAGTGGATTCACTCACCAACCATAATGAAGACGTCTTTACTTAGCGACATGACACAGACTAGCTATCTGTGACATCATACGATATCTTGATCATCCACTCTCAATATTTTCTAACCTACTTTGTGTTAGCCAGTCAAGCGTGTATACGACTTATGAGTAAGTATTATAAATGTGCTAACGACCTCCGTTGATAAAAGCCCTTAGATTTAACAATTGGCTTGTTGTATCTTACTAGTACTCTACATCCACACGTAAGGATAATCATTTAGTGTTTTCGTTAATGTTGTAACGGGAGGACTGCAGGTTTTGATAAGCAGCGTTTATATCGATCGATTACAGTGACACGTAAAACATGTAAGGACGACATAGAGTCTCGATTGGTCCCGCTTCCCTGTCTAGCCCAGCCAGTTGAGTCTAGAACGCAATTCACAGCCTATGAGTTATGAATCATTATATTTCAGACATACTCTATTTATATACCAAACAAACAAACCACATCGTACCATAAAATAGAAAACAACATTTACACAATATTTAACGAGTGAAATAAATAATGACCAATAGGGAATGCCCATTTAGAGTCCAAGGATGTCATTAGACTTAACTTGATAATGATTGGTATATTCCTCAGCATACCTAACAGTTAAAATGATGGATCTTCAGTTTTGAGTGGACTTATTGCGAAACTTGTAAACACATTTCGGTTGATGAATAGAATTTGATTAGCTATGAGGACTAGATTAAAATTAAATTGATTTTTATTCAATGATCAAACAACATAAAATCTCAGTCCAATCAAAGACCAGTCAGGCCTTGAACAGCTAACTGATTATGTTCATGGTTGTGGCCCTGGCCGACGCATATGTAACTAGCAGGAGAAATCATATGCCTTTGGTTAACGGAATCACTCTTCCATAATATACTACAAAATGGCTTCCAATCACCTAAAATCAAGAGCATTTTTAGTCAATTTGAGACTACTTAAGATATTATGCGCAACAGAATAATAAATCGATTATAATTTCTAGATTACTAGATTACCGAATGAACATATAAATGCATATGAATCTCATAAGATATTTAGTCTTGTAAACTCTCCTGTCTTTTGTCTTCATGAAATTTCCTTACGTTCATAAACTTTATTTTATCCATCTTTTCCGTAAAGTGAAAATCAGTAAATTTTTACGCTTTACAAAATGGGAACACTAAACAATTTGTCTACTTCAATGGTCGTAAGGATTCTATGTTCATGTCCGTCAATCGTAGATGTATCTTCCAGCAAAACCATAAAAGTATTGAAGAAAATTTCACAAACGTAGATGTGATTATAGTTTTACGATATATATATACATTAATCATTTGTTTATGTAATTAAATGTAACTCAAATATTGTAAAGGTATTAAAAACAGAAAAATGGTGTTTATGTCAAAACCACGTGACTAAGATTGCTTTATTAAACGATTTTAAAGCTATTTAACATATAAGGTCGTGGTTACTAGTATGATCTAATTAAATGAAATTATAATTTAATTTTAAACTAACTAAAACGATGATGTTTAAAATTAATTAATGTAATGTGATTTTTAGCTTTGACTAGATAATGCATGCTTCAATCCTCATTTATTAAAAATCTGCAATTGAATTTTGTTAAATTAAGAATTGTTTATTCATTCAGTCTTTATATGAAGACACATTTACTCACAAAGATCTATTCTCTGCGTGTTACAGATACTTAGGAATTTCATTTAATCAGTTACTACTAACTTATCGTCTCCTTCAGCTGGTCTGTCAATATTACTTGTAGCTATAACTTGATTATATTTCGGGTTGAGGATAGAAATTAAATCCAGTACTCGTGTTTCGTACTCTCTGGAATTCGTTAATTTGATAATAATATGTTCACTCAATCAACACAAAAATCCCTTTGAACGTCCGTGTGCCACTCTCTAGATTACTGAGTCAATAAAGCAGTCAATTATTTCAGTGTATATAATGTTTAGTATTGTTTAGATGCGTTTAATTTTTGGTAAACTTGAAATGTATTTGGTAATGCACTCAGATAGTTCAATATTTCAATTGCTACATACAAAATTCAGCAACTAAGATGAATTATTAGCTCAACCAATAATTCATTTGAATTTTATTAGTTTTGAAACTTCAACAGCATCAATGCCTTTTATGAAACAAGTTTATTCAGAATAAATAGAATGTGGTTAGCAGTGGGAGCCGAGACATGCATTTCTATATCAAATTGTGTCATAATGGGTATATTGAGGCGATCCTCATAGTATGCTCATGTTCCAGCCAAGACTAATGAAATTTCCGGCAGAATATCAACAGCGAGAAGTCTATAATATGTATTGCTTGGTGAAATGCTTACTTCGATGAATCAGTCATCTAGGCAAAGACGCATAGAACTTCTAAAATTAATTTTATTGTTATTTGAGTTTCTGAAAGTAAATATCGAGAATTTACAGCATATAGAAATGTGTAATAACTTGCAGTAGACTAAAATTACACATAAATCAATTTCAGTAGCACACCTAAAGTTATATATATTTGAATAAAGACCAAAAGAATTAAGCGAAGGAAATTTTCTTTTCGACGAAATCATTTACTTAAGTCGTACATTCGTATTTATCGTTGTTTGATAAGTTTATAAGTCTATAGAAGCACAGAAGAGATCGCATCATACAGTTGTTCGAGACTTCAAATATTAGAAAGAGTTTGTTTCATGATCAGGTGATTAAAGGAGAATAGAGAGACGAAAATAATTTACATGTTAGAACTATGAGGGAAAATTGTCCACTTGACAGATAATAAGAAAAATGAAAAACGTAAAGGCTATGATCACACTTTAATAATATTCATAAAAAATTTCTAGAGGACAATGATAAATTATAACGGTTTTAAAAAAGTACAAAATGATAATAAAACCAATATCAAAACGTACTACAGAAGAGAATTAGGGCCAAGAGAGGATGAGAGGTTGAACGTTTTGATTTCACATGCAGAGTTTGAGCTTGAATTGATGGGTCTCAAACACCTGAACAGTTTACAGATTTTTTGTTTAACTTCCGTTTGATCCAATTCTTTTGGTTATATAGATTACTTTGAAGGATAATTTCTTTGAAGCAAAGTAGCCAGAGTAGATTATGTACTTCCGTATCGAACTGGTGATAGGTTTTTATTCCTCCTTTTAAAGCCACACCGTGTAATGTTCTGAGACGCGTTTGTTGGTGATCACTTTGTGCAACCAATGTAGCCTCTCCCACAAAAGTAAGTAAGTTCATAGATGCACTTATTGCATGTAGTAAAATATTATACATTTCGGATTTTTCTTTGTTCAGTAATAATAATAATGCACACGTCAGAATAATTGAATATCTTGCATTAAAACAGTGAATTTTTATTTAAAACATATGCGTACAAAATAATGTCTAATAGTCTTCACTGTTGTTATTTAACTATTCTTGGAAATATTTGATTGCAATCCAAAGTATTTTTAATAAATAATCACTTATTCCACAAAGTCTTATAATGGTCAGCATGTAGAATCAAATGGATTTTGAAAAGAATTCGTTGTCTACTAAAGACTGAATTAACGACAATAAAAATTCATGCGTTATAAATTTGTGTATTTATTATTATAAATGATATATATGCTACAGGTTTTGTTGTTTATACTAACTCAAATCTTTCCATGACAGTAGTGATTTAGTCTATGACAATATAACACAATTTCAGATGGTTGTTTAATCATTTTGCAATCTTGTCAAATTTGTATTGAACTACATTACTCTAAAGTGAGTATGATATAAAAATGAAATGTGATTAGTTTATCAATTATTTACCTGCTTGAATGTAATGCTTGTAAATCAGTGCATAAATTATTTCAAGCATTAATCTGATAAAAACATATATAGTTAATGAATCATTAAATTTAATGTATTTTTTCAATATTACGCAGTGCTGAGGAGTCACACAATAGGACGAAACGGCCGTTAAGTGCTTCCAGGTTTCCGTGGTGGTCTAGCTTCAAATGAATCATGATCTCAACCACTGAAATTACTATAATATCCACAAAAACCTTGATTTTCAATATTGTCTCAAAGAATGAGGGTTCCATTCTTTTATAAGTGTGAAAAACGTCCCATTGCCCTTCTATTTATCTACTCATCTATCTATCAATCCATCCGTTTATCTACAAATATATTTATCCACAAATCTCTCTATCTACCTACGTTCAATCCCAAGAACATATCGCGAAAAAACCTCAGAACGATGAGATTAAAGGCTTCTAGTGTAGTGAACAGAACACGGGTTGGGACAATCGAGTGTATTTAACACACATTACAGGACTTGTTAATAAAATCTAACAATCATAAAGTAAATGCTTAATTTGCAAAATGTCCACCAATTGTCTCAAAATGACTCAGACTTCATTGTTCTTGCATTTTCATACAAATTGCATCCTGTTTCCATTCTTTACTGTTCGATCCTCTTGTCTCTCTGCTGCCAAACCTTCTGTTCACGACTAACATCATATACTACTTATGTCAATATAAATAAAGCAAGAACAAACATTGATGCAGAATAGTATGAATTCATATTATTTCGAGGTTTCTCGTCAGCTGCTTACAAACCAAAATTGTGATAGAATTTTTACATGGAGATAGTGTGAAAACAATTGATATAAATGAGTGTAAATAACTTGATTACAATAATAACTATATATATATGCTAGAAACAGGTCAGAGGTCCAAAGAGGGGGGGTTAATCCACGGTGGATGGTGTAATAACTTAGTGAAGTTCATAAATTGTGTGATAATTGTAGAGATTAATGAAATTAAATAATGATAAGGTAGATTACGTAATAATAATAATAATAATTAATTTAATTCCATTAATCTCTACAATTATCACACAATTTATGAACTTCACTAAATTATTACACCATCCACCGTGGATTAACCCCCCCTCTTTGGACCTCTGACCTGTTTCTAGCATATATATATAGTTATTATTGTAATCAAGTTATTTACACTCATTTATATCAATTGTTTTCACACTATCTCCATGTAAAAATTCTATCACAATTTTGGTTTGTAAGCAGCTGACGAGAAACCTCGAAATAATATGAATTCATACTATTCTGCATCAATGTTTGTTCTTGCTCTATTTAAATTCATAAAGGGAACCAATTGTATGTCAATATAAGTAGCACACACCACACTAGCAGTGCTATTGCAACACATTTTTTTTGAAACAGAGCATTGAGTTGATAGACTGAAATCTATCAGCATCATCAATCAGCAGTCAAATTTTATTCTTCTCAAATTCACTGAATGCATAGACACCAAATACTTCAAGCATGATTTATGTATCCATAAGTAAACAGTTGTAAACCATTTCTTGCTTTGATGGCTTATCGTCAGTTTATTATATCATTTTTGCAATTTTTTCTCTCTTGTTTCAATTACATCACTTATCTCAAATCCACAGTTTTACTTTAGACTGTTTTACTTAAATGCTACTAATTTATGTTTAGCTGCTTCATTACATAATCAATTAATTATTGAAGCCGTATGATATCTTGTTGCCATGTCTTGTGATCCAGAAGTTTCTCTCGCACATTATATTTATTTACAACACTATATGTTGCCAATCTCACTACATTTATTCAAACCGCTGCTCTACCATGATGATACGTATTCAATTTTACTGTCATAAATATTTAAATTTTACGGTAATTTTGAATTTAAAATATAATTTGTAAGCACCTGGTGGGAACCTAAGAAAAAAGGATTCATGCTATTCTTCTCAATTCCTTGTTCTTGCTCTATTCAAGTTAATAAAGAAAACTTATTATATGAAGTTACTCTTAAAGTACTGAACCTGTGATTGATGCATATGAAAACATATGCTATTGTCGTCTAATTATTTGCCAAACCCTACATTTTGACTATGAATAAGCCTCCTGTTCATTTCTAATTTCAGATGGGTTTTGTGGATATTATAGCAATTTCAATGGTTAAGATCATGAGTCAGTTGAAGCTAGATCACCATGGAAAACCTGGAAGCACTGGATGGCTGTTTCGTCTTATTGTGGGACTCCGAAGCAGTGCACATCCACGACCTCACCCCCTGTGAGATTCGAACCCAGGACCTGCTGGTTTCGCGCGCGAGCACTTAATTGATAAATAACCACCAACTTATTAACTATTAATCGTAACAATCAAATTTAACAGGATACCTAAATAATCAATAACTTTAATGATGGAGTTATTTTTCTCATCCTAACAAAAAATAATGGTAGTAAAATACACTTATTGATGCGCTAATTGTTATTATTGTTTTATTAATATCGATGAATGATGCATTCACTATAATATGATTCAACAAACACTATTAGTGACTTCAGACTATTTTGCGAAACGTTTAGTAGTTTTTGTAAGTCTTTTAAACCGATGCAAACTGGATTAATGGACAACTGTTTTAGCTTAAGATAATCAAACAATATACGCTTATAAATTCACATTTACCCAAACGAAATAACTCCCAGTAAAGTGCTCCTTGATTTACGGAACTTTCCATATTTATAATATTTAATCATCAATTGTGAAATTATCAAATATTCCGGAGTACTGAATAACTTAGACAATGGTTTAAACATCATTCATGTTATCACCCTATCTTGTGTTAAACATGAAACTTTAGATTGCAAACATTAAGTTGCATTAAAATTTTTAATTTTATACTCAGTGGTATACATGAAATTTTACTAGCGAATGTATTTTCACTGAAATGAAGCCGCTTTTTAGAACTATCTGATTTCTGTTCGCTGTCTTTCTAACATGAAGCCATGATGTAGGCATTCTCATCCGAGTTTTTCATGTTAGGTTCTTTATATTGTATAACAAATATTACGTTATATCAAGCGTTTTTTTTGTAGTTTAAAAGTAAGAATCCATGAGCACATCATGCATGCATCATTACCTCTGTTGGACACATTTTTAGAATAAAGAATTTCAATTCTAGACTAAATCACTTACCTTTTCGTTGTATCAGCCGAATTCGTTACGTTGTCAACTGAGCGTCTCATAATCAATAGTAAAAAATGTGTAAATAATCGACAATTTTAACACGTTTTACTTTTTTTAAAAAAACGTTTATTTCTATTTAATCGATAAGAAATACTGATTACGTAAAAACTTGACAAATATAGGCGGCACAAATTAAAAAGTTTATGATAACACTACAAATCATCTAAGTAAACATTTGTATCATATTAATAACAATGAAATTCATTTGTCTTCTAAAAATAAAAATAATATTACCAATTTTAGGATACCTATATATTCATATCCTTCCTTCACTTACGAACAAGTTTCAAGAAAAATCAAAATTAGTGAGACAGTATTTAGACAAATTAAGAAATGTCGGATAAAGTGAAATAAAATTTACAATAAACCAGAGAGTTAATTTATAGAACTATGCAAGAAAAATAAATAAACAAACAGGTTATCTGAATAAACAAGGAAATATATAAATTTATTGTATGAATGGATATAATCATTTGTTTTATTTAAGTAAGGTTGTATTGTTTTATGTAAGTAAACCATGGAGACTGTTAACAATACTTGCAATCTAATAATCATCAACCAATAAGAATATTATTGCGATGAGAATACAAATAAACGTTACCCACATAGCTGATAATAACCATGCTTGCCAATTAATCTGTTGACCATAAATAGCCAAAGCGACTATGAAACATATCACTATAATTAATTTAGACAAATTAATAGAAAAAGGACTAAAAAGATAGTTTAATGTAGATACAGTAATTTTCAAGTGATTTAACTCGATAAGTTAATTTAGTGTAAAATAGACCTAGATATATGCAGAAGAATTTGTTAACCTGACATATAATAACGAACTTATTTTGTGAAGATTGAACGAAGAAAAATCGAGTGAACATCTGTTTTACCTTTGTTTAAAACTTTTCAACTGTGTACATTAGTAATCCTGCCAGAATTTGAATCTAGAATTTTCAGGTTTCATGATTAATATGATACATTTAGACCATTTAGCTGACATTTAACTGTCTTCATAGCTAACTCCAATTAATTCATGCATTAAGACAATCGTCATTTATTATCATTTCCTAAAAGCTTGTCTCATCCTCGACATATTTGTGTTCCGTTTGTATTAGTTATTTAATGCAAAGAAGGAATATTACTCCAAATAAATATAATATATAAACAGTCAACGTAACGTTTATCAACAATGTTTGATATATTGAGCTGGAAGAAAAACCAGACTATTTTTATTGAAGTCTATGGACACTTTCGTGAAAACATTACAGTTAAAATTCTTCTGAGAGATAGTTTACTCAACCGACTGACTGATTGGTTTCAGCTGAACAACTAACAAAAATCAAGATTCAAAGAATATGCGTTTTATTCTATTACTTAAACTCTTCATTAATGCATTTTAAAGCAGCTTTCTCTAGTGATTCATCATTATACTCTCATAAATAATTATTTTAGTACAATTCAAATGGAATAAAAAATATCACTGAATATTTGGATTGTTCAAACGCTTGAAAATGAAGGTTTTTTATAGTAGAAAGGATCACCTAGAAAATTTGTTTCATTCAAATATATTCGATACTTTTATTAACTCATTATCCTGACAAACCTCTAACCCTTTGCAATGCTAATCATTCTGAGCTGGTAATCAGGCTTTTGTGACTTTTTTAAAACAATAATAAGTAAAAACTCTAAAATTTTAGACAATCAATTAGTCGTTCTACATTTATGATAACACTATCTTAATGTTCTACTGCTAAATTGTGATATATATATATATATATATATATACTTTTAATATCACAATTAAGTACGTTTTTGTAATAACTTCAACTGAAAATTTTATAAACTTACAGGCTATAATTAGTAAAACAAGTATTGCGATCACTATTCTTCTGGAATAATCTCTGCAAATCAAAACAATTGCAAGGATAGCTGCTATTACTAACAAAACCAGTCCGGCTATACTAAGTCCTCCATTTGCTCTCAACGAGGAATTATTTGTATTATCTATGTAAAAACATAAGAAAAAAACAGTCACAACGAAGTTTACATTTTCTAAGTAAATGAATTTAAGTAGACAAATACGATGTTTTTTGCAGATTAGACCCTTTCTGTTTCAGGATAGGGTCGTAGGGAATGTTGAATTTCACTTAAATCACGAACCTAACTTAGGCAATCATTGAAAACCTGAAATAATAGACAACCGTTTCATCCTCTTTCATTTGTTAGGATTTAAATCTGCCAGTTGTTCATGTTAAGGGCTGACGTTTAAACAGTCTCTTCTGACATGTATAGAGATCCTGAAAAGAATACCTCAATATTTCCATTAAATCAGAAGCATTTAATCATCTTTTAGATAAACATATAATCTTAGTATAAAAAATGAATGATGATCACTGGATAAAAGTTGAAAGTATTAAATTAAACTTAACTGTGCCTAATGCTATGAAAAATGTTATCGCTGAAATAAAGATTGTATGATGCCGAGTTATATAACTATTTGTCGCATTAATTTCAGCAAATTATCGGCATTTCATGGAAATAAAATTCTTTCCGTTTAAAGTCATTGATAAAATGAACAAAATAAACTTACAGAAAATGAAGAATTGTTTAAGAACTTACCATTCCATGTTGGATTAGTGGCAATCGATACAATAATACATGCGATTGCAGTAAGTATAGAAATGAAATAGATAATCTTAGAAACAGAAGCCATTTTATATTTTGTGTGACGATTCGTTCGATGATATTACTGGCTTGAATATTGTTTACTTCTGTAATTAGTTTACTTTTAATTCACCAAGATATTTGCTTTCTCTGTTGTCGTTGTTGTAAAATAAACCTTTAATTCTGTCGAGCACCGTAAAATAGTAGAATATTTTTAAAGTTAACAACAAATCACAAATATGACATATTACAATTACTAATATCTGTTTCTATTTTTATACTAATTTAGTATGATGAGTGTTCAGTGTGTCATTATTTTGAAATAATCCAATAAGTGAGGTGATTTCGACTGGTTTAAATAAGATGTGAATTAAAAATTTAATATGTCATTATAATTTTAATATTTGATCACATGAATATGACAGTTCAATGTAAATATAACTTTTTACTCATAATAAGACATTAATCTGTGAGGAATTTCGTTATTCATCATGATAATTCTATAGTAATAGTAAAGTTCAGAATAAGATTATTAAATAATTTCACATGGACTTGTACCAATTATCAATAAGTAGGAGAGATGGATTGTGACTTGCAAAGGAATGCAGGATGTGCATTTCGTCCTACTTAGAATTCTCTAGATGAATACATATATATGTAATTTATAATTTATAAGACGCAGTAAGCTAACTGATCCTTCTTACAGAGATATAAAACCTTTAAAGAATGTCACAATTAATACGCTTTCATGAAACTCTGTTGTGAAATTTAACGACAGCGCTAAACACTATGAATATCTCAATTATAAGTTATGATTTGTATAACATAGTGTCACTGTCTCTAATAGTTGGTAGCTGATATTTTATTTGTACAGCTTTAAAAACATATAACTATTCTGCATCAAATAGTTTAATAAGTGCTTAATTATGTCTTTACGCATTGTCTTTGAAATATTTATTATTAATTTTAAAACAAACAATCCTAACTTCCATTAGTAGACTGCCTTCATATAACTATTTCTTGATAATGAAATGTCTTACAATTACAGTGGTTAGATCAATGACGGTGTTGTGTGCCTGCAGACGTTATTGTTTTTCTTTGTTTACTTATTAAGAATTAACTGAATGACTTTACTGAGTTTAGATAATTTTTTCCTGGTTAGCGCTTTCTTAGCAAAGTTGTTTCCTATGGGTTGAGGTTACTAAACCCGTGCCCAGCCTTCCTCCTTTATTCGGGCTTGTGGACGGCAGTAACCCTAGAAGGGATGTAGACAGAACAACAGGTGCAACAACCAACTATAGTGGAAAACAAGCAAACGTCCGGCTGCTAAGGAAATTAGGATAAGACGCTGGAAGTGGATAGAACATACATTGAGGAAATAATCAAACGGCATCTTAATGCAAGCTCTATATTTGAGTCCTGAAGGCAAATAGGAAAGAGTAAGATCAGATCTCAATCGAAACCATACCAGTCTTAAAAAAAATTAATTGCCATTTTGTGTTTAATCTTAGAAATCAAGTTTATCAAGCACATTTTATTAGCTTTCTTATTCTGTACTGTCACACAAGCAGTAATTTCTGTTCTCAACAGGCGTGACTACATAATTCCTTTTCATTTCCTACGGCTATTAAACAAATGTATTACCTTACTAAATTATTTTTCAAATTTGTTGAATGTTGTCTGTTAACAAAATAAAATATGGTGATGCAACAGTCTCAGTATAGAAAAAGTCTAGAAATAACTAATGATGAAGACTGGTATCAATATGAATAAATCAAAAACGTTATCTGATCCTTTAACAAAATTGATTAGAAGGTCGAATGAAATAGGGATGATAAAATTGAATAATATTGAAGCAGGTTGACATGGATTTAAACCTCACTGAGTGTATTAGTTTTCTAAAAACTGTAAGTAAGGCTTGCTAACTATTCCCAATCATCTCGAAACTCAAGTCTAGCGTTTTGTTCGGATTATCTCCAACAATCTAACATTTAAACATACTAATTAGGTTAATAGAAAGCAACTATATGCTGTTTTAAGCTTAATGGAAAACTTATCTCCTAACTCGTAGTTAGTGTGAGTGAAGTTCACTGAAAATGATATTCGTGAGAAAACGTTGTTTAGTTATATCGACAGCTAAAAACCCAGACAAACTCAACTGACTAACATTAACATTGATGTAAATTTCTTAATCATGAACCAGCTTCAGTGATGACAGTTGAGACTAAACCAACACATATGCCGTGGTTAATTTAATTATCATTACTGAAAACATATTTTGTAATGTAACCCGAAAATATACTTCGAATATAAACCAAAATATTTCGAAACTCTTGTTTTTTTTTAAATGAACCAAACGTCATATACTATCCTTGATGGAAGTATGTTCTATATCATTGACTATAAGTCATCTGAGTAATATATTATTTAAAGACTGGCTACAATTATTTAAATTTTAAAAAATTATGGTATTGCAGAAAAACTTTTTAGCTGTCTTATTCTGGTTGATTGTGTAAATCATGAATTATTTGAGACAATGTGAAATTTATTAGTTATAAATATGTGTCACAAGTTGGAACAACTTTTGCCATCTACATTGAGACTATCAGCAATGATTTATTTTAAGGTCTTTCAATCATAAAGTCACTTGAAATCAACTAACAACAGTTAAGATATTAGACTAGTCAAAAAAGTTCAGTCAAACAACTTAGTTATGCTTATGTCCTCCGTTTTCTATCTGAAACATGAGGAAAGTATAAATAGCCGTAGTATAACCTAGAAAAAATATCCTTAAGATCTAACTGTTCTTAATAACCAACAATTAATAAAATTGCTAGTCGTTCTTAAACCTTCATTCATCACTATTCATTATAAATAAGGTTCTGTGCTTTACATTTTCAGATACTGCTTCCATTCGTACCAGATCAAGGAATTTAACGTTAGTTAATTCTTGCCAACGCTTGCGCTTGAAGCTATTCTAGTGACTACTTGCAAGTAGTCGAAAATATGTGCATACATTTTTCAATCTTAAAAGTTCTGGTCAATCTACTTTGATTGACTCAATTTATGGTGGTCAACAATAGAAATTCCATACCGATAGACAGTTTACATGAATGTTATAAAAACTGAATAATTGCTAAAATAGTTATCAAGAGAGATGAAAAAACTAGTTGTTGATAAAAAAGATATGTATACATATTTCGGCGTCTAGTTTTGTATTTCTAGTGGTTTACTTCTAAACCGACTTTAATTTGTCAAAAATTTGTTGACCATCCAAAGCTTATAAATCTTATCATTATAAGTATGAAAATGGTTTGATTGGTGCGATTTCTTCTTAGAGCTTTCGTATTATTACGTTTCGCTTTCACAGTGACGATTATGTTTCTATATTTCCAGAAGACCAATCCTATTATTATTTTAATAGTTTCTAAATCACGAAATGCTCTTAGTTAATACACCAATGAAAACCTGGAAGCATTAATCAGTCCCTTTTCTCTGGGACGGGGCTCTTCAGTAGTGAACATCCACGACCTAGACACCAGTTATCGAACCGATGACATTCGTTCCTTCGTATGAATGCTTAACTTCTTGACCACTAGTCGGGTATCCAATTGCATAAATGTCTAACTTCAAATAATTCATAATATTGAGAAACCTTCATTCATTGCCTGTGGTAGATAACTGTCTCATAACTGACATGGTGGAACTCCACTAGTCACTCCTCTTCACTAAAACTCCAGTAACTGCATTTTGAATGAAGTCACTAGTAAGCACATGATTATTATCGGTATTTATGGGGATCAAAGAATTCTCAGTTTTTGAATCGCGGACTGCTCCTTATTAGCTTACTTAGTTACTATCGATGTAATTAAAAACTACCAGTTTTTAAAATTTCTGGTTATCAAGCATGTTGAATGACTAATCCAATTTGCTCTGTTGACTCCAATGATTAAATATTGCCGGTGTTTAACAAATCCTGTCTTTAACAGTCATTTATTTAAATTAATTTGATCATAGCTCAATAAATAGAGATGCTGGCAAATGTGTAAATACTTTACAGTATTCTTATATATATGCCTATATAGCTTTGAATTGTGAACTCAGTCAACAAGATTTCTAAGTAGTTTGGTGGAAGAGTTGATGCAGTGCAGGACTTTCGATTACCTTAAAGAACAATACAGTGTTTGAAATACGTTTCTTGTCCTGTAAATGCAAAATACTTCACCAAGAATGCATTTTGTTAATGCTTAAATTAGTGATTGTGAGCGGTACATGTAAACTCAAAAATAACTTCGCTAATCAGTGAAATTTTATCAACCCTATTTAATTGATTTTTGGTAGAACCTCGTCACAGACTCAGAAAGCTCATTTGACTTTGACAGACTTTCTTCACTTGTGTCATAGGCCAGATGTCCTTCTGACAACTGCAATACGGATGTGGTGTGTAGTGTTTGTCCCTGTTTTACTTCATAACTGCGAAACGTGGCTTTTGAAAATAGGGGATATTTGTGGGTTACTACTATTTGATCATAGATTCCTTCGAAACACCGCTCTCATATGTTAGGATGATTGAGTGAGCAGGGTTGAGGTTAAACCCAGGGTATTAGGTAAAAATAAAGAATTGTTTGATGAGTTAGTGACTATTCATCGATTAGGATGGTCGGGACATATGTTTTGTATACCTAACCACTTACCTCTACATGTGATAACAGTTGGCGTAGGAGAACTAAGGGTGGCTAAACTAAGATGGGACATCATTCCACAAAACCATTGACTGTTGAACTGAGAAATATAAGTAACTGTAGAGCACCTGGTTGAGGTCCTCGAGATTAAAAAAATTAAAAGTCTAAAAGTTTGTGTGACAAAGCTCAAAATCGATTGTACGGATTTAGCTACATTCACTCATTGCTTTTCTCTAGATCCTAGATAACTTTATGTCTTTCTCTTTCATGAACCAATTTATTTTCCTGGATCATATTTTCTATCCAAAATATTTTTTTACTACTGATACTATTACTACCACTACTTCTTCTGTGAGATTCGCTTTGATAATTCCATCTCTCTGTAATAACTTGAATTGACATATCTATACGGAAGGTTATATGTTACACATGACTGACTGGCTCGCTAAAACCGAAGGACACGTTGGATCACTCAAGATATACATAACATTTCCGAAATGGTTTGTAATCAGCTTCCACAGAATAATTATATGACTTAATAGTTCAGTTTATACATTTTTGATTTTTTTCTTCATTATTACGGACCAAAAACAGTCAAAAATCCACTAGAGTGTTTCTTAATTTAGGTTTATTGATCCTTAATACGCGCACCAATGATCGAACGAGATTAGAGGCTTAGGAATTCAAGCTGCTTGATCAACACAATACACTCATGTGCTTTGATAAGACCTTAGCGGTCCGCTTAATCCATTTTTGTCAATTTGCGAAACAGATTGTTCACTCATGTTGTTGAAACTGGCTTGCCACTACCGTTCATTCCATCTTAGTTTGAATCGTCTTCTAACCGGTTTTAGTGAAAAACCAAAGAATATTAACAAGGCTATTTTTTAGTAATGACTATTTTTTATGAATTGGTGGTAAAATTTAAAATTGATAACTAACCCTCCAAAAATCTTGGATTACAATAATTTTCTGGCTGACGTAAACCACTCAGTTAAAATATTTTTGTCTTTTTTTCATTTAAGTGTTGAACTTCTCTATAATTCTCAGTTGTGACATTTGATTTGCACAAATAAAAGTAGACTAATTCACATATTCTTACACCAGAGCTTTTAATCATTTTGCAGGTTGATACAAATTTCCATAATGAGGTGAAGTGGATGACGTAAAACATTAAAATAAAAAAAAATATTAGAGCGTACAATTATTTTCAATAACTTCATCTCCAGGCTCTACAGTCCATAATTATGATATTTTACAAAGGCCAAAATAAGGCATGCATAAATGAATTTGACAATGTTATATGTTAATAATGGTGAACGTTTGCATCTGTCACGACATAAATACTCCAAAGTTATGTTGTTTGTAAATTATAAAGGTTATTTGATAACGATCAGAATGATTTGTAGTAAAGTGTCAAGTCATTATCAGTATAATCTCAATATAACAAAATAAAAAATTCATGTGGATAAAAAGTGCATATGGGATAGTTTGAAGTATTTAAATTATAGTACGAACTAGGAATATCAGAAATAACGCATTTTAATCAAGAAGTACTAGATGAGCACGAATGAACGTATTGTATTTATAATTCAAAATCAAGCAGTTGTAGGGCCAGTGAAATGTCACTGAGCCCTAGCCAAATCATCCGGCAGTTAAGTTACTGAATATCAAATAGATCATCGATCCCTGTCAAAGTCAAGGACAACCAACGCTCATCAGTTAATCGTATGCCATGGACTGGCCCATGAAGTGGTCTTGCTATCTTCTTTGTACTCCTTCTTAATAATTTATTTCCATAATAACGTCTTTTGTGTTATACGGTCTTCAAAGCAGTCGTAGTACTTTGGTACGTCGAAGGGGTAACCCACGTTAGATGCTGACTGCAAGGTGTGACCTCGAAGTCAACTGGTTCGTCACATCATTCCCGTGTAACTCAAGTAGCCCCTCAATCATTCGACAAAGATAATCAACATTGGTGATCTACACAGTCATCAAATACAAAGGAATCATTAGTTTATACAAGCACCACATCGGCCACGGCTTAAATTGGAGTCTGTGTTTCTGTAATCGATTGTACGTCTCCTTAAGTTTATCATATGTCTGTTTGATAATGTATTGGATATAGACTCTGTATTATCTAGAATGTGCTAATTAGTATTAAAATTAATAACAGAAATTGTGTATACTTAAGCTATTGATATCTAGAATTCGCACTATAAATTTCCCGACATTCTTCACCACAACCCCTGTGGCCAGTTGGAGATCATTTCCTCGATAATACGTTACTTCTGCAAACTCCAAACACCTCATATTCAAACGAAGAATTTTCCCATTTATTAGCTTTGATGGAGTCTCTTTCGTCACAGAATGTTTAGCATTTCTTTATTGCAGCAGGAATGTGTCTACTCCCTCTCCACTTCATTATATGTTGAAGCAGCAATAGAATCAATGGCACATTTCAATGCCTGACAGAGTTTTGTGCATAAATATTAGAACAAGGTTGCCTAGGAGTAGTAAACGGATGTTTGCACCCTATACCATTCGACTAAATAGGGACTGCATCCGTGCTAAGAACAAGCAGTAATCTCGCGCTTCAGGATTTTCAACAGCTTGTCAGCTAAATTCAGTCCATGACGAAAATTCTACTGAGAAGCTTGCTTTGAATTCAAAGCCCCAAATACCCTGGTACGGTCGATGGTGGGGAGAATCCTCTCTTTCGAAATGCTCTCACATGGCCTCGCGTATACAATGACCAACAAGGAAGTCCTACTCACTGCCACCTCGCAAAGGGGCAGTTGTTTATGAAATCGAAACAACAAAAAGCGAACATCTGGAGTTTTAACCGGGTTGAGGAGGATCCATCTAGGCGACTGGAAAATTCTGATACCAGACCAATGATGCACATGGGCTTCAGGATCCTGAAAAAATAAATGGCGTATGAATCCCACT
Source organism: Schistosoma haematobium (assembly GCF_000699445.3). Lineage (NCBI taxonomy): Eukaryota > Metazoa > Platyhelminthes > Trematoda > Strigeidida > Schistosomatidae > Schistosoma > Schistosoma haematobium. The sequence goes on from NC_067195.1 coordinate 11,762,778, forward strand.
GTTGGTCACCGCCTGTCATGAGACTGTATCGACTAACGTTGCTCCACTGCCTTGTGGATTAGACTTCGACTACGAGTCAGAAAGCATTCTGAATGCAGTCCATCGTGTCTAATTGTCTAAATTTAATTTGCGAAGTTGGATTAAGTTTTCTCAACCATTTTCTCATTTCAATGAAAAAAATTAAGTATTTTGCTCTTCATGAAATTAACATCTAAAACGCACTGCCTAGTTTTATTTCAGATGAATAATTTATCGTTTGATATTGATTCTAGAGACCATAAAATTCTTTACAACTATGATTTCATTTATGTTATTTTGTTTGACAGATATTTAATTAAAAATAAGTTATTATTGAATACAACATTAATGAATAATCATTCGCACTTTAAAATGTTCAGTCGGTATACTGAAATAGTTGTTTAGTGGCCCGTGGTTCTCGACTCCATTTTAGATTGTATGGATGTTTGTTATCGCCAATTCTCGTATATCATCGTCGATTTAAATCGCGTTACCCAATAACGGAATTAAATGAGTCGAATAACGAGAATTGACTTGAGAATACATGTATTTCGAATATGAAGCGAATAAAAGAGTAGAGCAAAATGGAACATATGGGAGATGGCTGGGAAGCCAACTCCATTTCAAGCCGGGCATTACTCAATATTTATAGGCAGATAAAATAAACTACAGACATGTGATGAGTCATGAGACATGAAGTGTACACACATATACGCTCATATGAAAACAGTCAAGGCTAATAAGCTAATAATTAACAAGGTCAAAACATGACTCAAGTAGAATGAATAGAATGGAATGTCCGGAAACTAGAATAAGATATATTATGGGCTAAAACTAATGTCTAACACTACAATTGAAAACAGGGATATTACGTCTTTCGTTTGAGCATTATAGTGACTTCCCATAGAATCGAAGACAAACGTTTCGTGGTATTTGGGGCTCATCGTATGCCACCTATGGCCAATGGTATCGATCAATTTAAGTCCTGACCATTAACGACGAAAAGATTAAAACGTTGACAAATCAAAGGCATTCTGCATGTTCAAAAACGTGGGTCCAAGTGTTAGAATATAACTAGTCATATTAAGAATAATGCATAGAAGATAATAAAACATACAGCTGAAGTAAATTACCACAGTCGAAAATGTGTTTGCTGAAGATTAGTAGTAAAAAAGTTAAAAATAACCATTGATATTAGATAAAATAATACACTCTACCTATCCTGTACAAAGAAATTACCACATCAATAAATATATTGTTAATTAGTAATGGTAATTAGAATTTATTTAGTTAAAATGTAAATGTTGATTAGTAAATAAAAACACTATTCCAATTGAAAGTAATATTATTCATAAAATTTATTTTTCATAATGTAATTACGAAGTAAATTAGATGTAAAGGAGGAACAAATTGAGCGAAAAAATTTCTTTTCAATTCGTTCCTTCTAAATTAGATGTAGTTTTGAACGATAATTCAACCAGCAATCATTGTCATATTGTGTGCATAAATTTGAGTGTAATATCTTAATAACAAATACTTGAACTACGGTAATATGAATACCAGATAACGTTTGGTTTATGTGAGGATATCTGTCAATCCATCGGTAGTAGTAACACCATGAAATTTCGTTCCACAGACGTGTTAAAACTGAAATTAAGTACAATTAGCTTCATTTTATAACAAATAATGTCATACAATTGTCAAATATATTAAAAAATTTTACATACTGGCTTTGGTTTGCCATATATTTAAAACACGGACTTAAAATATTGAGTAACGAAAAACTGTCATTTGGTGTCAACGTTTGCAGAACTGATCGATTCATATTCCTTAGTTTGAATAAAAGCAATGTTATTCATAAGTATAAAAAAGTGATTATGTTACGTGCTTATTAGAATACGCCTGCTACAAATTCAAACCAGATGTCTAATACTATTTAATTTTGTACAATATTCAATGACAGTATGAATGTCAGATAAGGTTATAGCAGACTTAACAATTATAAACAGTTTTAGATATCTGAGATATTGAGAAAGAGCTTATTATTGAAGATAGACTGTTCTTGAACCACAGTTTATACATTTATCTCATTACTTTCAAATCCATTGATAGTATAGCTGCAGTCATCTCAAAGAATTAAACGTCGATTATTGAAACTTAAAACCTACAAGATAGCTTGGTGCACTTTAGCCCAAGTTAAGGTGAAAAGGTCAAATGTTACTGGTTGGTGAAAATCAGCATTGGAGTTCAGGTTTACTTATTAATAAATAGTTACCATGGTACAGCTAATTGCATTCAGCTTATTTATTTTTTATTAGATTTGCCTATATGTACATGACTTTAGCTGTCAATCTCTGTTTGTACGTAGTAAAGTTTTTCTGTAGGATTCTTGTTCAGTTGAAGTCAATTTTATGTTCAAACTCCACTGAACAGAGAAATTGGCTTGAAAATTATTTTCTAATGCAATTTGCTCGTTAGTTAATAATTAACTTTGAGAATTTTGTACATTCTGAAATTGATTTTCCATATTTGTGGTTAGATTTTTAAAATTTCAATGGTTTTAATAAATTATTTTAAATTCAAGCATAGACAGAGGCCCTGTAAGAAAGAGAATGCAAGACACTACCATTCTCTTTTACTTAGTTACGAAAAAGAAACATGTTTTCACTGACTGACCATTAGGCAGTGACCGATATCATGTATGCTTAGTCATTAATATTGATATAATTCTGTTGATCAACTTTTAATATAACCTCTAGTTTAACATAATTGACATTGTATGTAAAACAATTTGATATTACGTGAATGGAAATGACAAATAAAATGACCAAGGCCTAAGTAGCGTTCTGATTGAAACTAGTCACTTACGTGTATCTGCAGTACTGAGAGGACTGGTATTCACAGGAGTTCCATCTCATCTTTCAGTCAGAAACTTAACTTTGCGAGCTATTCAGCTAGCGCTTCAACCTTAGAACTGGAATTTACACAATCCCTAATAATTGATTATAGCTACGAAACCTAGTTCTATCTCCTCCCTTCAACCACTTAACATGAAAATATAATGCACGTGGCGGGTTGATACTTAGTCATTTGAGTTTGATTAGCACTAAGAACTAGAATGGTGTGATTTTAGAAAATCAGTGAAAGATGGATTAATCCAAAACCCTCAATTCTAGAGAAATACCTTATTACTTCACAATGTTAAGCTTCCGATCGTAACAACTTAGGTTCGTACCTCACAACAACGTAAGTTCTCTATGTACTGCAGCTACATCTGGTTGACGATTGTCAACCATGATAACAACAAATTGTGGGTCGTTTCGCTAACTGAGTTTAACGAATTAACAAAGAAGATATTTATAACACTACATTCCTGTAACAGTGTATATTTCGAAACACATTTTCGAGCAGTTTTATTTTATTCAGCTGGTATTTTCGTGACATCACATGACTCAACGTAATCTGAATTGTCCAATCTATTTTTTAATAAAGTTTCAGAATGATCACAAGTATAATAACTGGCTAGTTCTCTTAGAACTAACCCGTTAGGTCACCATTGGATAAAATTGATTTAAAGCCATCATTCCCATCCAAAACGCCAATCAATTTAGTATAAACAGGTTCGTTATGAGATAAAAGCTAAAATATATATCCTTGATTCTTTATTTTTCCTTATTATATTATAATTATCACGTTTTATATTTTAAATGTGATGGAAGTAATGATCTGCAGACATTTCCATCCCGTATATTGGAGTCACGAAGCTGATGATGTAATTAGTTTAGCATGAAATAATACGAATATAATTGTGGAGATATGACTGACAAGCGTATTTTGTAAATAGTTTTTAATATTATTTGTATTTGTTTTGTCAATTTTTCACTGTATGTACATTCATCATTAAATGACTGTACATGTTGTTTTAGTCAATGACCTTGAAGACACTTTCCGTTGTGATTCCAACATAGCGTGACATATTCTTTCTGGCTAACAAATACATTAATACTCACACATCCCTCGTTCTGTTTTCATTCGAGATTGAGTTAACTTAGTTCTAAAACAAATATTATTTACATTCATAGACTGAGAAAGTGAATACATCATATCTTACTTTGGATTACAATACTGGGGAGATCATCGATACGTTTGGAATTACTAAGCATCTATAATTGTGGATTTATTGTACCAGATCAAAGCCGAACACGCATCATTTTGGGTGAACTTAAGTAAAGTCCCATTTTTTATTGTATTTGTAACATTTAACTTGTATATATTAATATTACTATTGGTTGTTATTAACTTTGTTGATATCTTTTGCTTTTATATATTGTCTGGTCCACCACAATTATTTGGTGAGCCTCGATTATTATTTTATAGACATTTACTATATATATCTACATAATTTTTTATTATTAATTATTGGCACGACACCATTTTTTGTTTTTGACATTATGGACTCTCCTAATAAACTTATCGATATTGATAGCCCATCAACCAACCCCTTTCATTTATCACAGCCAGAAGATAATGTTTTAAACTCAATCAACGCGTTAAATTTACATGGTAAATGCATCTTCTCGAAACTCGACCTCGTGCGTGAATACCATCAAATTCCGATGGCACCAGAAGACATCGAGAAAACAGCCATCATCACACCCTTTGGTCTGTTTGAGTTTCTAAGAATGCCATTCGGATTGAAAAACGCTGCGCAGTGATTCCAACGATTCATGGATGATGTGACAAGAGGTTTAGACATAGTATCCGCCTACATAGACGACGTTTTGATCGCAAGCTCATCAATAGAAGAGCACGCCCAGCATGTTCAGATCCTCTTTGAACGTTTTAAGAAACATGGCGTTGTTATCAATCCTTCTAAATGTATATTCGCCGTCCCAGCCTTAGAGTTTTTAGGACATTACATTGACTCTCAAGGCATCAAACCACTCCCAGAAAAGGTTGAAGCTATTACCAATTACCCTGAACCAACCTCCATAAAGTCATTACGCCGTTTTCTCGGGACATGCAATTTCTACCGCCGATTCCTACCATGTTGTGCGGATGTGCTACAGCCGTTAACTGATTTACTGAAAAGTGACAAAAAAGGTACGTGTAAGGAAAAGAATCAAACATTCAAGCTACCGCCTGACGCCAAAATGGCATTCGAAAAAGCAAAGTCCTTGATAGCCAACGCCACCATGTTACAACACCTCAATACTGACCCCACAACTCATTTGATTCTATGTACGGATGCCTCTCAAAAAGCCGTCGGGGCAGTATTACAACAACAGGTAAACAACATGACTACTCCCATAGCGTTTTTCTCCAAAAGACTGTCACCAGCCCAGGAACGCTATAGTACTTTTGGACGGGAGTTACTTGCTATCTACTTAGCCGTTAAACACTTTAACTTCTTACTACAAGGACGAACTTTCACCATCATGACCGATCGCAAACCTTTATGTTACTCATTCCACACATCGTACGACCGACATTCACCTCGCGAAGCACGACAACTGGATTACATCTCCCAGTTTACGACAGATATCCAATTTGTCAAAGAACACACCAACGTCGTAGCTGACGCATTGTCACGTAAGGACGTAAATACCCTGTTACGTAAACAAGACATCGATCTAGAAAAAATCGCAAAACTACAAGTAGACGACGCAGATTTGAAGGTCTGCCAGGAGAAGTCTAACTTGAACCTTAAACCAGTACCCATCCCTTTCTCAAATACATCTATCATTTGCGATGTTTCAACGGGTAACAATCGCCCTTTCGTACCTCTAGCATGTCGTCGACAGGTATTTCGTCAACTGCATGACCTTTCTCACCCAGGAATCAGAGCCACAATCAAATTGGTTACTGAGCGTTTTGTGTGGCCAAAAATCAATTCAGATATAAAACGATGGACGCGAAGCTACCTACAATGTCAACGCAGCAAGATTCAGAAGCACACGATCAGTCCAGTTGGCAAGTATCCCCTGCCGGAAAAACGTTTTCAACATATCCACTTAGACATAGTTGGTCCATTGCCACCATCTAATTCATTCACGCACATTCTCACTGCGGTGGACAGGTTCACAAGATGGGCCATAGCATGCCCTATTGCTGATACTTCTGCAGAAACAGTAGCCGGCGTATTCCTTGACCGTTGGATAGCAAATTACGGAGTACCTTCTATCGTCACTACCGACCGTGGTCCCCAGTTTCAATCTATCTTATTTCAGCAATTCACAAGACTTCTGGGCGTAAACCACATCAAAACAACAGCCTATCACCCAGCAGCTAATGGTTTGGTCGAAAGATTTCACCGCCAATTGAAAAGCTCGCTGATGGCACAAAATGATAAGACAAAATGGAGTGACGCATTACCACTTGTACTCCTGGGTATCCGTTCAACTATAAAGGAAGATATAGGTTGTACAGCCGCTGAGCTAGTTTATGGTACAACCCTTACATTTCCAGGTCAACTAGTAGACCCAAACACTTTAACACTAACGGACCCAAGTCGTTTTGCTAGCCAACTGCTGCAAACCATGCAACGAATCAAAGCTATACCGCCTCGTGAACATAACAATCGTATACAACTCGACAAAAACCTAGGAACATGCAAGTTTGTCTTCGTTCGAGTTGATGCGGTCAAAAAGCCATTGAAACAACCTTATGAAGGACCATATCAAGTAATTAAAAGAACGAACAAACACTTCATAATCAACAAGTGTGGAAAGAAAGAGACTATCGCTATCGATAGAATAAAGCCTGCTTTCTACGAAGCACAACACGACAAAGAACATACTATTTCACTGAACCAACCCCGTCCAGCAACAACCACTACAGCAGACATGGAAGAAAAACTGAGTATCAAACCTGCTTGTTTAACGCGCTCAGGCAGAGCTGTAAAAAACTCAAACGCTATGTACATTTCGCCGAATAAAAAAAAAACCTAAACGAACAATTATCGATGTACTATACCATTATACTCACCCGATTTTTCCCAACAAAATCTATGATTTTTTTTCCTTTTTTCTACAGTGTACATAATTAACCATATTTTTTTCCCCACAATTATTTGTTTTGTCACATTTTTTTTTATAAAAAAAATTTGTTACAATAATAAACGAGTAAACTCTATTTAATTATTCATTTGTTGTACACACACACAAAAAAAATAAGCAGTTCATTTATTTTGGGTTCAGTAACAGTTCTGTACATTATTATCATTGTTAGCAAACCAAGATTTTAAATGACGGTATTCCCATTACTTTTGTTTGTCATGCTATGCCACATCACCGCTATTTTCACGCAATAACACACTGCATATTATTAACATACATGTCATACGCATCTCCACATTGTTAATTGGTTATTATTGTAAATATATTTTTTTTGTATAAAATTTTTATAATTGCAACCAGTGTTACATCCGGACACTCTGGGTGGAGCTATGTAGAGATATGACAGACAAGCGTATTTTGTAAATAGTTTTTAATATTATTTGTATTTGTTTTGTCAATTTTTCACTGTATGTACATTCATCATTAAATGACTGTACATGTTGTTTTAGTCAATGACCTTGAAGACACTTTCCGTTGTGATTCCAACATAGCGTGACATATTCTTTCTGGCTAACAAATACATTAATACTCACACATCCCTCGTTCTGTTTTCATTCGAGATTGAGTTAACTTAGTTCTAAAACAAATATTATTTACATTCATAGACTGAGAAAGTGAATACATCATATCTTACTTTGGATTACAATACTGGGGAGATCATCGATACGTTTGGAATTACTAAGCATCTATAATTGTGGATTTATTGTACCAGATCAAAGCCGAACACGCATCATTTTGGGTGAACTTAAGTAAAGTCCCATTTTTTATTGTATTTGTAACATTTAACTTGTATATATTAATATTACTATTGGTTGTTATTAACTTTGTTGATATCTTTTGCTTTTATATATTGTCTGGTCCACCACATAATAAATAAATCCTAGATGTACATGCTATTCTGTTTAGGACCGGTTAGTTGGGTATAATTTAGGTAACTCGGAATCGATATTAATATTGGCATTTCTTCAAGTAAATAATCTTTAAGCTTATTGAATTAACAATTTAATGTTTGATATAATCTAATGATTCATGGTTGGATCCAATGAGATGATGATGAAGATAATGACTATGAATGTACACCACCGGGAAACGTTTTGTGATTCAGCTAGTTCGGTCTGAACTTAGTCGATATATTACGGCGAGAATAATGAATGCTAACTGTTGGAATCCATTTATAGACTAATACTATTCAAAAATTTTTATTGCAAATTTGTTAAGTAACTACAGTATGCATGTTTATGTTCCTCTTATCATAAGCTTTATTGTGACACAGATTATTATCAAACTCCGCCTTGAGTCTCTCTGAGGCTAGTGCCGGTCCCAAGCCCGGGTAAAGGAGGAGGCTTGGGCATGGAGTTAGCGACTTCATCCCATAGAAAACTAACTCGCTATAAAACGCTAACCAGAAAAATTATTTTAACCACTTAAACTGAGCCCTGGGAGTCAGAAGGTCTTCATTTAGAAGAGTTATGGTGCCTCATGATGAAAGCAGAGTTCTTTCGCAAGCCATGATGCTGATGCCCCTTCTAACAACCAGAGCAACCATTTATTTAAGTACATGGAATGCTCGTACAATGTGAGAGACCGGGAGAGTCTTACAAATCGCTGAAGAAATGAGTAGATACAACCTGGAGGTCCTTGGGATCAGTGAAACACATTGGACGAAAGTTGGACGACAACGACTAGCTTCAGGGAGCTTCCGTTATACTCTGGCCATGAAGAAGAGACCGTCCCACATACACAAGAAGTTGCATTGATGCCATAAAAACAAGCACAAAATGCACTTATAGAATAGGAATCTCATGGACCAAAGATCATCAAAGCCTCCTTCAAAACAAAGAAAGAAGGCATTTCAATGAAAGTCATCCAATGCTATGTGCTTATCAACGACTACAATGAAGACGTTAAAGACCAATTCTACTATAAGTTGCAATCAATCGTGCCCAACAAAGGACTTGACCATTCTAATGGAAGACCTAAATGCCAAGGTTGAAATGGAAAATACGGATATGAAGACATCATGGGACGACATGGACTGGGAGAAAGGAACCAAAATGGTGAGAGATTCGCAAACCTATGTGCCTTCAATATACTAGTCATAGGTGGCACTATATTCCCACACAAACGCACACATAAAACCACAAGGACTTCACCGGATCACAATACGCAAAACCAAATCGACCATATCTGAATCAACAAAACGTTCAGGAGGACAATGGAGGATGTGAGAACCGAGAGCGGAGCTGATGCAGCATCAGGTCATCACTTGCTGGTCACCAAGATGAAATTGAAACTGAAGAAGCACCGGACAATGGGGCGGACAACAGCATAAAAGTTTAATACGGCTTTTCTTCAGGATACTGACAAATGCAACAAATTCAAAATAGTCCTCAGCCCTAGATTCCAGGCCTTTCATGATTTAGTCAATGGAAAAGGAACTACTATGGAAAGCAACTGGAAAGAAATAAAAGAGGCAATCACTTCAACATGCCATGAGGTTCTGGGCCACAAGAAGCACCACTATAAAGAATGGAATACTGTTGATACACTGGATAGGACTCAAGAAAGGGGGAAGAAGAAGGCAGCAACTAATACCAGTAAAACAAGAGCAGAGGAAGCCAAGGCACAAGCTGAATACATGGAAGTAAACAAGCAAGTGAAGAGGGAGTCAGAACTGGCAAACGTAAATATGTGGAGGATTTAGCAATGACGGTGGAAAAGGCTGCAAGAGAAGGAAACATGAGACAATTGTATGACACAACAAAGGAACTCGCTGGAAATTATCGTGAACCAGAACGATCAGTGAAAAGCAAGGAGGACAAAGTAATAAACAACATCAAAGAACAGCGAAACAGGTGGGTAGAATACTTCAAAGAACTATTGAATCGACCAACCCCACTGAACCCACCGAACATCGAAGTAGCACCCACGGACCTCCCAATCGATGTTGACCCACCAACAGTTGAAGAGATCAGCACGGCCATCAGATAAACCAAGAGCGGCAAAGCAGCAGGACCAGACAACATTCCAGCAGAGGCACTGAAAGCAGATTTAGCAGTAACTGCAAGGATACTCCACATTCTCTTCAGCAAGATTTGAGATGAAGAACAAGTACCAACAGACTAAAAGGAAGGACTTCTGATTAAAATACCAGAGAAAGTCGATCTAAGCAAGAGTGATAACTACAGGGGCATCACTGTTCTCTCAATACCAAAAAACGTCTCCAACAGGGTACTGTTAAACAAAATGAAGGATTCCGTAGATGCCCAACTTCGAGACCAACAGGCCGGATTCCGTAAGGATCGATCGTGTACAGACCAAATGACAACACTACGGATCATTGTGGAACAATCAATTGAATGAAACTCATCACTCTACATCAACTTGATTGACTACGAGAAAGCACTTGACAATGTAGATAGGAGAACATTATGGAAGCTTCCTCGACACTACGGCGTACCTGAGGGGATAGTCAATATCATATGGTATTGCTACGATGGATTAAACTGCAAAATCGTGCACGGAGGACAGCTCACAGACTCATTCGACGTAAGGACAGGTATCAGGCGGTGTTGCTTACTCTCACCCTTTCTCTTTCTCCTGGTGATAGAACGGATCATGAGGACGTCAACATCTGAGGGAAGCATGGGATACAGTGGACAGCTAGAATGCAGCTGGACGATGTAGACTTCGCAAATGACAAAGCACTTCTGTCTCACACACAACAAAAATGCAGGAGAAGACGACCAGTGTAGCAGCAGCAGCCTCAGTGGTAGTAGGTCTCAACATACACAAAGGGAAAAGCAAGACTCTCCGATACAACACAGCATGCACCAATCGAATCACACTTGATGGACAAGATTTGGAAGATGTAAAAACCTGTACATATCTGGGCAGCATGATTGATGAACACGGCGGATCTGATGCAGATGTGAAGGCGCGGATCGGCAAGGCAAGAGCAGCATACTTACAAGTGAAGAACATCTAGAACTCAGAACATCTGTCATTCAACACCAAGATCAGAATTCTCAATACAAATGTCAAGACAGATCTACTGTATGGGGCGGAAACCTGGAGAACTACGAAAGCCGTCATCTAGAAGATACAAGTGTTTATCACTAGCTGTCTTCGCAAAATATGTCGGATCCGTTGGCCAGACACCATCAGCAACAACCTACTATGGGAGAGAACAAACCAGATCACAGAGGGGGAGAAATCAGGAAGAAGCGCTGGAAGTGGGTAGGGCACACGTTGAGGAAAGAACCCAACTGCGTCACAAGGCAAGCCCTCAAATGGAATCTATAAGGCCGAAGGAAAAGAGGAGGACTGAAGAACACATTACATTGAGAAATGGAGACAGACATGAGAAAATGAACAAAATTTGGCTGTGTGCATATCATTCTACAAACCAAACGAAGCACTTGAAGCCCATCAGTACCCTTTGCCGGTACAAGAAGACTTATTCGCGAAGCCGAATAGAGGGAAGGAATTTGCAAAACTGGATCTATCAGAAGATTATCTACAGATTCCAGTAGCCCATGAATGTAGGCAGTAGCTGACAACAAACACGCACAAAGGTTTGTTCCGATATAGCAGATTTATTTTTTAGAACGAAGACCGCCACTTTAATTTTCCAACAAGTTATGGACTACACTGCAAGATATTCCTGGTACTGCGGCCTGTGATGACGCATAGCAGACTATGGCTTTAGATTATGTGCTAGAAAATGTGATTTCCACGTGGAGCAAGTTTGCTATTTGGGATTCACAATCGACAAAACGGAAGAAAACCTGATCCAAAAGCTTCAAGGCTATCAAGACCATACATCCGCCAATAGATGCACCTACTTTGTGTTCCTTCTTGAGGATGGTTAGTCATCATGGTATTTCTCCTACCGATTTGCATCGCTTCCGTGCCCCTCTGAATTGACCACTGATAAAGGATACCAAACGGGTCTGGTCAACAGAATGCCGAGAAACATTCCGAAAGCTAAAACAGCTGCTATCACCAAACCTTCTGCATACACACTATGATCCAGATCATCCAACTGTGGTCGCAGAAGATACGTCAAATTACCGAATGGCAGCAGTGATTTCACATACCTACCCTGACGGGTCTGAGAAAGCAATTGCTCATACTGCAAGATCTCTTACTATGACGGAAGAGAAATACAGTCAGATAGAGAATGAAGCCCTTTTCATTATTTTTGCTGCAGAAAAGTTGCACAAGATTCTATTTAGTAGACGGTTTACTTTACTTACAGAACATAAACCGCTACTGACAGTTTTTGGGTCAAAGATGGGTATCCCTGTATACTCAGTAAACCGTCCACGGCGATAGGAAACTACACAGCTAAGCTATGATTTCAAGATAAAGTATCATTCGACAACGGATATTAGACAGGTAGATGCCCTCTCAAGATTAATTCGTCCCCATAAAAAACAAGAGTGGGTGCTCCTGGCTGCCGTAGATTGTTAGGCTTAGGTCCACACAGCGTTAGCAGACGCAGTTTCAAGACTGTTGGTCGTATTTGAAGCCAGTAAACAAGTTATCAAGAAGTATAATGTGTTGAAGACTGTTCGCCACTATATACTCAACAAATGGCCCTCATATAGACTACATGGAGAGCTCTAACAATGTGTCCGTCGACGGGATTCCTTGACAGTTGCGGATTCTTGCGTTATCTTTGTACACAGTATCGTCATCCCCAGATATCTTTGACACCAAGTTCCTAAGCAGTTCCATAGCAGACACTTGAGGACAAGTAAAAATGAGATCACTGGCTCGGAGCTTCGCACATTGGCTGTTAATGGACCGCGATATAGAATGAAGGTATCGCAGTTTTTGGTCCAGTCTATAGGCTGCAAAGAATCAGACTATAGCAGAACCATAACCATAATCGGATGGACCTGGGCAAAGAATTGAAGCTGATTACGCCGGTCCCATACAATACAGGAATTACTTGGTTGTTGTCTACGCTTTCACAAAATGGTCAGAATTATAAAACACGCCGAAGACGACGTCGGGGAGAACATAAACAAAATCGTCCGGATTGTTTGCTTGTTTTCAGGTTTCATAGAACTTGACGACTGACAATGGTACTCAGTTTACGTCTTCTTCTTTTAAACGCGGTGGACGAGGAAACATTTTCTCTTACAGAAATATTCCATATGGCCTTTGTGTTGAGATTAAGTGCAAAGTTAGTTTTTATAAAAGCTAAACGTCTTGTATCTATCCACCCAGCACGAGGATGGAGGCTGTTTGTTTGAGCTGTCCTGCCATGTGAGAGCATTTCGAGAGGAAGGATTCTTCCCACCATCGACCGTACCAGGGTATTTGGGGCTTTGAATTCAAAGCAAACTTCTCAGTAGAATTTTCGTCATGGACTGAATTTAGCTGACAAGCTGTTGAAAATCCTGAAGCGCGAGATTACTGCTTGTTCTTAGCACTGATATGTTCGGAACACACATCCTTGATACTGCCAATGGTGGAATTTAAAGAGTTGACTTTTGACTAGCGAGAACTCACGACTATTAAAATTCAATACTGTTGGATATGTGGCAGTTACGCACTAGTGGTATTGGGAAGAGTTTGGGTTGGAGTTAAACATACGAATCAGTGATTGCCAAGACAATGGTCTTATTTTCAAGCTTTTACTGTGAGATTTCAGATCCATGTGTTTGATCTCGTGCAAAGTTCAAATTGTGAGTCGCTGAGATGTCTAATTTTAGGACGAAACAACTTTCCACTCCTTCCTAATTTTCAGCTGTTATTTAAACAAGCAAACTATAAAATTCAACAATTTCTACAAATCCCATAAACCCACTTAGACTGCTGAGTTGGAAGCCTTTGGCCTACATCCTTAAATGTTGTCGATTTATAACCAAAACAAAAACCATCCATCGTTATTGATCAATCTTCCTCAGATTAGATATGCTTTAAGTCCATCACTTGGAACTTCTCATCGAAATTATAGAATGTTGTCTCTAATTCAGTCACTTACGGAAATATGATTATTATGTTCTATTTAATTTTGCTGAACATTATAATTTCGGAACTACAGAAGAACTTAATTGTTCCCAACAAAACTCAAATCACGCTTTAATGAAGTAAATCCTGATGATGTTATCGAGAAAGACAATGAAAGCTACGCGTTTAAACCATTCAGCTCGGAGAAGAAAATACCTACAGATAAACTCATTCCATTTACTCTGATAAAGTCCTTTTCACTCTACTATCTATATACCACTGGTGAATTTGTGAATTTTATTGAGATAATTTAAAAATTCGCAACTTGAACAGACAATTGTATTGAGATTTTTAAAAAATAATCCCGTACTGAACGTTCAACTCTGCCTGTAGCTCTTCTAAAGTTACTGTCGGTCCCAAGCCCGGATAAAGCAGGAGAGTTTTGGATGGGGTTAGCGACCCCATCCCGTAGAAAGCTAGCTCTCTAAAGAAACGCTAACCAAAAACACAATTCAAACCACTTAAACTCAACCCTGGGAGTCAGAAGGTCTTCATTTAGAACAACTATGACGCCCCATGGTGAAAGCCGAGTTCCTTCGGAAGTCACGAGGCCGATGCAACTTCTAACAACCAGATCAACTATTTATTTAGGTACATGGAACGTCCAGACAATGTGGGAGACCGGGAAGACCAGTCAAATAGCAACGGAAATGAGGAGATACGAATTGGCAGTACTGGGAATCAGCGATACCCATTGGACCCAAGCTGGTTAGCAAAGGCTAGATACGGGAAAGGCGCTGCTATACTTCGGTCACGAATAGGAAAATGCTCCACACACTCAGGGAGTTGTTCTAATGCTGTAGGATGGGAATCTCACGGATCCAGAATCATCAAAGTGTCATTCAAAACAAAGAAGGAGGGAATTACAATGAATGTTATCCAATGTTATGCACCCACCAATGATAGCAATGACGAGGACAAAGATCAGTTTTACCTCACCATTCTGATGGGAGGTCTAAACGCCAAAGTCGGAATAGACAACACTGGATATGAAGATATCATGGGACGACATGGACTGGTAGAGAGAAACGAAAATGGGGAAAGATTTGCAAATCTATGTGCATCTAACAAATTGGTCATAGGCGGCACAATATTTCCACACAAATGTATACACAAAGCTACATGGATCTCATCGGACCGCACCAAAGAGAACCAGATAGATCATATTTGCATCAATAAAAAGTTCCGAAGAACAATGGAAGATGTGAGAAGCAGGAGAGGAGCTTACATAGCTTCAGATCACCACCTTGTTGTGGCCAATTTAAAACTGAAGCTAAAGAAGAACTGGACAAACAGCACTGCAAAAGTTCAATACAGGCTTCTAACAGCCTACTAATAAATTCAAGATAGCTTTCAACAACAGGTTCCAAGCCTTACAGGATCTACTGAAGGAAGAAGAAACTGCCATGAAGGACAACTGGAAAGGTATCAAAGAAGCATTAACTTCAACGTGTCAAGAGGTTCTGGGCCTCAAGAAGCATCATCATGAGGAATGGATCTCTATAGAAACACTGGACAGGATCAAAGAAAAGAAGAACAAGAAGACAGCAATTAACAACAGCCGAACACAAGCAGAAAAATCCAAGCACAAACTGAGTACATAGAAGCAAACAAGCAAGTGAGGAAGAGCATTAAAACCGACAAACAGAAATACGTGGAAGAAGTAGCAACGACGGCGGAGAAAGCTGCAACAAAAGGAAATATGAAACAGCTTTATGATACAACGAAGAAACTATCAAGGAAATATAGTAAACCAGAGAGACCGGTCAAGGACAAAGAAGCCAGGCCAATCACTGAAATTCAAGACCAGCGGAACAGATGGGTAGAGTACTTCGAGGAACTCCTGAATAGGCCGGCTCCAATGAATCCACCGGACATCGTAGCACCACACACAGATCTTCCTATAGATGTCAATCCACCAACGACGGAAGAAATCAGAATAGCCATCAGAAAAATCAAGAGCGGGAAAGCAGCAGGACCCGACAATATACCAGCTGAAGCACTAAAGTCAGACATCGAAGTAACTACAAACATGCTTCACCTTCTATTCAAGAAGATTTGGGAGGAGGAACAAGTGCCGATTGACTGAAAAGAAGAACACCTCATCAAAATTTCAAAGAAAGGAGATCCGAGCAAATGTGAAAACTACAGAGGCATCACATTACTGTCAGTACCCGGGAAATCCTTTAACACAGTGTTACTGAACCGGATGAAAGACGCAGTAGACGCCCAACTTCAAGATCAACAAGCTGGATTCCGTAAGGATCGGTCGTGCACAGACCGAATTGCGACACTGCGGATCATCGTCGAACAATCAGTTGAGTGGAACTCGTCACTATACATCAAATTCATCGATTATGAAAAGGCGTTTGACATTGTGGATAGGAGAACATTATGGAAACTTCTCCGACATTATGGAGTTCCTGAGAAGATTGTCAGCATTATTCGGAACTCATACGACAGACTACAGTGCAAAGTCGTGCATGGAGAACAGCTGACAGATGCATTCCAATTAAGGACCGGAATAAGACAAGGTTGTCTACTCTCTCCCTTCCTCTTTCTTCTAGTGGTCGACTGGATTATGAAGACCTCGAGATCTGAGGGACAACACGGCTTACAATGGACAGCTCAGGACCAATTAGACGATTTGGACTTCGCAGATGACCTAGCTCTCCTATCACGTACACACGAACAAATGCAGTTGAAGACAGCCAGTGTAGCAGCAGTCTCTGCATCAGTAGGCCCCAACATACACAAGGGGAAAACCGAGGTCCTCAAATACAACACGGGGAACACCAATCCAATCATACCTGATGGCGAAACTCTGGAAGATGTAGAATCGTTCACGTGCCTGGGAAGCATCATCGATGGACAAGGAGAATCAGATGCAGACATAAAGGCGAGGATTGGCAAAGCAAGGGCTACATTCCTACAATTAAAGAACATTTGGAACTCAAGACAACTTTCAACCAATATCAAGGTGAGAATCTTCAATACGAACGTCAAGGCAGTTCCACTGTACGGAGTTGAAAGTTGGAGAACTGCTGCAACCATCATCAAGAATTTACAGGTATTTATAAATAGTTGTCTACGCAAGATACTCAACATCCATTGGCTGGATACCATCAGCAACAGCCTTCTGTGGGAGTGAACAAGCCAGCTTCCAGCTGAAGAGTAAATTAGGAGAAGACGATGGACACTTGTTGAGGAAATCATCAAACTGCATCACGAGACTTGGAATCGTGAAGGGAAGAGGAAAAGAGGAAGGTCAAAGAACATATTGCGTCGGGAACTAGAATCAGATATGAAAAGGATGAATAAGAACTGGAGAGGATTTCCCAGGACAGGGCTAGATGGAGAATGCTGGTGAGCGGCCTATGCTCCTTCACCAGGAGTAACAGGCGTAAGTAAGTAGGTACTGAACGTTCGGATTACTAGATTAACTGTTAAAAATTACATTACTATCGAAATTCTTGTGTTGCTTTGTTTGATCACAAAGCCAATTTTATAAAATTTCATACTGTGACATAATGTTACATTTTATAAGTAAAGTAAATATGTAAATCATAACATACATTGAAAAAATTAAACAATAATAACATACTGTTCATACCACACAATGTGTATCAAATCAACTATAGCAATTTAATTATAATTCTTTTTGTATGAATCATTGCTATATTTTACGAAAAGCTTATGCATTAGGATTGAATTATTAGTTGCAGCAAAATTGATTGTGCAACACAAATCACCGACACGCTAAATACATCACTTCTGAAGTTATTCACAAACATTTTATTTACATTTCGAAAAAGTTTAGCCATCTGGTAAAGTTGTTCTAGCTGCTAAGGTTTCTCTTTTTATGACATTATACAAAACTATATATATATATATATATATCATCTGATCTTTACTATTGACATCATTAAACACACACTAGAATTAAGTGTGATTAAACAAGGGGAATTCAATACTTTTACGAAAAATCCAAACACTTTTCATATTCCTCCTATCATTTTGTATTGTATAAATAAACATAATATGCAAGAAATACAAGTTGATGGTGTAATGAAAAGTGTAGTAATAAAAAAGGTATGAATCGATGTTTATGATAGGAAGTAGGTAACAGACTTACAAAAATGGACACTATAATAACATCCATTAGAATTTATCGAAACTACCTGATAACATCCAGCTGACCAGTCCTATATGGAACGAAACGCATGTCCTGGATTTCATTGTTATCCACAATCCTTCTCTGTATCAAATATCGAGGCAATCCGCACAAGATCCACATATGCCAAAAATGACTGATCAACTGCCGTCCTAAAACATCAGTGTTAAGTTCTAAACAATCAATATACATGAAATAAAGCAAAATACGTAGTAAGGAGTGTTCAGATAGTTAGACAGTGAAATATTTATTTAAAAAGGGGTGAGGAAAAATAAGCGAACAAAGAGCACGGAAAATAATGATACATAAAATCGTTTGTTAAGGCTAATTCGGCCAAGGAAGAGATGAGGGTGTAACAAATTACTTATGAACACAAAGACCTAGATTGTTGCCTCGAATCCCCACAGCTTCTGCTGACTGGAAGAGAAGAGGTCGAACTCCATAAGGAAACGTTATGGGTAAATGGTGAATTGCATTAAAAGATCTATTTTCATGTAATACATGACTGCTAACCATCACGTTTGACAGAATGGAGCTGCGTATTGTTTTGATCGCACCCTTTGCCAGCCACGTTGGAAGGTGTTCACTAATTTGTTGTCTGGTTGTACGACTGATTTATCTTCCTCCACAGTAAAAGCTGAACTCGTGGATGCAAATAGATGTAGCAAATTTCAGTAAACTTTCCTTTAGTTGAAGAATCATCAGAGGTTGACTAGAAAACAATAGACAGAAGTTAGCTGTGTTTAAAGTCCTTTCTATTACGTTAGTCATTCTATTTTCTGGTACATTGGTGACTATATCTACGTTGAATTGTTACTTCAAGAAGAGAGATTTCTTATTAACCGTCGATTTCATTACTTTTCTGCCCGTTATAAGCAAATGCTTCCTCAAAAAACCTTGTAGATAACCCATTCGACTAACATATTATGAATGACCTCTAACTCCTTATTTTCTGTGTCAGCTGAGCGGATCTTCTTAGCTCTACTTGCTGAACATTTAACTAGGTTTTTCTTGTAATGAACCGGTGAAAAGCTCAACAAACTTCTGTGTTGGCCTGTTAAAGAACTTTTACTATACGCACTAATGCTGGATAATCCATTTTCTTTTCTGTTCTCTAAAGCGTCAGAGAATTGTAATTTAAAACACAAAAGTATATGAACGAAGAATATTCTTTTCAATAACTTCTCATCAGGTTCTACAATTATATCATATCCAAATTAATAATCTATAAAATTGGCCAGATTTAAGGCAGAGTAGGTCAGTTATAATTGTAATATGTGAATCAAGAGTTGTTTGTGATGCAAAATCAAATCAAACCGTTAATGTTGGGGCTGACTAATATGAAGTGTTAACTTAAATCAGTTTATAAGTGAAATGAAATTGTGCGGTAAATAATCAGAATAAATATGGTCAACATGGGGTGAGAGAGAGAATAATGGAATAAAAATCAGAAACTACGTGATATGTAGAATAATATGAATTAGGTAAAATATAGTAGATAGAGGTGGATGCTGAATAAATTTCTCAAAAGGGTTGTCAAGTGTAATAATAATAATAATGACAATAATGGTAACTGTAGGAAGCAATTTCCCACAGATTCAACTCTAAGCTAATCTCTAGACTGTCGAGTACAGAGTCTTGGTTTAGCCAAAGTCAGAACAAGCAAGCTATTTGGCTAGATAAAATTTATCTTTTTCTAAAACATAAATTAACATCGTTAGTGTACAAACAAACAGTACGGTCTATTAATACAGGGAAAAACAGAGACAAATAACATACCGAACAGTAGCCAGAGAATAGGAAAAATGAGTCAACAAGCCAATATTGTTTTACAATGAACATTAAACTGTGATTGGTTAATAAAGCGATACAGTCGTACAAGGTCAAAAGGAGTTGATGTGGTGGTGGGCGTTTCCCTTATTATTGGTGGGTTCGTCTATCAATCACATTTTACAGTAACGATAGTAATAATAATAGTAAAGATAACAATAATAAGTTTAGGACATTAATCACATTACGTCACCACGTTAACTAGTTGGCCAGGGTAAAAGGAGCGGCTGAACATATTTCTTTTGGATGCAAAGCTCTTGCTTTTTGATCCGAATAGCAATTACTTCAGCCGTCTGTAAGATTCTCAGCTTGACGGAATTAGGTAGACTGCTGTCAACACGATATATTATTGCGAAAGATTGCTTCATGTTGGCTGTATGTCCTGTCTGAATTAAATGGGCTAAAAAGAAGCTGTTATCCGTTTTGACTACACCTTTGCTTAACCATACTGGGAGGTGCTCACGAGCCCGAATATATAAATTCCTAGAACATCTGCCGATATAACTTGCTCCACAGGAGCAGTTGAATTGATAGATACAGTAAGAGGTGGCTAGTCTAGGCAATTTATCTTCCAACCTCGGAGTGATCATTGGACGTGTGGAAAACATTAACTGTAGTTTACCTGCATTGAAAGTTCTTTGGATTGATCTGAGTAACTATGATGATTAGGAGTATCTGAATTATAGTACGAACTAGGAATCCCAGAAATAACGTGATAGGATCAAGAAGTACTAGATAAGCACGAACGAACGTACAGTATTTGGAATTCGAAATCAAGCATTTAACAAGTACAAAAGAATTATTAGTTCATTCAAACATCACAGTAACTTCAGTCTTTGCATCTCGCTAGGTGCATTGCTTCTGAATTGTAAGCGTATATACAGAGGCTTTTTATTCACGGTTAGACATTCTCTATGCTCTCTTTTGTTGGCTATGTTTTTATTTATAAATTTCTCAGGATATCCATTTTCTTTCAGGGTCGTGTATAATGCTTTTGTTTCATCTTGGCAATCACTGATTCGTATGTTTAACTCCAACCCAAACTCTTCCCAATACCACTAGTGCGTAACTGCCACATATCCAACAGTATTGAATTTTAATAGTCGTGAGTTCTCGCTAGTCAAAAGTCAACTCTTTAAATTCCACCATTGGCAGTATCAAGGATGTGTGTTCCGAACATATCAGTGCTAAGAACAAGCAGTAATCTCGCGCTTCAGGATTTTCAACAGCTTGTCAGCTAAATTCAGTCCATGACGAAAATTCTACTGAGAAGTTTGCTTTGAATTCAAAGCCCCAAATACCCTGGTACGGTCGATGGTGGGAAGAATCCTTCCTCTCGAAATGCTCTCACATGGCAGGACAGCTCAAACAAACAGCCTCCATCCTCGTGCTGGGTGGATAGATACAAGACGTTTAGCTTTTATAAAAACTAACTTTGCACTTAATCTCAACACAAAGGCCATATGGAATATTTCTGTAAGAGAAAATGTTTCCTCGTCCACCGCGTTTAAAAGAAGAAGACGTAAACTGAGTACCATTGTCAGTCGTCAAGTTCTATGAAACCTGAAAACAAGCAAACAATCCGGACGATTTTGTTTATGTTCTCCCCGACGTCGTCTTCGGCGTGTTTTATAATTCTGACCATTTTGTGAAAGCGTAGACAACAACCAAGTAATTCCTGTATTGTATGGGACCGGCGTAATCAGCTTCAATTCTTTGCCCAGGTCCATCCGATTATGGTTATGGTTCTGCTATAGTCTGATTCTTTGCAGCCTATAGACTGGACCAAAAACTGCGATACCTTCATTCTATATCGCGGTCCATTAACAGCCAATGTGCGAAGCTCCGAGCCAGTGATCTCATTTTTACTTGTCCTCAAGTGTCTGCTATGGAACTGCTTAGGAACTTGGTGTCAAAGATATCTGGGGATGACGATACTGTGTACAAAGATAACGCAAGAATCCGCAACTGTCAAGGAATCCCGTCGACGGACACATTGTTAGAGCTCTCCATGTAGTCTATATGAGGGCCATTTGTTGAGTATATAGTGGCGAACAGTCTTCAACACATTATACTTCTTGATAACTTGTTTACTGGCTTCAAATACGACCAACAGTCTTGAAACTGCGTCTGCTAACGCTGTGTGGACCTAAGCCTAACAATCTACGGCAGCCAGGAGCACCCACTCTTGTTTTTTATGGGGACGAATTAATCTTGAGAGGGCATCTACCTGTCTAATATCCGTTGTCGAATGATACTTTATCTTGAAATCATAGCTTAGCTGTGTAGTTTCCTATCGCCGTGGACGGTTTACTGAGTATACAGGGATACCCATCTTTGACCCAAAAACTGTCAGTAGCGGTTTATGTTCTGTAAGTAAAGTAAACCGTCTACTAAATAGAATCTTGTGCAACTTTTCTGCAGCAAAAATAATGAAAAGGGCTTCATTCTCTATCTGACTGTATTTCTCTTCCGTCATAGTAAGAGATCTTGCAGTATGAGCAATTGCTTTCTCAGACCCGTCAGGGTAGGTATGTGAAATCACTGCTGCCATTCGGTAATTTGACGTATCTTCTGCGACCACAGTTGGATGATCTGGATCATAGTGTGTATGCAGAAGGTTTGGTGATAGCAGCTGTTTTAGCTTTCGGAATGTTTCTCGGCATTCTGTTGACCAGACCCGTTTGGTATCCTTTATCAGTGGTCAATTCAGAGGGGCACGGAAGCGATGCAAATCGGTAGGAGAAATACCATGATGACTAACCATCCTCAAGAAGGAACACAAAGTAGGTGCATCTATTGGCGGATGTATGGTCTTGATAGCCTTGAAGCTTTTGGATCAGGTTTTCTTCCGTTTTGTCGATTGTGAATCCCAAATAGCAAACTTGCTCCACGTGGAAATCACATTTTCTAGCACATAATCTAAAGCCATAGTCTGCTATGCGTCATCACAGGCCGCAGTACCAGGAATATCTTGCAGTGTAGTCCATAACTTGTTGGAAAATTAAAGTGGCGGTCTTCGTTCTAAAAATAAATCTGCTATATCGGAACAAACCTTTGTGCGTGTTTGTTGTCAGCTACTGCCTACATTCATGGGCTACTGGAATCTGTAGATAATCTTCTGATAGATCCAGTTTTGCAAATTCCTTCCCTCTATTCGGCTTCGCGAATAAGTCTTCTTGTACCGGCAAAGGGTACTGATGGGCTTCAAGTGCTTCGTTTGGTTTGTAGAATGATATGCACACAGCCAAATTTTGTTCATTTTCTCATGTCTGTCTCCATTTCTCAATGTAATGTGTTCTTCAGTCCTCCTCTTTTCCTTCGGCCTTATAGATTCCATTTGAGGGCTTGCCTTGTGACGCAGTTGGGTTCTTTCCTCAACGTGTGCCCTACCCACTTCCAGCGCTTCTTCCTGATTTCTCCCCCTCTGTGATCTGGTTTGTTCTCTCCCATAGTAGGTTGTTGCTGATGGTGTCTGGCCAACGGATCCGACATATTTTGCGAAGACAGCTAGTGATAAACACTTGTATCTTCTAGATGACGGCTTTCGTAGTTCTCCAGGTTTCCGCCCCATACAGTAGATCTGTCTTGACATTTGTATTGAGAATTCTGATCTTGGTGTTGAATGACAGATGTTCTGAGTTCTAGATGTTCTTCACTTGTAAGTATGCTGCTCTTGCCTTGCCGATCCGCGCCTTCACATCTGCATCAGATCCGCCGTGTTCATCAATCATGCTGCCCAGATATGTACAGGTTTTTACATCTTCCAAATCTTGTCCATCAAGTGTGATTCGATTGGTGCATGCTGTGTTGTATCGGAGAGTCTTGCTTTTCCCTTTGTGTATGTTGAGACCTACTACCACTGAGGCTGCTGCTGCTACACTGGTCGTCTTCTCCTGCATTTTTGTTGTGTGTGAGACAGAAGTGCTTTGTCATTTGCGAAGTCTACATCGTCCAGCTGCATTCTAGCTGTCCACTGTATCCCATGCTTCCCTCAGATGTTGACGTCCTCATGATCCATTCTATCACCAGGAGAAAGAGAAAGGGTGAGAGTAAGCAACACCGCCTGATACCTGTCCTTACGTCGAATGAGTCTGTGAGCTGTCCTCCGTGCACGATTTTGCAGTTTAATCCATCGTAGCAATACCATATGATATTGACTATCCCCTCAGGTACGCCGTAGTGTCGAGGAAGCTTCCATAATGTTCTCCTATCTACATTGTCAAGTGCTTTCTCGTAGTCAATCAAGTTGATGTAGAGTGATGAGTTTCATTCAATTGATTGTTCCACAATGATCCGTAGTGTTGTCATTTGGTCTGTACACGATCGATCCTTACGGAATCCGGCCTGTTGGTCTCGAAGTTGGGCATCTACGGAATCCTTCATTTTGTTTAACAGTACCCTGTTGGAGACGTTTTTTGGTATTGAGAGAACAGTGATGCCCCTGTAGTTATCACTCTTGCTTAGATCGACTTTCTCTGGTATTTTAATCAGAAGTCCTTCCTTTTAGTCTGTTGGTACTTGTTCTTCATCTCAAATCTTGCTGAAGAGAATGTGGAGTATCCTTGCAGTTACTGCTAAATCTGCTTTCAGTGCCTCTGCTGGAATGTTGTCTGGTCCTGCTGCTTTGCCGCTCTTGGTTTATCTGATGGCCGTGCTGATCTCTTCAACTGTTGGTGGGTCAACATCGATTGGGAGGTCCGTGGGTGCTACTTCGATGTTCGGTGGGTTCAGTGGGGTTGGTCGATTCAATAGTTCTTTGAAGTATTCTACCCACCTGTTTCGCTGTTCTTTGATGTTGTTTATTACTTTGTCCTCCTTGCTTTTCACTGATCGTTCTGGTTCACGATAATTTCCAGCGAGTTCCTTTGTTGTGTCATACAATTGTCTCATGTTTCCTTCTCTTGCAGCCTTTTCCACCGTCATTGCTAAATCCTCCACATATTTACGTTTGCCAGTTCTGACTCCCCTCTTCACTTGCTTGTTTACTTCCATGTATTCAGCTTGTGCCTTGGCTTCCTCTGCTCTTGTTTTACTGGTATTAGTTGCTGCCTTCTTCTTCCCCCTTTCTTGAGTCCTATCCAGTGTATCAACAGTATTCCATTCTTTATAGTGGTGCTTCTTGTGGCCCAGAACCTCATGGCATGTTGAAGTGATTGCCTCTTTTATTTCTTTCCAGTTGCTTTCCATAGTAGTTCCTTTTCCATTGACTAAATCATGAAAGGCCTGGAATCTAGGGCTGAGGACTATTTTGAATTTGTTGCATTTGTCAGTATCCTGAAGAAAAGCCGTATTAAACTTTTATGCTGTTGTCCGCCCCATTGTCCGGTGCTTCTTCAGTTTCAATTTCATCTTGGTGACCAGCAAGTGATGACCTGATGCTGCATCAGCTCCGCTCTCGGTTCTCACATCCTCCATTGTCCTCCTGAACGTTTTGTTGATTCAGATATGGTCGATTTGGTTTTGCGTATTGTGATCCGGTGAAGTCCTTGTGGTTTTATGTGTGCGTTTGTGTGGGAATATAGTGCCACCTATGACTAGTATATTGAAGGCACATAGGTTTGCGAATCTCTCACCATTTTGGTTCCTTTCTCCCAGTCCATGTCGTCCCATGATGTCTTCATATCCGTATTTTCCATTTCAACCTTGGCATTTAGGTCTTCCATTAGAATGGTCAAGTCCTTTGTTGGGCACGATTGATTGCAACTTATAGTAGAATTGGTCTTTAACGTCTTCATTGTAGTCGTTGATAAGCACATAGCATTGGATGACTTTCATTGAAATGCCTTCTTTCTTTGTTTTGAAGGAGGCTTTGATGATCTTTGGTCCATGAGATTCCTATTCTATAAGTGCATTTTGTGCTTGTTTTTATGGCATCAATGCAACTTCTTGTGTATGTGGGACGGTCTCTTCTTCATGGCCAGAGTATAACGGAAGCTCCCCTGAAGCTAGTCGTTGTCGTCCAACTTTCGTCCAATGTGTTTCACTGATCCCAAGGACCTCCAGGTTGTATCTACTCATTTCTTCAGCGATTTGTAAGACTCTCCCGGTCTCTCACATTGTACGAGCATTCCATGTACTTAAATAAATGGTTGCTCTGGTTGTTAGAAGGGGCATCAGCATCATGGCTTGCGAAAGAACTCTGCTTTCATCATGAGGCACCATAACTCTTCTAAATGAAGACCTTCTGACTCCCAGGGCTCAGTTTAAGTGGTTAAAATAATTTTTCTGGTTAGCGTTTTATAGCGAGTTAGTTTTCTATGGGATGAAGTCGCTAACTCCATGCCCAAGCCTCCTCCTTTACCCGGGCTTGGGACCGGCACTAGCCTCAGAGAGACTCAAGGCGGAGTTTGATAATAATCTGTGTCACAATAAAGCTTATGATAAGAGGAACATAAACATGCATACTGTAGTTACTTAACAAATTTGCAATAAAAATTTTTGAATAGTATTAGTCTATAAATGGATTCCAACAGTTAGCATTCATTATTCTCGCCGTAATATATCGACTAAGTTCAGACCGAACTAGCTGAATCACAAAACGTTTCCCGGTGGTGTACATTCATAGTCATTATCTTCATCATCATCTCATTGGATCCAACCATGAATCATTAGATTATATCAAACATTAAATTGTTAATTCAATAAGCTTAAAGATTATTTACTTGAAGAAATGCCAATATTAATATCGATTCCGAGTTACCTAAATTATACCCAACTAACCGGTCCTAAACAGAATAGCATGTACATCTAGGATTTATTTATTATGTGGTGGACCAGACAATATATAAAAGCAAAAGATATCAACAAAGTTAATAACAACCAATAGTAATATTAATATATACAAGTTAAATGTTACAAATACAATAAAAAATGGGACTTTACTTAAGTTCACCCAAAATGATGCGTGTTCGGCTTTGATCTGGTACAATAAATCCACAATTATAGATGCTTAGTAATTCCAAACGTATCGATGATCTCCCCAGTATTGTAATCCAAAGTAAGATATGATGTATTCACTTTCTCAGTCTATGAATGTAAATAATATTTGTTTTAGAACTAAGTTAACTCAATCTCGAATGAAAACAGAACGAGGGATGTGTGAGTATTAATGTATTTGTTAGCCAGAAAGAATATGTCACGCTATGTTGGAATCACAACGGAAAGTGTCTTCAAGGTCATTGACTAAAACAACATGTACAGTCATTTAATGATGAATGTACATACAGTGAAAAATTGACAAAACAAATACAAATAATATTAAAAACTATTTACAAAATACGCTTGTCAGTCATATCTCCACAATTATATTCGTATTATTTCATGCTAAACTAATTACATCATCAGCTTCGTGACTCCAATATACGGGATGGAAATGTTTGCAGATCATTACTTCCATCACATTTAAAATATAAAATGTGATAATTATAATATAATAAGGAAAAATAAAGAATCAAGGATATATATTTTAGCTTTTATCTCATAACGAACCTGTTTATACTAAATTGATTGGCGTTTTGGATGGGAATGATGGCTTTAAATCAATTTTATCCAATGGTGACCTAACGGGTTAGTTCTAAGAGAACTAGCCAGTTATTATACTTGTGATCATTCTGAAACTTTATTAAAAAATAGATTGGACAATTCAGATTACGTTGAGTCATGTGATGTCACGAAAATACCAGCTGAATAAAATAAAACTGCTCGAAAATGTGTTTCGAAATATACACTGTTACAGGAATGTAGTGTTATAAATATCTTCTTTGTTAATTCGTTAAACTCAGTTAGCGAAACGACCCACAATTTGTTGTTATCATGGTTGACAATCGTCAACCAGATGTAGCTGCAGTACATAGAGAACTTACGTTGTTGTGAGGTACGAACCTAAGTTGTTACGATCGGAAGCTTAACATTGTGAAGTAATAAGGTATTTCTCTAGAATTGAGGGTTTTGGATTAATCCATCTTTCACTGATTTTCTAAAATCACACCATTCTAGTTCTTAGTGCTAATCAAACTCAAATGACTAAGTATCAACCCGCCACGTGCATTATATTTTCATGTTAAGTGGTTGAAGGGAGGAGATAGAACTAGGTTTCGTAGCTATAATCAATTATTAGGGATTGTGTAAATTCCAGTTCTAAGGTTGAAGCGCTAGCTGAATAGCTCGCAAAGTTAAGTTTCTGACTGAAAGATGAGATGGAACTCCTGTGAATACCAGTCCTCTCAGTACTGCAGATACACGTAAGTGACTAGTTTCAATCAGAACGCTACTTAGGCCTTGGTCATTTTATTTGTCATTTCCATTCACGTAATATCAAATTGTTTTACATACAATGTCAATTATGTTAAACTAGAGGTTATATTAAAAGTTGATCAACAGAATTATATCAATATTAATGACTAAGCATACATGATATCGGTCACTGCCTAATGGTCAGTCAGTGAAAACATGTTTCTTTTTCGTAACTAAGTAAAAGAGAATGGTAGTGTCTTGCATTCTCTTTCTTACAGGGGCCTCTGTCTATGCTTGAATTTAAAATAATTTATTAAAACCATTGAAATTTTAAAAATCTAACCACAAATATGGAAAATCAATTTCAGAATGTACAAAATTCTCAAAGTTAATTATTAACTAACGAGCAAATTGCATTAGAAAATAATTTTCAAGCCAATTTCTCTGTTCAGTGGAGTTTGAACATAAAATTGACTTCAACTGAACAAGAATCCTACAGAAAAACTTTACTACGTACAAACAGAGATTGACAGCTAAAGTCATGTACATATAGGCAAATCTAATAAAAATAAATAAGCTGAATGCAATTAGCTGTACCATGGTAACTATTTATTAATAAGTAAACCTGAACTCCAATGCTGATTTTCACCAACCAGTAACATTTGACCTTTTCACCTTAACTTGGGCTAAAGTGCACCAAGCTATCTTGTAGGTTTTAAGTTTCAATAATCGACGTTTAATTCTTTGAGATGACTGCAGCTATACTATCAATGGATTTGAAAGTAATGAGATAAATGTATAAACTGTGGTTCAAGAACAGTCTATCTTCAATAATAAGCTCTTTCTCAATATCTCAGATATCTAAAACTGTTTATAATTGTTAAGTCTGCTATAACCTTATCTGACATTCATACTGTCATTGAATATTGTACAAAATTAAATAGTATTAGACATCTGGTTTGAATTTGTAGCAGGCGTATTCTAATAAGCACGTAACATAATCACTTTTTATACTTATGAATAACATTGCTTTTATTCAAACTAAGGAATATGAATCGATCAGTTCTGCAAACGTTGACACCAAATGACAGTTTTTCGTTACTCAATATTTTAAGTCCGTGTTTTAAATATATGGCAAACCAAAGCCAGTATGTAAAATTTTTTAATATATTTGACAATTGTATGACATTATTTGTTATAAAATGAAGCTAATTGTACTTAATTTCAGTTTTAACACGTCTGTGGAACGAAATTTCATGGTGTTACTACTACCGATGGATTGACAGATATCCTCACATAAACCAAACGTTATCTGGTATTCATATTACCGTAGTTCAAGTATTTGTTATTAAGATATTACACTCAAATTTATGCACACAATATGACAATGATTGCTGGTTGAATTATCGTTCAAAACTACATCTAATTTAGAAGGAACGAATTGAAAAGAAATTTTTTCGCTCAATTTGTTCCTCCTTTACATCTAATTTACTTCGTAATTACATTATGAAAAATAAATTTTATGAATAATAATACTTTCTGGTTTTAAGAAGAGTTTGGTTTCAAAATTGTCATTGTTTGTTTTCTTATTAATTTTATATTATATCGATTTATTGATTATTACAAATGGTATGATACTTAAAAATGTATGATGTTTTAAATAGCCAGTTTATTCGTCAAGGCTGATTGTTAAATTTTCACTTTTAAAACTTAAGTAGTTTCGATTTAAAATATAAGTTATTTTAAAAAAGTTTACACATGAGTTCAATGTTCTGTATATTCAAATCTATTGAAGTATGGCTAGCATGTGCCATATTCATTCAATCGACCGGCCATACGCAATGTAGAACCTTACACATGCCACACTAGCACAGCGACATAGAGCTATCAAGACAGTGGTGTTTTTGTCCTGTTATGTTTAGGCACTTATGCACCATGGGAGTGCTTATCATCCAACTCATCATCAAGTGTATGGTTATCTTTAGGAGCTAAATTGAACCTCAAAATAGAAAAAATTGGTATTAATTTGCGTCGTTTTTAAAACCAAAATATGTTATTTACTGAAATTTGTTATTATTGTTTTTTAAACTTTTTTAAATTTTACTACATATCCTACCTATACTTATTTGCTAGTGGGTGATTTCTCAAAAAGCAGTGGGCAGAATATCATTGCAAGAATCTTTTCATATATGTGTCACATTAAAAACTACTCGGAATTGTCTACGTCAGTTAAAGATCAGACGTTCTCATTTTCATGACATCCCTGGAATAAATCTGGAGGCGGCCAGACCAAAACGTGGCATAAGTCCATCAAATTATGAACAGTTGGTTGGAGCCATACTATTACATATAGACCGCTTGATTGGGATCGATGTCATAGTGTCGACTGGTGAATAAGGACCTAGCGTAAAATAGGTCAGAATCGGTCAAAATGGCGCAGACACATTTGCCTCTAACTTCCTTCTGACTCTAAGTCTTAGTATTCCTTAATGTTCACCTTCTGATTCTATCTTTTCGAACCATGTTCTTAGTGATAAACCTCTCTTCCTATCACGGAAACTACATCATATCGACTCCTTCACTGATCGTCTTGTTAATATTGTCTAATCGTACTATTATTGTGTGTCACCTTGGGCCAAAGCATATGTTTACTATGTCCTACTTTGATTATTACTAAATGAGTGACTGATTGAAGTATCATAAATGTATTTATAAACTAATATGAGTAAGAATAAATATTGTGATCGATATCATGTCGTTTGCAGAAATCTGGAGGAAATATAAAAATGTAAGTTTAATGTGATTTGAGGTTTGTTGATAAACTTCAACTACAATATCTAGTAAACCAGAGTTTAATATGGGATTTGAGGTGTGTTTAAAAAGTGTTACAATTAGAGGTGCTTTTACCGATCAATTTGAACTGCCACTGGCCTTTAATATGGAAAAAGATTAGTATACTAACTGATCACTGAGAATTTACCAATGTCTTCTTGGCCATATTATTTAATCCAAGTACACATTAAGTCTACACAAATCTAAAAGTCATGTATATTTGAGGAAAGTATGGATAGAGTAAAAAAATATTTATTTTTGATTGATCTTTCATTATGACTTTACACTAATATATATGTGTTTAACAACCTTAATAACAATGGTAGTAATAAATTGATGCCAATCACTTGAAAATGTGTTAAATAATAGCTAAGTAGATAACGCGATGGCATTTGAAGTGAACGGTACTGGGTTCAAATCCAAGAGTAAACATCAACTCTGAGATGCAGGTACATCCAGCTGACGAGTCCCAAATAGGACGAAACGCGCTTTGTCCTGAATTTTACTGCTAGCCACTGTCCATCTTTGCTTATAATGCTTGTGAATTAAGGCGATATCGAGGCGATGCGCACAATATGCACATATGCCAATAAGAGATTGATCAATTGCAGTCCTAAACATCAATGGGAAGATTCAAGTAAACAATACCAAGTGAATTTACTAATATTATGACTAAAAGTTTTTATGAAAATTGTTATTATAAATTAACAAATTAGTTAAAAGACGTAATCAATCTTTAATAGTATTAACTTATAAATCAATCGGAACATTGATACATGTTGACTTTATTATTATTGTTTATTGTATGCAAACAAGTATATCAGTGTACAGCCACGATAAAAAAATTAATTGAAGGAAATATTTCTTCACTCCATTTATATTTTTATTTTTTGTCTACGCGAGAAAGTTGGCTTATATATTATTTAGTCATATCATTGTCCCAGTCATACGGTTAAGGAATATGACTTCGCTCGAATATCAGGAAATAAATAACATATTTTTTAATCATTCATGCTTTACATCTATTAATTGACTAATGGATTTAAAGTACTTTTTAACGTTATTAATGAAATAAATTTTTAAGAAAAATTTGATTGATGCCAAAACGTTTTCCTTATATGAGTTCATAAAATGTGGTTTATCAAAGTTCTGTCAGTGTTCACCTTTCATAGTTTTACGTAAATATCCAGTAAAGATTTAACAGTTACTCTGATTACTTCCAAAATGAACTAGTTCTTAATTTACTCATTTATGTGAAGGAATAAGTAGTTAATAAAACCTGTTCAATATATGATGTACGGTTGAGTTTACTCATAACGCTTTCGCCGTTCAACAAGTCTGTTGTGTTTAGTGATTTTGGCTATGTTTACGTTGGTCCACTGAAAACATTCTTCATATGGGAGTGTAATTCCCACCAAATATTACATTTCAAACCCTAACTTTCTTCCAGGATTTTGGACTCAACTATACTGGTAATGTTCATAAGAGACAATTGTCGATAAATCCAAACACTTGAAATAGAATTTTTAGTGAAAATTACACTTTGATTCGCAACACTCAGCCGCTAAATAAACGGAAAAATAGATAAAAACAGTGACCACTATACATTCATTGACCAATAAAAACGTTACTGGTTACCTTTGCTGTGATGCAGTGCATGTGATTACTTCGCCATTAATTTAATGACATTTTATTCCTAATTTACTATAAATATTTAATTTTTTTATAGTAAATAATCTTATTTTGATTTGTGTTTTGAGCAACAATACAATGAATCATACAAACCTATGACTTAATTACACTAGTTGATTTGATACATGTAAGCCAGTATTTATGATGCCGATTCAACTTATATTTAACATAATTTCAAAATTTGTATTTAGCTACAAATTATACCACAATATGAAATTTTTCTTAACTAATTCTTATTTTTAAAATAATAACATCATGTTTAAATTTGCTTCACTATAGTGGAGTACGTTTTAGTTATTATAATGTTTGAAATGTCAGGTTTTTCGCATTGTCAATAAATTTATTTTACCAGTTTACAGAATCCTCGTTAAACTGAGCTAGCAAAAAGATTGTTATTTGTGCATTACGTGTTGATGAGCTTAAAGGAAACTGGAGTTTTAATACTTAATAGTGTTACTTTAAATACGATTTCATATGGCATCGGGTTTCTGCTTAAGCTACTCACAACACCTACATCCAGTTCTGGATTACGACGAGAGATAGAGAAAAATAGAACAGTTTATTTCCATGCTGGAAAAAATATTGTGAACCACAACTCAATACGTTAAAATTAATAATTTTTAATAGACATTGTTTAATGGTTGAGTTTTGAATAAATTCAACTAGACAGTACTCGTAGCTGACGCGCCAATAAGTCATCACATGAATAGCATTTACAAGTTTTATAAAACTGAAACTCTCTGACTGACATATTGAACTAACTAATTGAATTATAAACCTATTCCTTCTGAACAAACGCACAACTTTATAATTAAGAAGTATGGATGAAGTCATAATTGACTTTTCCAAATGGAAAGTAATAAATTTCATATTGATGAATTAAAATAAACTTGATAACACTTTATTTGAATAATGAGTTAAATGACCTACATAAGTAGGAGATTGCTTTATTTTAATCAATATAAACATTCTAATTTTAAATGAAATTCTTAACAATTCAAAGTCTAATATTTTACAGATCATAAGAACATAATTTAAGGTTTCATATAAACTACTTGTGTTACACAGTGAGACAGTGAAATTCACTGAATATAGTCAAGGATGCAATATATTGTCTAAAGTAATTAGAAATATTTGAAGTTTAATTGATGTTAATTACATTGAATTATTCGTATAAAATTCGTTTAACAAACAGTCAATTTAAGGCATTATCACTCTGATGCATTTCACTGTGGTTATGTGAGCGTCTTATTTGAAAAAAGATAAAACTACTTATTTTTCTTCATTTTTTATGGTTTATAATTCTTCATTAATTTTACTTTTTATGTTTATATAATCGACTTTATTACCGTAAACCTTCTCCTGTGTATGTTAATGGCCTCGAAAATATTGATTTTATTTTTTATGATCATACATGGACACAGTACAGATTTGACCTACTTACCTAAACGGCTTCAGTGTATATGATGAAAAGTAATCATCTTTTTTAAATCCTTATCTCCATGAGTTAATGTAAGGTACATCCCATTTATGAGTCCGTAATTATGATATTTTACAAAGACCAAAATAAGGCATGCATTAATGAATTTGACAATGTTAAATTAATTGATACATCCCTTATTTTGGCCTTTGTAAAATATCATAATTATGGACTTATAACTGTAAAGCATGGTGATGAAGTTATTGAAAACAATTGTTCGCTTAAGTATTCTTGATTTTTGAATATTCTATGGGGATTTTTAAACTACATCCCATTTATTAAAAATAGTCTATATCCTAATTGTATTAGCATTCCACATCGTTTGATTATTTAATTAATGTTAACAAAAAGTCATTCAATCAACTGATTCAGTTCGATCAATGTGGGTTACTCTGTATTGCTCAAACCAATTACTGAATTTTATTTTTGCCAATGTCTAATTAACAAGAAATTAAGTTTGGTGTAATTGAGGATAGTATAACTCGGTGCACAATCGTATTTATATTGATGTCTTATAAATATGTGCATACTTCAAAGACGATGTTTTTATCATAAACTGATATTAGCCGGAAACCTCTTAAAATCTACGTAGAATCGATCTACTCTGAAACTCTTTAACAATTTGTACTTATGGGTAGACACTAGAATCAACTTAAAAACTATTATGTTCGTAAAGTGAAATGTCCCAGCGAATTGCATTTTCCAACTTGATTCAGTCAAGGATCAATGTTCGGTGTTATTACGTGAAACAGGTTTCCGTCACCTGACACAAACGTGTCTGAAATACATATAACAAGTTATTCAATCTGATGAATTCCCTTGAGTTCCAGAAGTCGGAATACTTTCTCTCTTTATCAGTATGATCAATCAAACTAAAGTCACTGTTGATTTCGAACTCAAATGATACTGGTAAATAGATCAGTGACCATATAAGTTGTTTATCATATCTGAACCTAAAAATAGGCTTTTTATTACGAACAGGGTTTTTACTTATTAAAAGTTCGAGATCCATATAACTATGGGAGTCAGGAGGTCAACCTGCGATATGTACAGATTTTAAAATGTCCCTATTCTTCTATATGGGAAACTCTGATAAATCATCTGTTTAATTAAAACAAATATAATTTAAAATAGTGAAAGTATTTATTTAAAAGTATATTCTGTAAGTTAAATAAATATATTCTCTGAGATAAAAATATGATTCATTGTACAAGAATATAAAGTGGTAGAATAATAAATGTTTTCATGTATTTATTAAAATTTAAGAAATGTTTACATACATAGATGCATATATATGTCAATAAATATTGTTTTAATCACTATTTGTTATCCATATTATTATAGCGATTAGTAAGCATAAGAATGTTACCCATAAAGCTGCTAATAACCAACCTAAATATCCTGGATTCATATCAATCACAACAAGTGCAATGATGAAGCATAAAACTGAAAACAAAGATAACAAATTAAATAGAAGTTTAACATTATATCATCAATATAGGGAAGTTTAAAGAAGTTGTTGAGCTTTTTTTTTACCTTATATCATTGACTAATTTTAGTTAAACTATCGAAAGCCGAGAAACACTAAACTTTTACGCTGTCCCATGAACTAAGTACAGATCGATCCAAGGAGATCGAGGTCTAGCGCATCAGCACTTAACCTATAGACCTGTGAACCAGGATGCTATGATATTCCGTTCTCGTGACGAGGGTTTAACATGTAAACATAAATTGACACACAGTGGATTACAGTCCTAACTTCAGAAAATTCACAATATTGTACGACCACAATCGATTGTTATTGAAGATATCTTTTCCTTATCACAACGTTGTTGGACTACGTGATCATGACTTCTAATTAGAACACCTGGGATTACCTTTCAAAGTTAGCTTTCAGTGGGTCCGTGATGACTGTTATCATAGAATGTTAAGGAGAATGCCAAAAAATAAATTAAGGCGGTTAAACAATGAGTAACTCAAAATGCTTTGACTTTTATAGTTTTTCATCGTGCTTGATGGTTGTTTAAAGTATTTCCATGACAATGAAATGATTTAATTTTTTGATACATGAATATTAATTTTTAATGATTAAGTGTTGGGTTTCGTTTCATTATGAACAGATCAGCAGTACAGACCTGCTGAATTGATTGCCTACCATTTTTCTATTGGTCCTCCCATTAGCGACAGTTTATAATAAAATGTGAAATGTTCTACAAAACATATTTTGGATAATATTTACAACAGCGTTTACTGTTCCATTTTTTTATTTTAAAGAGACAATGTAGTAAAATGAAATACAGTTATGCTTATTATTTCTAACTTGCATATTTCCTAGATAAAAATCCATGAAAAATGTTGATAATAGATCAAAAATGCTTTTATGATTAAAACATATATAAACCAAAGTAGTCGAAATATAATGTAACCATAAATGAGTTTAGTATCACTTTTAAATTGTCCACTAATATAACATAGATTTTTAATTTAGTCTGTTTCTTGAGATTACTGTCCATATTGTAGAAAGTAATTTAGATCACTTCGAAATAATCAACTGAATAATTATTTTTCGGTGTATTACCACTGGTTACATATCTCTTGTGGTAAACTAAGGGGACTCAGACACTCATTTTGAATTCTTTTAAATTCATAACGCTTACCCTCCGTACAACTATTTTTCGACAGATATTTTATTACTGATATCGCGTTTTGTAAAGATTATTTAATGTTATTCTTATCGCATACTGATCTAATTTAGACATTTAATGAAAATCGAGGGTGGACGTTGGTTTTATGTTAGTATAAAACCAATCAGCAGCACGCGTCCAAGACCATGCCACTATGGGATCAAACCTAGAACCTTAAATCTCGTGGCAAAAAACCAAATTTTAGACCACTAGGTCGGTACTCACTGTCGCATCCATTTGATTTAATATGATTAAATTGTTTGCATTTCCTACAGTTAGTTTATAGGAATACAATAAATATATTTATTATTCCTATAATTGGAATTACTAGATCCTCAGATTACAAAGTCGTTTAGTTTATATTTAAAACATGTTGTCCGTTTACCTGGTGAAATAATTTTTTCTTGCAAAAAACGAAAAGACTCACTTGCTAATCCCAATATTACAATTATAATAATCATAAACACCATAGTGTCATATTTGATAAATGTAATAATTACAAGTATTGCCGCTACAATTAAAAAGACAGTACCAATGATTATAAATGATAAATTGACTTTCTGTGAATTAGTCACCAAAGCATTACCTAAACAAATTTTGTTTTTGAAAAAAACATAGGGAATGAATTGATTTGAAAAGCGAAAAGAAAAAAACTAGTCATTACAAATGTATTGTTTCGATGTTAAGTTATATTTTGACAAAAGTTCATCATACAATCGTAGAAACAATGCACAAAAATGTTGAGTTATTAATTTACGACATAAGTGTCAGTGCTTATTTCGAAATAATAATTGAAATTTTGTCTACTTCTAAATGACATTCCAAATTTAAGCATAATAATTAGGTCTTCTTTTCGCAGCTGATTGTTTTCAAGGTAGTCGACACTTATCAGTAAAGGGGTTGTGGAGATTATTATCGGTTCATGATCTCAATCAAAAACTTATCAGTAAGGTGTATCT
The DNA here is from genome assembly GCF_000699445.3 of Schistosoma haematobium. Lineage (NCBI taxonomy): Eukaryota > Metazoa > Platyhelminthes > Trematoda > Strigeidida > Schistosomatidae > Schistosoma > Schistosoma haematobium. The sequence goes on from NC_067195.1 coordinate 11,800,829, forward strand.
AAGATTTTGAAATAATTGATGCTAAATTAATGATCTCATTGTGTTATAATTGATAGAGTTCGGTCAGCACTAAGAAACTAGATAAAAATGATGTCAATCACTACTCTTTAATCGATCAATAATAAATTACCTATTGTTAACACTCTATATTGAATAGGTCTGTTACTTTTGGTTTTTGAAACTCTTATTGATATTGAATAGTATAAAAAACGAAATCTTACAGTTGTTGCATGATGGTATGTGGATTGGATTGTTAATGAAATATCAGCAAACATCAGTTTAGATCTAACTTATGCTTCTTGTTTCTTGATTTTCAATAGTGTCACCATGTAGCTAAATCACGCATCAATAATCATATGTTTTAGCCTGATGATATTGTGTTTGTTCCTCTTGTTTAGTTCACCATAATTTTAACAGTAACACTTTTCTATATAAATCTGATGAATCATTCTTGATTTGCGGAATTCTCAGTATGCTTTACCTCAAATCGAATGTCCAATACTCTTTATGAAATAGCTAAATAGATAGATAGATTTAATAAGCGCTTTAAAGGAATTCTTAATTTAAAGTATCTTTCATTCGGTGAAATTATTGAACTTTAGACATCACTATACAATTGTGTTGTACTAGTTTGATACTATGTATCAACGTGTATCAACAAACGCACGCTAAATAAAGGCAAAAGTTTATAAGATTGTTGGGGTTTAAATCCAGTAGTTCATTTGTTAAGCTCCTGTCAATTCGTGACAAACTGTAATAGTGTTGGTTATTTTAATCGTGATATGGTTAAAGTCAACCCTGTTACAGCGTACTGCTAATTCATATCAAATACAGTTTTTAGTGAACAGAACGATTATTCCTTGATTAAGTTGCTGAAAGAGATTTGTTAAATTCAAAACTTCTTTTCGTCATATTGTTGTAAACTAGAATTTCTTTGATAATCGGAAGATAATGAGAACCTAGTTTATTTGTCATTTGATACCATACAGCGAAATGTTTGAATGTATTGAATGTAAGAAAATAACTAAGCGAATAATAAAATAGAAATGTGAATCCAGCTAAAAATACCTTGTTATTACTTCAAATAGTAATAAAATTAGTCGTTTCATCAACCAACTGTAATCCAGTTGTGTTCATTTGAATAATAAACGTTGAATAGTAGCTTGGAGAATGTTGATTTAAACCTCTATTATAAATCAGTTTAACTTCATCCTTACAAGAGAAAAGAATCATCCTGTTTATTTTCACGACAATAAGTAAAAATGGTCTCTTCAGAAATTAAATAGATAACTGAACATTTGAAACTCCGTTGTTAGAGTTTAAGAATCATTTAGTTTTGGTTAGCTGATGGATCGCAATAGTTAGTATCAGATTTCGTTTTAATCAACGTCTTTGAAGAACAAAGAGATGTTTTTGAATTGTCAAACTTTAATTTAATGTTACTGACGAGATTAATTTTATGCTAAATAATGTAAGTGATTAAATTCCTTGTTTTTATCTTGTAATGCAAAACTGTATCATAATATGTATTGTATAAAATGGGAGATTATGTATAACAGATTATAAATATGTAGAGGTGTATAATATTAAAAATATGGTATTCAGTACTGATTCATTACTCAGTTGAATATATCTAACAGATTGACACTAAAGAACGTAATAATTCGTTAATCTGCTGAAAGTTCATTTACAAACACAAGCTTAAACTTTATACAGAAGCTCATATATCAGATTTAGGTTGAATGTTGAATACCGAACATATTGTTGATTTGTTGTTTACATAAGGAATAGCTCCGTATTTATTGGTTTCTTTTAAGAGTTAATCTATTATACATATACTATTTATCAAATAAATATTCAATTATATGAAACTATTCATTTCATTTAATTTTATTAGTAAAATAAGAAATTTATTTACTTATTTAATAAAAAGTTTTAAAAAAATAATTTAGCATTTTAACACAAATACATTTAAACTGTGCAACTTATTTTCATTCGAAAATTTGTTTAATTCACTCACCTTTCATAAATGGACTTATTGCTAATGCTATGACAGCACATACAACAGCTGTGACTATTGCAACAAGATAAATGATTTTTGCTGCAGATACCATTTTGTTTGCTTTTCGTCTGGTATGTCTGTACAATGTTCAACAAGATAATCTAGAATGTTCACTGGATTGCTTAGCGATGGGATAGGGTTTTTAATTATTTTGATGAAAATAAATCCTTTTTTCGGTTTGTAAATAAAGTACGTATTTGATACTTGCTAAATAAATATTTGTCATACAATTATATGATGTCATATATATATATATATATATATATATATATATATATATATATATATATATAATGTGTATTACCAGTCGATTTGTCAGTTACTTTTATTAAAAAAGGCATCAATAAAACTGTTATTAGAACATGAAACATCAGTAAATAATGTTGTGAAATGTATACAACTCCATTGGAGTCAACAAATACCAAATTATCAATTCATTCAAATAATTTTTGGTTTGGCAAAATACAAACATTTTTAGTAACACGAAATAAATTTACATGTTAAACTGATTATTACTATTCTTTAAAAAAATTTGATGAATAAATGTTTAAAACAGAAAAGTTGTTTGATTTGTGCATATTGGTAGGATGAACACGTAAGATTAGACCGTAATTACCGGTAGTAGCACTCATGTAACTAAAAAGAAAACATTGAGTTACTTTTTAGGTATCATTACCAAGGTTTTACTTAATAATTTTTGAATAAATTGAGCATTGGGTAGAAATTTAATAATAAATATATTTTTGTTATATCCTAATGAGTAAAAAATTTTATTTCTGACGTTTCGTGACTTAATACAAGCCACTTCTTCAGAGTAAACTAATAGCCGAATTAAATTAACACAAGTTTAAATAGTACACAAGAAACAATGAAGAATATTTTTAGTCCAATCAAAATCATATTAGGCCTGAATATGGCAATGTCTAGTTATTCTTCATCAAGGTGGATTTGTATGACCTTTCACTGTACTAATTCACCTTGACGAAGAATAACTAGACATTGCCATATTCAGGCCTAATATGATTTTGATTGGACCAAAAATATTCTTCATTATTTCTTTTGTATTATTTAAACTGGTGTTAATTTAATTCGGTTATTTATTTACTCTGAAATACAATTTTCTACTCATTAGGATATAACAAAAATATATTTATTAATCGGCCTAGATGAAGTTGTGAAGGGTCAGAAGTTTATTTTGTACTGAGTTATTACAAGTCTACCATTAACTTTATTATTAGATTACTTGTAAGGAAGTAGAGTAAACTAGATGACTATATTTGTAAAATTATATGCATATATGCATAAATATAATGTGAATCTTGAAAAGAAAATTTAATTAAGGCAGTACATATTTTTATGAAACAATCTTATGGGAATCCATGAAACTATAGAAACTTAAGTTAATATCACTAAGTACTGCGATTAGGGACGTTGTCACTAAAGTAATTAACTTAAAAATAATCTGATATTTCATTACAAATTTTTAGGGTTTGTAAGTCTATAATATAAGTTATATAATGCTAACAGCATAAAAGACTAAATCATCTCAAGGGTAAATGTACATCACCATAACTATTGTGATTGCCACTGTGATTGTATGTTATACAGTCTTCGCTAAGCCAATTGTTGCTTCATCTGTTTTAAAATTATCTGTGTTGTCATTTTCCCTCTTAATTTTAATTCATAAAATCTATAATTACCAAACGATAAATCTTATAAGTTTTTGTTAACACCATGTAATTAAAGTTTCAATCTCTCTGTTTACGATTCCCATCTTTAAATGACCTTAAACATTTTTATATTGATAATCATTGCCATACCAAATCTTTCTTATCATCAATGTCTATTATTTCATACATTATGCCACAACTCAATACAGAGAAGAGTTGTAATCAGCTAAACAAACAAAATTCATATTATTTCGCCTCATTTGTTGTCCTCAAGTAAGAATTAATAAGGTTTACTAATAAAACTAGTGATTATAATTCATGACATGGAGTAATAGGTTACTTTATGAGTTACTAACAAGCTGAGGTAACCAGGCTAACGTAAGACTGTCAGTGCCATTCTTTAGAACAATCAAAATTGATTTAAATTATTTGATGAGGAGAGCTTGGATGAAGTGAAAACCATTTTGACTAGTTTGTTTACTGATTACTGATCCTAAGGATCTGGAAATAACAACTTGTCCACTTCCATCTCTTCGAAGTCAGTTTCAGTAGAATATAAGCTGTTATCAGAACTACAGACTTCATTTCTTTATATTCAAGTCAGGTGATTTGGAACGTACGTACTAACCATTAATTAGGACACATTGATACAGATCATAGATATACATCTGGAAAAACTTGACAAGATTTATTTTGAAAAAAGTGAATTCTATAACTATAGTTCATCAAATAATCAATAAAACAGGTTGAAGCAATAGTAAATAAAGGTTTTGATTGATCAGTATTTATAATACGCTTCCAATAATGCGGGAAAATAATTTATTTCTACACCCATTTTCAGAATATTTTGATATAGTTTACAGTCCTATTTTTATAACCTTCCATAAATAAAAATAATTTTGATACACGACATTGCTCGACCATCTTCCAATGTCCTGATGGGTATTTACCCGCAACCGACATAAGTTAATCCCGCTGGTCATGATTTCACACGAGACCGAGGGTCCTTGGTTCGATATCTGCGTGTGGGGTCGTGGACTCGCAATGCTCAGGAGCCTAATACTAAGACGAAACATCCGTCCAGTGTTTACAGGTTTTCAGTGGTGTTGTTATTTGAATCTTATCATGATTTTGATAAAATCAACAATCTCCACAACACAATACTGACAAAATCTTCTTAATCATCACACGTCAAATTGTGTCTAATTCCTCCCTTAGACTCGTACTTCACTTCGAAACTACGATTAGTAATTTGAATGTAAATCGTATCAACGATTAATAACGATAATGATAGTTGCATGAATTTTGACTACTATTACAAAGAATTTTGTTTATCATATTGGTTCACACCCCTAGACCACTAGGCCAACATCATATTGGTTAAAAATGCTAAAAGGTCATCAAGATATTTAGCATTTTTCCTTGTTAAAAAATAATCATTCCGAATACACTGTAGTTTCAGTGGATAGATCACGACATAGTGACCAATATCATGTACGTTGAGTCCTACTTAACGCTGATCGTATCGTATCGATCATGTTGTTTTGTGGTATATAGTTTAAGTGATTCAACATCGCGTGCACTATTCTGAGATGTAAGGTGGTGATTGAAGGTGGTCGACAAGAAACCTTGGACCTAGGTTTCATGCTATTTGATACTTATTACCAAAATTTACTTATAATGGTGATTTTATCTCATTCGTACAGGAGGTCAGTCGCAGCTCGAGTATTCCGGTAGCTGAACCTTTAATCGTAGAGCTGAGTGACATAGAATCAAAACCGACAAGGAACATCAGTTACTTCAAAATAACAGACAAAACTCGCTGACAAGTCCCAAACAGCATGAAGTCCGGGTTCATGATTTCCAGTCAGTTACATCCAACAACTAACATATGCAGTTGTCTTCGATAACTTCCTTCAATTAAGATTACTGTTATATACTGTTCTTGTTTACGGCAGAATAAGATATAAAGCTCATGACACTCAAACGTTAGCAAATCAGAAGACGGAAAAAGCATGGGGAAGTGATTATTGGGTAATAATTAAAAATGTACGAAAAAACATGGGTGTTTATAGTTATTAGCGTTGGCTATATCGTCATTATAATTCAGCCAATCCCCAAGAAGGCATGTAATACTACCGTCCAATCGTAGCATACCACGTTGATATTCTAGAATGCTCTATAAGATTCTGATATGGTGGAATTGTGGTGGCCGGTATTCGATATAATCCTTAAACTTCGTATACAGCTCGTCTTGATAACCGTTCTATATAACGTCCCAACGGTATATTAATCAGAAGACAAATACGAAGTGTTGATTACGTTTATTACGAGACCACACACATATATCCAAATGTACAGATGCGTTAAACAAGCATAGAAGAGTTGTGCTGAAAGGCAAGCAAAGGAGCGAGAGCCATAGCAAAGCAATTTCGACACGTATGGAAGATGGCTGGGAAGCCAACTCCATTTTAATTAAGCGTTACTCAATATTTATAGGCAGACAAAATAAACTACAGACATGTGATGAATTATGGGACATGAAGTGTACACACATATACGCTCATGTGAAAACAGTCAAGGCTAATAAGCGAATAATTGACAAGGTCAAAATATGGCTCAAGTAAAATGAATAAAATAGGATGTCCGGAAGTTAGAATAAGGTATATGGGCTTGCCATCATAACTGACACTACAGAATGTCTTTGGCTTCTTTAGAGCCACTAAGGCTTCATCGTGCTTCTCGACGCCATCCCAACAATTACCCCAATGACTTTTACCATAGCCTATTTGGCTACTTGAACTTGTACCTTTCTATCCTTGATATATGTCCCTAGTTCATAGTTGTTACTATATAACCAGAGTTGTTGTGTTGTTTTAAATTCTTGGAACATTAGGGTTTTTCTGAATTCCTGAACTCTATATTCCGTTACCAAAAATGGATCATAACCATTAAAGTGCTTTCTTGCGAAGGATCCTAATCACTGAGCTCTCTTGAACATGTCGATCTGAGTTATATTTAAGAGAAATCTTTCAATCATTTATGATTTAGAATAATCTTAAGTGATCACAAAATCTAACATAAAATCAAATCATCGATGGCTGCATTAAATTGTGAAAATAGTTGTCCATCGATTTTGTATGTTGAATTAATAATATTTTCTTCATTATTTTATTATCACGACCACTACATACAGAATCATATCGATAGGTTTGATTAATTCTGATAAGTTATGGTGTCTATGATTTTGATGTTGTATGTAAAGAAATCAACTAATTAAAGTACTATGAACGAAACAACAATATCCATCGTATTAATCACAATCAGTGAAACAAATTGTTTATCCAGATATTTCAAAGGCCAGCTTTTTTCTCTCTTAGCTAACATATTGTGTTATTAAATCAAAACATGAACGACGAATTATGTTGAATTGTCTACGTTAACTCTGTAGGCGACGATACAGGTAATTGATTGTACTAGACAACAGAATCCAATTATTTGTCCGGATTTTACTTCAAAGGGTAGAAATATAAATATCGTAAAGTCCGTCAGCAGCTTTTCATCGGAATTTATTTATCAGAACAATATTTAGTATGTTTTGATAATAACCGACTCTTTGACCAAATTATTATCATTTAAATATAAAAATTGTTGTATATGATAGATAATGTTGTCAGTGAATAACATAATACCTATTGTTTAACTGATAAATAAATTTTATATATTTTTTGTTTTATATCCAGTTATATCAACGTTTATCATATTTGTTTTCGAGAAAAATGATTGTTAAGTACGTTTTGATATTAGCATTTATTACATCTTATACATGCGCAGGCAACTTATTTGTTGACTTTGTTAGGAAATACGATAGAATGATAGTTGTGGTGAATAATTGCAATTACATTAATGAAACTCGTCACCGTTGATCAGAATATTGGAAAAGAAGAACCCGTTGAACAATTTAACGGTATAAGTAAAGCGATCGGATTTACGTGTGAGGAGGAACTTGACAGCATATTACAATTTGTTCCTCTGCAATACAAAAAGAACCTGATAGGACACTGTATCGTAGAATGAAGACCATATGCTCGGTAGATACGGTCAAAGATGAAACAAAAGCATTATACACGACCCTGAAAGAAAATGGATATCCTGAGAAATTTATAAATAAAAACATAGCCAACAAAAGAGAGCATAGAGAATGTCTAACCGTGAATAAAAAGCCTCTGTATATACGCTTACAATTCAGAAGCAATGCACCTAGCGAGATGCAAAGACTGAAGTTACTGTGATGTTTGAATGAACTAATAATTCTTTTGTACTTGTTAAATGCTTGATTTCGAATTCCAAATACTGTACGTTCGTTCGTGCTTATCTAGTACTTCTTGATCCTATCACGTTATTTCTGGGATTCCTAGTTCGTACTATAATTCAGATACTCCTAATCATCATAGTTACTCAGATCAATCCAAAGAACTTTCAATGCAGGTAAACTACAGTTAATGTTTTCCACACGTCCAATGATCACTCCGAGGTTGGAAGATAAATTGCCTAGACTAGCCACCTCTTACTGTATCTATCAATTCAACTGCTCCTGTGGAGCAAGTTATATCGGCAGATGTTCTAGGAATTTATATATTCGGGCTCGTGAGCACCTCCCAGTATGGTTAAGCAAAGGTGTAGTCAAAACGGATAACAGCTTCTTTTTAGCCCATTTAATTCAGACAGGACATACAGCCAACATGAAGCAATCTTTCGCAATAATATATCGTGTTGACAGCAGTCTACCTAATTCCGTCAAGCTGAGAATCTTACAGACGGCTGAAGTAATTGCTATTCGGATCAAAAGCAAGAGCTTTGCATCCAAAAGAAATATGTTCAGCCGCTCCTTTTACCCTGGCCAACTAGTTAACGTGGTGACGTAATGTGATTAATGTCCTAAACTTATTATTGTTATCTTTACTATTATTATTACTATCGTTACTGTAAAATGTGATTGATAGACGAACCCACCAATAATAAGGGAAACGCCCACCACCACATCAACTCCTTTTGACCTTGTACGACTGTATCGCTTTATTAACCAATCACAGTTTAATGTTCATTGTAAAACAATATTGGCTTGTTGACTCATTTTTCCTATTCTCTGGCTACTGTTCGGTATGTTATTTGTCTCTGTTTTCCCTGTATTAATAGACCGTACTGTTTGTTTGTACACTAACGATGTTAATTTATGTTTTAGAAAAAGATAAATTTTATCTAGCCAAATAGCTTGCTTGTTCTGACTTTGGCTAAACCAAGACTCTGTACTCGACAGTCTAGAGATTAGCTTAGAGTTGAATCTGTGGGAAATTGCTTCCTACAGTTACCATTATTGTCATTATTATTATTATTACACTTGACAACCCTTTTGAGAAATTTATTCAGCATCCACCTCTATCTACTATATTTTACCTAATTCATATTATTCTACATATCACGTAGTTTCTGATTTTTATTCCATTATTCTCTCTCTCACCCCATGTTGACCATATTTATTCTGATTATTTACCGCACAATTTCATTTCACTTATAAACTGATTTAAGTTAACACTTCATATTAGTCAGCCCCAACATTAACGGTTTGATTTGATTTTGCATCACAAACAACTCTTGATTCACATATTACAATTATAACTGACCTACTCTGCCTTAAATCTGGCCAATTTTATAGATTATTAATTTGGATATGATATAATTGTAGAACCTGATGAGAAGTTATTGAAAAGAATATTCTTCGTTCATATACTTTTGTGTTTTAAATTACAATTCTCTGACGCTTTAGAGAACAGAAAAGAAAATGGATTATCCAGCATTAGTGCGTATAGTAAAAGTTCTTTAACAGGCCAACACAGAAGTTTATTGAGCTTTTCACCGGTTCATTACAAGAAAAACCTAGTTAAATGTTCAGCAAGTAGAGCTAAGAAGATCCGCTCAGCTGACACAGAAAATAAGGAGTTAGAGGTCATTCATAATATGTTAGTCGAATGGGTTATCTACAAGGTTTTTTGAGGAAGCATTTGCTTATAACGGGCAGAAAAGTAATGAAATCGACGGTTAATAAGAAATCTCTCTTCTTGAAGTAACAATTCAACGTAGATATAGTCACCAATGTACCAGAAAATAGAATGACTAACGTAATAGAAAGGACTTTAAACACAGCTAACTTCTGTCTATTGTTTTCTAGTCAACCTCTGATGATTCTTCAACTAAAGGAAAGTTTACTGAAATTTGCTACATCTATTTGCATCCACGAGTTCAGCTTTTACTGTGGAGGAAGATAAATCAGTCGTACAACCAGACAACAAATTAGTGAACACCTTCCAACGTGGCTGGCAAAGGGTGCGATCAAAACAATACGCAGCTCCATTCTGTCAAACGTGATGGTTAGCAGTCATGTATTACATGAAAATAGATCTTTTAATGCAATTCACCATTTACCCATAACGTTTCCTTATGGAGTTCGACCTCTTCTCTTCCAGTCAGCAGAAGCTGTGGGGATTCGAGGCAACAATCTAGGTCTTTGTGTTCATAAGTAATTTGTTACACCCTCATCTCTTCCTTGGCCGAATTAGCCTTAACAAACGATTTTATGTATCATTATTTTCCGTGCTCTTTGTTCGCTTATTTTTCCTCACCCCTTTTAAATAAATATTTCACTGTCTAACTATCTGAACACTCCTTACTACGTATTTTACTTTATTTCATGTATATTGATTGTTTAGAACTTAACACTGATGTTTTAGGACGGCAGTTGATCAGTCATTTTTGGCATATGTGGATCTTGTGCGGATTGCCTCGATATTTGATACAGAGAAGGATTGTGGATAGCAATGAAATCCAGGACATGCGTTTCGTTCCATATAGGACTGGTCAGCTGGATGTTATCAGGTAGTTTCGATAAATTCTAATGGATGTTATTATAGTGTCCATTTTTGTAAGTCTGTTACCTACTTCCTATCATAAACATCGATTCATACCTTTTTATTACTACACTTTTCATTACACCATCAACTTGTATTTCTTGCATATTATGTTTATTTATACAATACAAAATGATAGGAGGAATATGAAAAGTGTTTGGATTTTTCGTAAAAGTATTGAATTCCCCTTGTTTAATCACACTTAATTCTAGTGTGTGTTTAATGATGTCAATAGTAAAGATCAGATGATATATATATATATATATATAGTTTTGTATAATGTCATAAAAAGAGAAACCTTAGCAGCTAGAACAACTTTACCAGATGGCTAAACTTTTTCGAAATGTAAATAAAATGTTTGTGAATAACTTCAGAAGTGATGTATTTAGCGTGTCGGTGATTTGTGTTGCACAATCAATTTTGCTGCAACTAATAATTCAATCCTAATGCATAAGCTTTTCGTAAAATATAGCAGTGATTCATACAAAAAGAATTATAATTAAATTGCTATAGTTGATTTGATACACATTGTGTGGTATGAACAGTATGTTATTATTGTTTAATTTTTTCAATGTATGTTATGATTTACATATTTACTTTACTTATAAAATGTAACATTATGTCACAGTATGAAATTTTATAAAATTGGCTTTGTGATCAAACAAAGCAACACAAGAATTTCGATAGTAATGTAATTTTTAACAGTTAATCTAGTAGTCCGAACGTTCAGTACCTACTTACTTACGCCTGTTACTCCTGGTGAAGGAGCATAGGCCGCTCACCAGCATTCTCCATCTAGCCCTGTCCTGGGAAATCCTCTCCAGTTCTTATTCATCCTTTTCATATCTGATTCTAGTTCCCGACGCAATATGTTCTTTGACCTTCCTCTTTTCCTCTTCCCTTCACGATTCCAAGTCTCGTGATGCAGTTTGATGATTTCCTCAACAAGTGTCCATCGTCTTCTCCTAATTTACTCTTCAGCTGGAAGCTGGCTTGTTCACTCCCACAGAAGGCTGTTGCTGATGGTATCCAGCCAATGGATGTTGAGTATCTTGCGTAGACAACTATTTATAAATACCTGTAAATTCTTGATGATGGTTGCAGCAGTTCTCCAACTTTCAACTCCGTACAGTGGAACTGCCTTGACGTTCGTATTGAAGATTCTCACCTTGATATTGGTTGAAAGTTGTCTTGAGTTCCAAATGTTCTTTAATTGTAGGAATGTAGCCCTTGCTTTGCCAATCCTCGCCTTTATGTCTGCATCTGATTCTCCTTGTCCATCGATGATGCTTCCCAGGCACGTGAACGATTCTACATCTTCCAGAGTTTCGCCATCAGGTATGATTGGATTGGTGTTCCCCGTGTTGTATTTGAGGACCTCGGTTTTCCCCTTGTGTATGTTGGGGCCTACTGATGCAGAGACTGCTGCTACACTGGCTGTCTTCAACTGCATTTGTTCGTGTGTATGGGATAAGAGGGCTAGGTCATCTGTGAAGTCCAAATCGTCTAATTGGTCCTGAGCTGTCCATTGTAAGCCGTGTTGTCCCTCAGATCTCGAGGTCTTCATAATCCAGTCGACCACTAGAAGAAAGAGGAAGGGAGAGAGTAGACAACCTTGTCTTATTCCGGTCCTTAATTGGAATGCATCTGTCAGCTGTTCTCCATGCACGACTTTGCACTGTAGTCCGTCGTATGAGTTCCGAATAATGCTGACAATCTTCTCAGGAACTCCACAATGTCGGAGAAGTTTCCATAATGTCCTCCTATCCACAATGTCAAACGCCTTTTCATAATCGATGAATTTGATGTATAGTGACGAGTTCCACTCAACTGATTGTTCGACGATGATCCGCAGTGTCGCAATTCGGTCTGTGCACGACCGATCCTTACGGAATCCAGCTTGTTGATCTTGAAGTTGGGCGTCTACTGCGTCTTTCATCCGGTTCAGTAACACTGTGTTAAAGGATTTCCGGGTACTGACAGTAATGTGATGCCTCTGTAGTTTTCACATTTGCTCGGATCTCCTTTCTTTGAAATTTTGATGAGGTGTTCTTCTTTTCAGTCAATCGGCACTTGTTCCTCCTCCCAAATCTTCTTGAATAGAAGGTGAAGCATGTTTGTAGTTACTTCGATGTCTGACTTTAGTGCTTCAGCTGGTATATTGTCGGGTCCTGCTGCTTTCCCGCTCTTGATTTTTCTGATGGCTATTCTGATTTCTTCCGTCGTTGGTGGATTGACATCTATAGGAAGATCTGTGTGTGGTGCTACGATGTCCGGTGGATTCATTGGAGCCGGCCTATTCAGGAGTTCCTCGAAGTACTCTACCCATCTGTTCCGCTGGTCTTGAATTTCAGTGATTGGCCTGGCTTCTTTGTCCTTGACCGGTCTCTCTGGTTTACTATATTTCCTTGATAGTTTCTTCGTTGTATCATAAAGCTGTTTCATATTTCCTTTTGTTGCAGCTTTCTCCGCCGTCGTTGCTACTTCTTCCACGTATTTCTGTTTGTCGGTTTTAATGCTCTTCCTCACTTGCTTGTTTGCTTCTATGTACTCAGTTTGTGCTTGGATTTTTCTGCTTGTGTTCGGCTGTTGTTAATTGCTGTCTTCTTGTTCTTCTTTTCTTTGATCCTGTCCAGTGTTTCTATAGAGATCCATTCCTCATGATGATGCTTCTTGAGGCCCAGAACCTCTTGACACGTTGAAGTTAATGCTTCTTTGATACCTTTCCAGTTGTCCTTCATGGCAGTTTCTTCTTCCTTCAGTAGATCCTGTAAGGCTTGGAACCTGTTGTTGAAAGCTATCTTGAATTTATTAGTAGGCTGTTAGAAGCCTGTATTGAACTTTTGCAGTGCTGTTTGTCCAGTTCTTCTTTAGCTTCAGTTTTAAATTGGCCACAACAAGGTGGTGATCTGAAGCTATGTAAGCTCCTCTCCTGCTTCTCACATCTTCCATTGTTCTTCGGAACTTTTTATTGATGCAAATATGATCTATCTGGTTCTCTTTGGTGCGGTCCGATGAGATCCATGTAGCTTTGTGTATACATTTGTGTGGAAATATTGTGCCGCCTATGACCAATTTGTTAGATGCACATAGATTTGCAAATCTTTCCCCATTTTCGTTTCTCTCTACCAGTCCATGTCGTCCCATGATATCTTCATATCCAGTGTTGTCTATTCCGACTTTGGCGTTTAGACCTCCCATCAGAATGGTGAGGTAAAACTGATCTTTGTCCTCGTCATTGCTATCATTGGTGGGTGCATAACATTGGATAACATTCATTGTAATTCCCTCCTTCTTTGTTTTGAATGACACTTTGATGATTCTGGATCCGTGAGATTCCCATCCTACAGCATTAGAACAACTCCCTGAGTGTGTGGAGCATTTTCCTATTCGTGACCGAAGTATAGCAGCGCCTTTCCCGTATCTAGCCTTTGCTAACCAGCTTGGGTCCAATGGGTATCGCTGATTCCCAGTACTGCCAATTCGTATCTCCTCATTTCCGTTGCTATTTGACTGGTCTTCCCGGTCTCCCACATTGTCTGGACGTTCCATGTACCTAAATAAATAGTTGATCTGGTTGTTAGAAGTTGCATCGGCCTCGTGACTTCCGAAGGAACTCGGCTTTCACCATGAGGCGTCATAGTTGTTCTAAATGAAGACCTTCTGACTCCCAGGGTTGAGTTTAAGTGGTTTGAATTATGTTTTTGGTTAGCGTTTCTTTAGAGAGCTAGCTTTCTACGGGATGGGGTCGCTAACCCCATCCAAAACTCTCCTGCTTTATCCGGGCTTGGGACCGACAGTAACTTTAGAAGAGCTACAGGCAGAGTTGAAAGTTCAGTACGGGATTATTTTTTAAAAATCTCAATACAATTGTCTGTTCAAGTTGCGAATTTTTAAATTATCTCAATAAAATTCACAAATTCACCAGTGGTATATAGATAGTAGAGTGAAAAGGACTTTATCAGAGTAAATGGAATGAGTTTATCTGTAGGTATTTTCTTCTCCGAGCTGAATGGTTTAAACGCGTAGCTTTCATTGTCTTTCTCGATAACATCATCAGGATTTACTTCATTAAAGCGTGATTTGAGTTTTGTTGGGAACAATTAAGTTCTTCTGTAGTTCCGAAATTATAATGTTCAGCAAAATTAAATAGAACATAATAATCATATTTCCGTAAGTGACTGAATTAGAGACAACATTCTATAATTTCGATGAGAAGTTCCAAGTGATGGACTTAAAGCATATCTAATCTGAGGAAGATTGATCAATAACGATGGATGGTTTTTGTTTTGGTTATAAATCGACAACATTTAAGGATGTAGGCCAAAGGCTTCCAACTCAGCAGTCTAAGTGGGTTTATGGGATTTGTAGAAATTGTTGAATTTTATAGTTTGCTTGTTTAAATAACAGCTGAAAATCAGGAAGGAGTGGAAAGTTGTTTCGTCCTAAAATTAGACATCTCAGCGACTCACAATTTGAACTTTGCACGAGATCAAACACATGGATCTGAAATCTCACAGTAAAAGCTTGAAAATAAGACCATTGTCTTGGCAATCACTGATTCGTATGTTTAACTCCAACCCAAACTCTTCCCAATACCACTAGTGCGTAACTGCCACATATCCAACAGTATTGAATTTTAATAGTCGTGAGTTCTCGCTAGTCAAAAGTCAACTCTTTAAATTCCACCATTGGCAGTATCAAGGATGTGTGTTCCGAACATATCAGTGCTAAGAACAAGCAGTAATCTCGCGCTTCAGGATTTTCAACAGCTTGTCAGCTAAATTCAGTCCATGACGAAAATTCTACTGAGAAGTTTGCTTTGAATTCAAAGCCCCAAATACCCTGGTACGGTCGATGGTGGGAAGAATCCTTCCTCTCGAAGTGCTCTCACATGGCCTCGCGTATACAGCTACCGACAAGTAAGTCCTGCTCACTGCCATCTCGACGTGTATCCCTATCCTTCTGAACTCTTGCGGATCTCTTTAGCCGAACAGCACATAGGCGACTGTCGATAGGGATCCATTCTAAAAGGGCTTCTTCTGACCTCATACTTAGTGCTATGCCTTTACCCGCCAGTGCACGAGAACTTGCTGCCTAGTCGCCAGATAAACGGAGTGTATATCTTGTCGGCTTTTCGTTTTAATTAGAATGAACACACTAGGATCCTGTGTGTTTCGGTGACTTAACAAGTCTCTTTATAAATCAAACAAATTCTACCAAAACCTGTCTTAATATTTTTCACATCAAAAATAATTTGATTAGAAATGTAGTTAAAAACACCACGAATGTGCGTCACCTCTGGATGTCGTGTGACATAAGCGTGTGAGTTGCAAACGTTAAATAGTAGTATATGAGGTTTGACTTAAGCATGAGATCTAGAACCAGTCTGAGAGGTTCTAGCAATAACATTTCCATTAAATCCGAAGGTTTTAGAGTGATACAAAGAACTAAGTTCATTCTCAAGAGCATTGTGTTAGTACTAGATTGGCATGGACAAATGATGGAACTGATACTAACTGAGATTCAACTAGGTATCGGCCCCAACAAGAAAAAAGAACTAAATATAACTGACGTTGTGGAAGCTGAGAAAATTCTGATAATGAGGTACATTGACAACACACACATATATAACCTCTTAATACTTTTTTATTTGTATCAAATGTAAACTGTACATTATGATTTCAGTAAATTACAGTAATACAATTGTCAACCATTGACAATTATACATAAAGCAATGTAGATTCGTTGATTTAAAAAGTTTAGTGGGAAATTAAAGAAAAGAACTTGAAGACAAACAGTTAGTTAGAGAACGATAAAGAAATTAAGATTTAAAAATTAAAATTCTTTTGGTGGAATCAGCACATCAAGAGCAGTGTTTGTGCGTCTTTTCGATAATTTCTTTTTTGTTACTAAAGCTTCACTAGGTCTCGGTAATGTGCTTATATCATTGATTTTTTTGTAAGAAACTTTTCGTCGTAACTTCTCTTCCGCTTCCCGTACACCTAAAACTTCTTTGATAGTAAACATTTTACGTTCAAAGTGTATATTTTGCTTTTTTGCCTCGATTCGGCCAGGTTTTGATCTACCTTTTTGTTTATTTCGTTTAATAGCAGGTGTATCGACTTTGGGAACTTGTCCAAGCTAAAATTGACAGTAAAAGATTACATATATCAGTGAATTATAATGATCGTGATCAAGAAGCCGGATAAGTTTTTATGGAAGTGAAAATGATAATAGGCATACAACTTTTACTATAAACTAGTAAATTCTAACGCTTCTTCAACCAGTTGGATTTTAAAATAACTTCGAATTTGATTACTAGAAACCAACGATTACAAACTTCAGTATGTCTGACAGCAAAAGAACTATGAACATGGACAACTGATACATGTCCATGCTAAATTGATTTCTCCCACTACAATTTGGGTGTCCATTATTTAATTTATTTGTGTCAACAGCAAGATAAACACTTGCTTATTGAATGGAGACTGCTAGATGACAATTCACTCTGTAATTCGTTATTCTTGTGATAAATTGACTTTAAGATTAGGAGAAATGAGTTGACTGTCAAATGTCGCTAAAGCGTTGTTTAATTATGGTGAAACCATTGAATAAATGATGCCGATAGTCAGTGTAGAATACTAGGTGTAAGCCTTTATCGATTAAAGTGGGTAGGAAACATGTTAAACGAGCGTAATCGCCACTTATCACAGTGCACAACGTCAGCTGGGAAAGCAGTAAATTAGGACAGAAACAATAAAAACATATTATAACTAATATAACTGATAATTTACCATCATAATAGAAAGCTAAAATCTACAAAAGTGAAAATTGCTCTCTACTTTTTAGTTACCAAAGAAACATTTTCGATCAAATAAATAAATAAAAGCAATTAAAATAAAGCAGATTAACTTACTAATACAGCTTTCTTCTTTTCCCATTCTTCTAAAAGGTCTTCACGACGAACTTCACCAACGATTGATTTTAATGAAATCATTGTATATGGAATCTGTTTGTAATAGTACGGTAAGTAGTTTTTTAATGATTCTATTAGGTGAAACACATGTGAGTCTGCGAAAAGTTATAATCAATGATTGTTTTACTGATTAAGATACTATCCTGCTTAAAAAAACTTTTATTGACTATTTATAGGGATTGGTGTAGTTACGATAAGATGTCATTAGTTGGAATTAAGTTGATGATCATTCGATTGACGTCACCATTTTGAAACATCAACTTCGGTGCCTTGAACATGTACTAAAAATGCCGCCCCAGTGAATTACACGTCAGGCATTATATGCCGACGCTGAAACTGGTTAGAAAAAGAGCAGAGGTAGTCAGTAGTATGAAAGAAAGCTGTAAAGGACTGATATCTGTCGGTTCTTCAAGACTCCTAATTGAGGTCATATAGTGCGACACAGTGGTTTGAGATATTATCAAATATTACTTAGAATAGAAGCTAGTGGTAGTCCTGCTGTAATTTTCTTTTATTCCCTCCATGTAAGTGGGGGAACTTCTATAACCGAAAGAATCCTACCTGGTTATACTTCTCTTAACTGAACTGCTTCTCCCCTTATTATTATTATTATTAATTCACTTTCGTACACTAATTTCTATTCATTTTCATTTTTTTCCATTACATTCACCTTCCTTTTTATAACTCAACACAATCTAATTTTTATTGTGGTGCATTTATATTTTGGTGTCCCTTTGTGCCAATGTTTATGCGCTCAAATAAAATAAAAACGTTTTTTATGTAATATCTAGATATTAAATAGTAGTTCCCAAACCTGTGCCTACTTGTGGAGTATGTAAACAGTCCGATTGGTATCAACATGTTGTGAAAATTCCTACCAAACTTACTCAGAAATATTTATTCTATTAAAGTTAGTCTATAAATCTAATTACTCTACGGATATTAACCTCATAATTGAAACCAGTTTTTGATTTAATATGATAATAGCTTCCACAACAATACGGATTAGATTGTAAGGTACCAAAAAACAAGTAGAAGCATATTAGTCTTATCTATGATTAGATAGCGATATACCCAGAATAAACCAATCATCAATAATTTGGAAATATAAAAATCATTAGGACCTTTAAGTAGCCCTTGGATTCTTTTAAGTTATTTGTATTGCATCGGTTTACAGTAACTAAATTCCTTACACGAAATGTAAAGAATTTTTACTTGGTAATCCCTACATTTACTATCATCACTATTATTTCAATGCTTGTTTTCGATATTCCGATATGCAATCACTTCTTTTTGAATTTTATGGTAACATATCTTTATTACACATGAACATGTTCATTAGCAATTTACACACAATTGAATTAAAAAAGAAATGATAGGAATAAGAAAGCTTATATAAATGATATTAGTATAGAATAATTAAGTCGAAGAATTTTACCATGTGTTTTTCTTTAGTAGGACACTTTAGGGGTCAGTATAATATAATAGGACTATAATTTACTAGAACAATCATAAAATACGCTTGTGTCCTACTAACGTTGGTAGATTTAATAAACAATAGTACTCGATGAAGTTCAATCTCCTGGTAGAAGACGAAATAGGTGGTCGTTGAATTAGTGATACCTCACTAACTCTTCTGGAATCTAAGTACTATTTCATATTTGGCAGATTCTGAATATCTTACCAGAAAGAATTTTAGATTTAGTAGGTTTCTTCGGCAGATGGTTGATAAGGTAATCCTGTGGATTTTCAACTAATGAATACTCTCAAGTTGCTCGTAACCCTTTGATAACATTGCTTTGTGTTGGTAAGTATGTATTCACAGAATTTATTTAATTCAATGGAACCGAACATATTTACAACTAAAGTCTAACTGAATTAAAATTCCAAAACCAGTTTTTAATATTAAGAAATTACATTGAAACAAAGTTTATGAACACACATATATGAAGAATATACTTGAGAAAAACATAGAACTATTAACGAAAATAACAAGTAGATATGAAAACACGTGAACAATATTACCTTATCCAAAAGTCGTTTAACTTCTCTTTCTTGCCTATAACGTTTATTGGCAAAAGGATTTTCTTCTAAACCATCATAATTAGGTTCGGCACTCCCAGGACAAAGAATGGATGAAATCCCAGCGGAACTACCTACTCCTAAAACGTCTTCATAAGGACAAAAGCGTACACGATAAACTGGATGAACTGCATAGTGAGAAAGATAAGCATTCGAAATTACTCGTCGGTTAACATTAGGTGAAATGGTTTCAAAGATTTTTGATGCATTGGACGGTGGAATGGAATGGGGGTCACGTAAAATCTTTTAAAAGTAAAAAGCGATTTACGCAGAAATTAGACAAAAGAAATACATATATACTACCTAAGATTCACAAAGATAAATCCTTATTTTATAGATCATAATACTTCCTCACAGGCAATACTGAAATCATCGTGGGCTTATGTGAAATGGGGAATAAAATAAAACACAACCATCTACTCACGGTAAATATTACTAAGGATAACTTAATTTTATGATAACAGTAGATTTATTCCTCTTTTCAAAGCACTACTTTGGCCATATCAAATCGTAACAATAAATATTTTGTCTTTTGTCACGGCTTAATAACAGGCAATCACAAACTAGATATACGGTCGTTAGCCATTAGTTCCAGTTTTATACACTCTTTCATATAGACAAAAGGAACAATTTCAGGAAATTAAAAATAAAAACGAGCCTGAGATTTAAACAAAAGCTTAATCCACGTACCTGCATCAATACCCAAAAGAGTTCCAACTGCATGCCATAATTATCTCGTGAACTTTACTTAACGACTCCGCACATCCCGACTACGTTAGGATCTAAAGTCATAACCTCATAGACTGATATTATTTCATGGGCGGTTTGCTCCTACATGGTTCCGGTTTACGTGAGCAATGATTCTAAGACATGTATGACCAAATAATTACAACCTACACAAGTTTTATAACTTCGAAGTAACAAAAGGTAGACGTGTGTGGTGTTCAATGCCCACTACTTGCTTACTCTCTTCTGTTTGACTGGGAAATGATACCGTATAATCCAGATGCGACCCTAATTTTGGAAGGGAAGATCGCAACCTACAAACTCCTGTACTGTCACACAGTGCTTTGTTTAGATTATATTTCGTCAGTTTTTACCAGACAAGGAGACGTCTTCATACAAGGTTCTAGGTAAGAGAGCGATCAGGAGAAGAAATTGTTATCCCCAAGAGTATAACCATGACAAACGAATGAAAACAAGGAAAGTAGGCATTTTGCAGTATGGTATGGTATATGGAGAAACAACCACTTGATGCGATAAGTTAAGTACTAAACTAAATCATAACCAGAAATATCATACCTGTACGGTATTAGCAGCACCCAATGCTAATAAACCTTTCTGACTGAAATTAATTGTTGAAGCAGACATAGGCAGCAAGATTTCGGAAAGAGGATCATAAGTGGACCTCAAGTCCCAAATCTTTAGTTTTCGGTCAACTCCACAGGTTGCCAAGTAGCTGGAAAGATGGATGTGAAGAAAGAATAAGCTATGAGCAAATACATCGTTCAAATAGTGAGAAAAATGTAGTTTAGAGGAACACCGGTTGTTGAAATACTTTGTAGAAAAACGGTAATTCATAACCAGTCAATTTTAAACTACACGAAAGTGATTTGGCTAAGGCTAAGCGAGTGGTTTCACCAATCTAACTTTTAATTAAAGACTGTTCAAACAAAGCTTGAACAACAAACGTAGGATTCATAGCGGTTTCTAGATCAGCATAAAAATAAAAAACGCACTACGGACCTCTATAGCTGAGAAAAATAGTGTTAGTTCATTGAATTCCTCTACCACTGGCACTAACGATGGTAAATTAGAAAGATAAGCTTGATACGAAAACGCTAATCGGGGTGGTATGCCGTTCGGAATAAAATCAACCGGTCTTTGCAACACAAGTGTTTTGAATTTTACCTTCAGAAAAGGTAACTCTGCTACACATTACAACATACATAGCTTTTGACAATAACTGCAATGTATAAGGATAATTACTACAATAAGTTAGGTAACCAAAAATTGATCTTCATCAAAAGCGGTACCCATAAAACACCCTGTGTTTTAAACTGGTCAGGTGTTAAGGTTGAGATCGTCTAAATTCATCCACAAAACAATCAACCAAACCTAAAAACAGATGCCAATATTATGCTTTACTGTTGAAAACTTGATCGTTTATTAAGATTATGAGGTATTTGTATGAACTAATGATTCCTTTGTACTTGACGGCCAGCTGATTACGAATTCCAAATATATTACGTTCTTTGTGCTCATCTATTCCTACTTGCTGTAAATTGCAGTAAGGTGTTTCCCTTGGGCAACCAGCATCTGCAGCGATGCTGCTTTCTCACAGGGAAGGAAGGGGTTAGAAAAGGTCGACTCTAAATAAGTCACACCTCACCTTACTTCGTGGATTTCCGTCTCCGCTGGTAAGGCCTTTTGAGGAATGGAGCTAACACGCTAAAAACTTCCCACAAAAAGGCCGTGAGTGACCGGCCTCAAGCAGTTGTCCCTTGGGCTCTGTGGTCACGCTCCCAGGTCGTTAAGACCAACACTAATCCAACTTCCCTTTAAGGTGGTTCCTTAAGAAGTACCCTTCTACGGTGTGGGCAGCCGGGAAGTGACATGAGCCTCCATACCCCTAACAGCAGACGAGGCCAAGTTGGTCACAATCAAATCCTTCCTACACCTCCTAATAACTCTATCATCTCCACCGCCAACCCTTCTCACGTTACTTTATCATCCCGCACCGCTAGTGAAAACGATTCGAGTACGCGGAACGTTATTCCTGGTCTTCTGAAACTACGTTCTAAACTACATGTAGGAGATTTTAAAGTCCGAACACTGTGCCAAATAGGACAACAGGCTTCCTTAGCTAGGATTTTTAAATCTCGCGCCATCGATGTATACTACGTCTCCGTAACGCTTACAGAACCAGAGTAGCGTCGTTCATTTGACCTCACCATATCAAAATAAAGAATCATCTCGATTCACACTTCATGTATCTCGAAGCCCCGATGCTGCCTCCCGTGGCCTCGCTGGCGTAGGTATAGCATTGAGTCCTAGGGTAGAACTAGCTCTCTTAGACTGGATCTCAGTAGACAGTCGTTTATGCACTGTCCGACTAAACGGAACAGTTAGGACTCGGAAAAGTAAGGACACTCGTTGTCTCTGCCTACTCTCCCACTGACTGCAGCTCAGATGATGTAAAAGATGAGCTGTACAGAAAGCTTCCCGACCTCCAAAAAGTTAGGCGCTCCGATGCAGTAATAGTGGCTGGTGACTTTAATGCTCAAGTAGGTAAACTAAGCGAAAAGGAAAGACACCTGGGTGAACCTTATGGTGTCGTGACTCAAAGAACAGATAATGGTGACCGTCTGTTGCAGCTATGCTCAGATAACCGCCTGTTTCTTGCAAATACTAGCTATTAGCATAGGGAAAAACACCTTTTGGCATGGCAACCCCTGATCACACCGCTATCAGACACCGATGGAGAAGCTCGATAGAAGACTGTCGGTCGTTCTGGAACACATGATTGGATTCAGATCATGTTCTAGTGCGAGCGCGTATTTGTCTGCGTCTTACTGAACGTAGGAAAGACACTGCAAGGAAACCTCTTAGGGTCCTACTTAATGATAGCCAAGCTAGGAATATATTCCAGGAACAACTAGGAAAAGTTAGGCAGCCATGTAAGTAATGCCCGTCCCGAGGCAGCGCGGAATGATATCCGGAAAGCTGTGGGAACAACACTGATATCTGCTAGTAAGGTAAACCATAAGGTTAGGGAGAAACACGGGATCTCAGCAGCATCCACCGCACTGATAGATGCTCGAAAACTCGTCCCATCTGGCTCTGAACATGACGAAGAGCGGAGTCAGCTTAAGGGCAGGCTGATAAGAAGCCTACGCAATGATCGCGAACAGTGGTGGGCAATAGACAACAGCAGACAACTATTCAGACTTGTCAAGGAAACCGATGTTAAGAATCCAACTGTTAGCGAAACTATCTTGGAAAAAGATGGACATATTATTCACTCTCAATCCAGGAGATTGGATCGATGGGCAGAACACTTTAGGGATCAGTTCAACTGGCCTTCAGCCACATTTCAGTTTCCCAAGATCTCCAGTCGACCTGAATGGCAAGTTCTCCAACTCTTTACGAAGTTTAAAAAGCTATAGGAAATCTGAAGCATGGGAGAACAGCAGGCCCTGACAGGTTTACCCCTAAGATTTATAAGGATGGAGGTCCAGTATTGGCAGTGAGATTGACTGAACACATAAATATTGGTACAAAGAGGCACAATATATATACATATATATATATATGCGCCACATAATAATAATAATGAGAATGAAGATATAACGAATGTAAGGTGCGTATAAGAAAAGGGGGACAATAACGAATAGGAATTAGTGCATGAGAGTGAAATAATAATAATAATAATGTGAGAGACAGCTCAATCAGTAAAAGTACAGTCACAGAGAATTCTGCCACTTAAAGAAGTTACGTATTTTTTATGAAGGAAGTAAATAAAGTTACAGCATGATCGCCACTGGCTTCCATTCTGAGCCATATTTGATAACGCCTCTATCCACTGTGTTGCACCATCTTTAAGTCCCCACCAGGGGGTCGTCAAGAACTGATAGAAGCCAGTCCTGTACCGCTTTCTTTCATACCGCGACAACATACACTGACCACCTCTCCGCTCTTTCCAACCAGTCTCAGCGTCGGCAAATAATGCACGACGTGGAATTCTCTAGGACGACATTCGTAGAACATGTCCAAGCCACCCCAGTCGATGTTTCAAGATGGTGACACCAATTGAATTATCGTCTCTGTTCCCGAACACACGATGCCGAACCTCTGCATTACTAACATGGTGCTACCACTGGATGTCAGCAATCCTTCGGAGACAATGATGATTAAACACATAGAGTCGTCTAGCATCCTCAACTCGGAGAGGCCAGGTTTCACAAGCATAGAGCAAAACCGCTCTCACCGACGCGTTGTTGATCCGACCTTCTATAGTCAAACTAGCATCAGGAAGGCGCCAAAGATGGCCCAGATTGACATAAGCCGCTCTGGCTTTAACTATACGTGCATTGATCTCATCACTCATGCCACCACCAGCACTTATGCGGCTACCCAAATACACGAACTTCTCGACTACTTCTATATGCTAACTACCCAGAGTGAGTGCAGTATCAGGGTCCTACCAGTCTTGTAAAAGTACTTTCTACTTAGAAGGTGCAAAGCACATACCATACCTACGGACAATATCATCCACATACTCAAGGTCGAGAAGTCTTTCTCCAGGCAACAGATCCACACAACACATCAAAGCTGTTCCCAGAACGTCGTCGATAGCAAAGTTGAAGATGAATGGTGAGATTGGCCAACCCTGCCTAGCCCCATTGATTGAATGGAACAATAGAGAGGGGTGATTATGTGCCTTCACTCTGCCTGAGGTGTTTGTATATAGGGCTTTTAAGATGTTAATAAACTACTCAGACACACCCTTCTTCAATAGACAATCCCAGAGAACAATCCGGTCCAACGAATCGAAGGCAAACCTTATGTCAAGAAACACTACGACTGTTGGCCCGTGATAAGTATGATGGTGTTCTAACATTTGGTGGAGGGTGAATATATGATCAATACATGCTCGACCAGGACGAAAACCAGCCTGCTTCTTGCTAGTCAATCTTTCTCGGGTTTTGAACAATCTACCAAGAATGAAGGAAGCCAAAAGTTTGGACGCGATCGGAAGTAGACCTATCCCCCGATAGTTCTTGCATAGACGATGTGAACCTTTTTAAAGACAAGGACGATTATCGACTCATTCCATGACGTTGGTACACTGTCTAACTGCCAAACCTCTGTGAAAAACTCAGACAGTTCCTTAACTAGAAAGTCACCATCATCTTTAAAAGGGCCGGAGGTAAGTCATCTGGATCCAGTGATTTGTAGCGTTTCAAGGGTTGGAGTTCTTTGCGAACTTCCGCCTCATTTGATGGATCAGTCGTTACGGGCCATGGAGGACAGGACAGTGTGATCGATGTTACTGGGGCAGCAGACCAGTTGAACTGCTCCTCGAAAAACTCTGCTCATCGTCCAAGACGTCATTTGATGTTACGTTAGTGACCGGCATCCCGTCATCTTCACAGATTGTTTCGCTCACACCAGACTTCGTGCTGCCAGTGGCTCGGATGAGTTGAAAGAGCTTCCGGCAGTTACCAGGTGCGGTTTCTGCTTCCAACTCATTAGTGCGCTCCGACAACCAGGCTTCTCGGTCCTTACGCAAGCTTTGCCTAATCTCATTACGTAACAGTCGTCGTTTATGGTCAAACTCACGGTCACCCGGAGTAGACCGACGGGTTTCAATGAGTTGTAAGGAGTCAGAAGAAACCCAGTGCTTATAAGCGAGACGTTTCGCGAAGCCGCATGCGACTTTACTCGCCATTTTCATGGCATCGTGCAATTGCAACCAATGCTCATCTGTACTTTTCAGTGGGATTTTAGCTAGTCTTGAACCTGACTCGGTTTGATATTTAGTTGTAACAGAAGCTGCAACTAATTTACTTACATCAATCAGTTTAGGACGATGAATTTGTTGGCCACTGAAAAGCAAGGTAAGATTGGCGCAAACAAGTGCATGATCAGGGTCCAAATAGGTACTGCAAAAGGAGCGGCAGTCTTGTACACAACCACGCCAGCGGTAGCTGATCGCGATGTGATCAATCTGAGTCCAGGCCTGAGATGCAGAGAGAGGGCTCCAGATGGCACATCGGTGATGACTGTGCGGTAGTTAGTGCTAGACGGAAACAGGTCGTGGTCTGCGCACAGTTGCAGTAGACGGTCTCCGTTATCTGACCTGCAACCAACAAGTCCCCATCGGCCACTTAAACGACTTTCTTCGGTGCCTAGATGCCCGACCTGAGCATTCAAGTATCCGGCTAGTAACACAATATCCGTCGAATGCACTTTCTGTAGTGGAACTAGAGATCGGACATTCGCTTTTCATCCTCTCGATTTCGTAAGCAACAGTAATGCTGCGAGAAGGCAGGTAGTTGGACGTCCCTGGCAGTAGTTGTATGCAAGTGACCATGTGAGAGCATTTCGAGAGGGAGAGCTGCTTCTTCCTACTCTCGGCCGTACCAGGGCATTTGAAGGAACAGTCCGACACTCAAATTCTGGGACTTTTGAAAATTACATGGAGAGGTTTGAAATCTGGACAATGATCAGAAACGGTGTTAAGAATGATGAAGTTGCAGCTCATTTCCCTACATTCATCGGAAAGGATGTCTGTAGCTTACTAAAACTTTTGGCATTCTCAGACAAGCTTATTTCACTTCCCTACGCAACTCTCGAAGGGCTACCACTAAATCATGCAAATTGTACAAATTCCGAGTGTTGTGAAAGCAAAATTTAATAACATGATTCGACAGAACAACCAAAAAATTAGAGGATTTATCCTTGAATTGAAAAAACAGGCTGTTGTAAATTGCACTATTTCGGAAACTCCTAGTTAGTACATTAGGTCGAATACTCCTAATTACTATAGCTTACTTCGACTCACATAACGCATCACTTTATACCTACTATCACGATTCAAGACAGTATATACCAAGATTACAAACTGCTCTCATACCAGCAATTATAATTATCAAGCGAACGAAACGTAATCAACTTTGAATGAACTGAGAATTAATGTCCAGTCATATATATGAGGAAAGATTCAATTGGGTATGGATTCGGAATCTATCAAAAGTTGTGAATTTATCATAAAAGCTAACCTTCCAGTTTGGTCGCAAGCAATCGAAGTAATGGCAGTTGGGTGGGCGAACATTTTGATAACGTATGACTTCTCTGAAGGTACCCACATAGATACAACACCATCGTTGTGTCCTGTGCAAATAACTCCGTTAGAAGGGTTTTGACACATAACACCAAGGCGCCCCATATATGTAGGTATTGAAGCGACAATCGTACCAATAGAACAGTCTAGGTAATAAAGAAATCCATTGTCAGCCTGAAATAAAAGCTCCAGTGCAAAAACCTACGGAAGACACCAGAAGGAAATGATACGGGAGAAATTCCATTCGTAATATCCCACTCAGTTTTTTCAAGCAATGTACTTCTAAGCCTTGATTGTCATATATGGAAACATATCTTTTCTCTGCAACGGCAACGAACGTTTCTTGGTGAAGAAACCTAAAAGATTATCAATTAAATTTCTTACTTAACATCCTTGCATTCGTTAGAGACAGTGATCTCAAAAGGAGCTTCTTCACCATCCAGTCGAATGCCGCTATGTGACCTGATTTACCACACAGGGCTAAAAATCTGTCTATTTTACAAGCGTTTGGCAGCCAATTTACCTGCCGTTTCGTGAATAATCAATCGCATACGGTCCATACTGTAGTTTAACATCAAAACGCTAGTTTCCATATTCACCTAAAGCTTATAGTATTTTACCTTAGTTGCGGAACCAATATCAACTTCTTTCAACATAGCATCTTGAGTGATTATCTCATTTTCATCTTCCTTCTCAAGATAGCTAAGTGCCATAAAGAAGAGAAACGCAACGTACCCAGGCAATACATTGTGTAGTGCCGCTACCTGAGTGACA
This sequence comes from Schistosoma haematobium, assembly GCF_000699445.3. Taxonomy (NCBI): domain Eukaryota; kingdom Metazoa; phylum Platyhelminthes; class Trematoda; order Strigeidida; family Schistosomatidae; genus Schistosoma; species Schistosoma haematobium. Next base: position 11,829,207 of record NC_067195.1, read on the forward strand.
CTTTGTTTAGCATATTTAACCTTTCGGTTGAAGACCTCTGCCTTCTTCCTGAAGAACCTCTCGGGAAGTTTTTCTATGAATAACCTATGGAAAAACGAGACCTGTAACATACTGTGTCCATATGAAAAGCAGTTGATAAAAAGATGACTTAAATTTATCAAAAAGTTTGCATGCCGTCCTTGAGATTTGAAAGAACCCCGAACTGCCTTCCAGTATCCAATATCTTGGAGACGAAGTTGTGCATACCGACTGGTGTCTTTGAACTCACTTCTTGTTGATTATATACGCTTCCAAGTTTTTAATAACTTTTAATAGGCGGTAGTCTGGTTACTCGATTGCACTAATCCTAGTCAGTTTATTAGTTATTTGTGGGTTTACAGATCTTGTAGTTTGAGTGAATGCGTTTGTCTCGGAACAGTAGGGTTTCTAGATAACAGCACCTTTCACGTTATCAGGCAGGGGTTGTTTGGTTGTAATGTGAAAAATAATGACTCGGAAATTCGGATGCTAGGAACTAACCAGGTCTTCAAGAAACAGGCAGTAAACGTGTTAGTTAATTGGTAATGAAGATAGTGTGCGAAAACTAGAGTATTACAGTGTAGGTCATCAATGTTGATGATCTACGTCGAATGATCAGAGGGGTTACTGAACTTAGACGGGAATGGTGTGACGAACCAGGTGACTTCGAAATCACACCTCGCAGTCAGCATCTAACGTGGGTTGCTCCTTCGACCTATTAAAGTACGATAGCCGCTTTGAAGACCGTATAATACAAAGAAAGTTACTACGGAAGTATGAGTAAGAATGAGTACACAGAAGGTGGTAGGACTACCGCTGCATGGGCCAGTCCATGGCATATGATTAACTGATGCGCATTGGTTGCCCTTGACCTTGGCAGGGATTGATGGTCTGTTCGATATTCAGTTACCCAACAGCCGGATGACTTGGCTAAGGCTTAATGACATTCCACTGGCCCTACAAAAGTAAAAGAGAAGCAGAGTTAACATTAAGCGATGAAGGAATATGTTTATAAGATGTGATAATGATAACAGTAAATAGTTTAGGTGATAGCAGAAGGCTCATTTATTCAAAGAGCGGGAATATGAGGTTCTAAAGTCTCCTCCTGAAGCCATCCTCTGAGTGCGTTGTGGTCACTTCGGCTAGAAGAACATTCCAAACAGAGATAACTTTCATTGAGAGCTTACCTAGCTTTTGTTGTTTGCTATGAAATTCTTTGATGGCGCTGATGTTCAAGTTAGTTGCTCGTGTTGGGTTGACTAGGTGTCAAACCGTCATGCACAACAATCAACACTGTTATGAAACGACAATAAGAACATGATAAATCCTTTACTCCCGATCTTAGGTGTCACGGAACAGTTTTAAGTATTTGTAAGGTCCAGAGAAGGTTATCTAGACATTCTACTGCACATGCCACAGTGGGTTAGGTAATGATGTACGGTTTCGAACATCATGAAATTTAATGTCTGGACTAATTTCCAATTTATTGATTTGAATGTCTATTTGCCTATTCGCATATAGTGTAGATGCAAATATCTAGACTTCAAAAAGATAACAGCTATGAAGAAAGCAAGTACTTGTAGTAAGGCGTCAAGTCCGGTTGACTATGGTCACCACAACCGGAAGACCACGTGCCAGTTAACCGATAAGATCCCCGTACGTCGAATATCGGAAGGCAGTTGATGGCTGTAGTCGAGATGTATTTACTGACGATCTCTTGGTATCGAAAGAATACAGGTGTGGTTACTGAGCGTAACCGAATTCAGGCAAGGTCACGATCAACGGGAGAATGTATGTGTTTTTGGTACAGTTAAACAAACAGGTACGGTAAAACAATCCCGGTACAATTGTTTATAACAATATTGTTTCTACAACACCAATTACGTTCTCCTGACAAAAGTAGGTCACTACATACTGTTGAACCAATGCGATGATTAGAAGTATTTGGATTACTATACGAACTAGGAATCCCTGAAATAACGCAATTCAACTCACACAGAACTAGAGGAGCACAAACGAACGTATTGTATTCGTAATTCGAAATCAGGCAGTCATTAAATACAAATGAATCATTAGTCTATAAGAACAGTGCAACGACCACAGCTTAAATTGGAATCTAAGTTCTCGTAATTAATTGAACGTCATCTCCTTAGGTTCATCGTATGTCTGCCAGACTGTGTATTGGATATAGACTCTGTATGGTCTGGAATATGCCCATTAGTATTAGAATTAACAGTTGAAATTGGAACGGACTCACCGGAATCCTGAAATTGTATATGATCAGTATGTCGATTATGTACTAGAATTTGAACCATAGATTTTCTCACACTATTCTCCTGCAAGAAATAATGTTTTCACACGCCTAAGTTATAAGTAATGTGACGTCATTCAAAACATATTTCTCACATTAACTAGGAGATTCATTAGAAGTGACTTCACTATAAGAATAAACAACAATTGATTATTATGATCATTATTATTAACGGCTTTATTCAGTATTATATTTTGGTTCAATATAGAATTCTCAGAACAGGGTATTTCTACAAGTTACTTACGCAAAAACAGTAACGAATGCAAAGTAAAGGTTTTTAAAAAACCGAAAAACTGTACAAGTTTTCGAATTAGAGACATGTTAAAAATGCAGGTTATTGACTAGGTTAACTCTATGAACCTGTTCGTTACAGAGTATATTTGCTGGGTAAGGTATCATAGAACTTTTAAACTTTTGCTTGCGTGCATGGATTTTTATGTAATTACGTCTCGTATTAACAGAAGATATACAAGGAGAAAGATAAGAGTGAGTAGGATGGTTAGTACGTAGTGGCATTGGACCATAACCACACAATCCTGAAAGCTGAATACGGGACCACTCGGATAATAGCTATTCAATATTTAACACGGAGAAATACCTAGCGATGGAGAAGGCGCGCACAAGGAATTGAATTAATTGGAGTTGATCAGATGGCATGGCCCGGCCATGCATCCGTGGTCCCTCTAAATCTCACCTTATATCTTCTATTCAAATTAAATATATTGTTCCTTCTCTAGTCTAACCTTTTTCTACATCATGTATTGGTAATTGATACGATACAGTGAGGTGGCGTAGACGATGATGTGACTTCCACGTAAGATCTTATAATTATGCAGTTATATCATGAAAAATCTACAATTTTGGGATTAGGTCTATTATTAGAGCAGTACTAATATCGCAATAGACCATAATTCTACAAGTATCTGATAAAATAGCACCTGCCAGGAGTTTGCATGACTATAGATGTCTATCCACAATCATATTAATTATAACTTCGAAAGATTCACCACACATCTTGCTAACTGCCTCCAGTACTCTCCGCAATGCACCAAAGTTTTTCTCAAAAGCCCGGGAAAGGGTAATGGAGAACAACAAAGAATAATAAGTAATATGCAATAATTGACAAATTGTAAGAGTAGCTGACGAGTAATCCCAAAAGCATGCAATGTCTTAATGTAGTAAGTCAGGCGGAAAACTTTCTTCGATAACAATAAAACGTTGGAAGACCAAGAGAGATCAAAGGAAAAGGTAACACCAAGATAACTGACGTTCGACACTGTGTTTATCAAAGAGTCTCCAATGGTATAAGCATTATGGGATCTCAAAATGGTGTTTAGATTCCGTTCATGTCTCATGCTAAAGTTAAGAGCTTGACATTTAGATGGATTAAGTATGAGACCATTACCAAGAGACCAACAATCAATACGACACAGAAACTCATTCATTTCTATGGGATGTAAAGAGGTAGTGATAGGCATACATACAGTGAGATTATAGCGTGGTGTCGAATCGAAATTGACTATGAACACCGCTACCAAGGGGCGTGTGCCAGGATATCCATGAAATCCCCGGGAAGCCAAATATCAGAAGGCATTTAATGGACCAAGTCGAGATATATTTGCTGGCGATCTCGTGGTATCGAAATGATACCGAGATCGTGCCAGGATAGAAGATTGGTTGCAGAACGTAACCGAATCCGCGCGAGTTCACAATCACAGTGTAAGAATAATGGATGCTTTCTAGCACAGTTAAACAAAAGCATATTGAAACAGTCACTGGTACAATTGGTTATAATAATAATTGTTTTCAATAAACCAATCGTGTTCTCGTGATAAGAGTGAGTCACTACAAGATCATCCGCATATTTCACAAAAGTGTGTTCTGTGGAAGATAGCAGATCATGCAGAAAAAAAGAGAAAAGGAGAGGTGAAAGAACAGCTCCATTTGGTACACCTTCATGAGACAGTAGAGACTCCGAACACTTTCCTCCGAATACAGTATACTGTTTCCTTCCAGAGAGGTAGGAACATAGCCAGTTGGTTATCCAGGCGTCAGTGTTGACGCTGGTTAACTTGTTATTTATTAGTAAATAATTAATAAATAGTCCAGAAAAGCGCATCGAACATACTTCTTCCTCTTTTCTGATATGAACACTATATTGTGATACAGATTAGCAACAGCATCTAAGGTGCTTCTTCTGCATCTGTAAGCAAACTGATACGGATCAATATGCTCTTTTATCGCAGGCTAAAGTGGAAGTATTATTAATTTTTCCATTGTTTTGAGGAAGGGTGAAGTTATTGCAAAAGGTCTAAACTTTACATTATTATCGCCAGATACTTTCTTGGGTACAGGGATTGTCTTCATCTTTCCCCACACTTTCGGTATGAGATTAGATGAGAAGGATCTGTTAAAGATAGCCGTGAATGTATAACATAGGACGTCAGCACATTTTTTTGAAAAGGATGTTTGGGATACCATCAGGTCCCAAACATCGGGATAAATTAAGTGACTGGAGACATTTTGGACATCGGTTTCGGTGAAACTAGGAACACAGCTATTCTTTAAACCTGTGGATAAAGAGAGCATCACATCAGATGACTGCCGTACAAAAGACTTATTTAAGTCACAAACATTCAGCTGGTTATCGCTCCGAATCTGCCTGTCACCTGTAAGTTCTTTAAAGAGTTTCCACATACTTGGAGAGTTTTTGCAAGACAAGAGTCTTTGAGTAAACACAGAGTTGAGACGTCTAATCTCTAGGTTTATCAGACCATTTAGCTTACGAACTTCATTAGAGATTTCCTCCTTGTACATTCTTTCTTTCACCCTCTGTAGTCGTTTTAGTTGTGAAGATGTAAGTCGACCAAAACTTACAAAAATGGTTTGCATGGGAAAACAAATATCAAAACAGAATTTAAGGTAACAAGTGATAACATCAGTAGTGTCTTCCAGCGAGTCATCTGTGAATAATTCCCAGTTAGTCGTATGAAAAATGTATTTCAGATTTTGGATATTTTCTTCTGAGTAATTCCTATATTTGACTTTCTTGGTTTGATGTAAGAGTGTACTCTTCCCATGCTTTCTATTTACTTTAGGTAAAACACGAATAATACAGTGACCCGAGCCAGACAATGGAGGACGTTTACGAATCGCATATATACCCACATCGTTAATGAAAATGAAGTCTAAATGAGCATCCAAACGGGTAGGAAAGTCTACAACATTTTGGTGACCTAATGACGTAAGGAAGCTACAGTCACATGAATTGAAACACCTCATACAAGTGAAAGTGAATCACTGAAAGCAGTAACAGCGAACTCAGTGAATTCATCAGCAAAAACAGACAACGCAGATGATGTGCAGTCTGGAGTCACGTAGATATTGATAACATAAACATATTTGTATTTATTCAGCTGTTTTAGATGACATCTTAGAGTTAGACACTCGATAAAGTCATTTGAAAACTTAAAACACACAAACGAAGATCGACACCAGTTTACGTTTATAAACGTACCTACACCGCCGCCACACCTCTTTTGATTGTTTGATCGATCCTGAATAATGGATGCTTTTTAGCACAGTTAAACAAAAGCACATTAAAGCAGTCACTGGTACAATTGGCTATAATAATAATTGTTTTCAATAAACCAATCGTGTTCTCGTGATAAGAGTGAGTCACTACAAGATCACCCGTATATTTGACAAAAGTGTAGTGTTGAAAATGCCGTACGGCACAATACATAGCTAGGAGTTCCCTTCCGAATGTGCTGTACCTTGATTCAGTTTCTTGCAACCGTCTAGAGAAAAATGAAAAGGTTGCCAGGAGTTGTCAACCCATTGTTGTAAGACTCTTACGATTGCCGAGTTGGATGCGTCTACTGCGATGCTAATGAGTGCTTGAGTGTCCTGATGTGCAAGCATTGTTGATTTAGCGATGAGTTCCTTAGTTGTGGAGAATGCTTTTCGTGCGGTGTCGTCCAAATTAATGGATTTCACATTTCCACGAAGTTGGTCGGTCAGAGGTTGCCTGAGTAACGCGCATTTCGGTATGAATCGTCTATAGAAACTTACGAGGCCGTTAAACGTTCGTAATTGCTTGATGTTGGTCGGTCCTGGGTAATCTAGAATGGCCACCACTTTGGTCCTAAGGGGTCGAATGCCTTGAGCATCGATAGTGTGTCCTAAGCAGTCTAACGAGTCGGTCCCGATTTGGCATTTCTGAACGTTTACAGTAATGCCATGTTTTTGTCGTCGTTCAAAAACAAGATCCAGATGCTTGAGATGTGTTTCTCTGTCCGGACTTGCGATTAGGCAGTCGTCAACATACGCATGTACGAGGTTGAGACCTCGAAAAACGTCGTCTATGAATCTCTGGAATGTTAGAGTAGCGTTTCTTAGACCGAAAGGCATTCGCAAAAATTCATCGAGTCCGAAGGGAGTAATGATGGCAGTTTTCGGTATGTCGTCTGTGGCCATGGAGATTCGGTTATACGCTTTAACCAAGTCGATTTTCGAAAAGACAGTTGTACTTTTCAAGGTAGCTGTCAAATCGTGAATGCGAGGCAACGGGTAGTGATCGGGAATGGTTTTTGCACTCAATCTCCGATAGTCACCAGTTGGACGCCAATCGTTGCTATCCTTTTTAGGGACCATGTGCAACGGAGATGCATATGGGCTATTTGACGGTCGTATGATTCCTAAGTCTATCATGTGATCGAACTCGTTTTTCGCCAGCCTTAGATTTTCAGGGGGTAGTCGTCGTGCTTCAGGGAATACGGTTGTTTCGGTTGCGTTTGATGAATCCCAGGATACTTACCGAGTAGTGGTTGATAGAGTGGGTCTATCATATGCTTAATTGTGACTGAGAATAATTTGCAACCAGGAAAAAAGGAAGTTACGCAAACGGATAAATTAGTGTTTCCGTCTACTAACCTCCGTTTGCGAGTATCGATGATTAGATTATGGTGTTGTAGGAGGTCCATACCACTGATTGGCATAGAAACATCTGCAACAAAGAAGATCCAATGAATGGGTTTGCGTAAACCCACGTTCAGGTAAATGTTCCCTTTGCCATACGTAGCGATCGGTTTTCCGTTTGCCGCCTGTAAGTTTAGATCCGAGTCGTGAAGCCGGTCGTTGGGATTCGCTGGGAGAACGTTAACTTCTGCGCCAGTGTCGACGGGGTAGCGAACTCTCGTTGTCACATCTGTGACGTATAACAGACGGCTACGTTCGCCGGCTATGGTTGCCGTTAACTCGTGGCGGCTTGGAAGTTTCCCGAGTTGTTTTTCGAGTCAGTCGGTTTTGAGTTGGGAAAATTGCAGGGTTTTCTGCAATTTCTGGAAGACTTTCCATACTGGTTATGATACCGGCACCAGTCGGGGCTATCCGTCTCTCGTGGTCAAGAGACAGATCGCTTACTTGAAATGCTTCTACGTGGAGTGCGCGATCGCTTACGGTCGTTACGAAAATTGAGATAACGCGTGAGTGTATGACATAAATCGGTTATGTCATTCCGAGTCGTTTGAGGCTTTTCTTTGACTGAAAATACCTCGGTAGTAGAAGATTTCGTTATTTCTAAGATACGATCGGCAGATGCAGCCAACTCGTCTAAGGCGTTATTCTGAAACGAGACCAGAACCGCTTGCACCTGTTGGGGAAGTTTAGACAAGAAAAGTTGTTTGAATAGGCCTTCGTCGAAAGTTCTTAGGCCTATCACTTCTCTCATTCTTTTCAACATGTCCGTCGCAGAACCGTGTTGCAGGTCGATGTTATTAAAGAGTTGATCTAACCTTTTTGTCGATCGGTTAGGTCTCCTCGTTCAAGAATCGAACGTTTTAAGGTTTCGTTCGGGTCAGAAACATCACTAGTAAACATACTGGGTGTTACGTACCTGTTGAATTCCCGCGGTAGTGCCTTGACTACTGCGAGGAATTGTGCACGTGTGTCGTTCACGCCGTGCTCGTGGAAGTCGGCTTCTGCGTAGTAGAACCAGGCTTCGATATTGTCGGGCCAGAAGGACATGAGTTGAAACGGGGGGTGGGAACACGGTCTTACTCTTAAATACCCTGGGGGTCTGTTAGTCATAGGGGGAAATTAAGTACGAGAATACACGAGTGAAAAATATGTAGATATCAAAAAACGCGGGAAAAAATACCACAATGTACAAAAAATTAAAATAAAGCAAAGATATATAGAATCACAAGATGGAACAGACTCACAATTTACGATTTGGTGTACCAGACCACGTTGGGCTCACGAATAAAGATGGCAGAGGTATTCAGTGTTTGACAACGCTTTTACCAGTAACACCTAATATAACTCGTACCCAACAAGAGAAATCAAAAGACAGAATCGAGGAGATCAGAAGTTGTATTTGGCGATTTCCAGTATATCGGAATTGTCTGATCTAGTCTGGCTAGCGAATGCAGTAGATGCTGAGCATGGCGTTCTCACACGTGATCTGGTGGGGATGCATGGCCGAGCGCCTTCAGCTTGATGAGTCCACTAAAACTAACCTGGTCAGCATCCAATGTCGAAAACTTACAGAGCTATTTATTTTGGGGATTTATTTAACGCTACAGGTCACCCCTTCCTTAGTGGGGTAGTGATGACCCTAAGACGTGGCCAGCCAGAAGTTTAAACCCAATGGGTTTGTCGTTGGTAAGCACTCTTCTGATAACTTGTTAGGTTTGGCAGCGTCTGGTCGTCTTTCTCTACCATATAGGACCATGAAGTACAGTATAGTAAAAAAAGAAAAAGTAAATGAAATTTTCGGCTCCTTGTACACTTCACCGTTCGTTTCCAGCCGTCCTGGAGAAGAAAGAAGGAAATAGAAGTGCATATTGAAATACACTCGTACGCGCGCAAAAACACAATGTCGGCGAAAAAAGAGGAAAATAAACTCATATACACGTAATATCGTTAAAAAAGGATTTTTATAATGTTTTTTTGTTTGTATTTTTTGAAATAAAAATATATAAGCATATTAAAACTGTTTTTTTATAGAATATTACATATGGTAAAAAAGTCGAGATAATATAGAATGTCAAAAAGTGCCTTACGTGCAATAATCGTTTAAATGTTCTGGAAATCTTACTCTTCTTCCAGAACGCGTCGCCCTAAGTTTATTTTCTGATACTATTGAAGTATTATCGGGTGTGTTGCCTGTCGGTTGAGGTATTATAAGCGTAGGAGTCTTGTTGTGCGATTGTACCGAAGGAAATTCGACGTGAATAGGATTTCCTTCTAAATACACTGCTTTTAAGCGATCGATGCTGATGCTATCGTTTGTTCCGTTCTTATCGACTATATAGTACTTAGATTCACGTTGAAGGACTTTGAAAGGTCCTTCGTATGCTGATTCCAATGGTCGTCGATGTGGGTCTCGACGAACAAAAACATGTGTACTATATCGTAAGTCAGGTTGAACGAAAACATCGGTTGATTGTGGACGAGTGGAAGCAGGTTTAACTGAACGCATGGCGTTTGTAAGCCTGTGCGTGTAGGAGGTTAGATCCATGTTCATTGAATAGGATGAAGGATCCACGAATTCTCCTGGAAGTCGAAGTGTCGTTCCATAAACGAGTTGAGCCGCAGTGTATCCAATGCCAGCTTTCACTGCATTGCGAATACCCAGTAAGACGAGTGGAAGAGCGTTGGTCTACTGTGAAACGTTTGCAGCTGATAGTGAAGCTTATAGTTGTCGGTGAAAGCGTTCTACCAATCCGTTTGATTTTGGGTGGTAGGCGAACGTTTGGAAGCGAGTGATATTTATTTACCTCTACAGTATCTACACCGCCGCCACACCTCTTTTGATTGTTCGATCGATCCTGACTACAAATTTTGAAATTACGTAGTGATACTAGGCAGTCGTTCTGTAAATCATTTAACCAAGTTTAAGATCCAAAGTATGGTTTGGACTGAAGAATAGCTGTTTAGGTTGGTTAGATACGCGCCCTTGCCCGGTTGAAGCCAAAACAAATTGATTGGGTAAAGTGACGGTTCTATAATTCATCATGAATTTAAATGTACATCGTTACCTAAACAAATATGACCACCCAGCTATCCAACCAATAATTGTTCAATTAATTAAATCTAAGTTACAATAAATAAGGAAGTTGATGATGTATGCAAGAAAATTACCAATCACAAGAAATAAATGTTGTTCTATCCTGTCTGGATAGACCACGCACAGATTCGTTCAAAAGATAATATTTGGTTGCTTTATAACACAGAGTGTTTCCAATTCTGGAAGAGTGCCTCAATTCACAATCAAAAATGCAGAATTCCAGTCAATACAAGCAACGCAATCAAAAGGAGGAACAAACAAATATGGCTGCCGCCAAGACTAAGTACCAAGTAAAACAACATAAATGCAGTTCAGAAAGAAACGCGGAAACTTCGTGAAGGCGTAAGAAAAATAAAAACTATAATAAAATACAAATATTAACAACTCAAATGGAGTCGAAAAGACTGACAATGTACAACTAAAAGAATCAATAGGAACAAAGTGCAAATGTATATATGGAGGGATTTCCACACACAAAAGATTCAAAATCGGTCTTGTGATGACACTACATTTACGATACATATTTTGACTTAGTAGGAATTGCAGATAGTCCACTTTGTTGATTAGTGATCGGCAGTTAGAATTCAGCAGCTCGGGAATCGAAATACGATGTTGAGGATAATGTCCTCAATATCTGACTCCAAATAATAATATCCCGTAACTGAGTATTCTAGGTAGGCTTAATCTCCTAGTAGAATTGCGAATTTACTCGAGATTATTAAAAAGCCTGAACACCAGTTATAGAGATAGTTTATTGATAATGAATAATAATAATCCACAAGCGTTCGGTGAGCAAGCACACGATGAAACAGGGAGAGTGTGTGAGTCTATTAAAAATCCATATATATTTGAGAGTTAATCGGGTGTGAATAGATTATCGATTATCTGAACATTGAGACCAATAGGAAGATAGCTTAAGCGTTAATGTACAGACATACTTTCGATCATACACACCGAAATTAACATAGTGGATTGAGTCTGAGTTACAATGACTAGATAAATGATACAATAGTCAAATGGGCTTGCCACATAAGCTCCCATCCAGAACATTGATGTTTTTATGTACCAAAAAAAAATTGGATTAACATCTATGTTCGACAAAGAGATAAAGAACGGAACTGTTTTAAAAATGAAAGTACAACTCAATATGATGAGTAAGCGTAAAATTGTAATAACAGCTTGTGTGTTGAAACGTTTCATATCATGTATATACAAGTGTATATTTAACATTAATGAATTGTATAAAGTTAAAATGTAAGCATAATGATGATCCGTGGGGCCAATAAATAAAAAAAATAGTAATCAAAATAAAGTAGGATTTTTATGCGTTATAAGAGTAGTCTCAGGATTTGGTCTAGATAAATATAGTGGTTGCTACATACCTATCTGGCCAATGTACTCTTCTTCCTGATCTTGTTGTAGTTTGTGCTGCTGCTGAACTTTGATTTGAAGTGCTGCTTGTTGCAGGTAGTTTGAATGGTGCTTGCTCTGCTGCAGGTTTAGACGGTTTTACAGTTGTCTGTTTTTTCTCAAAAATATTTCGTCTCATACCGAAAGGTACAAAAGGGCGAGTTTTACCTGTTGAGGTATCACAAGTTAAGGTGTCCTTGTTGTTTATGGGGATGTTTTGGAATAATAATTTCGTTTCCTTAGACTGCAAAAGCTTTTGTAGCTCCGTATCGAGCTTTTGATGCTTTACCATTTCTTGATAGTCTATATCAGGGATCGAGAAGGCATTGATATTTAATCTCGATAGTGCATCTGCTGCCTCATTTGCATTGCCTTTAATATAGCGTATATCAGCTGCAAATTGTGAAATGAATTCTAGTTGACGAATTTCGCGCGGACTATATTTATCATGATTGTGCATCAAGGACTTAGTTAGGGGTTTGTGATCAGTATATATCGTGAAAGAATTGCCTTCTAACATATAGCGAAAGTGTTTGATGGCTAAGTAGATAGCCAACAGTTCTCTACCGAATGTGCTATATTTTGTTTGCGTTGCGTTTAGCTTTTTTGAGAAAAATGCAAGGGGTTGCCATTGTTCATTGACACGTTGCTGAAGTACAGCACCTACTGCTACGTTAGAAGCGTCGGTCATTACTGCTAAAGGTGCATCAACCTTTTGTCGTGCGAGTAATGCCTCTGTGCTTAAAGCGCTTTTCAACTGATCAAATGCTTGAATTGCTTGCGGTGTCATTGCTAATGATTTAGCTCGTCCCCTCAATAAATCAGTTAGTGGTTTTGCTAAGTCTGCACATTTAGGGATAAAACGTCTGTAAAAGTTGATCATCCCATGGAAACGTCGTAGTTTCTTGAATGAATCAGGCAAAGGATAATTTTTGATAGCTTGTGTTTCCTCAGGAACTGGTTTAATGCCTTGCTTATCAAGTACGTGACCTAAAAAGGTGAGGGATTGTTTTCCGAACTCACATTTGTCAGGATTGACCGCTAACCCATACTCGTTTAGCTTCTCAAAAAGCATTTTCAGATGAGTTAGATGTTCATTTTCATCTTTGCTTGCTATAAGTAGGTCATCTATGTAAGCATACACAAACGGTAAGCCCCGTACCACTTGGTCAATAAAACGCTGGAAACTTTGTGCAGCATTCCTTAATCCGAAAGGCATGCGGACGAATTCGTATAGTCCAAAGGGGGTAGTAATGGCTGTTTTAGGAACATCATCTGGATGAATTGGAGTGTGATGGTAAGCACGGACGAGATCAATTTTCGAAAAGATCGACACGTCAGATAGGCTATGAGTGAAGTCATGCAGATGTGGGAGAGGATATCTATCTGGTATGGTCCGGCTGTTGAGAGCTCTATAGTCACCGCACGGTCTAACTTCGGAAGAGTTTTTCTTAGGTATCATATGGAGCGGTGATGCCCACGGACTACTGGAGGGGCGTATGATGCCCAACTCAATCATTTTGTTGAATTCGTTCTTTGCGATAGCCAGACGAGAGGGATCAAGGCGTCTTGGACGTGCGAACACTGGTGGACCCTCTGTCTTTATGTGGTGTACGACGGTATGCGTCGGTTTGTCGTGTTTGAAACTCGGTCGTAATAAATCTGGAAACTGATTAAGTAAATTGACGTATTTGTCGTTCTCATGATGAGGTTTAACTAATAAATGTATGGAAGTCTCATTTGATATAATTCCTCTAATTTCCTTACTCTGTTCGGCAAGGACAAGTTTCCTATTTCTGACGTCTACCAGTATTTTGTGGAATTGCAGAAAATCAATGCCGATTATAGGAACGAGGACGTCCGCTATGATGAGACTCCATGAAAAATTAGATTTAGGACCGAAATTTAATTGCAACCGCCTTTTGCCGTACGTCTTGATGTCAGACCTGTTTGCAGCTTGTAGTTTTAGTTTGGGGTCAGGTGTGTTTTTCTCGAGTGCAGTAGGTGGTACTACACTAACCTCTGCCCCAGTGTCGACTAAAAACTGTGTGCCGGTTCTTTTGTCTGTAACATATAATAGACGACTGTCTTGAAAGTTGTGGTCTGTGAGTGCAGTCGTCATTAACCTGCGGTCTTGACGTCCCTTTTTCTGTGTGCTTGCAAAGTTACAAGGCGGAGTGCATTTTCTAGCTTGTTTGCCATATGTTCTATGGTACCAACAAATGTTGTGTCTAGTAGTGCTTGGACTACGTCGTCTACAGCTTGTGGATGTTCCTCTACGCTTGCTGTGGGAGGCATTCAATAATTGGATCTGAGTTATCTGTTTGGTAAGGGTATCAACTGATCGTCGTAACTCGGCGATCTCGTCAGCTGAGCTTGATTGGATTTGAGATACAAGGTGAGTCTTGGACCGTTCGTAAATTCTGTCGGCTATGTCTGCTAGTCTATCAAAATCAGCGTCTTCGTCTCCAATTGCTAGTATCTGTTGAATGTTTTGAGGGAGACGTCTGAGCCACAATTGATATAGTAGACGTTTGTCTACTGTCCGATTTCCTAATAAGTTTGTCATGTGGCGTTTTAACTGTGACGGTGTATTGTCACCTAGCTCCACGTTGGCTAAAAGTTGATCAATTGTCTGTTGGTCGGTGAGAGATGTGACACGAATGACCTCTCTTTTTAGACAATCGAATGGTGAGTCAGGATCCGGCTTAAAAATGACATCCGGCACTTGTTCAATGACGTCATCTGGCAGCAGTGAATTTGCATAACTAAATTTCGTACTCTGGTTTGTGATTTTGTTTGCTACAAAAAAGCTTTCTAAGCGAGCAAACCAGAGTCCAGCCTTTCGTGGATTAAAAATGGGTAAAGGTACAGAGATGGCACCCACGGAAATAGATTTAGATGAAAGGCTTAGCGAATTATCAAGTGCCATGATACGAAGAAGCAATAGTAATAATAAGCCGAGGATTGTAATATACAATATGAAGAGAAAACAAAAATAACAACAAGAAATATATATAAGACTCACCAAAAAGAAAAAACTGTCACTTTTGGTTTAAATATGCGAATATACAGCAATAATTCCAAAGGAACAATGTTATGGATGGATTTATTATGACTGTTAATGAATTGTTAATAATTGTAATAGTAATTCCAATGTGAAGTTCTTTAAGATACGCTTGGAGAGTATGCAGCAGAATTCGCAGAGGAATGATGTGTGTTCTAAAAGCGGTTCACCAAAATGTTGAGGATGATGTCCTCAATATCTGACTCCAATAAATAATATCCCGTTAACTGAGTATTCTAGGTAGGCTTAATCTCCTATTAGAATTGCGAATTTACTCGAGATTATTGAGAAGCCTGAACACCATTTATAGAGATAGTTCATTGTTAATGATTAATAAAAATCCACAAGCGTACGGTGAGCAAGCACACGATGAAACAGAGTGAGTGTGTGAGTCTGTTAAAAATCCATATATATTTGAGAGTTAATCGGGTGTGAATAGATTATCGATTATCTGAACATTGAGACCAATAGGAAGATAGCTTAAGCGTTAATGTACAGACATACTTTCGATCATACACACCGAAATTAACATAGTGGATTGAGTCTGAGTTACAATGACTAGATAAATGTTACAGTGGCCAAATGGGCTTGCCACATGTCCCTCAGGTCTCGAGGTCTTCATAATCCAGTCGACCACTAGAAGAAAGAGGAACGGAGAGAGTAGACAACCTTGTCTTATTCCGGTCCTTAATTGGAATGCATCTGTCAGCTGTTCTCCATGCACGACTTTGCACTGTAGTCCGTCGTATGAGTTCCGAATAATGCTGACAATCTTCTCAGGAACTCCATTATGTCGGAGAAGTTTCCATAATGTTCTACTATCTACACTGTCAAACGCCTTTTCATAATCGATGAAGTTGATGTATAGTGACGAGTTCCACTCAACTGATTGTTCGACGATGATCCGCAGTGTCGCAATTCGGTCTGTGCACGACCGATTCTGTATTGAACCTTTGCAGTGCTGTTTGTCCAGTTCTTCTTTAGCTTCAGTTTTAAATTGGCCACAACAAGGTGGTGATCTGAAGCTATGTAAGCTCCTCTCCTGCTTCTCACATCTTCCATTGTTCTTCGGAACTTTTTATTGATGCAAATATGATCTATCTGGTTCTCTTTGGTGCGGTCCGATGAGATCCATGTAGCTTTGTGTATACATTTGTGTGGAAATATTGTGCCGCCTATGACCAATTTGTTAGATGCACATAGATTTGCAAATCTTTCCCCATTTTCGTTTCTCTCTACCAGTCCATGTCGTCCCATGATATCTTCATATCCAGTGTTGTCTATTCCGACTTTGGCGTTTAGACCTCCCATCAGAATGGTGAGGTAAAACTGATCTTTGTCCTCGTCATTGCTATCATTGGTGGGTGCATAACATTGGATAACATTCATTGTAATTCCCTCCTTCTTTGTTTTGAATGACACTTTGATGATTCTGGATCCGTGAGATTCCCATCCTACAGCATTAGAACAACTCCCTGAGTGTGTGGAGCATTTTCCTATTCGTGACCGAAGTATAGCAGCGCCTTTCCCGTATCTAGCCTTTGCTAACCAGCTTGGGTCCAATGGGTATCGCTGATTCCCAGTACTGCCAATTCGTATCTCCTCATTTCCGTTGCTATTTGACTGGTCTTCCCGGTCTCCCACATTGTCTGGACGTTCCATGTACCTAAATAAATAGTTGATCTGGTTGTTAGAAGTTGCATCGGCCTCGTGACTTCCGAAGGAACTCGGCTTTCACCATGGGGCGTCATAGTTGTTCTAAATGAAGACCTTCTGACTCCCAGGGTTGAGTTTAAGTGGTTTGAATTGTGTTTTTTGGTTAGCGTTTCTTTAGAGAGCTAGCTTTCTACGGGATGGGGTCGCTAACCCCATCCAAAACTCTCCTGCTTTATCCGGGCTTGGGACCGACAGTAACTTTAGAAGAGCTACAGGCAGAGTTGAACGTTCAGTACGGGATTATTTTTTAAAAATCTCAATACAATTGTCTGTTCAAGTTGCGAATTTTTAAATTATCTCAATAAAATTCACAAATTCACCAGTGGTATATAGATAGTAGAGTGAAAAGGACTTTATCAGAGTAAATGGAATGAGTTTATCTGTAGGTATTTTCTTCTCCGAGCTGAATGGTTTAAACGCGTAGCTTTTGTAGCGTGGTGTCGAGTTGAGGTTAACTATGAACACCGCTACCAAGAAACACGTGCCAAATAAATCAGAAGGCGAAGGTTGGACGTAACCAAATAGATCCATAAAATCCCCGAGAAGCCAAATATCAGAAGGCAGTTAATGGACCAAGTCGAGTTATATTTGCTGGCGATCTCGTGGCATCGAAAGGATACCGAGATCGTGCCAGGATACAACCTTGGTTACAGAACGTAACCGAATTCGCGCGAAGTTACAATCGAAGTGTGTGAATAAGAATGGAAGCACAAAATAGCTGTCATTAGCACAGTCAAACAAAAGCACATTAAAACAAACACTGGTAGAGTTGGTTATAATAATAATTGTTTTTATTAAACCAGTCGTGTTCTCGTGATAAACGTGAGTCACTACACTTTCATTGTCTTTCTCGATAACATCATCAGGATTTACTTCATTAAAGCGTGATTTGAGTTTTGTTGGGAACAATTAAGTTCTTCTGTAGTTCCGAAATTATAATGTTCAGCAAAATTAAATAGAACATAATAATCATATTTCCGTAAGTGACTGAATTAGAGACAACATTCTATAATTTCGATGAGAAGTTCCAAGTGATGGACTTAAAGCATATCTAATCTGAGGAAGATTGATCAATAACGATGGATGGTTTTTGTTTTGGTTATAAATCGACAACATTTAAGGATGTAGGCCAAAGGCTTCCAACTCAGCAGTCTAAGTGGGTTTATGGAATTTGTAGAAATTGTTGAATTTTATAGTTTGCTTGTTTAAATAACAGCTGAAAATCAGGAAGGAGTGGAAAGTTGTTTCGTCCTAAAATTAGACATCTCAGCGACTCACAATTTGAACTTTGCACGAGATCAAACACATGGATCTGAAATCTCACAGTAAAAGCTTGAAAATAAGACCATTGTCTTGGCAATCACTGATTCGTATGTTTAACTCCAACCCAAACTCTTCCCAATACCACTAGTGCGTAACTGCCACATATCCAACAGTATTGAATTTTAATAGTCGTGAGTTCTCGCTAGTCAAAAGTCAACTCTTTAAATTCCACCATTGGCAGTATCAAGGATGTGTGTTCCGAACATATCAGTGCTAAGAACAAGCAGTAATCTCGCGCTTCAGGATTTTCAACAGCTTGTCAGCTAAATTCAGTCCATGACGAAAATTCTACTGAGAAGTTTGCTTTGAATTCAAAGCCCCAAATACCCTGGTACGGTCGATGGTGGGAAGAATCCTTCCTCTCGAAGTGCTCTCACATGGCCTCGCGTATACAGCTACCGACAAGTAAGTCCTGCTCACTGCCATCTCGACGTGTATCCCTATCCTTCTGAACTCTTGCGGATCTCTTTAGCCGAACAGCACATAGGCGACTGTCGATAGGGATCCATTCTAAAAGGGCTTCTTCTGACCTCATACTTAGTGCTATGCCTTTACCCGCCAGTGCACGAGAACTTGCTGCCTAGTCGCCAGATAAACGGAGTGTATATCTTGTCGGCTTTTCGTTTTAATTAGAATGAACACACTAGGATCCTGTGTGTTTCGGTGACTTAACAAGTCTCTTTATAAATCAAACAAATTCTACCAAAACCTGTCTTAATATTTTTCACATCAAAAAATAATTTGATTAGAAATGTAGTTAAAAACACCACGAATGTGCGTCACCTCTGGATGTCGTGTGACATAAGCGTGTGAGTTGCAAACGTTAAATAGTAGTATATGAGGTTTGACTTAAGCATGAGATCTAGAACCAGTCTGAGAGGTTCTAGCAATAACATTTCCATTAAATCCGAAGGTTTTAGAGTGATACAAAGAACTAAGTTCATTCTCAAGAGCATTGTGTTAGTACTAGATTGGCATGGACAAATGATGGAACTGATACTAACTGAGATTCAACTAGGTATCGGCCCCAACAAGAAAAAAGAACTAAATATAACTGACGTTGTGGAAGCTGAGAAAATTCTGATAATGAGGTACATTGACAACACACACATATATAACCTCTTAATACTTTTTTATTTGTATCAAATGTAAACTGTACATTATGATTTCAGTAAATTACAGTAATACAATTGTCAACCATTGACAATTATACATAAAGCAATGTAGATTCGTTGATTTAAAAAGTTTAGTGGGAAATTAAAGAAAAGAACTTGAAGACAAACAGTTAGTTAGAGAACGATAAAGAAATTAAGATTTAAAAATTAAAATTCTTTTGGTGGAATCAGCACATCAAGAGCAGTGTTTGTGCGTCTTTTCGATAATTTCTTTTTTGTTACTAAAGCTTCACTAGGTCTCGGTAATGTGCTTATATCATTGATTTTTTTGTAAGAAACTTTTCGTCGTAACTTCTCTTCCGCTTCCCGTACACCTAAAACTTCTTTGATAGTAAACATTTTACGTTCAAAGTGTATATTTTGCTTTTTTGCCTCGATTCGGCCAGGTTTTGATCTACCTTTTTGTTTATTTCGTTTAATAGCAGGTGTATCGACTTTGGGAACTTGTCCAAGCTAAAATTGACAGTAAAAGATTACATATATCAGTGAATTATAATGATCGTGATCAAGAAGCCGGATAAGTTTTTATGGAAGTGAAAATGATAATAGGCATACAACTTTTACTATAAACTAGTAAATTCTAACGCTTCTTCAACCAGTTGGATTTTAAAATAACTTCGAATTTGATTACTAGAAACCAACGATTACAAACTTCAGTATGTCTGACAGCAAAAGAACTATGAACATGGACAACTGATACATGTCCATGCTAAATTGATTTCTCCCACTACAATTTGGGTGTCCATTATTTAATTTATTTGTGTCAACAGCAAGATAAACACTTGCTTATTGAATGGAGACTGCTAGATGACAATTCACTCTGTAATTCGTTATTCTTGTGATAAATTGACTTTAAGATTAGGAGAAATGAGTTGACTGTCAAATGTCGCTAAAGCGTTGTTTAATTATGGTGAAACCATTGAATAAATGATGCCGATAGTCAGTGTAGAATACTAGGTGTAAGCCTTTATCGATTAAAGTGGGTAGGAAACATGTTAAACGAGCGTAATCGCCACTTATCACAGTGCACAACGTCAGCTGGGAAAGCAGTAAATTAGGACAGAAACAATAAAAACATATTATAACTAATATAACTGATAATTTACCATCATAATAGAAAGCTAAAATCTACAAAAGTGAAAATTGCTCTCTACTTTTTAGTTACCAAAGAAACATTTTCGATCAAATAAATAAATAAAAGCAATTAAAATAAAGCAGATTAACTTACTAATACAGCTTTCTTCTTTTCCCATTCTTCTAAAAGGTCTTCACGACGAACTTCACCAACGATTGATTTTAATGAAATCATTGTATATGGAATCTGTTTGTAATAGTACGGTAAGTAGTTTTTTAATGATTCTATTAGGTGAAACACATGTGAGTCTGCGAAAAGTTATAATCAATGATTGTTTTACTGATTAAGATACTATCCTGCTTAAAAAACTTTTATTGACTATTTATAGGGATTGGTGTAGTTACGATAAGATGTCATTAGTTGGAATTAAGTTGATGATCATTCGATTGACGTCACCATTTTGAAACATCAACTTCGGTGCCTTGAACATGTACTAAAAATGTCGCCCCAGTGAATTACACGTCAGGCATTATATGCCGACGCTGAAACTGGTTAGAAAAAGAGCAGAGGTAGTCAGTAGTATGAAAGAAAGCTGTAAAGGACTGATATCTGTCGGTTCTTCAAGACTCCTAATTGAGGTCATATAGTGCGACACAGTGGTTTGAGATATTATCAAATATTACTTAGAATAGAAGCTAGTGGTAGTCCTGCTGTAATTTTCTTTTATTCCCTCCATGTAAGTGGGGGGAACTTCTATAACCGAAAGAATCCTACCTGGTTATACTTCTCTTAACTGAACTGCTTCTCCCCTTATTATTACTATTATTATTATTATTATTATTATTATTATCATTATTATTATTATTAATTCACTTTCGTACACTAATTTCTATTCATTTTCATTTTTTTTCCATTACATTCACCTTCCTTTTTATAACTCAACACAATCTAATTTTTATTGTGGTGCATTTATATTTTGGTGTCCCTTTGTGCCAATGTTTATGCGCTCAAATAAAATAAAAACGTTTTTTATGTAATATCTAGATATTAAATAGTAGTTCCCAAACCTGTGCCTACTTGTGGAGTATGTAAACAGTCCGATTGGTATCAACATGTTGTGAAAATTCCTACCAAACTTACTCAGAAATATTTATTCTATTAAAGTTAGTCTATAAATCTAATTACTCTACGGATATTAACCTCATAATTGAAACCAGTTTTTGATTTAATATGATAATAGCTTCCACAACAATACGGATTAGATTGTAAGGTACCAAAAAACAAGTAGAAGCATATTAGTCTTATCTATGATTAGATAGCGATATACCCAGAATAAACCAATCATCAATAATTTGGAAATATAAAAATCATTAGGACCTTTAAGTAGCCCTTGGATTCTTTTAAGTTATTTGTATTGCATCGGTTTACAGTAACTAAATTCCTTACACGAAATGTAAAGAATTTTTACTTGGTAATCCCTACATTTACTATCATCACTATTATTTCAATGCTTGTTTTCGATATTCCGATATGCAATCACTTCTTTTTGAATTTTATGGTAACATATCTTTATTACACATGAACATGTTCATTAGCAATTTACACACAATTGAATTAAAAAAGAAATGATAGGAATAAGAAAGCTTATATAAATGATATTAGTATAGAATAATTAAGTCGAAGAATTTTACCATGTGTTTTTCTTTAGTAGGACACTTTAGGGGTCAGTATAATATAATAGGACTATAATTTACTAGAACAATCATAAAATACGCTTGTGTCCTACTAACGTTGGTAGATTTAATAAACAATAGTACTCGATGAAGTTCAATCTCCTGGTAGAAGACGAAATAGGTGGTCGTTGAATTAGTGATACCTCACTAACTCTTCTGGAATCTAAGTACTATTTCATATTTGGCAGATTCTGAATATCTTACCAGAAAGAATTTTAGATTTAGTAGGTTTCTTCGGCAGATGGTTGATAAGGTAATCCTGTGGATTTTCAACTAATGAATACTCTCAAGTTGCTCGTAACCCTTTGATAACATTGCTTTGTGTTGGTAAGTATGTATTCACAGAATTTATTTAATTCAATGGAACCGAACATATTTACAACTAAAGTCTAACTGAATTAAAATTCCAAAACCAGTTTTTAATATTAAGAAATTACATTGAAACAAAGTTTATGAACACACATATATGAAGAATATACTTGAGAAAAACATAGAACTATTAACGAAAATAACAAGTAGATATGAAAACACGTGAACAATATTACCTTATCCAAAAGTCGTTTAACTTCTCTTTCTTGCCTATAACGTTTATTGGCAAAAGGATTTTCTTCTAAACCATCATAATTAGGTTCGGCACTCCCAGGACAAAGAATGGATGAAATCCCAGCGGAACTACCTACTCCTAAAACGTCTTCATAAGGACAAAAGCGTACACGATAAACTGGATGAACTGCATAGTGAGAAAGATAAGCATTCGAAATTACTCGTCGGTTAACATTAGGTGAAATGGTTTCAAAGATTTTTGATGCATTGGACGGTGGAATGGAATGGGGGTCACGTAAAATCTTTTAAAAGTAAAAAGCGATTTACGCAGAAATTAGACAAAAGAAATACATATATACTACCTAAAATTCACAAAGATAAATCCTTATTTTATAGATCATAATACTTCCTCACAGGCAATACTGAAATCATCGTGGGCTTATGTGAAATGGGGAATAAAATAAAACACAACCATCTACTCACGGTAAATATTACTAAGGATAACTTAATTTTATGATAACAGTAGATTTATTCCTCTTTTCAAAGCACTACTTTGGCCATATCAAATCGTAACAATAAATATTTTGTCTTTTGTCACGGCTTAATAACAGGCAATCACAAACTAGATATACGGTCGTTAGCCATTAGTTCCAGTTTTATACACTCTTTCATATAGACAAAAGGAACAATTTCAGGAAATTAAAAATAAAAACGAGCCTGAGATTTAAACAAAAGCTTAATCCACGTACCTGCATCAATACCCAAAAGAGTTCCAACTGCATGCCATAATTATCTCGTGAACTTTACTTAACGACTCCGCACATCCCGACTACGTTAGGATCTAAAGTCATAACCTCATAGACTGATATTATTTCATGGGCGGTTTGCTCCTACATGGTTCCGGTTTACGTGAGCAATGATTCTAAGACATGTATGACCAAATAATTACAACCTACACAAGTTTTATAACTTCGAAGTAACAAAAGGTAGACGTGTGTGGTGTTCAATGCCCACTACTTGCTTACTCTCTTCTGTTTGACTGGGAAATGATACCGTATAATCCAGATGCGACCCTAATTTTTGGAAGGGGAAGATCGCAACCTACAAACTCCTGTACTGTCACACAGTGCTTTGTTTAGATTATATTTCGTCAGTTTTTACCAGACAAGGAGACGTCTTCATACAAGGTTCTAGGTAAGAGAGCGATCAGGAGAAGAAATTGTTATCCCCAAGAGTATAACCATGACAAACGAATGAAAACAAGGAAAGTAGGCATTTTGCAGTATGGTATGGTATATGGAGAAACAACCACTTGATGCGATAAGTTAAGTACTAAACTAAATCATAACCAGAAATATCATACCTGTACGGTATTAGCAGCACCCAATGCTAATAAACCTTTCTGACTGAAATTAATTGTTGAAGCAGACATAGGCAGCAAGATTTCGGAAAGAGGATCATAAGTGGACCTCAAGTCCCAAATCTTTAGTTTTCGGTCAACTCCACAGGTTGCCAAGTAGCTGGAAAGATGGATGTGAAGAAAGAATAAGCTATGAGCAAATACATCGTTCAAATAGTGAGAAAAATGTAGTTTAGAGGAACACCGGTTGTTGAAATACTTTGTAGAAAAACGGTAATTCATAACCAGTCAATTTTAAACTACACGAAAGTGATTTGGCTAAGGCTAAGCGAGTGGTTTCACCAATCTAACTTTTAATTAAAGACTGTTCAAACAAAGCTTGAACAACAAACGTAGGATTCATAGCGGTTTCTAGATCAGCATAAAAATAAAAAACGCACTACGGACCTCTATAGCTGAGAAAAATAGTGTTAGTTCATTGAATTCCTCTACCACTGGCACTAACGATGGTAAATTAGAAAGATAAGCTTGATACGAAAACGCTAATCGGGGTGGTATGCCGTTCGGAATAAAATCAACCGGTCTTTGCAACACAAGTGTTTTGAATTTTACCTTCAGAAAAGGTAACTCTGCTACACATTACAACATACATAGCTTTTGACAATAACTGCAATGTATAAGGATAATTACTACAATAAGTTAGGTAACCAAAAATTGATCTTCATCAAAAGCGGTACCCATAAAACACCCTGTGTTTTAAACTGGTCAGGTGTTAAGGTTGAGATCGTCTAAATTCATCCACAAAACAATCAACCAAACCTAAAAACAGATGCCAATATTATGCTTTACTGTTGAAAACTTGATCGTTTATTAAGATTATGAGGTATTTGTATGAACTAATGATTCCTTTGTACTTGACGGCCAGCTGATTACGAATTCCAAATATATTACGTTCTTTGTGCTCATCTATTCCTACTTGCTGTAAATTGCAGTAAGGTGTTTCCCTTGGGCAACCAGCATCTGCAGCGATGCTGCTTTCTCACAGGGAAGGAAGGGGTTAGAAAAGGTCGACTCTAAATAAGTCACACCTCACCTTACTTCGTGGATTTCCGTCTCCGCTGGTAAGGCCTTTTGAGGAATGGAGCTAACACGCTAAAAACTTCCCACAAAAAGGCCGTGAGTGACCGGCCTCAAGCAGTTGTCCCTTGGGCTCTGTGGTCACGCTCCCAGGTCGTTAAGACCAACACTAATCCAACTTCCCTTTAAGGTGGTTCCTTAAGAAGTACCCTTCTACGGTGTGGGCAGCCGGGAAGTGACATGAGCCTCCATACCCCTAACAGCAGACGAGGCCAAGTTGGTCACAATCAAATCCTTCCTACACCTCCTAATAACTCTATCATCTCCACCGCCAACCCTTCTCACGTTACTTTATCATCCCGCACCGCTAGCGAAAACGATTCGAGTACGCGGAACGTTATTCCTGGTCTTCTGAAACTACGTTCTAAACTACATGTAGGAGATTTTAAAGTCCGAACACTGTGCCAAATAGGACAACAGGCTTCCTTAGCTAGGATTTTTAAATCTCGCGCCATCGATGTATACTACGTCTCCGTAACGCTTACAGAACCAGAGTAGCGTCGTTCATTTGACCTCACCATATCAAAATAAAGAATCATCTCGATTCACACTTCATGTATCTCGAAGCCCCGATGCTGCCTCCCGTGGCCTCGCTGGCGTAGGTATAGCATTGAGTCCTAGGGTAGAACTAGCTCTCTTAGACTGGATCTCAGTAGACAGTCGTTTATGCACTGTCCGACTAAACGGAACAGTTAGGACTCGGAAAAGTAAGGACACTCGTTGTCTCTGCCTACTCTCCCACTGACTGCAGCTCAGATGATGTAAAAGATGAGCTGTACAGAAAGCTTCCCGACCTCCAAAAGTTAGGCGCTCCGATGCAGTAATAGTGGCTGGTGACTTTAATGCTCAAGTAGGTAAACTAAGCGAAAAGGAAAGACACCTGGGTGAACCTTATGGTGTCGTGACTCAAAGAATAGATAATGGTGACCGTCTGTTGCAGCTATGCTCAGATAACCGCCTGTTTCTTGCAAATACTAGCTATTAGCATAGGGAAAAACACCTTTTGGCATGGCAACCCCTGATCACACCGCTATCAGACACCGATGGAGAAGCTCGATAGAAGACTGTCGGTCGTTCTGGAACACATGATTGGATTCAGATCATGTTCTAGTGCGAGCGCGTATTTGTCTGCGTCTTACTGAACGTAGGAAAGACACTGCAAGGAAACCTCTTAGGGTCCTACTTAATGATAGCCAAGCTAGGAATATATTCCAGGAACAACTAGGAAAAGTTAGGCAGCCATGTAAGTAATGCCCGTCCCGAGGCAGCGCGGAATGATATCCGGAAAGCTGTGGGAACAACACTGATATCTGCTAGTAAGGTAAACCATAAGGTTAGGGAGAAACACGGGATCTCAGCAGCATCCACCGCACTGATAGATGCTCGAAAACTCGTCCCATCTGGCTCTGAACATGACGAAGAGCGGAGTCAGCTTAAGGGCAGGCTGATAAGAAGCCTACGCAATGATCGCGAACAGTGGTGGGCAATAGACAACAGCAGACAACTATTCAGACTTGTCAAGGAAACCGATGTTAAGAATCCAACTGTTAGCGAAACTATCTTGGAAAAAGATGGACATATTATTCACTCTCAATCCAGGAGATTGGATCGATGGGCAGAACACTTTAGGGATCAGTTCAACTGGCCTTCAGCCACATTTCAGTTTCCCAAGATCTCCAGTCGACCTGAATGGCAAGTTCTCCAACTCTTTACGAAGTTTAAAAAGCTATAGGAAATCTGAAGCATGGGAGAACAGCAGGCCCTGACAGGTTTACCCCTAAGATTTATAAGGATGGAGGTCCAGTATTGGCAGTGAGATTGACTGAACACATAAATATTGGTACAAAGAGGCACAATATATATACATATATATATATATGCGCCACATAATAATAATAATGAGAATGAAGATATAACGAATGTAAGGTGCGTATAAGAAAAAGGGGGACAATAACGAATAGGAATTAGTGCATGAGAGTGAAATAATAATAATAATAATGTGAGAGACAGCTCAATCAGTAAAAGTACAGTCACAGAGAATTCTGCCACTTAAAGAAGTTACGTATTTTTTTATGAAGGAAGTAAATAAAGTTACAGCATGATCGCCACTGGCTTCCATTCTGAGCCATATTTGATAACGCCTCTATCCACTGTGTTGCACCATCTTTAAGTCCCCACCAGGGGGTCGTCAAGAACTGATAGAAGCCAGTCCTGTACCGCTTTCTTTCATACCGCGACGACATACACTGACCACCTCTCCGCTCTTTCCAACCAGTCTCAGCGTCGGCAAATAATGCACGACGTGGAATTCTCTAGGACGACATTCGTAGAACATGTCCAAGCCACCCCAGTCGATGTTTCAAGATGGTGACACCAATTGAATTATCGTCTCTGTTCCCGAACACACGATGCCGAACCTCTGCATTACTAACATGGTGCTACCACTGGATGTCAGCAATCCTTCGGAGACAATGATGATTAAACACATAGAGTCGTCTAGCATCCTCAACTCGGAGAGGCCAGGTTTCACAAGCATAGAGCAAAACCGCTCTCACCGACGCGTTGTTGATCCGACCTTCTATAGTCAAACTAGCATCAGGAAGGCGCCAAAGATGGCCCAGATTGACATAAGCCGCTCTGGCTTTAACTATACGTGCATTGATCTCATCACTCATGCCACCACCAGCACTTATGCGGCTACCCAAATACACGAACTTCTCGACTACTTCTATATGCTAACTACCCAGAGTGAGTGCAGTATCAGGGTCCTACCAGTCTTGTAAAAGTACTTTCTACTTAGAAGGTGCAAAGCACATACCATACCTACGGACAATATCATCCACATACTCAAGGTCGAGAAGTCTTTCTCCAGGCAACAGATCCACACAACACATCAAAGCTGTTCCCAGAACGTCGTCGATAGCAAAGTTGAAGATGAATGGTGAGATTGGCCAACCCTGCCTAGCCCCATTGATTGAATGGAACAATAGAGAGGGGTGATTATGTGCCTTCACTCTGCCTGAGGTGTTTGTATATAGGGCTTTTAAGATGTTAATAAACTACTCAGACACACCCTTCTTCAATAGACAATCCCAGAGAACAATCCGGTCCAACGAATCGAAGGCAAACCTTATGTCAAGAAACACTACGACTGTTGGCCCGTGATAAGTATGATGGTGTTCTAACATTTGGTGGAGGGTGAATATATGATCAATACATGCTCGACCAGGACGAAAACCAGCCTGCTTCTTGCTAGTCAATCTTTCTCGGGTTTTGAACAATCTACCAAGAATGAAGGAAGCCAAAAGTTTGGACGCGATCGGAAGTAGACCTATCCCCCGATAGTTCTTGCATAGATGATGTGAACCTTTTTAAAGACAAGGACGATTATCGACTCATTCCATGACGTTGGTACACTGTCTAACTGCCAAACCTCTGTGAAAAACTCAGACAGTTCCTTAACTAGAAAGTCACCATCATCTTTAAAAAGGGCCGGAGGTAAGTCATCTGGATCCAGTGATTTGTAGCGTTTCAAGGGTTGGAGTTCTTTGCGAACTTCCGCCTCATTTGATGGATCAGTCGTTACGGGCCATGGAGGACAGGACAGTGTGATCGATGTTACTGGGGCAGCAGACCAGTTGAACTGCTCCTCGAAAAACTCTGCTCATCGTCCAAGACGTCATTTGATGTTACGTTAGTGACCGGCATCCCGTCATCTTCACAGATTGTTTCGCTCACACCAGACTTCGTGCTGCCAGTGGCTCGGATGAGTTGAAAGAGCTTCCGGCAGTTACCAGGTGCGGTTTCTGCTTCCAACTCATTAGTGCGCTCCGACAACCAGGCTTCTCGGTCCTTACGCAAGCTTTGCCTAATCTCATTACGTAACAGTCGTCGTTTATGGTCAAACTCACGGTCACCCGGAGTAGACCGACGGGTTTCAATGAGTTGTAAGGAGTCAGAAGAAACCCAGTGCTTATAAGCGAGACGTTTCGCGAAGCCGCATGCGACTTTACTCGCCATTTTCATGGCATCGTGCAATTGCAACCAATGCTCATCTGTACTTTTCAGTGGGATTTTAGCTAGTCTTGAACCTGACTCGGTTTGATATTTAGTTGTAACAGAAGCTGCAACTAATTTACTTACATCAATCAGTTTAGGACGATGAATTTGTTGGCCACTGAAAAGCAAGGTAAGATTGGCGCAAACAAGTGCATGATCAGGGTCCAAATAGGTACTGCAAAAGGAGCGGCAGTCTTGTACACAACCACGCCAGCGGTAGCTGATCGCGATGTGATCAATCTGAGTCCAGGCCTGAGATGCAGAGAGAGGGCTCCAGATGGCACATCGGTGATGACTGTGCGGTAGTTAGTGCTAGACGGAAACAGGTCGTGGTCTGCGCACAGTTGCAGTAGACGGTCTCCGTTATCTGACCTGCAACCAACAAGTCCCCATCGGCCACTTAAACGACTTTCTTCGGTGCCTAGATGCCCGACCTGAGCATTCAAGTATCCGGCTAGTAACACAATATCCGTCGAATGCACTTTCTGTAGTGGAACTAGAGATCGGACATTCGCTTTTCATCCTCTCGATTTCGTAAGCAACAGTAATGCTGCGAGAAGGCAGGTAGTTGGACGTCCCTGGCAGTAGTTGTATGCAAGTGACCATGTGAGAGCATTTCGAGAGGGAGAGCTGCTTCTTCCTACTCTCGGCCGTACCAGGGCATTTGAAGGAACAGTCCGACACTCAAATTCTGGGACTTTTGAAAATTACATGGAGAGGTTTGAAATCTGGACAATGATCAGAAACGGTGTTAAGAATGATGAAGTTGCAGCTCATTTCCCTACATTCATCGGAAAGGATGTCTGTAGCTTACTAAAACTTTTGGCATTCTCAGACAAGCTTATTTCACTTCCCTACGCAACTCTCGAAGGGCTACCACTAAATCATGCAAATTGTACAAATTCCGAGTGTTGTGAAAGCAAAATTTAATAACATGATTCGACAGAACAACCAAAAAATTAGAGGATTTATCCTTGAATTGAAAAAACAGGCTGTTGTAAATTGCACTATTTCGGAAACTCCTAGTTAGTACATTAGGTCGAATACTCCTAATTACTATAGCTTACTTCGACTCACATAACGCATCACTTTATACCTACTATCACGATTCAAGACAGTATATACCAAGATTACAAACTGCTCTCATACCAGCAATTATAATTATCAAGCGAACGAAACGTAATCAACTTTGAATGAACTGAGAATTAATGTCCAGTCATATATATGAGGAAAGATTCAATTGGGTATGGATTCGGAATCTATCAAAAGTTGTGAATTTATCATAAAAGCTAACCTTCCAGTTTGGTCGCAAGCAATCGAAGTAATGGCAGT
Source organism: Schistosoma haematobium (assembly GCF_000699445.3). NCBI lineage: Eukaryota > Metazoa > Platyhelminthes > Trematoda > Strigeidida > Schistosomatidae > Schistosoma > Schistosoma haematobium. Next base: position 11,859,540 of record NC_067195.1, read on the forward strand.
TGGGTGGGCGAACATTTTGATAACGTATGACTTCTCTGAAGGTACCCACATAGATACAACACCATCGTTGTGTCCTGTGCAAATAACTCCGTTAGAAGGGTTTTGACACATAACACCAAGGCGCCCCATATATGTAGGTATTGAAGCGACAATCGTACCAATAGAACAGTCTAGGTAATAAAGAAATCCATTGTCAGCCTGAAATAAAAGCTCCAGTGCAAAAACCTACGGAAGACACCAGAAGGAAATGATACGGGAGAAATTCCATTCGTAATATCCCACTCAGTTTTTTCAAGCAATGTACTTCTAAGCCTTGATTGTCATATATGGAAACATATCTTTTCTCTGCAACGGCAACGAACGTTTCTTGGTGAAGAAACCTAAAAGATTATCAATTAAATTTCTTACTTAACATCCTTGCATTCGTTAGAGACAGTGATCTCAAAAGGAGCTTCTTCACCATCCAGTCGAATGCCGCTATGTGACCTGATTTACCACACAGGGCTAAAAATCTGTCTATTTTACAAGCGTTTGGCAGCCAATTTACCTGCCGTTTCGTGAATAATCAATCGCATACGGTCCATACTGTAGTTTAACATCAAAACGCTAGTTTTCATATTCACCTAAAGCTTATAGTATTTTACCTTAGTTGCGGAACCAATATCAACTTCTTTCAACATAGCATCTTGAGTGATTATCTCATTTTCATCTTCCTTCTCAAGATAGCTAAGTGCCATAAAGAAGAGAAACGCAACGTACCCAGGCAATACATTGTGTAGTGCCGCTACCTGAGTGACACTTTGTTTAGCATATTTAACCTTTCGGTTGAAGACCTCTGCCTTCTTCCTGAAGAACCTCTCGGGAAGTTTTTCTATGAATAACCTATGGAAAAACGAGACCTGTAACATACTGTGTCCATATGAAAAGCAGTTGATAAAAGGATGACTTAAATTTATCAAAAAGTTTGCATGCCGTCCTTGAGATTTGAAAGAACCCCGAACTGCCTTCCAGTATCCAATATCTTGGAGACGAAGTTGTGCATACCGACTGGTGTCTTTGAACTCACTTCTTGTTGATTATATACGCTTCCAAGTTTTTAATAACTTTTAATAGGCGGTAGTCTGGTTACTCGATTGCACTAATCCTAGTCAGTTTATTAGTTATTTGTGGGTTTACAGATCTTGTAGTTTGAGTGAATGCGTTTGTCTCGGAACAGTAGGGTTTCTAGATAACAGCACCTTTCACGTTATCAGGCAGGGGTTGTTTGGTTGTAATGTGAAAAATAATGACTCGGAAATTCGGATGCTAGGAACTAACCAGGTCTTCAAGAAACAGGCAGTAAACGTGTTAGTTAATTGGTAATGAAGATAGTGTGCGAAAACTAGAGTATTACAGTGTAGGTCATCAATGTTGATGATCTACGTCGAATGATCAGAGGGGTTACTGAACTTAGACGGGAATGGTGTGACGAACCAGGTGACTTCGAAATCACACCTCGCAGTCAGCATCTAACGTGGGTTGCTCCTTCGACCTATTAAAGTACGATAGCCGCTTTGAAGACCGTATAATACAAAGAAAGTTACTACGGAAGTATGAGTAAGAATGAGTACACAGAAGGTGGTAGGACTACCGCTGCATGGGCCAGTCCATGGCATATGATTAACTGATGCGCATTGGTTGCCCTTGACCTTGGCAGGGATTGATGGTCTGTTCGATATTCAGTTACCCAACAGCCGGATGACTTGGCTAAGGCTTAATGACATTCCACTGGCCCTACAAAAGTAAAAGAGAAGCAGAGTTAACATTAAGCGATGAAGGAATATGTTTATAAGATGTGATAATGATAACAGTAAATAGTTTAGGTGATAGCAGAAGGCTCATTTATTCAAAGAGCGGGAATATGAGGTTCTAAAGTCTCCTCCTGAAGCCATCCTCTGAGTGCGTTGTGGTCACTTCGGCTAGAAGAACATTCCAAACAGAGATAACTTTCATTGAGAGCTTACCTAGCTTTTGTTGTTTGCTATGAAATTCTTTGATGGCGCTGATGTTCAAGTTAGTTGCTCGTGTTGGGTTGACTAGGTGTCAAACCGTCATGCACAACAATCAACACTGTTATGAAACGACAATAAGAACATGATAAATCCTTTACTCCCGATCTTAGGTGTCACGGAACAGTTTTAAGTATTTGTAAGGTCCAGAGAAGGTTATCTAGACATTCTACTGCACATGCCACAGTGGGTTAGGTAATGATGTACGGTTTCGAACATCATGAAATTTAATGTCTGGACTAATTTCCAATTTATTGATTTGAATGTCTATTTGCCTATTCGCATATAGTGTAGATGCAAATATCTAGACTTCAAAAAGATAACAGCTATGAAGAAAGCAAGTACTTGTAGTAAGGCGTCAAGTCCGGTTGACTATGGTCACCACAACCGGAAGACCACGTGCCAGTTAACCGATAAGATCCCCGTACGTCGAATATCGGAAGGCAGTTGATGGCTGTAGTCGAGATGTATTTACTGACGATCTCTTGGTATCGAAAGAATACAGGTGTGGTTACTGAGCGTAACCGAATTCAGGCAAGGTCACGATCAACGGGAGAATGTATGTGTTTTTGGTACAGTTAAACAAACAGGTACGGTAAAACAATCCCGGTACAATTGTTTATAACAATATTGTTTCTACAACACCAATTACGTTCTCCTGACAAAAGTAGGTCACTACATACTGTTGAACCAATGCGATGATTAGAAGTATTTGGATTACTATACGAACTAGGAATCCCTGAAATAACGCAATTCAACTCACACAGAACTAGAGGAGCACAAACGAACGTATTGTATTCGTAATTCGAAATCAGGCAGTCATTAAATACAAATGAATCATTAGTCTATAAGAACAGTGCAACGACCACAGCTTAAATTGGAATCTAAGTTCTCGTAATTAATTGAACGTCATCTCCTTAGGTTCATCGTATGTCTGCCAGACTGTGTATTGGATATAGACTCTGTATGGTCTGGAATATGCCCATTAGTATTAGAATTAACAGTTGAAATTGGAACGGACTCACCGGAATCCTGAAATTGTATATGATCAGTATGTCGATTATGTACTAGAATTTGAACCATAGATTTTCTCACACTATTCTCCTGCAAGAAATAATGTTTTCACACGCCTAAGTTATAAGTAATGTGACGTCATTCAAAACATATTTCTCACATTAACTAGGAGATTCATTAGAAGTGACTTCACTATAAGAATAAACAACAATTGATTATTATGATCATTATTATTAACGGCTTTATTCAGTATTATATTTTGGTTCAATATAGAATTCTCAGAACAGGGTATTTCTACAAGTTACTTACGCAAAAACAGTAACGAATGCAAAGTAAAGGTTTTTAAAAAACCGAAAAACTGTACAAGTTTTCGAATTAGAGACATGTTAAAAATGCAGGTTATTGACTAGGTTAACTCTATGAACCTGTTCGTTACAGAGTATATTTGCTGGGTAAGGTATCATAGAACTTTTAAACTTTTGCTTGCGTGCATGGATTTTTATGTAATTACGTCTCGTATTAACAGAAGATATACAAGGAGAAAGATAAGAGTGAGTAGGATGGTTAGTACGTAGTGGCATTGGACCATAACCACACAATCCTGAAAGCTGAATACGGGACCACTCGGATAATAGCTATTCAATATTTAACACGGAGAAATACCTAGCGATGGAGAAGGCGCGCACAAGGAATTGAATTAATTGGAGTTGATCAGATGGCATGGCCCGGCCATGCATCCGTGGTCCCTCTAAATCTCACCTTATATCTTCTATTCAAATTAAATATATTGTTCCTTCTCTAGTCTAACCTTTTTCTACATCATGTATTGGTAATTGATACGATACAGTGAGGTGGCGTAGACGATGATGTGACTTCCACGTAAGATCTTATAATTATGCAGTTATATCATGAAAATCTACAATTTTGGGATTAGGTCTATTATTAGAGCAGTACTAATATCGCAATAGACCATAATTCTACAAGTATCTGATAAAATAGCACCTGCCAGGAGTTTGCATGACTATAGATGTCTATCCACAATCATATTAATTATAACTTCGAAAGATTCACCACACATCTTGCTAACTGCCTCCAGTACTCTCCGCAATGCACCAAAGTTTTTCTCAAAAGCCCGGGAAAGGGTAATGGAGAACAACAAAGAATAATAAGTAATATGCAATAATTGACAAATTGTAAGAGTAGCTGACGAGTAATCCCAAAAGCATGCAATGTCTTAATGTAGTAAGTCAGGCGGAAAACTTTCTTCGATAACAATAAAACGTTGGAAGACCAAGAGAGATCAAAGGAAAAGGTAACACCAAGATAACTGACGTTCGACACTGTGTTTATCAAAGAGTCTCCAATGGTATAAGCATTATGGGATCTCAAAATGGTGTTTAGATTCCGTTCATGTCTCATGCTAAAGTTAAGAGCTTGACATTTAGATGGATTAAGTATGAGACCATTACCAAGAGACCAACAATCAATACGACACAGAAACTCATTCATTTCTATGGGATGTAAAGAGGTAGTGATAGGCATACATACAGTGAGATTATAGCGTGGTGTCGAATCGAAATTGACTATGAACACCGCTACCAAGGGGCGTGTGCCAGGATATCCATGAAATCCCCGGGAAGCCAAATATCAGAAGGCATTTAATGGACCAAGTCGAGATATATTTGCTGGCGATCTCGTGGTATCGAAATGATACCGAGATCGTGCCAGGATAGAAGATTGGTTGCAGAACGTAACCGAATCCGCGCGAGTTCACAATCACAGTGTAAGAATAATGGATGCTTTCTAGCACAGTTAAACAAAAGCATATTGAAACAGTCACTGGTACAATTGGTTATAATAATAATTGTTTTCAATAAACCAATCGTGTTCTCGTGATAAGAGTGAGTCACTACAAGATCATCCGCATATTTCACAAAAGTGTGTTCTGTGGAAGATAGCAGATCATGCAGAAAAAAGAGAAAAGGAGAGGTGAAAGAACAGCTCCATTTGGTACACCTTCATGAGACAGTAGAGACTCCGAACACTTTCCTCCGAATACAGTATACTGTTTCCTTCCAGAGAGGTAGGAACATAGCCAGTTGGTTATCCAGGCGTCAGTGTTGACGCTGGTTAACTTGTTATTTATTAGTAAATAATTAATAAATAGTCCAGAAAAGCGCATCGAACATACTTCTTCCTCTTTTCTGATATGAACACTATATTGTGATACAGATTAGCAACAGCATCTAAGGTGCTTCTTCTGCATCTGTAAGCAAACTGATACGGATCAATATGCTCTTTTATCGCAGGCTAAAGTGGAAGTATTATTAATTTTTCCATTGTTTTGAGGAAGGGTGAAGTTATTGCAAAAGGTCTAAACTTTACATTATTATCGCCAGATACTTTCTTGGGTACAGGGATTGTCTTCATCTTTCTCCACACTTTCGGTATGAGATTAGATGAGAAGGATCTGTTAAAGATAGCCGTGAATGTATAACATAGGACGTCAGCACATTTTTGAAAAGGATGTTTGGGATACCATCAGGTCCCAAACATCGGGATAAATTAAGTGACTGGAGACATTTTGGACATCGGTTTCGGTGAAACTAGGAACACAGCTATTCTTTAAACCTGTGGATAAAGAGAGCATCACATCAGATGACTGCCGTACAAAAGACTTATTTAAGTCACAAACATTCAGCTGGTTATCGCTCCGAATCTGCCTGTCACCTGTAAGTTCTTTAAAGAGTTTCCACATACTTGGAGAGTTTTTGCAAGACAAGAGTCTTTGAGTAAACACAGAGTTGAGACGTCTAATCTCTAGGTTTATCAGACCATTTAGCTTACGAACTTCATTAGAGATTTCCTCCTTGTACATTCTTTCTTTCACCCTCTGTAGTCGTTTTAGTTGTGAAGATGTAAGTCGACCAAAACTTACAAAAATGGTTTACATGGGAAAACAAATATCAAAACAGAATTTAAGGTAACAAGTGATAACATCAGTAGTGTCTTCCAGCGAGTCATCTGTGAATAATTCCCAGTTAGTCGTATGAAAAATGTATTTCAGATTTTGGATATTTTCTTCTGAGTAATTCCTATATTTGACTTTCTTGGTTTGATGTAAGAGTGTACTCTTCCCATGCTTTCTATTTACTTTAGGTAAAACACGAATAATACAGTGACCCGAGCCAGACAATGGAGGACGTTTACGAATCGCATATATACCCACATCGTTAATGAAAATGAAGTCTAAATGAGCATCCAAACGGGTAGGAAAGTCTACAACATTTTGGTGACCTAATGACGTAAGGAAGCTACAGTCACATGAATTGAAACACCTCATACAAGTGAAAGTGAATCACTGAAAGCAGTAACAGCGAACTCAGTGAATTCATCAGCAAAAACAGACAACGCAGATGATGTGCAGTCTGGAGTCACGTAGATATTGATAACATAAACATATTTGTATTTATTCAGCTGTTTTAGATGACATCTTAGAGTTAGACACTCGATAAAGTCATTTGAAAACTTAAAACACACAAACGAAGATCGACACCAGTTTACGTTTATAAACGTACCTACACCGCCGCCACACCTCTTTTGATTGTTTGATCGATCCTGAATAATGGATGCTTTTTAGCACAGTTAAACAAAAGCATATTGAAACAGTCACTGGTACAATTGGTTATAATAATAATTGTTTTCAATAAACCAATCGTGTTCTCGTGATAAGAGTGAGTCACTACAAGATCATCCGCATATTTCACAAAAGTGTGTTCTGTGGAAGATAGCAGATCATGCAGAAAAAAGAGAAAAGGAGAGGTGAAAGAACAGCTCCATTTGGTACACCTTCATGAGACAGTAGAGACTCCGAACACTTTCCTCCGAATACAGTATACTGTTTCCTTCCAGAGAGGTAGGAACATAGCCAGTTGGTTATCCAGGCGTCAGTGTTGACGCTGGTTAACTTGTTATTTATTAGTAAATAATTAATAAATAGTCCAGAAAAGCGCATCGAACATACTTCTTCCTCTTTTCTGATATGAACACTATATTGTGATACAGATTAGCAACAGCATCTAAGGTGCTTCTTCTGCATCTGTAAGCAAACTGATACGGATCAATATGCTCTTTTATCGCAGGCTAAAGTGGAAGTATTATTAATTTTTCCATTGTTTTGAGGAAGGGTGAAGTTATTGCAAAAGGTCTAAACTTTACATTATTATCGCCAGATACTTTCTTGGGTACAGGGATTGTCTTCATCTTTCTCCACACTTTCGGTATGAGATTAGATGAGAAGGATCTGTTAAAGATAGCCGTGAATGTATAACATAGGACGTCAGCACATTTTTGAAAAGGATGTTTGGGATACCATCAGGTCCCAAACATCGGGATAAATTAAGTGACTGGAGACATTTTGGACATCGGTTTCGGTGAAACTAGGAACACAGCTATTCTTTAAACCTGTGGATAAAGAGAGCATCACATCAGATGACTGCCGTACAAAAGACTTATTTAAGTCACAAACATTCAGCTGGTTATCGCTCCGAATCTGCCTGTCACCTGTAAGTTCTTTAAAGAGTTTCCACATACTTGGAGAGTTTTTGCAAGACAAGAGTCTTTGAGTAAACACAGAGTTGAGACGTCTAATCTCTAGGTTTATCAGACCATTTAGCTTACGAACTTCATTAGAGATTTCCTCCTTGTACATTCTTTCTTTCACCCTCTGTAGTCGTTTTAGTTGTGAAGATGTAAGTCGACCAAAACTTACAAAAATGGTTTGCATGGGAAAACAAATATCAAAACAGAATTTAAGGTAACAAGTGATAACATCAGTAGTGTCTTCCAGCGAGTCATCTGTGAATAATTCCCAGTTAGTCGTATGAAAAATGTATTTCAGATTTTGGATATTTTCTTCTGAGTAATTCCTATATTTGACTTTCTTGGTTTGATGTAAGAGTGTACTCTTCCCATGCTTTCTATTTACTTTAGGTAAAACACGAATAATACAGTGACCCGAGCCAGACAATGGAGGACGTTTACGAATCGCATATATACCCACATCGTTAATGAAAATGAAGTCTAAATGAGCATCCAAACGGGTAGGAAAGTCTACAACATTTTGGTGACCTAATGACGTAAGGAAGCTACAGTCACATGAATTGAAACACCTCATACAAGTGAAAGTGAATCACTGAAAGCAGTAACAGCGAACTCAGTGAATTCATCAGCAAAAACAGACAACGCAGATGATGTGCAGTCTGGAGTCACGTAGATATTGATAACATAAACATATTTGTATTTATTCAGCTGTTTTAGATGACATCTTAGAGTTAGACACTCGATAAAGTCATTTGAAAACTTAAAACACACAAACGAAGATCGACACCAGTTTACGTTTATAAACGTACCTACACCGCCGCCACACCTCTTTTGATTGTTTGATCGATCCTGAATAATGGATGCTTTTAGCACAGTTAAACAAAAGCATATTGAAACAGTCACTGGTACAATTGGTTATAATAATAATTGTTTTCAATAAACCAATCGTGTTCTCGTGATAAGAGTGAGTCACTACAAGATCATCCGCATATTTCACAAAAGTGTGTTCTGTGGAAGATAGCAGATCATGCAGAAAAAAAGAGAAAAGGAGAGGTGAAAGAACAGCTCCATTTGGTACACCTTCATGAGACAGTAGAGACTCCGAACACTTTCCTCCGAATACAGTATACTGTTTCCTTCCAGAGAGGTAGGAACATAGCCAGTTGGTTATCCAGGCGTCAGTGTTGACGCTGGTTAACTTGTTATTTATTAGTAAATAATTAATAAATAGTCCAGAAAAGCGCATCGAACATACTTCTTCCTCTTTTCTGATATGAACACTATATTGTGATACAGATTAGCAACAGCATCTAAGGTGCTTCTTCTGCATCTGTAAGCAAACTGATACGGATCAATATGCTCTTTTATCGCAGGCTAAAGTGGAAGTATTATTAATTTTTCCATTGTTTTGAGGAAGGGTGAAGTTATTGCAAAAGGTCTAAACTTTACATTATTATCGCCAGATACTTTCTTGGGTACAGGGATTGTCTTCATCTTTCTCCACACTTTCGGTATGAGATTAGATGAGAAGGATCTGTTAAAGATAGCCGTGAATGTATAACATAGGACGTCAGCACATTTTTGAAAAGGATGTTTGGGATACCATCAGGTCCCAAACATCGGGATAAATTAAGTGACTGGAGACATTTTGGACATCGGTTTCGGTGAAACTAGGAACACAGCTATTCTTTAAACCTGTGGATAAAGAGAGCATCACATCAGATGACTGCCGTACAAAAGACTTATTTAAGTCACAAACATTCAGCTGGTTATCGCTCCGAATCTGCCTGTCACCTGTAAGTTCTTTAAAGAGTTTCCACATACTTGGAGAGTTTTTGCAAGACAAGAGTCTTTGAGTAAACACAGAGTTGAGACGTCTAATCTCTAGGTTTATCAGACCATTTAGCTTACGAACTTCATTAGAGATTTCCTCCTTGTACATTCTTTCTTTCACCCTCTGTAGTCGTTTTAGTTGTGAAGATGTAAGTCGACCAAAACTTACAAAAATGGTTTACATGGGAAAACAAATATCAAAACAGAATTTAAGGTAACAAGTGATAACATCAGTAGTGTCTTCCAGCGAGTCATCTGTGAATAATTCCCAGTTAGTCGTATGAAAAATGTATTTCAGATTTTGGATATTTTCTTCTGAGTAATTCCTATATTTGACTTTCTTGGTTTGATGTAAGAGTGTACTCTTCCCATGCTTTCTATTTACTTTAGGTAAAACACGAATAATACAGTGACCCGAGCCAGACAATGGAGGACGTTTACGAATCGCATATATACCCACATCGTTAATGAAAATGAAGTCTAAATGAGCATCCAAACGGGTAGGAAAGTCTACAACATTTTGGTGACCTAATGACGTAAGGAAGCTACAGTCACATGAATTGAAACACCTCATACAAGTGAAAGTGAATCACTGAAAGCAGTAACAGCGAACTCAGTGAATTCATCAGCAAAAACAGACAACGCAGATGATGTGCAGTCTGGAGTCACGTAGATATTGATAACATAAACATATTTGTATTTATTCAGCTGTTTTAGATGACATCTTAGAGTTAGACACTCGATAAAGTCATTTGAAAACTTAAAACACACAAACGAAGATCGACACCAGTTTACGTTTATAAACGTACCTACACCGCCGCCACACCTCTTTTGATTGTTTGATCGATCCTGAATAATGGATGCTTTCTAGCACAGTTAAACAAAAGCATATTGAAACAGTCACTGGTACAATTGGTTATAATAATAATTGTTTTCAATAAACCAATCGTGTTCTCGTGATAAGAGTGAGTCACTACAAGATCATCCGCATATTTCACAAAAGTGTGTTCTGTGGAAGATAGCAGATCATGCAGAAAAAAAGAGAAAAGGAGAGGTGAAAGAACAGCTCCATTTGGTACACCTTCATGAGACAGTAGAGACTCCGAACACTTTCCTCCGAATACAGTATACTGTTTCCTTCCAGAGAGGTAGGAACATAGCCAGTTGGTTATCCAGGCGTCAGTGTTGACGCTGGTTAACTTGTTATTTATTAGTAAATAATTAATAAATAGTCCAGAAAAGCGCATCGAACATACTTCTTCCTCTTTTCTGATATGAACACTATATTGTGATACAGATTAGCAACAGCATCTAAGGTGCTTCTTCTGCATCTGTAAGCAAACTGATACGGATCAATATGCTCTTTTATCGCAGGCTAAAGTGGAAGTATTATTAATTTTTCCATTGTTTTGAGGAAGGGTGAAGTTATTGCAAAAGGTCTAAACTTTACATTATTATCGCCAGATACTTTCTTGGGTACAGGGATTGTCTTCATCTTTCTCCACACTTTCGGTATGAGATTAGATGAGAAGGATCTGTTAAAGATAGCCGTGAATGTATAACATAGGACGTCAGCACATTTTTGAAAAGGATGTTTGGGATACCATCAGGTCCCAAACATCGGGATAAATTAAGTGACTGGAGACATTTTGGACATCGGTTTCGGTGAAACTAGGAACACAGCTATTCTTTAAACCTGTGGATAAAGAGAGCATCACATCAGATGACTGCCGTACAAAAGACTTATTTAAGTCACAAACATTCAGCTGGTTATCGCTCCGAATCTGCCTGTCACCTGTAAGTTCTTTAAAGAGTTTCCACATACTTGGAGAGTTTTTGCAAGACAAGAGTCTTTGAGTAAACACAGAGTTGAGACGTCTAATCTCTAGGTTTATCAGACCATTTAGCTTACGAACTTCATTAGAGATTTCCTCCTTGTACATTCTTTCTTTCACCCTCTGTAGTCGTTTTAGTTGTGAAGATGTAAGTCGACCAAAACTTACAAAAATGGTTTACATGGGAAAACAAATATCAAAACAGAATTTAAGGTAACAAGTGATAACATCAGTAGTGTCTTCCAGCGAGTCATCTGTGAATAATTCCCAGTTAGTCGTATGAAAAATGTATTTCAGATTTTGGATATTTTCTTCTGAGTAATTCCTATATTTGACTTTCTTGGTTTGATGTAAGAGTGTACTCTTCCCATGCTTTCTATTTACTTTAGGTAAAACACGAATAATACAGTGACCCGAGCCAGACAATGGAGGACGTTTACGAATCGCATATATACCCACATCGTTAATGAAAATGAAGTCTAAATGAGCATCCAAACGGGTAGGAAAGTCTACAACATTTTGGTGACCTAATGACGTAAGGAAGCTACAGTCACATGAATTGAAACACCTCATACAAGTGAAAGTGAATCACTGAAAGCAGTAACAGCGAACTCAGTGAATTCATCAGCAAAAACAGACAACGCAGATGATGTGCAGTCTGGAGTCACGTAGATATTGATAACATAAACATATTTGTATTTATTCAGCTGTTTTAGATGACATCTTAGAGTTAGACACTCGATAAAGTCATTTGAAAACTTAAAACACACAAACGAAGATCGACACCAGTTTACGTTTATAAACGTACCTACACCGCCGCCACACCTCTTTTGATTGTTCGATCGATCCTGACTACAAATTTTGAAATTACGTAGTGATACTAGGCAGTCGTTCTGTAAATCATTTAACCAAGTTTAAGATCCAAAGTATGGTTTGGACTGAAGAATAGCTGTTTAGGTTGGTTAGATACGCGCCCTTGCCCGGTTGAAGCCAAAACAAATTGATTGGGTAAAGTGACGGTTCTATAATTCATCATGAATTTAAATGTACATCGTTACCTAAACAAATATGACCACCCAGCTATCCAACCAATAATTGTTCAATTAATTAAATCTAAGTTACAATAAATAAGGAAGTTGATGATGTATGCAAGAAAATTACCAATCACAAGAAATAAATGTTGTTCTATCCTGTCTGGATAGACCACGCACAGATTCGTTCAAAAGATAATATTTGGTTGCTTTATAACACAGAGTGTTTCCAATTCTGGAAGAGTGCCTCAATTCACAATCAAAAATGCAGAATTCCAGTCAATACAAGCAACGCAATCAAAAGGAGGAACAAACAAATATGGCTGCCGCCAAGACTAAGTACCAAGTAAAACAACATAAATGCAGTTCAGAAAGAAACGCGGAAACTTCGTGAAGGCGTAAGAAAAATAAAAACTATAATAAAATACAAATATTAACAACTCAAATGGAGTCGAAAAGACTGACAATGTACAACTAAAAGAATCAATAGGAACAAAGTGCAAATGTATATATGGAGGGATTTCCACACACAAAAGATTCAAAATCGGTCTTGTGATGACACTACATTTACGATACATATTTTGACTTAGTAGGAATTGCAGATAGTCCACTTTGTTGATTAGTGATCGGCAGTTAGAATTCAGCAGCTCGGGAATCGAAATACGATCAATGTTCATTCTCTTTAACGCATATTGATATGAAATCATCCAAACTATAATGAAGGTCAAGCTCATTTAGGACTGGTACTTGGCATTGAACGAGTTTCCTACAAGAAACAAATGCATCATGAGAACAAATAACATTTGGTATGAAATCGTTAGGATTTGGTACTTCTGGATTATTTTCCTCAAATTCATTAAGAGTTTCATTGGTGAATAATGGATCATTAGGAAAACCAGCATCTAACAAAATCCTATCAGATTTGTGTTCATGATTTGATTCATTCGGCATATCTTCCTCACTTTTATAGGAAAGTTCATCAGAAATATGTGCATCATTAAGACAACTGATATCTGGTGAACTAACATGAGAAATCTGATAAGTTTGACTGCAAAATAGACCACGATTTGGTCCCGAAATACCCAAGCAGTACTTCGAAGAAACTTTAGACTATCAACGTAGGTGCTCGATGTTGAATGATTGGAGGCTAACTCAAGTTAGACCAATCAGCTAACGTTGAAGTCATACCTCATGGTTAGCACCTAACGCGGACTACACCTTCATTGTATCCAGGTACTATGGCTACTTTCATAAACGTACAACACAAACGACGGTATTACAGAAATATATTAATATGAGTATTACAAGGAGCGGAGTGCGACCACTGCTGCATGGGCCAGTTCATGACATGCAATTAACTGATGCACACGGGTTGTATTTGACCTTGATGAGGATAGGTGAACTGTTTGATATTCAGTGACCCGACTGCCGCATGATTCGGTTAGAACGCAATGACATTTTGCCGGTCCTACAAAAACTTTGGTTGCTACAAGCACATGTAGATCGTGAATGTAGGTAACCTGTATTGATGATCCGTTTACTTGGTCTAGTCGGGTATGGTGTTTCCTCCTAGTTTACTTCGAAGTCGCACTTTGTGGTTGAAATTTAACCAAGCTTATCCTAACGTGGGATACATGTCAACCGTCTCACTTGGTGACATATTATAATAAGTAGCCTAACAGAGACAACATCATGTATTATGAAAATAGATTGTAGAAATACAGAGTTGGACAAATACTCCATGCCTCAGTCCATGACGTGCCAACGAATAATCTCCGTTGGTCACTCTTGAGCATGATGATGTCCAGTATCCAGTTCGGCGTTCAGTGATCCATCACCCATCTTAGAAATGCCTTAGCCTGGTGTATGACTTGGCCAGACTCAGTGACATCTCACAGACAATGAACACACTAAAGTATTGTGTTTTGATTGGAACTAGGCGCCCAGTCATGACGAAACTGATAATAATTTTTTGTAAAAGCCACATGTGGTACATTTATTCAGCCATTTCACTCCCTATTTATAGTTCTGGTGTTGACGCAAATTATTCTTGTAATAATATTACGCATTTAGAGAGATAAACGCGCCCTAAGTATTTAACCAGTGTTATTCGAACTGATCGAGAGACCCTGAATTTTGTAAGACTTCGTCGAATAAGGTTATCTCATCTGTGTGTTGCAATTCAACAAGTGAGTCATCTGGTGGAACATTAGTCTCTAAAAATACAAACAATGAGAGCGCTGTCTCCGAAAAGATGTTTATAACGAAGCCAAATAAGAGTGGGTAGGGTAAACAGCCTCAACGAACACTCTGGTATTGTCGATTCCGACTGCAGTTTTCCATAATCTATGAACACAATAAGTGCTTACGTAAAGAGACTATACAATGCTGTGTACTTTCTTGGACGTTTTCTATGAAGCAATAAAAAATATGGTATGAAGTCTAGTGAAAATCGTTTTGTTGACACAATAACATTACATACGAACACCCGCGTTTGTTCTGTTTGCACAGTTTTCTATGGAAGTTCCCGACATTCTATATTTATTCATCATAATTTCCAATACTGTATGACATGAAAGCCCCAGCAATCAAATGTGTCATTCACTTTAATATTAAAACCGGAGTTTTCTTTTAATATGCACTCAAATATTATGAAATACTGAAGTCTGTCAACACACAATACAAAACAATACTATACTATGCTACACTATATAGTGTGGTGTGTGCTACTTATATTGACATAAGTAGTATATGATGTTAGTCGTGAACAGAAGGTCTGGCAGCAGGGAGAAAAGAGGATCGAACAGTAAAGAATGGAAACAAGATGCAATTTGTATGAAAATACAAGAACAATGAAGTTTGAGTCATTTTGAGACAATTGGTGGACATTTTGCAAATTAAGCATCTACTTTATGATTGTTAGATTTTATTAACAAGTCCTGTAATTTTGTGTCGATTAAAAAATATCTAATCCTCACCACTTATGTTTATTATTATCATCTTCAACATTCAGCTGCTACAAAACGGTCTAGTTGGTCTTCTCCGCCGGTCACAAGCTAGGGTAAAGGAGGAGGGTTGAGCGTGGGGTTGGCAACCCAGTGCTGTAGAAAAGGTCTTGCTAGAAAACATACGGACCAAGCACACAAAAAATACACGGACATAGTCAACAAGACCACAGATAACTCGGGCACGCAGGAGGGTCATAGACTTCCTGGCCATGATAAAATGACTGAGTCAATGGATAAAGTTGTTCATTAAAATAGATTGCATAGAAATATACGAGGACTACTGCAGGTGTCTTTCGTTTAACTTAAGACTTGGTATTTTAATTACACTCTTTGTCTAGTAAGGCTATTTATATTTACATATGTGCAATTATACGAAGAAAGTCGAGAACGTTTCCATAAGTAATTCCCAAAAAAGCCTTTGCACCTCAAATCGAATTCAAATTATAAAAGAAAACATTTGAAACTAGGAAATAGTGGACAGGGATTGCATCCTAGTTTAATTATTAAACTACACACAACCATCTATAACTACTATCAAACAAGTTGCTGTTAGATACCATTTTTAGTAAATATTTTATTACCAACATTATTTATTGAGATATACCCTCTTCACCTAGTATCAATAAAAATTAAGTTCAGCACTTTAAAATATCCAGCTAAATGTATCTCCAATAATCACAAGGTTAAGGTCGTTTATCGACTAACCAGTGAGTATCAATAAACTGATTTATTGAAATTTATAAAACTAGTGAATAATCATTTAATAGTAACGTCAATACGTTAGATGCAACTTAAAGTAAGTAAGTAATAATTAAACCATTCCTTATTCATATTAATATCAAATATCATTTGTGATGATTAGGAGTAGTTAAAATATTAGTACAAACTAAGAATCCCAGAAATAACTAAGAAGAACTATATGAGCACGAACAAACGTATTGTATTTATAATTCGGAATCAAACAGTCATCAAGTGCAAAGGAATCGTTAGTTCATACAAACACCACATCCGCCACATCTTAAATTGGAATCTAAGTTTCTGTAACTGATTGTACGTCTTCTTAATTTCATCCAATGTCTGTTCAGCAGTGTATTGGATATAGACTCTACACTATCTAGAATGTACTCATTAGTATTAGAGTTAATAACTGAAATTCGAACGGACTCGTCTGTGTCCTGGAATTGTATACAATCACCATGTCGGTTGTGTAGTGAAACCACAGATATCCAGAATTTGCATGATAGACTTTCCAACACTATCCTCCTCCACGAAATAATGTTGGGTTCTTACGTCACAATGTTATGAACAATTTGACGTTCCTAATTTGAATTATCTTCAAATACCTCACACTTCAATTATTACACTATTACATATCTGAGGAAACTGGTTCTCTGAATACTTCAGGAAAACTTGCTATTTCCTCTGATTCATCAAACCACTGACTAGGGATTCTGCTCAACACACATTGGCTGCGAGAATATCCAACATCTGATACGATAACATCAGGAATGTGACTAGAATTCGACTCATTCGGAACATATTTGTCACATTCATTAGGGATATCACTAGAGATAAATCCATTGTGAGAACAAATGACATTTGATATGAAATCAGAATTTGATTTTTGTGAAATATTTTCCTCAAATTTAAGAATTTCATTAAACAATTATCGATCATTACAAAAATCAGCATCTATCAAATCCGCATCAGGTTTTCGATCATGATATGATTCATTCAACGTATTTTCCTCAGATTTGTAAGAAATTTAGTCAGAAATATGTGAATCATTAGGGAAAAACCATATCCGGTACAATAACATGATAAATCTGATAAGTTGGTTGATTAGAAACACATTGATTCTGAGTTTCATCTGACTCTGGACTGCCATGTGACTCTATACCGCTTTTCGAAGTGTGGGTAAAGATGAATGATCATTAGTAACACCCAAATTAATGGGATCGCAATTACAAATTTTAGCATTAGTTGCAGTCAAGTGAACCGTAGCATCACAAGCCGACTGAATGTGTCCAATCTCACCACATTTAAAGCATTTAGAATTACAAAACACACATGAATTACATGGGTGAAACTTGTCACAGAACACGCATTTACCAAACTTGCGCTTATCTTCGTGACCTGATTCGCAACTTCTCAATGAATCGTTATACGAATAACATAGATTACGCTTTGGACTGGGACGAAGTATTAAAGTAGTGAGATTCCTGATGTCTTGATGAATCGTTTTATGAAATTTTTCTCCTTTACTGCATTCGAAATTTGTACACTTTACATGGTCTGGTAGTAGTTACTTGAGAGTTGTATAAGGGAGCGAAATCGGCTTGTCTGGAAATGCCAAAGTTTTTATTAAGCTATATGCTTCTTTTCCGATCAATATTAACATCGTCAACATCTTCCTTGTTCACGAGCGAACGTATTGCATTTGGAATTTGTAATCAAGCAGTCATCAAGTACAAAGGAATCATTAGTTCATACAAATACCACATCACCTTTCATTATCAAGTGTTTCGAGTATCAGATGAAATGCTCAATTCAGAAATTATTATAAAGTTTAAACTCTTACCAACTAAGTTGGTCTCATAGCATTTCTTATTTGTGACAATTTCAAATGAGGAGAAAATGATGGCTAAATCTAATTAAATAATCATTATTGCATAACATTTGAAACTGTCTCAAATAGCTAGCATGTGAATTCACGATTTTGTAAATACTGTTTCAATGTACGTTAAATGATGGTATGGTTTTGTTTATTCAAATAGACATGAAAAATGTTGATTTAATTGTTTTACGCGCAATCACAACTCAACAAAAACGTTTGAGTTTAAGTAATAAAAAACTTTATCATTTACCATACAACATTGAATTTCTTAACTGGCTTGTAATATTAGATCTACGTTCAAATAATTTATCTGATCTGCCAATTCTACCAAAACATGTGAGTTTGTCCCTTTCATTGTTTAATATTCTCTATTAATTTATTTATCAGCTACAATCGATTAATTTAGGTCACAACTGGTTTACAACAATACCTAATTCTGTATTTGAATTGACGTCACTCAAATCAATCAGTATGTATAGCAATCAACTTCAATCTATTCCAAGTACAATTTTCGGTAGTTGATATCTACTAAATAACTTAAATTTTCTATAGAACGGTTGGTTAATCTTGAATACATAAATTTCAATCATAATTGCATTAATGCACTAAATGACTCAATATCCAAGTATAAAAAATATCATTAATTTACTTTGTTTAGTTTAGCCCATTTGAAATACTTGTCGAGTTCTCATAATAAATTGACGACACTACCAGAGTCAATGTGTTCAATGCTCAACAAATTAGAATATTTAAATCTAGGTTATAATCATATTTTGACATTGCCATTTAATTTTGGTCTACTACAAAATATGAAAACACTTCTTTTACATAAGAACTTTTTAACACGATTACCTGAGGTGAGTAGTGTGATATTTATTTAGAGAATTTGGATTTTAGACATTCGGGCAACTGAAATCACTAACAGTTTTAGACTTAGCTGGTAATAACTTACAACTTTTACCATCCAACGTAAGTCACTTTATAAAATGGGGGTTATTTTATGAGACTACACTTTATGATGAAATTCGCTTTTATTACTATTCAACAACTGCTGTAGAATTACAAACAGTTAGCGAGATTAGTATATCTGTTTCATCTTAGTACTGAACTTCTACGAAGTCTAAATCCATGACGCATCATAGGATCAAATCTAGAACAATCACTATTTATTCTCACGACTAAGTCGAAGTAAACGGTAGTAATTTTCAACTTACGTCAATCTAAAATTTTACTTTAACGTCATTCAGTGAGGAATGATAAAAGTTGGTAATATGAATCGTTGCACTGGTTTGAAAGCACTGTGCTCTCCATAACCCGGAATGTCCTAGATTTGATTTTATGTAGAGTTATTAATCTATAATTCTAAGTAGTCCGACAACGAAGTAATTGTCACATATATACTTGTTCTTAATCATTCTCCAGATGACGTCGGTTGATGATAATAAATGCTAACTTCAAACCCGAATAATCTTCAATCAAAGTTCAGTCTGAATAAATTATGTTTTGTTTTTCTATAATTCCAGTTTACACAGTTGAAATTAAAAGAATTCTACGCTGAAGCTAATCCATTCACACGAAACGATTTATTTACTTCAACGTATAAAGAAAATGTTTTAACATTGAAAGTAGACTGTTTGATATTCCCTTTATTTTGATGCAAAAATTTTTTCATATAGGAAATTGTCTTACGAAAATTATCCCGTTTAGGATTTATTGAGTAATATTGAACTTTATCTAAAATGTATTATTCATATTTTTAGTATTGGTGTTAGCAATCCTTGGTTAGAAAGTATTATAGGATCAAAACAATGGCAAACAGCTGGATTTTGTGCTCTATGTAAAAACCCATTTGTAACTTGGTGGTTAGAAAGTGTCCGATTTGCCAATCGTAAAGAATTAGTAGGTTTTAATGTAATCAGTTCATTCATATCAATTATCTAAACAACTTTCTTTGCGATCTAGGATAGTCGATGTTGAGAAATTGCAAGAAGTACACACTGATGTAGTTCGTGGTCAAAAGTGAATGTGAACCATAACAGAGACGAGATCACTGGTCACTGGTCTAAGTGACTTAACACTGTTTACACTGTATTTTGATGTAAGGGGGTTGATGATAATCGACAAAAAACTCTAAATCTCCGTTTTCGTGCTAGTTGACACTCATAAGCAAGCTGTACTTTCGATCTTGAGGAAATTGATTCCTCCAGTGTGATTCCGACTGGAGCTATTCACAACATGGATATGTGTGTAGTAAGTACACAAGTTTTGAAACTGCGTGACATGATTTGTAATCCCACTGAGAATATGAGTTCTCTAAATATTGAAGATATTTCTTGCCGATGATTCCTAACCAACACGAAAACTAGATTCAGGAATTTCCCCGCTGCCTCCAACTACTTCTCTTACAGAATTATGACGGATTTGAAATTTTGTTAAATAGAATTTTTTCGATAGACTTTATGGTATGACGTAGAATTCGGCATATATGTATGATCGAATTAGTATATGGTTTCGTTATTTTAGCAAAATGGATTTTGTTTAAATTGACATCTTGATATTGATCTCAAAGGCTACCAAGGACAGTCTCAGATAATATGATTAGTAGTTAAATTTGGACTGGTTAAAAGTTTACTCACTGACTGATTCCGTGAACGACCCTCAAGTGATATATATAATTACTTATCATAGACATACTAAATATATATTTTATGAAATATTTAGTTATATTTAATACTGTTATTTACAGAACCGCATAACTACTTTATAAATCGAGCAGAACAAAAATTTTCTTTGGTTAGTTTTATTTGTAGAAATTATCATAGTTTGAAAATAGTTCCCATCACGAAAAGAATATTAGCTGAAATACGGTTGAAAATAAAGTGGGCAATAGGCACCAATTCTATTTTGTTCTCGACTCCTCAACAATACGCACTCGTCAAAACACACAAAATTAGACTCGAAACCAACACGTTTCACAATGAATGTGATGCTTTACACCTTCAGAATATTAAGCACAGTTCCAAACCTCATGTAAACTAGTTCTCAGTTAGCTGCGAGAAACCGCTTTACCTATGGCTGTGGAAATTTTTCGCTTAGCAAAAAATACAGCTTTACTTAATGGGCTTTAACAGATTTAAAGTTATAATTGATAAGCGCTTGCATAATTCACATGGATTGATGGGACAATGTGATAAACTTTCTTGTAAGATCACTCAGATGACGTAACATTATGGATTAAAAACAGAAGTACAGAGATATTTACTTCAGTTGTCAATAGCTTAAATTTTTAATATCTAACTAAACTATTTCTTATTAATAATCCATTTCAAATTGATATAAGTCAGGGTGTTTTACAACTTTGTTTCTTTGTTTTACTTTCACTTTCTTTTCCTAAAAAATATAGATTATCTCTAAAAAATCTCAGTTGAACAAAGCATCTCCAGAAGTATTATATCCGTTAAGGACTTTATTTTGCAGTTATCACTGCTTAAATTCAAGCGGAAATTGTTACGAATTAAGTGTTGGTTAATGTTTTGTCGTAACGAATTTACTCCTAGTGATGACGAAGAAAATTTCAAGCTCAGAAGGAAGATTTAGAGTGATGTGTACAATTGAACTGGATGCCTTATTCATCATTAAATTCTTCTATAATATGTAACTTGTTTCAAAAGTATGTGCTGATGTTATTGTCCAGAAAGACACTGAAAAGTTTATAACTAAGTCATACAACTCATTGAACACAACACTTTCAAATTACTGTCAGTGGTACCATTCGTGACATTATCTTTCATTGTCCCCTTTTCGAGAAAATTTCAATTCATGGAACCAAGATTTAATCTCATGGTTTCTTTATCTCAGTCATTAGTTTGTTCCAAATGTAATCACTACTTTACAAGTTATTTAATTTATAATTCCGATTATGTGTTTCAAGTTTTCCAGAGCTTCTTCTCCCAAAATGCTTCCTTTTTAGAAAAAAATAACATATAGTAAGAATGAATAAAACTAGTTTTAAAAAAATTAATAAACAAAAATAGATGTAATATAACTACTTATATATATATATATATATATAAACACCAAATTTAACTTTTTTGAAAAAAGATTGTTGATTAAAACAAAATACAAATCCTAGATGAATTCAGTGTGAATTGAACAAATTCGTAATGCGCTAAAAACTGTGAAAAAAGATTATCATTCATAAATAATAAATACATTTTTGTTATATTCCAATGAGTAAATAATTGTATTTCTGACATTTCCTGACTTAATGTAAGCCACTTTTTCAGAGTAAATAAATAATCGAAATAAAATTAACACAAGTTTAAATAATACAAAGGTTGTCTATTTATCCCGAAGAAGTGGCTTACATTAAGTCACGAAACGTCAGTAATAAAACCTTCTACTCATTGAGATATGACAAAAAAGTACATTTATTATTAATTTAATTTATTTAAAACTATCAAGTCCAACCTTCGCGTTGATACTCATATTATTATTCATTGTTTGTCTCATAAAATACTAGTATTGTACCAAATATATCCTCAAACTAAATGACATCCATTTTATTTGAATTCCATTTAAGATAATCACTGGAAATAAATTACGTTCATATTCTCCTTTTCAGTACTGATCAAAACTCGATAGTCATGGGTCGAAAGCATAATAACCTCGTGCATGTCGGAATACAAATTGAAATTGTTTTAATAAGACACCTAAGACAAACTAAGACGTGTATACATTTTAGGCATACAAAGTTTTAATGCATTTGATCGACTAATTTTTCGACACTGCTTCAACCTAACTTTTGGATTTAAAAAGAAAAGACCATTTCCAGGTAAAGGTCGATTGTTTGATTTCATTGTAAAGGATACTTGGTAAATTGACTTCAATAGACAAAACAAATGACCGAATAGTGATAAATCAATATTTACCTAGTGGTCAATAAAAATGTATTGCATTTGTTCCACATGGACTGTCTACGCTTGGTAGTTTGATAAAAAATATCTCTCTTCGTTTCTGATTTCATATGCCTTCAGTTTTTAATTATCATCTTTTCTTATGGGTAAAACACTGTTCTGAGGCTAGTCACAAAACGTTTATTATGTATAAGTAGTTGTTAACAACCCATGATTTTGTTAAAAATTCATAGTTATAAATGTTACGTGAAACGTTTTCCAGAAACGTGGAAAATATTAGTAAAACATGACAAAACTTACAAATTACTCAATCAATTAAACCGAATATTCACCTGTTTAATCTCAATAAATGGTTACGATTGTTAATGAGGTTAGGTTGAACACATGGTAATTGCTATGTTACGAATGAATAAGATTATTCTAATACGGAAACAATTTAGTATGAACTTAACTTCATATCGAATGACACAAAACCGCAATTCAATATTATTAATCCACACTCTAGTATGGGAGAGAGACTAAATGGGACTTTGGGGATAGCTTTATATTGGGAATCAAAACTGAAAATTGAAATGATAAGTTTCAAAATCACTATTTAGACGTGATCAAACCATCTATTTAGTACACAGTTACTTTTCATAGACCCTATGTATACTCAAAAAATTTGAATTTGATTGTTTCCTTGAGATGGCTCAAATCAGAATCCTAAACAAAATACTATATTTGTCTCAAATTTTAGTCACTGAGATTTTTAAAAATATAATTCCCTTCCCAACGTCTTCCGTACAACCGGGGCCCAACTATCGTGAAACGATTTATCCAAGTTTGAGCGAAAGTTCTTATAAGATATCAATTTTGTTGTAGGTTTGTAATGTATACACAAATGTTTTGTGTAATAATTCCAACCGAAGCAAATGGTCAATCACATCATTTTATAGTGCAGTATTCGTGGAGATCGTTAAAATTTGTAAATAATGACAGAGAGGGACCATAATCCAATCCTGTTTGTGAGTCTTACCGCCAAAATAGTTGCTGAAAATCATAGTTAATTATGATTAATTAAAAATATGCTGACGAAATCTTTCAAGAGGCATTTCATGCTGTTAAACTTCTCCTTTTGTCCTATCATTTGTGGATGTATAAGCCATATACTACTTACTTGGTCCGCATCAATCTGTTTTTACAAGTTTAATTACCAATATGGAGTAGATTATACTGGCTGCAGAAAGTTAGATCTCTATAAACGCGTCTCCAAGCCTCACGCTACGTGGCTTTCGAAAAAGAATGTCAAATAAACCTTAGACAAATATTGGGACATATTTTCAATTCTGATCAAAGTATCCCATAGGAAATTGTAGTGTCTGGTCCTATGTCGAGCCTACATAGCTCATTCTAGCTTATAGATAAACCAATTTATTCATTCTTCTTAAGTTACATTTTGACCTTGGCTGTCTTTAGATGAGCGTATGTGTGTACATCTTATCCTACTAATCGCACGTCTGTAGCTTATTTTTATCTGGTTATAAATATTGATTAACGCTTGATTAAATCTGGATGGGTCACACGCGTTCTCCACTGTGTGTCGTTTCGCTTCGCTCACTTCTCTTCGCTTTCTTCACTGCATCTCTCTGTTTGTCTGTTTTGACCAACGATTGTACAAAATATACGTACAAGAATACGAAGAATCTGTAGCCCCGAGATCGTAGACGAAGAATTGGGTCTTTTAAAAGAGATACTTATCAAAAACGGGTATCCTTCGATATTCATTGATAAGAATATGAATCCGAAAACGCCAAAAACACAAATAATCACAGTAGAAAACAAAACTTTATATATGAACATCGACTTTAAAAGTGACAGAGCCATATATATCTTAAAGAGGAGAATTTCTGATTCCTTAAAAAGAACATTCTTCACAGCAACTTTGAGAATATTATTCTTCAGCCGATCAATGTTCACCAATAATCTGAAAGACAAATTATCGCATCTGACCAACTCTATGTGCATTTACCAATTTACCTGCTCTTGTGGAGCTAGGTATATAGGTCGTTTGATGCGTACTTTATCCAAAAGAATTCAAGGACATTATCCGGCGTGGCTAAAAAGAGGAGGCAACGGCTCAATAAGAAGTTCTATAGTCGAACACCTTGTGAACACAGGTCACTCAATCAAGACAGACTTTGCGTTCAAAGTCATCTACAAGGTAAGTAGAAGTCTTCCGAAGACAACTAGACTGCATCATCTTTGCATTGCCGAGGCAACAGCCATACATCTGGAAAAACCGGAATCGCGTGTGCAAAAGAGACTGGTACAACCTCTCCTTCTACCATGGTCTTAATGTATTAAAATTTTTCTTCTCTCTTTTTCATACTCTTGTTTCTTTACAGCCATCTGCTTCACCTTCCATCTTCCTTTAAATCTTCTACCCCCAACTGGTTTGTTTTTATTTCCACGACCATTCCGATTACATTTCATCTCTATTTCAACATTTTATTTTATTATGCTGAGCCATCCTTTCCCAATAATAATTTCCTTATCTATCTTTTGATGAATACCTAAGCCAATAACAATCAAACGATTATTAAACTTTCTTTGTTTTTAAAATTTTTTATTTTAATATCTTTGTTTATTTAACCTCACTGTCACCATGCTTAACAGAAGGTTATTATCAGAATTATTATCATCCTGTAAAATAAGTATAGATATTTGCGATTGTACAGCTTTGAAAATGAATTCGCCGAAAAGAGAACTCTTCGCTGAGCTAATTAATCATATTGCAGATAGTGCTCAACGTCAGGTCCCACAAACCACACTTATCTATCCAACCAATACCTAATAAGTTGGTATCACAGTTTCCAGATCAGTTTCAGTTTGGGAAGGACAGGAGGCTCGATGGCCTATGTTAGTCCTGGCAATGGTGCTCTCTCAGTTGATCCAACTTTCTTTTGAAAGAGTCGACGGATGGAGCCTCAACCACGTGCTGAGGTAGTGAATTCCACTCGTTGATGATTCGATGGGAAAGTCGATAGTCAGCTGACAAGTAATTTGTTCTCGGCTTGTGAACTTTTTTGGAGTGTCCTCGTAAATTCTCTGTTTTGGAAGACAAGAAAAATGAGGGCATGTTAGGTGCAAATTTATCACTAAGCAATTTGTAGACTGTAATTAAGTCGCCTCTAGTTCTGCGATATGACAACGGGAAAAGGTTCAGCTTGGCCAGTCGAGATTCATACGGAAGCTTCTCTATTCCGGGAACCAGCTTAGTCGCCGTTCTCTGAACCTTTTCCAGAAGCTCACTGTCTTTTTTAAAGCAGGGGCTAGCCGCTTGTATGCAGTACTGAAGTTTAGGACGAACGAACACTGTATACAAAGTCAAAAACGTCTTAGCGTCGACATGACTAAAAGCCCTACGTATTGACCATAACGTTCTAAAACTTTTGGCGGCTATTGTACGGTAGTGTGCAGTAGTCTTTAAGTCTTGACTAACGATAACTCCTAAGTCATTATATGTCTGGACGACAGGTAGCTCAGTGTTATTCATCGTGTATGTATCTGTGCCTTGATGACCGATATGCATCACAACACACTTGGAAGTATTTATCGGCAACTGCCATGTTTGAGACCATTCAGATAACTTCTTCAGGTCATTTTGAAGTTCTAAGCTATCACCCTCACATCGTATCGTTCTCCATATCTTGACATCGTCAGCATATAGCAAGACCGATGATGGTAGGATACAAGGAAGGTCATTTACATACAAGAGGAATAGCACTGGACCCAAAACTGTACCCTGGGGCACTCCACTAAGCACAGTTTCCCAGCTAGATAACTTTGAGTTCACCCGAACTCTTTGTTGACGCCCAACTAAGAAGTCTTTTATCCACATCAATAAATTGCCTCCAATCCCGACTTTTCTTAGCTTATATAACAGCCGGT
This sequence comes from Schistosoma haematobium, assembly GCF_000699445.3. Classification (NCBI taxonomy): domain Eukaryota; kingdom Metazoa; phylum Platyhelminthes; class Trematoda; order Strigeidida; family Schistosomatidae; genus Schistosoma; species Schistosoma haematobium. The sequence continues at coordinate 11,886,377 of NC_067195.1, forward strand.
TGTGCGGAACTTTATCAAAAGCTTTACTGAAATCAATGAAGGCTACGTCTACAGGTAGCTTTTGGTCCTTAAGAGCACACCAGCTTTCACGAGCCACTAATAAGTTAGTGAGACAAGAATAGCCTATTCTGAAGCCGTGCTGCTTCTCCGAGAGGATCCGGTTTTTATCGAGATACTTAAACAGCTCCTTCCGAATAATCTTTTCTAATATTTTAACAACCACACTAGTTAGGCTAACGGGGCGGTAGTTCTCAGGTTTGTGTTTCGTGCCTGTTTTGAAGACAGGACTTACTATGGCATTTTTCCAATCTTTCGGTAAGCGACCCTGAGTAACGGATAGGTTAAAGCATGTACTTAAAGGGCTTGCAACGAAGTTAGATAATTCCTTCAGTAGCCTAGGATGTAATTCATCGGGCCCCGTGGATTTACCTATGTCAAGCTTATTTAGCAGACCAAAGACATGGAGTTCTTTAATGGTCACGCTATCCAGTGTATGTATGGGGGGATCTGTATACGCTGACGAGAAGGGCGCTTCTATGGTATACACGTTGCTAAAGTAGTTCGAGAACACTTGAGCCTTACCAAAGTCGTCCTCCACTAATGATGAAGCAGTACTGTCTCCCCATAGAGCAGGAATATTTCCTTTTCTCCTTGTCCTTTGGTTTATATAGGAATACAAGCGTTTAGGACATTCTATGGATTCCTTAACAAGTTTTTCTTCGTACAATTTTCTAGACATACGGAGGGTCGAGGCACAAGTGTTCCGAGCCTTTCGATACTGAGATTTTGACTCATCAGTCCCCAGTAACCTAAATATATCCCACGTTTTCCTTTTCTTACGGAGAAGGATACGGACCTCCCTACTGAACCATGGTGGTGAGTTTTCAGGCCCCTTTGGTATAGTCCAAGGGATGTGAGGTGTGGTAACTTTTAAGTATGAATTTCGAAATGCGTCCCAGGCCGTTTCAATGGAGGACTCTGGGTCTATTGTCCAATCTATTAACGATGCTGAGTGCATGATGTCTGGTATGTTTGCTTTCCAGACGTTGGGTCTGGACTGGACTGACGCGTCCTCATGACTGGCAGTTATATGGAAGTCGAAAGTTAAAACTGCGTGGTCACTTTTACCTAAGGGTGGCATATGATGGAGGTTCGCAACATCATCCTCATAGTGAGTCAGTATAAGATCTAATAAGGATGATTCAGTGTCCGGATCGTACCTTGTCGCTTCTTTCACATGTTGCACTAGAGCACATGTGATAACCCCATCAACTAGTTCCTGCTCGAAAGAATTCTCCGACGATTTAGTCCGCAGATTTTCCCAGTCTACCATAGGTGCATTAAAGTCCCCTAGGATTAGACATCGACCACTTTGGGACCAAGTATTGAGACTGCTTAACAGGATCTCATTTGCCTCACAGCTTGGACTGCGATAGACCAAACCAATCAGCAGCTCTTGTCCCTTGCATTTTAAGCGAAGACTAACTAATTCACACGTCCCACTCTCATGGGATACACTATCGATAATGGTAAATGGGATAGCAGTCCTAATGAATAGAGCTACTCCCCCTCCTTTGCGCTTTTGTGTTCTGTCGGCCCTTACTAACGTAAAGCCCTCGAAATCAAGTTCTATACTATCTATAGCCTGTGTCAGCCAGGTTTCTGTTACTGCGATTATGTCTGGCTTTGTAGAGTCAATCTGTACACCTAGTTCCGATCGCTTATTAAGTAAGCTTCGTGCGTTGGTGTAACAGATCCGAAGCCTGTTTAAGTGCCTTCGTGCTTCACCCAGAGTGGCTTCGGCATCATTCTCTGTCGAAGTCTTACAACCCGAAAATTTACAATTTTTAGGTCCTTTCCGCCAGCGTCTAACCTATGTTGTAGTTCTTTTTCGTCTTCTCGTCTTTTAACACGGTCTGCCAACGGTAGGTCCTTTCGGATAAAGACTCCTGAACCCTTTAATTTGTGTCCATTTTGTAAAATTAGGTCACGTTCGTTCGAAGAGCCGAATACTACTTTAAGCAGTCTGGAATGATTTGGTTTCGAGTCCATTAGACTCCCTAGTCTGTACACCTTTAGCAAGGTGACCCCAGTCATATTTTGAGGCATGAGTTGATTAAGCAGCTGCCTAATCAGTACAATGTCATGCTCAAAACGAGCTTTAGGTTCAGAGCTATCGCTCTCCTTAATTCTATGAAAAATAGCTGATCTGTCGCTATGATCAGCTTTCGATTTTTCAACCACTTTTACGGGGGCAGGTTTCCCTTTTATATCAATACTTTTCTTCCTTACAACCTTTACCCATTCGTCAACGGTGCTGGTAGAAGCAATAACAGTTGCGTCAAACCTAGTGTTGGGTTTTGGGGGGTTGTCGGCGACCTGAGGGGTCGTGTCATGTTTACCATTTGAAACCGATCGAGCCTTGCGATTGCGGCTCCTAGGTGTTTCCTGTTGGATCCCATCTGGGAGACGGGGAACAGAAGACCCTACTTTTCTTGAGCTTTTTTTTAAGGTAGGCCTCTTTGGAGACTGCTTTTCCTTCTTTGACGGGCGTGAGTCATCTATCACCGGACTAACCTTAGTTTCCTTCACGTTGATTTGCGTGTCGACAGATCGAGTGCTGTTTGACGCGTTCCGACTATGCTTGCTAAAACACTTCTTTGCAGCATCAACCAGTGAGATGGCCTCGGTTAGCAAACTGTTTGCATCCGAGCAGCACTGTTGACAAAGCCACACACAACCCTTCTTACTGAACCGTTTGAAAGCAGCAGGCGTTAAGTTCGTGCAAACTTCGTGGTACCAGCCTTTGCACTCGTCGCACTGCATGCCGCTTTCAACAGGATAACGACAACCCGGACGTTGACAACTGCTTGTTTTACACTGTCCGGTCATTTAGGAGGGGTTCTTTTTTGAACTGTGATGATACTCAGAACAAAAAAAATTATCAATGACCAAAAGTGAAGGGCTGTAGATTGCTAGGACCAAAAGTACTAACAGATACAGTTGAAAAAGAGGTACTCAAGAGTACCAACGACAAAACAGCAAAAACGATACTTTAGTCGAATACTTTAACTGAAATAAATTCAATTAAAGTGAAAAACAGTAGTCTTGATACGTAATAAACGATCAAAACAAAGAAATTTACTCAGCGAGGAAAAATACCACTGTCCTTTTTAAATAGCGCGCTAACTTAGCATTTGCCGGTCATAGTCTTGCCACCGAATGTGGGAGGTAGCTTCATTTCTCCAAGAAGAGTGATGTTAGTTCCTGTCGCACTCCTAGCATTAGAATGTGTAGGTTGGTATTGAGGTCGACCAAGTTTTATACAAGTCTCTCTATAAATTAATGTTATGTCAGACCCGTATCAATTTGCAGCTTAACCGCCTTACCATTAAAAAAGATAGTTTGCAACACTATAAACTCTTTGATATTTTTGTATGAATATCCAGACAGAATAATCTAGTTTTAAATAATTTCCAATACATACATTTTGCTATCTTCATTCTCCTTGTTCTAGAAAATTGCGATTGCATCTCATTTACTTCAGTGATAATGTGTTTAAATTTAACATTGAATGACACGAATTGAAAATCCTACTGGGATCACCAATTCCGTCAATATTGCAGATACACTTTATTCATGAATATTAACTACAATGAAACCTAGTTCAAGGATTTCCTGTCGACTACTGTCAACTGACTTATCTCAAACGAAATGTCGATTTACTTAAAATAGTGACCCCTAACAGGTTGTTGATTTCAGTTTATTTGTTTAAATAAACCACAACTACTAATTTGTAAGTTTAAAAAATCTAGATAAACTAATAAATGCGAAAAAATAAACCGGTGTTTAATACATGCAAGCAATTTGACTTATTAATTCTGTGTAACCAACTACGAGGTTTACCAGTTACCGGTAATGAGTGTTTTTATTTCCATTTCCAAAACTGACTTTGATCAAATCACCTCCCTCTATCAGCTAATCATTTAAGTTACATATACTGGATTTCCATTATCCACCCAATACACATTCACACAACATCCCCATCTTTCATATATATATATATTTGTTAAGTGGCCAAATTAGGGATAAATTCATTTCTATTATCTCTTTTGATGCTCTTCAAGTCACTTACAGCTGAATAATTTCAAATTTGTTTTGTGAAATCATTTTTATGACATACAAAAGAGCAAGTGAAATTAAGAAATATGTGTAAATTAATTGGGTTTCAGTCAGTTTTTCAAGTTATTTTTATCACCGTTTGCAATTAGTGTTAAATAATTGTTTAAAATGATTCAGCTTCATTTGACAGTTGAATTCAATTGTTAGGGAACCCTCAAATTTACTTCCAACTCTTTTGCAGTACTTATCAATTTTGGAGATATTTATAAAACCAACCTAAGATTTGAATGCCTCTAATAAATGAAATGAAAATGCTAATTGGCATTACTGAGCTACTGTTTTTAATGGTAATTAACCTTCTGTAAAATCACAGTACTGATAATAATGAGATGGCAAACTTAATAGTCAGCGTTCTCTATCTGTTAAATGGAGTAAACTAAATTATTAGATCCATTTTAGAAATATGATTCAACATCATGTTTAAAAGTTTTTCACCAATTGATTTAAACTCTCTAATTCATATGGTATGGTACATTGTGCTAAATTCATTAAGAGAAATGAACAAACTCATTGATTTATATGTATCGGTTAATATTCTTGGACCATGGCGGAACTTAAGTTCTCACTTAGTGAATAACTAGTGTACAAGATGTAAAACCAATGAACATGCATGTAAGCATGAATGTTGTATGTTTGTAATTTTTGACTTGGGAGAGTTAGGATGGCCAACTGCATTATATATATATATATATATATATATATATATATATATATATATATATATATATATATATATATAACATTTGCATAGTGACTAACCTACAGCTAAGAATTATAACTGTAGATCTAAACAACAAATATTTTCACTCTGCATCGAGCATTTGTTTTCTTGTAATTATCTCTCTAGTTTAAGGTTGCCTTGACAACAAGAATTAAATTCATGATGGCTAGTTGTGAATACTGATTACATAAAATTATTTTACATTTTCAATCTATAGTGAAATTTCCTTTTTTCGATATTGTTTTTTAAGAACACTACTGATCAAATACTGTCTAGATGTTTTCACATGAAGGAATGATATACTATGAAATATTTAGTAATAAAATGACTTATTGAAATGAATTGTTGAAGAAGAACTGAATATGGAGATATAGATCATGTGAAGGTCTCGCCTGTAGAAAAAGAACTTAAAATGACTTGAGAGGGTTGATAAATATCATAACGGATTATGTTGTTTAACAGTGAAGACATTCACTTCACAGAACGCAATTCTACCGAAATATGAACAGTAAATTACTCTGCTTGTTAGAAATGTGTCAGATGAATTATTATGGTAAGCAGTGTTGAATTTAATTGGTTCAGATTAATTTTTGGCTAAAGAAGATTCTATCTTGTCACAACTCCTGACCATATCATTTGATCCAAGCACAATTTGAACAACAGAATCTAAGTCAGATAAATATTCTGATGTAACAAAAAAACTTGCCACCACATACCAATTTCAATGATCTGAACACATTTTATGTACATTACTTTGACTAACTCTGCATTTAGTGTGGTTTACTATTACTCAGACAACTCAAAAAGAAAGAGGTAGTAAGCTAATAACACTGTGATGAAAAATATGCAGTCAGTTATTATCAATGTAGGATTCGACATAAATGTTCCTCAGTCCAAGTTGTCATCAGTATAACGAAAGACGAAACTGAAAACAATAAAATCAGAGCAGACAAAATAATATCAGTTGTAAAATAAATCTAGAGATGAGAGAATGGAATCGAGGAATAAATAATTGGAAATCACATTTATCACAAAATATAAGGAAAAAATGAAGAATGAATACAGTTGTGAGATCGCTACCAATTTTAATCGGATCTCAATCTGGACCTGCTCACATGATTTATATCAGTAATCAAGGCTTCCACGACTACTTCTTTTCAATCTTCTCCTGTATCAACCAGCATTGAATGTATGGTACAAACTATTTATCATATTTTCAAAAATTCATAAAGATTTGGATGATGTTGTGTCGAAGGGGTTGGTGAGATGTCAGATATGACCCAAAACTAAATATGGATAAAATTCTGAAATAGTTATGTTTCACTTCTAACGTAAAAAAGAAGTAAACGAATAACTGCTGATAAATCAGATGTCACTTACATCTTCCACCTTTTTTATGCTTACTATTGTATATACGTATTTCACTCGTAAATTCATGATACCGACTTTAAGTGAAATATCCCCTGATATAACTAGCGCAATTCAAAGATAACCGATTGGAGACATATATTATGGTCTTTTACTGAGTCTATTAGTAGCACTGAGAACTTGATCAGTAGAATTTAGTTAGCACTAAGAATTGTACTATATGAAGTCGGTTATTATCTTTTGATCGGTGATTGTAATCAACTAAGTCTTACATGATATTAGTTACCTCTCAAATGGATCATTACTGATGTATGTATTGGCTACACTAAATGATATATTAAGTGTTACTCTGCAAGAAACCCTAAATTATTTGATTCCTGATGTTTGCCAACATACATTTAGTATGAAAGCAATTCATTATGATTTTTGAGCCATGCATTTGAATGGTCATGAGACAAATTTTGACCAATAGAGTTCAATCAACAACAAAGACTAAATAACATGATATTTTGTGTCTAACATTAGCATAATAACTACGAAAGTTTGCACATCTTTAATCGGGGAAATTTCAAATAACAAAATAACTTCATACAAACGGAACTTAATTTTAAAATCATCTCAAATGCGACGGTAACATCTTAATTTGAATTGTGAAGGTTAGAGCCTATGTTTAAACTAAAGATTACTAGAGATTAAAGATACCTTAATAAAGCATTAGTTAGCAAGCCTACAGCACTTTTCTGATCATTTGAAAATATTGAAAACAAATTACTGAAGTTTTAGGAAACAGTTTTGAAACATTTACATATGAACTTTGCATGCTAAAAATGTCTTTCTTCAGTTAGAATAAGGATTTCTTAGCAGTCCTACCGATTATTGTTTAAAATGTCAGCCAACACTGATCACTTTCACGAGGAAACTTGCTTACAACATTATCATTTCATTTTAATTGTCTGTTATTATTTCAAGAATTGGCGGTTGGTTTACCACTGAGTAATTAAAAACTATTTGTTCAGTCCTTTTGGTGCTGATCGAATTCCATCGACCAAGTTGTAATGTGGCCATTAATCAAGATGACTTGACATCACACGCAGTATATTAAGATGTCAGTCGGTTGGAGATAGCAGATAGAAAACTTTCAACCTGTGTTTCTGCTGTAACGTGTGGTGTCCAAAATATGATAGTGATACATGGTGTGCTATGTGCTAACCTTCCAACTGACTACTTGAGTGAGAACACAAGAGTGAGAGAGAAAGCGTATTGGACTACCGAGTAAAATGCAAAAATAACCATTCATATATATACCATTCTATCCTTAGGAGATTGACCTCAAAGAAATGCACTTGACCCTTAATTCACTTCTGATTGCCATCGATTGAGCTTTCGCTACTGCTGACTGGCGCTCCATATCAGTTTCGTTGGAGTTGCCACACAGAAGAATGGATTATCTTCAATCTTGAAGGAACCAATGCTCCCTGTGGGATAAATATTTCAATCCTACAAGAGGTCACCTTCACTCAGAATGTCTCTAGCTTAGTATCTCCGACTGTAAAACTGTATGAAGCGGGTTCAAATTCTGAATGAAGCATTATTCCTCTCAAGAATATAGGTATTCCTTCCTGAATTTATGAACAGAGTATGTTGACATTAATACCGTACTCAGTATGATCAAGCTGTTCATACTTGCTCACAAATCGGTCGCTTGAGAACCGAACTCATATGCACAAGCAAATAAAAGATTAAACACAATCACTAAATTTGATTGGTTGATTACCTTTCTTAAACAAACACGTTAGAATAATAAAGATTCGTTGTAATCCATTTTCAAAAAAGAATATTAATATCAAAACAACACGGTAAGAAGTTTAAATGGACTTAAATTATTCGATTGGTTATGATGTGTAAAAGAAATAATTTTAAATTCTTATATAAATAATTACCATTCACTTTAAGAAAAAACAAATGTTATGTTAAGGAAAGTTTTTTACGATAGCAAAAATTATTTAAATTAATGGATAATTCATGTGAATCTAATGTTCCATCAGTAATACATCTATGCACGGGAAATGAACTAGCTTTAAACCATCTATCATCGTCTTACGAAAATTCAGGTAATTCTGTCTTCGTGTAATGTTTTTCTTTTTGTAAGAGCTGATAAACAGAATGATTACGATAAATTCTTACATACAATTATTTAAGAGCTGGTCGAATATATTATTGTTAAAATTGTTTTTGTGATTCACTCAGTGCTATAACTTGTAGATTATTTAGTGAAGTAGTGAACAAATATATATGAAGCCAATGATATCAGTTCTGCTACAAATCTTCGTTTCCCATATAGTTCATTGCTGTTGTTCATAGACTTCAGGTAACTTCACTATCTTCACTTCTATTACTCATCACTTGTTATCATTGTTTAAAAGTAATATCTATGTAAGCGAATCACTTGGACACTGAATTTTATAATTTTTCTTGAACAGTTTGCTTTCACTAAATAATTGTAATAAATCAAACATTTATTTGTTTCATATCATTTAAAAATTTTGTTTTAGAATTTATCAATGAATCAGATAAACAGAAATTCATTGTAGACTGTCATGTAAACGATGATACTTCAAAAATGAAATTTGAGATATCCGATTTACCAACTAGATCAGGAAAATTAAATGTTGATAACGATAATGATAACGATGATCATAGGGAAGAGTGGAATAACCAGTGTGATTTTTTTCTATCAGTACTTGGTTATGCAGTTGACTTAGCAAATGTTTGGCGATTTCCATATGTATGCTTTACTAATGGTGGCGGTGAGTTTTTATTTCATTCATTTTTGTCGCATCATTCAGTTTAAAAATGTTATATAAAGATGCAATGATATCTAAATATGTTTTATTCTCGTAAAACTGGGTTATAGATGACAGAGAAATCCATGATGCAAATATTATCTATCTGAACATACGTGCATACAAGTACTGATGTTCAGATTGAGATTCAAACTCGGTATTTATAACTTGTGAATGAATTCAGACACACAGATCAGGTTCGTGGCTACCTGTACTCACTAAGTTAGTGAATAGTGCATTGATGTTTAAGCTCGTAGGTCTTGTGCTCAGTTCTCACTGGGAAAGAGATACATTCAATTAACGGATCCTAAATAGGACAAACTGAGCTTCGTGGAACCACTGTCCAGCATTTTAAAAACTTATCACTAGATGATAACGCCGAGGCGATTTGTCTTGAATGAGCGTATACGAATCATAGTCTTTAATACAAACAACAGGAAAATTCAAACACTTATAATTAACTAAAACTTACTGTTTGAAAATTTAATGTTATATTTAGCTCCATAACCGAGTACAGATTTGTGTAAAATGTACTTCAGTAGTTGAGATCATGAGTCATTTGAGGCTGGACCAGTATGGAAGAGGTGAACGGCCGTTTCTCCCTAGTATGTGACTCCTCATCAGTGCACTCCCACGATCCCGCCTCATAAGATTCCAATCCACTACCTATCAGTCTTGCGTGCCAACACTTAACCTCTTTACCACTGTTTGTTATAAATAGTTCGGTGCGTGCTATTCTGTTTACAATTTGATGCTCTGTAGATGACTAATTTTGTACATGAAGGTGTCTGATTATCATTAGATATCACATGAACCATACATTCAATGATTATGAATAAATTATTATCATGAAGTGTTTGTTTACCATAGAATACGTATGTGTAAACTGATAACAAAGAAAATCTTTGAAGAAAATACCTTTAATCAAATATTTTTGTGTAACTTCGTAATTGAAATGATATATTGATAACATATTCATGGTATTCTATATATAAAGTATTAGAACTTATTTTTTAAAGCCGAATATTCCAATCTTAACTTAGCATCGTTTTCTCGGTCACGGGATTAATAACACTAACATTGAAGAAAAATGGTAAATAAGACCTGTACTGTTTACTTTCAAAAGTTTTACACAGAAATATTCAGAAGAATCGTTCACGTCCATTTTAAAACTAGGTCTCATAAGAAGAGCTTAGATCCAGCGAAATAAGCATGCGCAATTTTAACCAACTGTACTAAATATTTGCCTCCCACTTTTTTTCATATTTGTGATAAAGTAATATACTCAAATGATGTTAAAATCATGATTTTCTGTTATATATATGTTGCCAATAATTTACTTACAATTGTTTGGTAATTTATCTCAACTAATATCACATAGCTTGTTTCAGTCCAACACGTTTTGTTCATGAACCAACCTAAACAAGACAGCCGTCGACGACAAGAAGCGCTAAACAGCCGTTTAATTCCATTATAGGATTCTTCATCAGTAAGCATTCAATCGACTGCCAGTTACAGTATTCGCTTATGCATCCTCGACCAGCGCTTTATAAACATCCTATTTTTGACATGTCTGTTAAGAGTTCATGTTTCTCTGCATTAGAGTTATTGAATTAAAGATTGAATGCTATACAAACGAGGTATGAAACAGAACTCGTAACTTTGATCTAATGAGTTGAAAAATATATATGGACATCAGCTTTGCTTGTTTTTTCGGAAGATATTTGGTAACCAAATAATGCTTCTTTATACTTTATGATTTCTGCAAACGAGAGCGGACAGTTTAGAACCTTTACGTGTATCATAGTTTGACTATTAAAACTAATTTGTGAACAGTAAATGTCTAACAAATACATTAAACTGATCTGTTAAGCAAATTCATTTTTAAGCATGAACAATTAAATATTTTGCATACTGAAACTTTGATTCAGTGAGAAGTACATCGATTCATAAATAAAAGTCTGGATCTTTCACGAAATTTTAAGGTCACATGTTTTCAGATAGACCATATTACTCGAAATAGTTATCTAGTAACACAACTATAAAGAAAAGTGTAATTATTATTAGAATGGGGATTTGTGGAGATTGTAGTGATTTTAATAGTTAAATTTACGAGTCAACTCATCTTCTCAACCATCTTAACTATTAAAAAGTGTAATTATAGTCAATGAGAATAACTATGAATCAGTAACTACTGCACGGTTATTTCGATGTCTTATTTATTCTAAACATTTTAGGTGCTTTCCTAATTCCCTACTTTATTGTGATGATTTGCAGTGCAACACCAATGTTCTACTTGGAATTGATTTTAGGCCAAAAACATCGTCGTGGAGCTATTTCTCTTTGGGATATATGTCCTATGTTTCGAGGTAAAATTTATTGTTACTACTATACTTTTATTTCTTTTGCTGTTCTCTTACAACTTTTTAAAATTAAATCACTTGGTGGAGCATAATAAAACAGGTCACTATGTTATTTTTTTAAATTTGTCAATGGTCAGCACTAATTCCAAAATTAGTCGATCCTATAGTACATTCTGACTACTGATTAGGCATTATTTTAAGCCAAAGAGAATTGCGATATCACGTAGTTTAATTGCTTATTCACTCTCATCATCAATCACAATAAACTTTATCTTTTTTATGCGCTTATTCAATTCGAAGAGTAAACAGGTTTCCATTCCGGGTCACAAAAGAGTCGTTCATTGAGTGAAGTAACATTACTGTAAAAATTTAAAAGAGACTTCGAAATTCCTTTTACTCTTTTGAGAACACCGGACCAACAAGCACTAAGCAACGTAAACCTTAGATTCAAAATTATGCGATAGTTGACCATGAAACCTTTCAATTTTGTAAATATTCAAATAACATTACATATTTTGTATGACACCAAACATTGTTTAATCTCTGATAATATACATCAGTAAACGGTGTTTTAAAGACTTGAATATGAATCTTATTCATAAAATGATGCACATTCAATGGCTGAACATGGTTAGTTATTGTGCCTAATCAGAAAGCTCTTGGCTCTGTAAAATGTGAAAAAGTGATTGTGTACGACTGAGGTATCTTCTGTTAGAACAACACAGGCTCCTAGTATCCAACGTTTTTTCAGTTAACGTCGATTTATCACAAAAATTATTTTTAAGCAGCAAAAAACCTTCCCAAAACTATCCAACAAATATAGTTTGATTTGTTTCATAGATAAGACATGATTTAACCAAAGTTCATTTAATTTATTTGTTTTGATTAATATTTCACAGGTGTTGGTATTGCTCAAGTAATCATATCCTATATAGTTGCATTCTATTATAATACAATATCTGCATGGTCACTATACTTTTTATTTGTATCCATTACGGATATTCTACCATGGACCTATTGTGATCAACGAAGGGGTAATAGTATTAATTGCGTGAATTTTACGTATTTACAAAACTTATCTAATACTATTTCCAATAACGAAAATGATTTACTACAACAGAAAAATTATAGTCTTGCTTCAATTGAATATTTTGAGTAAGATTTCATATAAATGATTTTTCATTCAAAATAAAACAAAATTATTATTATTTATCACAACTAGAAAGGTATTTGTCACTGAATGTGTTCTGTGACCGTGATATTCATTGTTGATAACGCATATTGAATTAAACAATAAGTAATTACATAATCTTAGTAGATTTTTGGTTGAATGTTTTGTATATAACGATGTACGGGAGTGATAGAGTTTTCTGCCAATTGTATTGAATCATGATGACTCAAAGTCGTAAATTGATTGGAGTTAAAAATATAAGCGATTAAATGGCTAGTAAGCGTGATTCGGAGTCTAAGCACTTGCCCCAAGACATGAACATTTTGAGTTCCATCTCTGATAAAGTCGTGGATATCCGCAACTGAGAATTCTCATATTATAACAATATAGCTGTCCAGTGATTTTTTGGTTTTCATTGGTTGTTTGGACAATGCTAATCCATCATATAAATTGTAATACTAGCTTTCATTTATACAATCATAAAAATTGTTGTTCTGTTGGTTGAAAACTGATCAGCTGAAATTTACAAATTCGTTCTCCAAGCACGTCAACAGTTAAGTCAACTGATCTATAGCAGTAATTTGAAAAATTAAATAGAGCATTACGACAGATTAAAAGCGAGTCATAAAAAAAAATTAGCTATAATCACTATTTTTCTACATATGTACACATTCGCATCTAAAACAAAAGAATTACTACCGAACTTATTTTCAATAGAAATTTAAAAGATATATCTTTTGTTATATCAGAATGGGTAGGAAGTTGTATTTCTGACGATCCATGAATTAATGTAAGACTCTTCTTCAGAGTAAATAAATAACTAAATTAAATAAACACAGGTATAAACAATATAAAGAAAACAATGCAGAATATGTTAAGTACAATAAAAATCATAATGAACAAAGATGGATGGTGGCTGGCAGCGGAATTCAGGACGCACGTTTCGTCCTATTTGAGACCCATCAGCTGGATGTACCTACACCCCGAAAAATGAATTCACTCCGGGACTCCAACCTAGATCATTTGCTTCACTAACTTGTGCAATGGAGTGAAGTTTAAATTCATTCCGTATTGTTTATTTTAATCTTTCCATTGATATTAGGGACTGCGATTGATCAGTCTCTTAGTGAAATATGTGCATCCTGTACGGACTACCTCGATATTGCTTTAGTTCACACGAATTATAAGCAAAGATGGACAGTGACTAGCAATGGGATCCAGCTGACAGGTCTCAAATAGAATGAAACGCGCGTTCTGGATTACACTGTTAGCCACCACCCGTCTTTGCATATAATGCTTGTGAATTAAAGCAATATCGAGGTAATACGCACAATATGCAAATGTGCCAATAAGAGACTGATCAATTGCAGTCCTAAACATCAGTGGGAAGATTCAAACAAACAATAACAAGTGAATTTCAACTTCATTCCATTAGACAAGCAAGTGGCTATCAGAACTCAGTAGTTAGGTAGATAACGCGATGGATTTTGAGACAAACGTTTGTGGGTTCGGGTCCCGGAGTGAACATCAACTCTGGGATGCAGGTATATTTAGCTGACGACTCCCAAATAGGATGAAACATGCACCCTGGATTCCATTTCTAGCCACCATCCATCTTTGCTTATAAAGAGTATTTTAAATTTTCGATTTTCATTTGTAAACATATCACACTGATCAAACTATACGCTAACATATTGAATGGGAAAATGTCTGAAAGTATTAGATATGACATTTTTGGGGGCACTGAGAAAAGAATGGTTATCCTTACGCTAAGTAACACTGAGTTTACTTACAAGTAATAATTAAAAGACTATTGGCTGTAAAATACTATACTTGTTTAGAAAACACCAACTGCTGAATGAAGCTATTTTCTATCAGACAGTGTAAATTTTGAAATAAGGCAAGATGTTTAGATGTAAAACGTTCTAGACATTATCTAATTAATTAAATATTGTGCAAGTTCGAAGGATATTTTCTTAAACGAACGGCAAAAAAAGTATTTTTAACTTATACGCAACTTATGTTTATTGAAATTTAATTTAATCTCCTTAATAAGAATTACATTCATTCAAATTATTTGTGATTGCTGTGATAAAATACCATTTAAAAAAAGAGACTACAATTCGCACGACACAAGAAAGAAGACAGGAACAAGTGACAGATGAAGATTCTAATCATTCTTTAATAACAAAACAAGACAACAGCTAATTAACCAAATACACTTATCTTTATACACATTTTACCGAATACATGATTGAAAACCGTGGAAATACAAAGTGGTGGTTAGAGGTATTCGACAGGAATTCCTGGATTTGGGTTTCGAACGGTTTGGCACTCGTCAACGGGATATACCTGTAATCTTTAGAGGACTGATGTTTTCTTTAGGATTTAATCTTGTGTCACTCATCTTGATGGTCAAAGACGTTATTACTGGGTTATTTGGACCTTGAATTACCTCCTATGGGACTAACATATTTTTACAGCTAATTAATCACTAAGTAGTGACCAATGTCGTATATTTCAAGCCTTTTTAAGTGCTCGTCAAACTTTCCTGATCCAGTTGCAATACGAAGCTGGAAAACACAGGACCAAATCGTACGGGAAACATCAGTCCTGTCGATATTTTACGCTGAGCCAAACGAATGTTACGTGTTTTACAGAATAAATATCACAGTGAACATGACCACCAGTTGTATATTCCACCCTGCTAATATCCAATTTTGAATAATAAATCGAATCCAATTTTTCTTTACCCCTTTTATGTGATATTTTAGACGTGTTGTTTTGAAATTACAGCAAAGTACTGGTTTAGAAGATCTTGGACCAATTAGATGGCAATTAGTAGGATGTACTATATTCATATTTAGTATACTATTTGCATCAATGAGGAATGGAGTGAAAACATCGGGCAAGGTAAATGTTATCAATTTATTTTCAATGATATTATGTCGTTCAGCTTTTGGTAGGTTTCTGTCTTTCCTGTACATACTTCGAATTTTGAGATGGGGAGAGAAGTGCGAAGACTAATATGTGTGCAAAAATATAAAATCAAAAAGAACAATAGAAAAAGTGAGCCGACCACACTCAGATTGCACTTATATTTAATACTGAAATCGATCGATAGTAATTAGCGTTAGGTTAAGGCAGAATGATAATCTAAACCAGGAGTTAACAATGCGAGGTTCCAGATGCAGTACATTATGATAACAGTACCACTATGATACTCTCTAATGAATTCAAATTCAAATATTGTAACAAGGCTAGTCTACTTCTAGGAATAATACTGACCGCTATGATAATATAACAAGTGAATGAAATTAATTGTCTACAGAAAATTCTTTATTTGCATAACCTACATAATATTGAACCAGTGTTCAACGATTTAAATATTCAACATCCGACAAGTTGTAATATTGTACTTTAATTATTCAATGCTAATATCAGAGAAACCTGTCTTATATCTGATACATAACTGAGTTCACTCAGTCGTAAATTGTCACTAACAACTATGATTATTTTTTATTGTACAGATTAATTCAATCTTACAATACCTTTCGTCATAATCATATCATTTTTATCGTGTTAAAGAAGATTGTTTCATTTAATTTTTACGATGTTATTCTTTTTTTTTACATTAATGATTTTTACACGATTATATATTTTAGTTTCGTTACAAAAATTAATTATAAATAAATTTCAGGTTGTGTATGTGACTGCATTACTTCCATATTTATTGTTGGGTATACTTTTAATTAATGGATTGACGCTGAATGGTTCCTATAATGGAATTTGGTACTTTATTAAACCGCGCTTTGATAAATTATCAGAAATGACGGTAACTCTTGAACATTACATTGTTTATTTTACTCTCTAACATAATTTTAGATATTTTTTTCCCTTCTAAAATGTTACATACATTTTCTGTTTGGTTGTTTGAAAACAAATATGTTTTAATGATGCACAATGATAAATTCTTCCGTTTGTAGCTTGCCAGTTGAATGATTATTTTAATGAAAAATGATCAGTGTTTCGATGAATGATTAGGTGATTATATGAAACGTTTGTGTATTTTAAAATTAGTTTTCACAACAAACTGAATAAATGTAAGCAGAGATGGATGGTGGCTAGATGTGGAATCCAATATGTGCGTTTCCTTTTATTTAGGATTAGTCAGCTGGATCTAGGCAATCCAAACAGGATGAACATATTCCGAGAGACTGATCATTTGTAGTCCTAAATATGACTGGGAAGATCCAAATACCCAATAGAAAATAAACTGAAGAAATGGTCTTGAATCAATAATCTTAACTAGTTCGGTTTGTTCACAACACCAGAAGTTTCTAGGTCCTCATTCACGTCTCCTTGTTGAATTATTAGTGAGCATTGTTGAGAAATAACTTAGTAGATTAGAACAGTTGTTTCAAACTCCTTGACATTTTGCTTTTTCACAGTTTACATAACTCTTTGGTAAAGATAAAAATGACCTTCAACCATCTTCCATTACCACTGATATGTAACTGCATTACGCCGCTCCTTGGTTGAATTCCAGTGGTTACAGATTCACACTAGAATTCTGGAAATGACCACTGAAAATTAGTCACATGTGTACGGATCTGTGAAAAATTTCTAATTTTACGGTCTAAATCATGGACTAACCTTATTCAGAGAACCAGAAAATATCAACAGCCACTGGATAAATAAATAACGATCCAGTTTGACTAGTAATAAGTTATGGAGTAAATTTCAAAGGGTTTTATTAAAGATGTGTTTTTATGACTGTGGTGTCAACAAAAACGATGAAACAGTTAATAACTTATAAAACTGATTGTTAATACTGTTACATTTTACCAAGATTGCATTTGTACTCGTCGTATTAGAACGGATATATACTTTTTAAATTAATTACTCCATTGCCTTTCATCAAGTATTGGCCGCCGAATATGAGTCTTCAACCAACTCACTCGTGGGTCCTCCTTTCCAAATGTTTTCAATATCTATTAATTCTTTCGGTATCTCCATCCTATTCGCCGAGTGTTCGGCCGACGAACCTGAAGTATCTTCACCAGACTGCTTTTTATAAATACCTGTACCTTTTCGACGATAGTTGTAGTAGTTATCTAAGTTCAGCTCTGTACAAATAGAACAGTCTTAACGTTTGCATTGAACGGATTCGATTACTTTCATTTATATAAGCTATATCTTGATAAAAAAATACACATATTGAAGTTAATAATAAATACTCATGTGAACAAGTTTTTAACGATATATAAAAATAATCTCATGCAATTAGTTCCCTTTATGAATTTAAATAGTCAGAGAAAATATTGATGCAGAATAATATGAATTCATTATATTTCGTGGTTTCTTATCAGCTGCTTACATCCAAATATTAGAATTAGTGATGGGGTGGTTTAAGAATTCAGTTATGGAAGATAAATATAAAACAAACTAAACATCAACAAAATAAAACTAACGACCAAAAAAGGATTGCCAGGATAGTAATAGGTTTATTAGTATCTCTATTTGAATACATAGATGCGGTTTGAGTTTTTTTTATCGCGATCGCTACAGCAAGACGAGGAAAAGTAGTATTGTAAGCAGAAAAAGAAGTACTGCTTCTCTCCATTTTGCTGAAGCGATCGTAATAAAAAAAACTCAAACCGCATCTATGTATTCAAAAAGAGATACTAATAAACCTATTACTATCCTGGTAATCCTTTTTTGGTCATTAGTTTTATTTTGTTAATGTTTAGTTTGTTTTATATTTCTCTTCCATTACCGAATTCCTAAACCACCCCATCACTCATACATTTTCATTCATTTAATTTTCTTAAATTATGTGAAATCTTCAAATTCTATTCAATTATTAAGTAACCCATTTTATCAGTTTTTAATTCCATGGATCTTATGTAAATCCTTCATTACCTCTAAAATTATCACACAATTTGTCTTATCTGTTTTTGAACCCCACTCAACTACTACGTCACCCATCCTTGATGTTTCCTTGATTTCAACACCAAATAACCTCTGACCTGTTCTTGCGCATATGTATAGTTATTATTGATAACCTTGGTCATTCCAAATCTTTACAATCACTTATGTTTCATACTATTTCTTACCTCAATGTAAAATTGTAATACATACTTGGTTGCAAGCAGCTGATGAGAAACCACGATATACAATGAATATATATTATTCTGCATCATTATTTGTTTTGGCTTTATATAAAAATAATCATCAACTCTTCAAATTTACATAAAATGATGACTGTAGAAATAGAGAATTGATTTGATATTTACAAGCATTAGATGTTTATTGATATTTTAAAACGAGACTTAGGCATGTATATTGAGTAAATTATCATTCATCAGTTGGAAGTATCAGGAAACGTGAAGGTATTTATTTTGATTAGTGGTGTGGGTATGTATTGAAACGAAAAAAGTGACAACGATTAATTAAAAAAACGACTATGGCTACAACTTGTGTTCATTATCAACGATATAATCAAACAAAAATAAAAAAGTGGAAAAAGTTGGTAAAAACCACATGAAATGGAAACAAATATTAATGATAGGGATTTAAAGCATCAGTTATATGGTTTAATTACGAAATTTTCATTTCAATTATTTGACTGTCACTTAAAAAAAACAAAGAAACCTTCGTAAGTAAACCATGCAAGACAAAAAACTTAAAATCATTAGAATAAGGGTCGATTATTAGGAGAAAAAAAGAAAGTAATTAATAGAATAATACAAAGTAGGAAATCAAAAAATTCAATCATTATTAGTTTTTTTCGATTTTTAAGAATCAACAATAGTAATATTTTATTCAAGGTTTGGGCGAATGCAGCCATTCAAATATTCTTTTCAACTGGTGCAGGATTCGGTGCACATATCGCTTATGCAACGTATAATCCTAGACGGTACAATTGTTACAGGTGAGTCCAAATATACAAGAAAAATACTAAAGTATATATGGATATATTTGATGTTGTGTTCTCAGGGCTGGAGTTTTTCATCATTTAAAACTTCAGTTAAAAGATTATTTTATGTAAAACGTTGTCCAAAATGACGGTGAAAATGCTGTAATTAGACTTCCCTGAAAGCTGGTAGTCTATCAGTGACCAATTTCATGTAGTCCTATCCTTAGTGCTGATCGAATTCCATCAGACAAGCTGCCTGTGAAGTTGATTGGAAAGTGACAATTAAAATACTGTCTATTCATTTACCCTGTTTAAATAAATAATCATTGTTATGTCTACTACATGTTCAACATAATACGATACAACAAAAACACATGTTTACAAACCCAATCATATTCCAACCAAGAAAAACATTAACCACAGAAACCTATTAACTACAACACAACTTAGAAAACCTAAGATATGAAGTGATAACTAAGAACCTTCCAAAAACAGAATGTTTTTTATCTGTTGTTCAACTTACTATTATTTTAAACCCTATAATTCTCCAGTATTAATAAATTGCAGATATTTCAAATACAATACACGGAAATTAACAAACACTTGATAATATTTACTTGTCTTAGTTCAATTAACGAATATTTTTTACTCTCACACAGAGATTGTTTGATCACTTCATTTGTGAATGCTTCTACAAGTTTATTTGCTGGCGTTACTGTATTCGCTTATCTTGGTTATTTGGCTCATCTTACTCATACTACAGTACAAACTGTAACAGGAGAAGGTAAGAATGATATTCAGTAAACAATGGTATTATATATTTATCACATTGGTGGTACATTTCATAAATCCAATTTTGAGATAAAACCAATGGATTATAACTGGCCATAGCGAAATGAAAATTCTACTAACGTTAGTGAGAAATCAAAGAAATGTATTAGTATTCGTTCACCTGTAATTCATACGATTTTAACTTCAAAATCACAAACCAATCTAAGTTGGACAACCATTGAAAATCAAGAAGTGATGGTTAGCTGTTTTTTCCTAGTATGGGATGATCAACAGTGTGCACTAAAACCGGAATTAAAATATTGTTGAGTGAATACTAGTTCCGATGGTTGTCTTAATTAAGTTGGTTTTTAGTTTCAGGAACATTTAAGAACCTCTACAAACCGCCATCCTGATAGTTATACAATAGTCTTAAGTGGGAAATGATATCTATTTAAATGAACAAGAATTGGTTAAGATATTCAAAGTCTGGAGTTTACAAATTTCAAGCGGATTTTTCTTATACAAACACAAAATCTAATTTATAAAATTAAATGGAATGAATATTAAAGATACAGCACACTCTGAAAAGAAAATTGTTTACTTATTTTTTAAATGTATTTTCTCCACTATTTGCTAACATCATTTGAAGAATAATTGAATGTGTACTTATTCATACACAAAAATTTACAATTTCATGGTTAATATAATTTCTCGAATTCGTTAAGTTATAATCAAAACGATTCACATTTTCCAACTTCAATCAATATGTTATTTGTAATACAACTAATAATCATCTGAATTGATAGATAAACAACTGCCTTTCATAAACTAAAATAAATAGGTTTTCAAGTCTGTAACATTAGAAATGTCCCGTGAAATAAAACAAATACGTACATCTAACTATAAATAGCAAAGTGATTAAGATATAGAAATTGAGTTAAGCAAAACTTTAAGTCGAAAAATAAAATAAAATTTTTCAGACTAAATGGAATAACAATAATTAATTCTAGATAATGTGAGGTAATATAAAACAATTGAGCAAAGACAACAAAGACATTTTTCAAGACAATGTCATGCAATCCCGTCACATTAATGGTAAAACTTGAGAGAAATAGGAATATTCCTTACTACACGCAACAAAAGTAACTGGCACAACAAGCCTAGTTAATATTGATTTTCTACAAATGTTTATTATTTTTTAATTACTTTATTTATATGCTGTTGTGCAATCATCGAATAAAAAAGGTCCAGGATTGGTATTTCAAGTTTATCCATTAGCTATTGGAACTTTACCTTTCGCACCATTATGGGCAACAATATTCTTTCTGTTACTTATAATGCTCGGATTAGACAGTGGAGTGAGTTGTGAAATTTAATGAAACACTTTTTGTACCATATATATATATCAAGATTTGAATCAACCTATTCAATATAAGTTCTGATTTTTCTAACTCATTGTCTTAGACCAAGGTAGATGCTAGTAAGGTTCAAGTCTGTAATCCAATAGTTAAAAGCCAAGCGTGTCTTAACCATGAATTGATTGATTCATAAACGAAAATAACGTAAAAAGTACAGTTACCGAATAAATTTTTAAACAAAATGAGTTATACATTTACTCATATATTTGGCAAATAAACTATTTAACCTTAAATGATTTGTGATTTATAACTCTTTAAAAGCAGAAAAACAAATATCTATTTATCGTTACATATTTGCATGTAAATAAATATTAAAAGTCGATGATTGCTACTAGTAAATGTAATTAGTCAATTGACCTCAGAAAAGCGCATCCACGATCCTGGACATGAAAACCGAAAGCAGGACCTCCGATCTAGCGCGAACGCTTATGCTCTAGATCACCGCCGAAAAGTCCTGTACTGTGGCAAAACGGCTATTCTGCTTCCAGGTTTTCAGTGATGGTCCAACATTGGTTAGTTCATGATCTCAATAAAAAAAATCAAGTTTTATTTGTTGTCAGGAAACCGAATATGATACCGGCTTATAATTTGATACATACAATTTGTTTGTTCTTTTAAGGATCTAAAGTCAAATAATTGCCTCAAAAATCTGCTCGTGATCTCAATAAAAGTTCAACAGTTTCCACAACCGAATGCTGAAATTTATATTTGTATATTTGTATTTGTTACAAAGATTTACTTTTATGATTAAGATGTTCGATTTTCATTTAGTTTGTTATTTATTGAAATCTCGTCCTATGATTTTTTTACATCTCTAAAACGGGGTGGTACAGATCATCACTAAGTGTAATTAATAAACAGCCAACTATAATATACACGGTCGTTGCAATTAGTTCGCTTACTAAGTATGATCTAGTTTTGTAATATATAGGAGCAGCAAACCAGACCCTCCCAATCTATAACAATAATAAGACCGTAAACATTAGTGAAACTGCATCAAATAATTAAAAATCGTGCATAGCTAGATCAATGTGAACAATCGAAATTCTTCCTTACTCGCTCGTGCAACAACTTCAGCTATTTCGTTAGTCTACGAGTACTGACAGTGCTTACACTGTCAGCCTGATCACGGCTTTGGGGGTTACTGGAGCAGTTGAATTGTGTTTGACCCCTCAGTACCTCCACATTTAAGTCATAGCTTTTTCTCGAACTGTGCTGTTTGATTTTTCCATAATTTTAATGACATTTTCACCCTCTTTCCTCCCTCTCTTCGCATCAATTTAATGATATTTTTAGGGGTCCTCTGAAGCTTACATTGCACTATGTATATCAAAATCGCAGTTTAAAATAGTTAATTTTCATTAAATCACTTTATTATATCACCGAAACACTGTTAATAGGTGTCACCTTTTGTATCAATTATCATTTCAGATGGGTGGATTAGAATCCGTTGTCACCGCTTTAACTGACATTGTACCGAAGAGATTTTCACGTTACAGACATTTACGACCTTTCATTACATTGGCTGTAATTGGTTCGGCCTGTTCATTTGCCTTCATTAATGTAACCAGTGTATGTATTCTAGTCAATAATCTTTGACCAACGTATTCAGCAAATTCAAAAACTTCAGTACTGAACAAGTCATCACAACTATTTGGTTTTAGTTTTTAATCCTTATAAATATAGTACAAACTCATTTAAATAGATAAAAACATAATTGGTGTATCACGACATCAGTTCAAGATGATCCGACTATAAATCGATTTCTTGTAGACTATGGGATTAAGTAACACGTTTATAGTAGCACTACAATTCTACTTTAAATTTTAAACGAGCTAGTGAGTTTTTTCATGCGAAATTGGATATTGGCTTGCAGTGGAATCCAGGATGTGCTTTTTGTCCTATTTGGGACTCGTCAGCTGGATGTCTCTGCATCGTGGAGTTGATGGTCACTGGGACTCGAACCCAGTACCATTCGCTTCAAACGCCATCGCGTTATCCACTTAGCTACTGAATCCTGATAGCCAACTGTTTGTGCAATGGGGTGAATTTGAATTCACTTGTTGTCTTATTTTTATCTTCCGATTGTTATTTAGGACTGAAATTTATAAGTCTCATGTTGGCTTAAAAAGCTTGTGACTTAAGGCTATATCAAGGCAATCCACACAGGATGCATATGTGCCAACATGAGATTGATCAACTGCAGTCCTAAATAACAATGGGAAGATAAAAGTAAGACAACACCAAGTGAATTTGAGCTACTGAATCGTTTCAGAAGTATGAATGTATTCACAAAGCTAATAGCTTTCACCAATACTATTATTCTTAAAATGTAAGTGGTTGATTAACGAATGTCGATTTGGCATGAGAATCACTTTTCTAAAGCGTGATCTTACCTCATCTAGTTTTCGTTAAGATAGTATGAATTATTTAGGGCTATATTAGCTGTATTACCGGATTATATTGCCTGACTAAAAAACTATTAATCTTTTTTAAAGACACCATAGCGCTGTGATATCAATAACTTAAATTCTAATAGCCATAGAGAAAAATTTCCAGTCATACCTTTGACGGAAATACCCTGTTAAGTAAAACAATTTCAGTTTTATAAACCAGGTTGCTCGAAGTTTGATAAGTACCAAAGTAATCAAAAGTTTTTATTTCACCAAAGAAAGTATATTGTCATTTTATATCGTGACAGTTAGTTGAAAATAAGGGAAACAATAGAACTGATCGGGGAACCGATTTCTGAAATATGTTACGTAATAAACTTGAAAAGGCAGCCGCCAGGCGAATTGATTATATGTATATCAGTAAAATCAGTCTGTCATCTACATCCAACATATTACCAGTAAAAAACTAGCTGAGGACGAAAGTGAAGGTAGGCAAGCTAATCTCCCGACCTGGCTTATCAGATGACATCATGTCCCCTAGATTCCTACATTTATCTCCATATGTAATTGTCTGCGATAAGTGGATTTTAGGTACTGTTGACAGTGATATTAATCATAGCAATTTAACCTAACAATTCGTATACAAATACTATGAAAGTCTAATATCCGGTCAGAACGACTGATCAGCTAATATGAGGTTAAATGTAAAATTCTGTTACTTCGTATGATCAGAGGAAATGCACATTTCAACAGAAAGCTTTAGACCTTGGTTTCATGAGATTTGGCGCTAATCAGCAAGGTGTACCTGTACTCTTGTAGGGACTGTTCCTCTTTGGTGTATCCTGTGTCACTTACACTTAACCACCTAACATTTCAATAGCAGACATTATATCGTCACTTAGATTAATGATCGCACTTCAACTTGTTCGATAAACTTCGATCATCACTAGAATGAAATAACCAAACGTGACACCAGTCACTACTACTCAGTGATCAATCAATGATGGATAACCTGTTGCTAAACCTGTTATGGATTGCGTTTTCTGAATGATGTGAACTTTCAGTTGTCATAGTCGATAAATAGAATGCTAATTGACAAGAGAACACTATGATATAATGTGAGTGAGTGATGGATAGTCACGAGACCATATAATTAACTTGGTGCCCCGAATGATTACAGACAAGACCATTAGTCAGATGAATGGTTTTTCGTTCAATAAGATAGAATGCTCGTATATGAACACAAAATAAACATGAAGAAATGTCATAGGCGATTAGGTGAAATTATATTGTAGGCCAATCATTCACTAAGATCTGACTAACAAGCCAAACCTTTGGGCATCATATCAAAGCCTGATCGGACTTTCTTGTTAATTTTAAGGGGGGGATGTATGTATTCAACCTTATGGATCGATATATGGCTGGTACTGCATTACTCATTGGAAGCTTATTTCAAGTGATTGCCATAGCATGGTTTTATGGTAAGTCATAAACTATATGTTTATATAAGTTTTGCTTGAATTTAAGTTTTTCTCTATTGTATAGTATACCAGTTTATTCTGATCATACTAACTAATGAATAAACTGTAAGAGCAATTAATTTAATTTGTCTCTAGATCATCAGTGTTTAACGATTATGAAAACAGTCCATTTAGTTATTTTCATAGTTTCAGCAACAGACTGAACCTAACCAGACAGCACTGAAAACCTAGAAGCATTAGATGTCCGTTTCGTCCTATCACGAGACTCCTCATCAGTGTGGATACATAATTCCGTATCCGTGATAATTGATAAGTGGTTATAATCCGAGTGGAATCTAGTTAGAAGACAAGACGCGACATAACTGACATACTTGTGATCTATGATGACAAAAAGCCAAAATGAATGTGTTCGATTACATAAGCAAGATTAGCTATGACTTGAACAGGTGAAGTTAGGCAGTTAGTCACAAACCGAATTACTGAATAAATAAAACAATTGATTATATTTTTATCAGTCCCCGTTCTGACAAAATTTAGTTTTTAAATCAGAGTTTATAAGGACATAAAGATCCGTAGTTTAGATGAGTTTCATTCTCTGAGCTGGATGGCTTATTCATGCTTCCATTCTTCTTCTGAACATTAGCAGCACGAACCTCAAGTAGAGAAGTTCAATAACAGATTCCTAAACTTATCAGTCGTGTAAGAGATAGCACTGAGACAACCGTCATTAATACAGTTTGAACTCAGCCGGTTAAATACCTGAAACGTATGTTGAGATCATGAGTCAATTGAAGTAAGACTACCATGGAAAACCTGGAAGCACTGGACGGCCGTTGCGTAGTATCGTGGGTTCGAGTCTTATGAGGCGGGATCGTGGATGCGCGCTCCTGAGGAGGCCCACAGTAAAGCTAAACGGCCGTCCAGTGCTTCCAGGTTTTACATGATGGTCTTGCTTCGATTCACTGATGATCTCAACTATTGAAATTACTATAATATTCACAAAACCCATTCTGAAGGTTATGTGTACATATCAATATGCTGTTACTAATAGGTTAAGTTCCAAGTGTACGGTGTTTTTATGAAATGTTACCTCTCATGCTAGTCATAACCATGTATTCACTAGTGATTAATTTTAAGATGACTCACTGAAGTCCTAACGAGAAACAGTGTACGATGGAGTTCGACCAAGTCAGGAGTGAGACAGGTATCACTTAAAATAGTGTTTGGTTAAGTTAAAACTGTTTATTATCAAACTCCAGAAGAGTAGTCTAAAAAGCAGCTACATTCGATCTCGTATGTAGTCATGTGTTTACTGTCGGGGAGCCCAACACTGGGACAAAACAAACGTTCCACGATTCTTGGTCTGTAGCGATTTTCTATTTAAAGTCATTTTCTGATGTAAAGTATAGTAAAATCAACAAATGGCAGAAAAATATATAATTAAGTAAGGATAATGGTCGAGGTTGTTAGTATTTTTTTAGTCAACTAAAAAACAGAAAATGGAAAAATATCCTTCCTGACACATAAATCAAATGTTTACTGCAAAACATGAATAGAAGAGACCCGTTTTCCGAACTTTTTTTCAAGTCGACATTCGGTATAACTTTGTCATAATGGAATACAACCAAGAAGTAATATTTAGTATTATCGTTATAGGTATGAATAAACTTTGTCAAGATATTATATCAATGAATCTTCCCACACCTAATATATACTGGCGACTGTGCTGGAAACTGTTAACACCCATCACTTTGACTGTAAGCATATTTTATCTGGTCATTTCCATTTTAACAGTTAAATTCTCCTATTTAATATTATAAAATGGAATTTGATTTAGGGACCGTTTGCAAAAATATGCTATATCATGAGAAAAAAGCTTGCTACAGGCCTGCGCTAGTTGCAAATCACAAAACGATTGCGCTCTGTTTTGGTACGAAAGTGTTCTATAGGGACAGCAAATGACACAACAATTTACATTTAGAAATTCATAGGCTAGCACGAGATAGAGAAAACAAAACCTTTGGAATAACTTTTCTATTCCGAACAAAAGTCCAAATTAAAAGGAAACAGCGGTTTATGTAGTAATGCTCAATGATCTTGAGAAAACAAAATTAATAAAGGACAAATGACAACAACTAATCAGATAATACCAAACATCAATACGGAAAGATGAATAAGAAAAATAACTACGGGGAAAAAACTAACATGTTGAAAAAAACTAGGTAACTTGAGTCCACCTTAACAAAATGTAAGAAACGTTGCATAAATTTATCATGCATAAAAATTGTAATTTGATTGGTGATCCATACAGTTACTTTCACTTAGCTGAAATTAAAGTAAATGTTCGTTCAGAAACAAAGAACAAAAGACTATAAAAATGCGAAACAGTTACATGGATATCGAATTAAGCCACTGTAATGAACCAAAGAGTATAATACTAATTATGGACTCGAGACAGACTATCTAATCAATGTTGAAAAAAAGATGAGTAATAAAGCAATTAACCTAAACCGTAATCTGATTAAGTCATAGAGACCTTTTTTAAAAAAAATGTAGGACAAGACGTAAGTACTCCAACCATACAGTAAAAAGTTTATTACATACGTAGAGAGAGAAAAATATTCGAGCTACTTTAAAACCAAGAACTTTGTTGTACCTTTAATTAGACTGCACGTAAACTTTTACACTACTGCCTTGTGTTTATATATAAATAATCTATTTTACCATACAGATTTGGTAAGATTTTGTTTAGCAAACTGACAACACGTGTTGCACATCTATGCCATTCGAATACTTAAAATAATTCACTCTACTTTATGCCTTGTGAACCATTGACACATACACAAAAGGACCACAAATATTTTGTCATTGGAATAGAAACAGGATCAATACAGAAGTTTAGTATTGTGTATAAAAAATCAGTCAATGACATTGCGTATCCACAACGACTGACGTGTTTGGATACGTACCATTACACTTATTGTGCAATTACAGCTTATTGGTAGTCCAGATCGCTTGAAAAGTCGGACAAAACGCCGATCGAACCTAGGACTGGAAACGACTCACTTGGTATTGTTTGCTTGAATCTTGCATTGAGGTTTAAGGCTGCAATTGATCAGTCTGTTATTGGCATACGTGCACACTGTGCGTATTGCCCTAATTCACAAGCTTTATAAGCAAAGATCGATAGACTGATCGACTGCAGTCTTAAACCTCAATGGGAAGATTCAAGCAAATACCAAGTGAATTTAAATTCACCCCATTGGACAAGCAGGTGATTATCAGGATTCAGTAGTTAAGTGGATAACGCGATGACGTTTGGAGCGAATGGTACTGGGTTCAAGTCCCGGAGTGAACATTAACTCGGAGATGCAAGTACATCCAGCTAACGAGTCCCACTGCTAGCCACTATCCATCTTTGCTTATAATTCACATGAATATTATATATGTATATGCAAAACGTGATTATAGCGATTCAGGTCGTCATTTTACATGTGTTCCAGACTTTGAACAGCATATTATTTCGCAACATCTTTTCATTTGTTGCTAACAAATTCACTTTATGGTATCAGTTTGATCGTTAATACCTTGGACTGTTTGGAACTTAGTGTTAATCATATATATACATGTAACAAAACTAAGATCTTATTAAGCACTGAGTTATGTTCATTTTAGGTATACAAAATAAAATAACATCATTAGTTCCATATACTGAACTACATATAGTTAGGTGTTAAGAGGTAGTCTGAAGGAAACTATGGATCTATGTTTCATGCTGGTTTGCACTTGCAAGCTTTAAGGAATTGATATTCCCAGGTGAAATCGAACCCACGTCACCTAGTTTCATAGAGATATTACCAATGAGATATTCAGGCTACAATTCAACTACATACTTTCCCTATTAGTAATGAACAACCGAGTATCATTTATCCTAATCAGGTGATTGTTTTGTAATTCGCAAGGAATATACTACTTAACAGAATACTACATCTCGTTTAGTCAGTATATGGGTTATTCACTTGATTTTTTTCTCTTCGAATTTTCCTGACCAATGAAGGTTATGATAATCAGTTCACTGATAGATCCTACACCATTACAATATAATTATGGAGCAAAACATCCAGAATTATCAACTAATTATTCAGAAAGAGTAAATATCACTCTGCACGGAACTTCACAATTTTATGTTTATCCAAAATGGTCAATTTATTTAGGTTGGACCATGAGTGGAATATCAATTAGCATGATTCCATTGGTATTTTTCATTGTTTTAGTTAAAAATGGTTTTAGAATGAAGGTAAGTCATTCTGCTTTATTCTGCGAATTCGGTCTTTTCCTTCTTCGTAAAGAATAATAAATATATAAAATTGATAGCGAAAATAGAATCGATAAATTCGGCAGTATGTTCAAAGAAAACACTTTTTTTACATCCAATCACATTTAATTTAGGCAAACTTAAATAGGTCATAAAGCTAAATATATTGTACATAATGCAATTTTTTCTAATCAGTCATAAATGAAACATAGATCTTGGAAAAAAATGACCATCAATTAGAGATTTTACACCTTATATGAAGTATGGCAAGAGTAGATATGTCAATAGATAAAGGGTATAAACAACAATAAAAACATGTCGAACATAAAAATATGTTGGATAGAGAATTATAGTAGAATCCATGATGTGCGTTTCGACTTATTTGGGAGTAGTCAGTTAAATGTACCTTCATTCAAGTATCGATCTTCACACTACTGAGACATTTCAAACCATCCCTCGTAATATTGTTTGATTTCAGATTTGAACCGCAAGTAATACAACAAAAACTCATTTATATGGATAAATACATAAGTGACGCATCATCTGAATTCAGAAGAAATCAATTTCCTGTAAACTATGGAAAGTACTACGATTCTGTTCTGAGGTGTAAACGAGCCACTGAATCATTTCAGTAGTATGAATGTATTCGCACAAATTAATGACTTTAACAGTATTATACTCAAAATTTCGATTGTCATTTCACTTGTCTATTTGAGATGAGAATCATATTTCTAGAGTACAATTTCACTGCACCTAGCTTTTATTTACGATAGCATTAATTATATGACGCTATATAATAGTCGTATATCTAGAAAAACTAGTCAACCGCAGTCCTCGACACCAATAAAGCAAAAACACAAATCCTCACAAACAGGATAAAGTTTGATAAAAAACGAATAGAAACAAAGACATAAGTAGTATGAAACAATCTGTATGACTCAAAAATGCATACATTTACATATGCCTCATTTTTAAGCTACACTATCCACGGCTCTACCTCGAAGAGTCGAACCTACCACCTTTGGTCTTGCGCGCGAACGCAACTTATAGACCAACTGAGCTGGCATCCAGTGTGGATGTCTAACTTATCATTTCCCCACTAGTTACTGGATTCGAAAAGAAATTCCCGAAGTACTAGTGAGAGGCCGTGACCAGTGGAGTTTAACTGTGTCAGATGAGTCATTTACACCTCGAAGAGAATCGAAGATAGTCGCCCAATATCATGAATTGATTGAACCTAGACATTAATTAGCACAGTTGGATACCGGCTCAATTGGTTCAGACGTTAAGCGTTCGCACGCAAGATCAAAGGTGGTAGGTTCAATTCCTGCGTGAGGGGTCTTGTATACGCACCGCTGAAGTCCCACACTAGGACGAAACAGCCGTCCAGTGCTTCATGGTTCTCATTGGTGGTCTAACATCGACCGGCTCCCAATTTCAGTAAACTTCAACAATTTCCACAACCTTATGCTGACATATACACATATGTCGCTTATGTACATAGAATTCAGGTTTGAAAAGATAGTTTGCTAACGCCTATGCATTTCACAAGTTACCAATTCGCGCTCCTTTTAAGGCAAATCGTCTGATAGTACATATGATTTCGGAGGACTTATCAATTGAGGACATGTGACCAGAGTTCGCACTGGATAAACTTGTAAAAACTTTAACTTTCAATAATCAGATTTGCAAAATAACATGTAACGACTTTTTAATTTTTAATTATACATTAATTTACAGATTAGTGAAGTTTTCTCAATGGGACCACTTGATGTATGGCCAGTCAAGAAACGAAATCAAATATGTAATCGATATTTCAACCGGAGTGAAGGAAACCATGACAAGAAATATACTAGCAAAATAAATGATGATAAAAACATACAAAGTAATCATTATGAATCTACAAGATAGGCAAATCAAGACCTAGAGTTTATCAATTCATACATAAGAAACATTTACAATCACAATCTACCAGAACAATTACGAAATAATTAAAACGACAACTACTTAATTGCCATTTCAAATATATTTATCATATTGATTTATGCACAGGTCGCTTACAAATCCGATATTCCTAACTCTGAACCCAGGATATTTTAGGAAATTCCGCAAACAAAATATTATATGAACAGTTGATTTAAAATAATTATTTGTTGTCTCACCCGTAATAACAATAAATTAAAAGTCTTAATACACATTTATTTTTCTTGTCACGACAGTTATTAAGTGATGTTATTAGACGGTTAGCGTCCAGCCTGAAACATGGAGGACACAATGAGGATGATCAAAAAGAGACTATAAAGAAATGAAGGGAATATGAAATGTGGAATAGAACAGTACAGAACAAATCAAATTAATATGTAGTGTCGATAGAAATAAATAAGCGGACTTACCACGACCATCTACAGAAACACGGTAGTGATAAACAGTAAAGGATATAAAAATAACCAAGGGTTGGCAGATATATAAGTTATGCAAGACGATTGGGAATGAACACATCCATGGTAAATACCAAAACCTCTTATCTCTGGCTATCACTTACTAACGATAACGCCATCAAAAATAAAAATGTAGTCATAAAGAAAACAAAAAACCCTGCAGCGACTAAACTTACGAATTAGTACTGCCTTGATTAAATCATGTTCAACTTTTTGCAATATATTTACTGATAAAAAAATATCCTAACTTATTGTAATCAATCTTCCACAATAAATGCTTTGAAGATAAGTACGCTGAATACATGTAACCCCTTCTGTTACCCACTTACAATATTTGTAGGATAGGAAATATATGTTTGTTAAAGGAAGACAAGTAACGTATAAGTCTTTACCATGCAAACCTAAACTAACTCCTACAGCCAGTCAGTCAGTAACAACGTAGAACTTCGTACGTACAAACGTCAGTTCGAGTTGCCACACCACATTAGCACAGAGATGCAGTTGTCGATTCAAATCCCGTACTGGTAGAGGTAGTAAAATTATAAGCAGTAATCGGAAACATTAGGGTTTGAAGATGTTATTTAAAGAGTATAAGCCAGTGAAATAAATTTGGAAAGAGAAAAAGAGACAAGGAGGATTCAGGAGATTAGAATTTGGGAGAACACAAAGAGTGGATGCACCTGCGCCATTGCAAACGATTTTGAGCCATGTCATTCAGGGTCTTTAACCATCGGTTGCTATCATCTCGCGGTCCCCAACCAGGTAGTCTACACCTACCAGCATGACTCAGTCCACTTGTCAGTGACTTCATGGACTCGTGCTATGTTCTGGTCTGGCCGCCTCTAGCTTTCTTCCAAACTATTCCTACACCACAAAACATCGCTCGTCGAGGCAGTCGGTCGTTGGGCATACGTAATATGTGTCCCAGCCATCTCAACTGATGAAGTTTCACTACTTCATCAATTGATTTGCCATCCTTACCTAGAACCCTTTTCCTAACAACTGTGTTACTTACTCGATGGTCCCATGATATACGAGCAATGTTTCGAAGACACCTATGATCAAATACTAGTAACCTACGGATATCTCGCCTACGCCATAAATGACGCAAGTTGGCAAAAGCTAGTCGAGCCTTCTGTATCCGTGCTGAGATTTCGTCACACACCAGACCACAAGGGCTGATGAGATTTCCAAGATAAGTGAAGCGGTCGACACACTCAACTACTTCACTCCCTATCACTAGTTCGGGTGTCGATGCAATCCAATCCGGAAGTAACATTTTGCACTTCGAGGGGCAGAATCGCATCCCGAACATGCTTGTATTGTTGCTTACAGTAGCCAGAAGACAGCATTTTGACAGCGTCTTCACCAAACAGAACTATGTCATCGGCATATTCCAAGTCAACAAGTGAATCGCCCGGTAGAAGTTCAACCCCTGTAAATTTAGATGAGGAGAGTGTTATCTCTAAAAGTGCGTCAATGACAAAGTTGAACAAGAATGAGGAGAGTGGACAGCCCTGACGAACACCACTTGAGGTAATCAATTCTAATAACAGTTCGCCATAAGCTCTCACTCGACCACTTGCGTTCGAGTAGAGAGCCTTTACAAGGTTAATGTACTTTTTTGGTACTCCTTTCGGTGACAAACACTGCCATAGAACCTCACGATCACCAGAGTCGAATGCTGCCTTAAGGTCGAGAAATACTGCTATTGTGGGGCGTCTGAATGTGTGTGTGTTCTAGAACCTGACATAGTGGGTAGCCGCATAAGTGCTGGTGGTGGCATGAGTGATGAGATCAATGCACGTATAGTTAAAGCCAGAGCGGCTTATGTCAATCTGGGCCATCTTTGGCGCCTTCCTGATGCTAGTTTGACTATAGAAGGTCGGATCAACAACGCGTCGGTGAGAGCGGTTTTGCTCTATGCTTGTGAAACCTGGCCTCTCCGAGTTGAGGATGCTAGACGACTCTATGTGTTTAATCATCATTGTCTCCGAAGGATTGCTGA
This sequence comes from Schistosoma haematobium, assembly GCF_000699445.3. Taxonomy (NCBI): domain Eukaryota; kingdom Metazoa; phylum Platyhelminthes; class Trematoda; order Strigeidida; family Schistosomatidae; genus Schistosoma; species Schistosoma haematobium. The sequence continues at coordinate 11,920,771 of NC_067195.1, forward strand.
CATCCAGTGGTAGCACCATGTTAGTAATGCAGAGGTTCGGCATCGTGTGTTCGGGAACAGAGACGATAATTCAATTGGTGTCACCATCTTGAAACATCGACTGGGGTGGCTTGGACATGTTCTACGAATGTCGTCCTAGAGAATTCCACGTCGTGCATTATTTGCCGACGCTGAGACTGGTTGGAAAGAGCGGAGAGGTGGTCAGTGTATGTTGTCGCGGTATGAAAGAAAGCGGTACAGGACTGGCTTCTATCAGTTCTTGACGACCCCCTGGTGGGGACCTAAAGATGGTGCAACACAGTGGATAAAGGCGTTATCAAATATGGCTCAGAATGGAAGCCAGTGGCGATCATGCTGTAACTTTATTTACTTCCTTCATAAAAAAATACGTAACTTCTTTAAGTGGCAGAATTCTCTGTGACTGTACTTTTACTGATTGAGCTGTCTCTCACATTATTATTATTATTATTTCACTCTCATGCACTAATTCCTATTCGTTATTGTCCCCCTTTTTCTTATACGCACCTTACATTCGTTATATCTTCATTCTCATTATTATTATTATGTGGCGCATATATATATATATGTATATATATTGTGCCTCTTTGTACCAATATTTATGTGTTCAGTCAATCTCACTGCCAATACTGGACCTCCATCCTTATAAATCTTAGGGGTAAACCTGTCAGGGCCTGCTGTTCTCCCACGCTTCAGATTTCCTATAGCTTTTTAAACTTCGTAAAGAGTTGGAGAACTCGCCATTCAGGTCGACTGGAGATCTTGGGAAACTGAAATGTGGCTGAAGGCCAGTTGAACTGATCCCTAAAGTGTTCTGCCCATCGATCCAATCTCCTGGATTGAGAGTGAATAATATGTCCATCTTTTTCCAAGATAGTTTCGCTAACAGTTGGATTCTTAACACCGGTTTCCTTGACAAGTCTGAATAGTTGTCTGCTGTTGTCTATTGCCCACCACTGTTCGCGATCATTGCGTAGGCTTCTTATCAGCCTGCCCTTAAGCTGACTCCGCTCTTCGTCATGTTCAGAGCCAGATGGGACGAGTTTTCGAGCATCTATCAGTGCGGTGGATGCTGCTGAGATCCCGTGTTTCTCCCTAACCTTATGGTTTACCTTACTAGCAGATATCAGTGTTGTTCCCACAGCTTTCCGGATATCATTCCGCGCTGCCTCGGGACGGGCATTACTTACATGGCTGCCTAACTTTTCCTAGTTGTTCCTGGAATATATTCCTAGCTTGGCTATCATTAAGTAGGACCCTAAGAGGTTTCCTTGCAGTGTCTTTCCTACGTTCAGTAAGACGCAGACAAATACGCGCTCGCACTAGAACATGATCTGAATCCAATCATGTGTTCCAGAACGACCGACAGTCTTCTATCGAGCTTCTCCATCGGTGTCTGATAGCGGTGTGATCAGGGGTTGCCATGCCAAAAGGTGTTTTTCCCTATGCTAATAGCTAGTATTTGCAAGAAACAGGCGGTTATCTGAGCATAGCTGCAACAGACGGTCACCATTATCTGTTCTTTGAGTCACGACACCATAAGGTTCACCCAGGTGTCTTTCCTTTTCGCTTAGTTTACCTACTTGAGCATTAAAGTCACCAGCCACTATTACTGCATCGGAGCGCCTAACTTTTTGGAGGTCGGGAAGCTTTCTGTACAGCTCATCTTTTACATCATCTGAGCTGCAGTCAGTGGGAGAGTAGGCAGAGACAACGAGTGTCCTTACTTTTCCGAGTCCTAACTGTTCCGTTTAGTCGGACAGTGCATAAACGACTGTCTACTGAGATCCAGTCTAAGAGAGCTAGTTCTACCCTAGGACTCAATGCTATACCTACGCCAGCGAGGCCACGGGAAGCAGCATCGGGGCTTCGAGATACATGAAGTGTGAATCGAGATGATTCTTTATTTTGATATGGTGAGGTCAAATGAACGACGCTACTCTGATTCTGTAAGCGTTACGGAGACGTAGTATACATCGATGGCGCGAGATTTAAAAATCCTAGCTAAGGAAGCCTGTTGTCCTATTTGGCACAGTGTTCGGACTTTAAAATCTCCTACATGTAGTTTAGAACGTAGTTTCAGAAGACCAGGAATAACGTTCCGCGTACTCGAATCGTTTTCACTAGCGGTGCGGGATGATAAAGTAACGTGAGAAGGGTTGGCCTCGTCTGCTGTTAGGGGTATGGAGGCTCATGTCACTTCCCGGCTGCCCACACCGTAGAAGGGTACTTCTTAAGGAACCACCTTAAAGGGAAGTTGGATTAGTGTTGGTCTTAACGACCTGGGAGCGTGACCACAGAGCCCAAGGGACAACTGCTTGAGGCCGGTCACTCACGGCCTTCTTGTGGGAGGTTTTTGACGTGTTAGCTCCGTTCTTCAAAGGGCCTTACTGCCAGAGACGGGAATCCGTGAGGTGTGACATTTTTAGGGTCGACCTTTTCTAACCCCTTCCTTCCCTGTGAGAAAGCAGTATCGCTGCAGATGCTGGTTGCCCAAGGGAAACACCTTACTGCTATCACACCCCTCTACACTCAGCTTTACGAGTTCGCCCTCAGACCTTGAGTTGCTGCTTTTAGTCTTACCGTTCTCCAATCGATCTGCTTGGCATGGTAGAACCTACAGGAACATATGTTCCAGCCAACCGATTGGGTCATCGCGGTAGGCAAGCCCGACCACAGCATCAAGGTAGCAGCTACGGTCGGGTAACCCCTACAAGTATGGATTTATGTGACTCATAACTCTACTTAATAACGATCAATGATAGCCACACACAGATCCAATATCTGACCAAAATAAAGCTATAACCCCACCCTTATTTTAAGCAAAATTTCGTGAACAAATAAACAACGAGTGATCATAATGAAATCTCGACCGTCTTAGCTTATAAAGGCTCAATAAATCATCTTAATATCCAAGAAAGAAGTTCAGATTCGTTAAGTATGAGCTGTGTAATAACCGACTGTGGTGACCTCGGAGGTTTTTGTTACATACTGTATTTGTAGAATAAGGTGGACAGTATTGGAAACGATGTTTTCTAGGACTAGACAATCTGGAAAACTTTTAATTAACTACCATTCCAAATGTTTTTTCTAGCCATCACAACTATGTCTTGCAGAATAAATTAGTTCAGGCTATAGCAAATAGATATACAAAATATTTTGAACTTTCACTTGTCAGTAATTGCCTTGTTGACTGTTTCAATGTGAATAAATATAAAGCAAGACTACAACTAAATGAGCACGTACAACAATCCAACAGCTAACTGCAACCATATAACTATCACTCGTTTATGTTCATTAATTGCACTAAACAGTACTTCGACGTATATTCAAAGACAAAAAGTGGATGACCATCAGAAAAGATTGTATTCTATGTTTAATCATCATACTCAAATGTAACGAGAGACTAGCAATATCAGTTCTAAAATCTCATCAATTATGACTTCCATTTATTGAAATCGCGTCCAATAATGTTATTTACATCTTTGAAATTACTGAGAATGTATTAGACTTTTCTTATCACATAACTAAGTAATATACTTCTTAAAAATACTCTATGTTACTAGGAAAAAAATCAAGTGAACACAGTTGGATTCTAACCAAACGATACGATTTCATCTAGTTTATTTATTTTAACACATAGATATTGGTACAAGGAGGCACCAAATACATATGCGCCACACAAATCTCATTCGATATGTGTGAGGGCTGTAATACTGCCCGGGTGCCCAAAACGAAACAGGTGGTTTTCTTAGGGGGCCACATCCCGAGCCTTCGACCTGAAGGTCTAACCCACAAGGCAGTGGAGCATCGTAAGGAAGTGCAGTCCCATGGAAGCCGGTGACAAACAATTGTCAGTCAGTCAGTAACAACGTAGAACTTCGTACATACGTACATCAGTTCGAGTTGCCACACCACATTAGCACAGAGATGCAGTTGTCGATTCAAATCCCGTATTGGTAGAGGTAATAAGAGTATAAGCAGTAATCAGGAAGATTAGGGTTTGGAGATGTTATTTAAAGAGTATAATCCAGTGAAATAAATCTGGAAAGAGGAAAAAAGGGACATGAAGAATTCAGAAGATTAGAATTTGGGAGAACACAGAGAGTGGATGCACCTGCGCCATTGCAAACGATTTTGAGCCATGTCATTCAGGGTCTTTAACCATCGGTTGCTATCATCTCGCGGTCCCCAACCAGGTAGTCTACACCTACCAACATGACTCAGTCCACTTGTCAGTGACTTCATGGACTTGTGCCATGTTTTGGTTTGGCCGCCCCTAGCTTTCTTCCAACCTACTCCTATACCACTGAACATAGCACGTCGAGGCAGTCGGTCGTTGGGCATACGTAACACGTGTCCCAGCCATCTCAGCTGATGAAGTTTCACTACTTCATCAATTGATTTGCCATCCTTACCTAGAACCCTTTTCCTAACAACTGTGTTACTTACTCGATGGTCCCATGATATACGAGCAATGTTTCGAAGACACCTATGATCAAATACTAGTAACCTACGAATATCCTCTACTCTTACCGGCCATGTTTCACTGCCATAAAGTAGGACGGAACGAACTGCTGCGCAGTAAACACGTCCTTTGGTTGATAGACGGATATCTCGCCTACGCCATAAATGACGCAAGTTGGCAAAAGCTAGTCGAGCCTTCTGTATCCGTGCTGAGATTTCGTCACACACCAAACCACAAGGGCTGATGAGACTTCCAAGATAAGTGAAGCGGTCGACACACTCAACTACTTCACTCTCTATCACTAGTTCGGGCGTCGATGTAACCCAATCCTGAAGCAACATTTTGCATTTCGAGGGAGAGAATCGCATCCCGAACATGCTTGCATTGTTGCTTAGAGTGGTCAAACAATTGGTTCATACGCCATTTGTTCCCGCGGGATACTGGAGCCCATGTGCACCATTGGTTTGGAATCCGGTTAAAGCGCCGGACATTCGCTTTTCGTCCTCTCATTTTCGTAAACATCCCTGCCACGAGAAGGCAGTGAGTAGGACTTGCCCGGTAGAGGCTATATACGCGTGGCCATGTGAGAGCATTTCGAGGAGAGCGGACTCTCCCTACCCTCGGCCGTACCAGGGTATTTCATCTAGTACACATACAAAATCACAATTTTAACGTAGACTTCCGCGATACTGCCAGAGTCAGTCGCACAATCAATAACATTAGTATTTATATCAATCATTAACATTTATCCATCTCGTTCTTCAAAAAATACCATACAATCGACAAAGCTACAAGAGCAATGATCGCATTTCAGGATTGGACGTTTTCAACCTATTTCTCAAGTGTTTAATGGAGTATTAATCAACTAAATAAAGCGCTTTAACATTATCACATCACACAATACCTTCAATTACTTCATCATGAAAAGATAACGATGTAGTTGACTTATTTGTATCATAGATAGAACTTGTTGTGTCTGATAATTAAATGACAGATTGATACTTACAACAAACATATACACAAATCTAATGAAAATACTATAAAAAGGACAACAGCAGAAACTAATCATCAAGTTTATTACATCTTTGGATTCGTATCCCATAAAAATAAAAAGCGAATCCTCCTACTTTTAATATGGATTACTTTGAACTAATGACAATCAATGAAGTCGTGTATCAGTGTGAATTCGTCACTATAAGTCGTTTACAATATACACAGCATACTGCAACGAGTAACTGGATATCAAAGACTACTGTGAAAAAGACTAACGGAGAATAACAAATTAATATAAATAAAACCATTGAAACATGGGAAAATATATTTGAGATAGTAGCTAGTTGATACAAAGGTAAAGGGGCAAAAGTACACTTATTGACCAATATTACTCAACTATTCTCTCGGTCTTTTTGCTTCCGGTTCTCCATCATTAGCAGGTGTTGGAGGTGGAAGTGGTGGTGGTGGGATGGGTGGATGTGGAGGCATGAAACTCGGTATAGCTATGCCGGGTGGAGGTGGCATCCCGGGAGGAAATAGACCTGGTGGTAATGGTGGTGGCGCACTGGAAAGCATTACAAGGCCGGGAGGGGGTGGGGGCGGTGGAGGTTGTGTAACTCCACCTTGCATTGATGGTGGTGGCAACAAGATTGTCGGCTTATGCAGTACCGGAGGGATAATGCCTAGAGCAGGGAGCACCCCGCTTTGAGGACCAATCTTATCGCGAGCAGAATCCAATTTCTGTTGGAACTCTAATAAATCCAGCTTATCTTTAACAGTAACCGCTTCTAAGTTTCTTTTGGCAACAACATCTGTAGTAACAGAGTAACCATCCCAAACTAGCTTATCAGACTTGACTATTTCCTGTTCTCCTAATTTCTTGCCAATCTGAATTTCATCAACTCCTACACCGAAAATGTCTGTGCGACGCTCAGCAAGCTGCTTTAAGCTACTATCAATCAGATTTCCCGCAGCATAAACTTGTTCTTGTTCACGTTTCTCGCGAATCTCTCGATCACGCTGTTCGACCCACTTAGGATCGAGTAGCCCAACCTTAATATGTTTTGGAGCTTGGTTAGCAGGAATCTTCTCGCCAGTGAAAGGTGATACTAAAAGCACAGAATCCTCTGCTCTTCTAATATTTGTAGCTTTTGGGTCGTAGTTATGTCGAATAATGACTTGATCAGAAGATAATGGTACCTGTTTTGCTGATACTTTGTTTTGCTGAATGAGTTCTTCAGCAATATTCTCATCATCTGATAACTCCATATCATCTTCTCCAGCTATATCAGTCATATTAGCAGCGGGTGGGGTTGGGATATCATCAGTAACCCGATTTTCTGTCTCATCAGGATATGGTAGAGGGCTGTGATTGATCGGACCCTGGCCCTTAGGTTGAGAAAGCCCAGAAGCTTCATTTTCATCTTCTGATTCATCTAATTCTTGGTCACTTGTATCATCTTCATCTATATCAGTTGGCATTAATCCAAGTGAACCGGGGGTGGAGGGGCTGACGGCTTTGAAGGAGGCTGAAGACCACGTTCTTCAGCTAGTAAGCGTGCTCCAACTTCATCAGGAGTAGTCGGTAGAGGGAAATTGCCTGCTTCGTTTGGTTGAAAGTCAACTGTTTCAACAACCACGAAATCATGCCAATCAATCATTGCGTACGCGACACGTTCACGTTCTGCAGCCTCCTCCTCACGCTTACGCTGACGTTCTTGATACTTATGCCACTCAACCCTATATTTTACATCGTCAAGCAGCTGTTTCGGTTTCTCTAACTCGTCCTCCAATTTCGAAACAACGTCTTTAGGTGGTATCAAGATTTTAGTGTATTGTTCCACAAGTTTTGTAAAATAACCAAACATACTGTGCTGAGCACGGAGAAAGTCAAACTGATAATTTCTCTGTTCTCGATTCATTAACTGAGTTAAAAATTGTCGACCATTTCTTGCAACAAATTGTGCTGTAAGTTTTATTATGTCAATATCAACTGCGTTAATAGAAGGTGGATCATAAACAAATTCAAATTCAGCTGGTGGATCCTTGGGTGTAAATGTTTCTTGAATCGATTTTGGAGTATCCTGAGCAAGACGAGCAGCACTAGGAATAGTTAATTTTAGAGCAGCAGGTTCTGGTGTTCTCCCTTCAGCAAACTCTCGAACTTTGTGTTGATAATACGCGTGGTATGGATCAGCTGGATTCAGAAAATTGAACTTTGGATTACTGATCTCATTTTGACGAATACGAGATTCAAAGTCTGGACCGTTACGTGCTACAAAACTCGCCGTTTTATCGACGATATTCCTTACTTCAGGTGGAGGATATATTATACCAATTTTAGGTTGAATGGGTTTATCGCCCTGTTGTTCTTCGACAGGTGACATCTACAAAATTGAAGTGCATGGTGTTCAATTAAGCAATGTATTTTGAAATTATGCACAAATATAGATTCCTGAGTTGTAAGACCATTCAGATAACGAAACTAAAAATAAGATCCGTTAATAAGCATAAACTGATCTGACATTATACCAACAACTAACTTGTGTAAATACCGGGTAATTCGCACAACGAATTCCTACAGGATGTGTTTTAGATACCCAGGAAATAAACTAAAACCTAAGGGAAATGGATAACAGTATCTAGTGATCCCCTTAACAAAAACTAGGCTTTTTGCTTAATAACAAACAAAGGAAATATGATAGTTAATATCTTCGGCTAATAAAAGGTGTATTGATGAGGCAGGAAGTGGTTTAACAACGTAGTCATTTTAGTCTCACCGGTTTCAGGTGACAATCAACGTAAGGATTATTGGGTAGAATCCGTCTCTACTTAAACGCATATATCGAATACATTAATACCATTTAGTGTAACTGTTAGCGGGACATAGACTGGATTAAAGCAGGTTCAATGCACGATTGCTTTGGTGCATGCTGATTGGCTAATGCAATACTTAGTGAACACTAGGAATCTTCTCATGTGAAAACTATAAATATACTAACGTTTTTCCTATTGTGCTTCTTACTTCCATCTAACCTTGTTACTTGGAATATAATCTCTTTTCCTGTTCAGCCGTGTTCTGATTTGGGGGACTTGTCGAGTGAGTCGGTGTCCGAGAATACTAAGCAATAGGAATAGCTGGGTTATAACCGTAAGAGAGAATTCTAACAGTAACTGATGACTACTCAACAGAAAAAGCAGAATCCCATCCCGTCTATGTATATAATTTTGGAAATACTTTTGAATTAACTACCGGATTAGTCGTCTGACATGTAAACCAAGGGAAGAGATGGGGTCCTCAATCCCTGACCTAACTATATCGAATAATAATAATCCATCCAAATGCTAGAGCTTATGAAACTAGGGATCTTGAGACGAGAAGCTATCGCGATTGTTGGATTTTTCACGCCCTGTTTATGCAAAAATAAGATTGTAGTGAAAGCTTAGGAAACCCATGATTCCTTTTATTCTGCAAACTTCAACAAATAAAATTCGATTTGCGAAGTTTTAAAACCCTAGTTTACTGTTACGATTTTAGTTTAGCATCTTTATCACTCTACAGTACGTTTTTTATAAGTAAATCCTATTAAATATAGCAAAAGGGTCTGCAGTTCAAAAATAAAATGCCAGTAAGCGCACATACGATCCTAGCGTGTGTAGTTATTCACTTCAACCTATATGATCAATAGAATGATTGTTCATAATCAATCCCACGTGCTTAATGGAAGGTTCCGGTGAGATTGAGGTAGTAAAGTTGTGTTCATATTATAGATCTATAGAAACATGTATATCACCGTACAAAAAATGAGTTGATCTGATTTCTCGCATGACTCAATAGGATGTTAGTTGACTTCATGCATCTGTCTACTTTCTCGATATGTGACTACTGAAATCAGTCAGTGCTGAAAGAATTAATTCCAAGAATAAGTGAAGGTTGACAGTATTGACAGACAAGAATCTGAGGAAGAAACAAGATGAACCAGACTTTAAAATTTTACACAGTTTCCAACCAAGACGAAAAGCTGGCACTTCAGGATGATCTGAATAGACCGTAAAGCTGGGCGGATAACAACCGACTCATAGAACTTCAAAGTGCATACTGGCTCATCTGAGGCATGTTACGGACTACGCACACAACTTAGGTAACTCCCCTTTATGGGCATCCCAATTCGCAAGAGACCTAGGAGTCTTGATACCCTATGACCTAGTTTTACGATAACTGAAGCAAAAAGGCCGTTCAAACAAACCTTGCACTGATGAAGTCGAAACCCATTTTTAGGCAGTTTGACTGCATAACTTTAACTTTTTCTTTAAGTTTTATCTGACCCCATTTAGGGTATGGAAGTATAATGTTCCCATCCTCACTTCAAAAGGACAAAAACACACTTAATTGAATACCAAAACGAGCCATAAAATCAGTCCCGGGACCCAAGCTCAAACGTAATGAAGAGCACTCCAAATTACTGAATATCTACCCACTGAAGTATAGGTGTCTTAAAGGTGATTTAATGACATAGAATCCTAATTACTCCTGGGCACCCACTTAGGCATATGCTTGGGCTCGGTAACACTCAGAAATTAGAAACAACCTGGGGTCACTGGTTATGTACTACTACTAGATACGTAAGCTCATTAAGCGAAAATGGTAAGACCATAATTCATGGACGACGTTTCAGCGACGCTAGTGACCTTGGGGTTGTCTACCTACTAACCTGTATGTGAAATTAGATTTTGTTTCAATTGCGAAACTGACAAAGCCGAAATAACGAAACGCTATTCAGCCAAATGGATGGATGAATTTCGCACCAAAATTGCAGACATGTAATCTTACATATGACTGATTCATCCGTAAATTGTAGTCTCACCGTGAAAGCTTTTAATCCGTCTACCAACAAATGAAGTGTTTGAACCAGACTAAGACAGAAAAAAAGATGTTTATAACTTGTTTCTAATGCACTATTCAAGTGAACCATACAATCACAATGTCAAACACTACACATCGACGAAATGAAGCACAAACCGTTGCAAAGATTTTTAAAACAACCACCAGCGCGATGTCCCTGTTTATTCAATCCTCAATTCTTTGCTTGAGAATATGACTGAGATTCTTCTTTTAGAGCAGTAAAATTTCTCCAAGTTTTTTCCCATGCCTTCTGTTTCAATTCCAAGGAAACAGACATTTTCAAGATGATGGAGATTTGTGACTTTTCAGGGCAACCAAAGCACGCGAAATAAAATGAACATTCCTGTGAAAAAAATGAACAAATAAAGAGTAAACGTAACCAAAAACGTCTCACGTTGTCCAGCCGTTTGTCTCTGTATATATCACATTTTACCAAAATGTCTATTTTACGCCCAAATCAGCTACAACGTAGGACCAAGCACATATATGCATCGGTCGAAGTTGCCATACCTCATTAGCACAACAAGATGATCACCAAACGCATAGAAGCAGTTACTTTAATGGTATATAAAAAAGCATTTCATATAAGGATCTGATACAGGGAGAAAGAATTAGTTCGTAGAAAGAAAGGTATAAAGCAATTTACCACCAAGAGTCTCCAACCATACGATTTACCAAAATGTCTATTTTACGCCCAAATCCAACCATCCAGAACACCGGTTAGCATTGCACGTCGTGGTAATCGGTGTTCGGGCATACGTAACACGTGGCCCAACCATCTCCGTCGACGAAGATTCACAATCTCATCAACTGATTTACCATAATTCCCTAATACCCTACGTCTAACCTCACTATTACTTACCCGGTGATCCCAACAGATGCAAGTAATATTTCTAAGGCATCTGTGGTCAAATACTAGTAGCTTACGACTATCTTTCAGATTTAAGCAACTGGATAGTTTGCAAATATCGCTGGTGTATGCTTAAGAAAACTGGTAATATCTCGTGACTACGATTAAACGGATTTCTGGGACAAATTATTTAGTATACTTTGTGTTACTGGGATATTTCATATTAATCTACAAATCATAACTAAATCAGACGACAAATCTACTCATTACCTGATATTCCCTTAAGCAGGTTGCGGTCATTAACTCGTACATTTCGAACATCTTTCTGTTTCGTACTTGTTTATCTTGATTTCCTACCTTCATTTTTACTCCTATTGTGCCTTTATTTTCACGTAATTTGAGTTGTGATATCTTGAATCAATGCATCAATCACCCATTTAGTATGTTGCTGACCTTCATGCAGGATTAAGGGTACTACTGAACTGTTAAATCCGAAGTGACCAGATTGCGATGTGAATATTTGACCTAGTATTTGAGGGTTCTTTGACTTTTGGCTTACAGTACTGAATATCTTTAACCAGTAAGCAAACATTATGCATCGGTAAGGTTTTCTTAGTAATTTACGTATTTTCCTCGTGATCCAATGAAGCGGTACTCGGAACGAACCCACTGATTGTAAAACGAGTCCTCGAATTATTTATAAGAGCAGTGGCTGTGTATTCAAAGCGATCCAATTTTAACTAGTAGTTCCTAACTTCTTAATTTCGGGACAACCAAATATTACCAGTAGCCGCCACTTAAAACATTTTATCGAAATTCTAGTAGACGAGCATATTTTCATTTCTAGGTTAAATCTAAAAACCAAACATTTATTACAGAAGTCAGCAAAATGGTTGGTCACAGTCAAATAAATGTTGGGTAAAAATCAATGTATTTATTGAATATATTCTAATAAGGTTCCAATAAATATGCGATTGATAGCATAGCTTGCATCATATTGAGGTTTCTATTTCCAAGTTGCTAAATAAACAAAATTAGATTGTCTTTTACGGATTCAAAACTACAAACCTGAAAATAATGGATATTATTTTTCTGGTCTAAACAGTTCTAGAAACCATTAAATCTAACCTAAATGTGAATATTTACAAACTAACTTATAAAAACTGTATATTATTTACCATGTTCTGTTAATGATTCAAACATGGTGTTTACTCACAAATTAATCTTTATTGTTTTTATCTGGTTTTCTTTTCAGTCTCCCATGCTTTCAACTGAATCTTCACTATATGAAAGGTTGTAGTTGTAATGAATAAGAGTACACGAAACCGACCTTTACTTGCCTTTTGCCATTGTTCACCTCTTAGCCGTTGCCCATATTCCAGGTCTGTTTGTGTATCGTCAACAGGATGTTTTCATTCATTGCATTTGGATTTATCACTAACATATGTGGATGATGAGTCGTATGGGTGTTTTTCAAATAATACGAATCAGGTTGACTTACTCTGCCGAAATTCAAAAGTTGGTAGACAATTATTATATTGTTGTTCTCCAGATGATGGGGATTTTTGCAATCGGAACTCGAGTTTGCTAGAATTAATCAGTCCTATCCGAATGAATGCTCATGCATTTACATGGAAATCTATTTTGACAGCAGTGTTGTTCCCTACCTTTGCACTGTTTTGTGGGCTTCTAGCGATCATGCTTTTTTGGAAGTGCTTTTTAAAAAACGAATAGAAAACTACGATCGCTATGTCAATGAACTTAGCTACAAACGTCCCAGCTTCACTACAGATGTCTACAATTATCTAGTAAAACTCAATGAAGAACAGTTTTCGAATCGTAAGTTATCATCTTATGTCTCACCCGGAATGGGAAATAATCTTTCTTCAAAAATTTGCATAATCCTGATCCTTCGTGTGGACTTATTAGCTGCACTAGTGGAAGTGGGAGCGGTCTTCCGTTCCTTGTTCAGAGAACTGTAGCACGTCATATTAGATTGACAATGTGTATAGGGAAAGGACGATTTGGTGAAGTTTGGAAAGCTACATGTCAAGGTGAAACCGTTGCTGTTAAGATTTTTCTAGTCGTGATGAAGCCAGCTGGGCTCGTGAAACAGAAGTTTACAACACTGGTTTATTGCGTCATCCTAATCTCCTGGCGTATTATGCTAGCGACATGATATCAAGAGGTGGATGCACTCAGCTCTGGTTAATTACAGCTTATCACGCTAACGGATCTTTACATGACTTCATCAGTCACAGATCATTAAAACTACAGGATGGTTTGCGTCTGGCCAGCTCCATTGCAGCAGGCTTGGCGTTTTTGCATACAGAAATAAAAGGATTACATGCTAAGCCTTCTATTGCACACCGTGATCTCAAATCGAAGAATGTTCTTGTTATGAGTGATATGACTGCATGTATAGCTGACTTGGGTCTTGCCCTTGTGAATTTACAAAGTCTCCCAGTCGGACAAGCCTTCCTCAATTTATCTTCCTCAATGCTATCTAGTGGTGTTATGTCTAGCGGTATAACTCAGTCAGACAGATTGTGCAGTGGACTTTCTGGTCCTTCTTCTTTAGGTCCTCCTCCTGCCGGACCTAGGGTTGGTACTAAACGTTACATGGCACCTGAGTTACTTATGGCGATTGATATAGCACACACATCATCTAACTGCGGCAACAATACGTCATGTATAACTAATGAAAGTATTGATAGTCCAAACAGAAGTCACCATTTGCCATTTGAAGTTTACCAAGCTGCAGATATTTATGCGATGGCCCTAGTGTTTTGGGAATTAGCACGATGCACTCAGGGAATAACATCTGATTTTGTTGAAGGATATCAGGTTTGTACATTGACTTTTCCATACTTTGATATTCACTATTATTAAAGGCATTTTTCTGTTTATCTTACTAATATGAAAATTATGTATTGTAAATTAGTGCTGTCGTAAGTATATGAATTTCAGATCGTAATTATTGATAGAGTAAAGTGTTCTATAGTTCAATATTTTTACTCGTGTGCAAAAAGTTCTAAAGCACCAAATATATTGAAGGGTAATAGTTTCTTAGAATTTGAGAGGAAAATCTGCTTTTCAAATAATCAACAAACTATGTTTTATCAAAAGGGATCATATTGATTTATTCGGTTTCGTGTGACTCACATTTTCGCAGATCTTTTTTATTTAAATTATTTATTTATTTAAACACAAATATTGGTGCAAAGGGGTACCGAATACATATGCGCCACATAAGTCACTTGCTTTATGTGAGATGTGACACTGCCCGGATGCCCAAACCGAAGTAGGTGGTTTTCTTAGGAGGCCACACCCGGAGTCTTCGACCAAAGGTTTGATCCACGAGGCAGTGGAGTAGCGTCAGTAGATACAGTCCCATTGTAATCGATGACCGACGAGTGGTCCATACGCCATTTGTTCCCTCAGGATCCTGTGTGGTTTGGAATCAGGGTTTTCCAACTCCTCTAGGTGGATCCTCTGCACCCACCACCCCGGTTAAAGTGCCGGACATTCGTTTTCGTCCTCTCAATTTCGTAAACAACACCCTCATCGCGAAAACGCAGTGAGGACTTCCCTGGCAGTGGTTGTATACGCGTAGCCATAAGAGAGCTGGCCCCACCCTTAGCCGCACCAGTGCATTCTGTAACATCAGTTTGAGTATTTTTGTTGATATAATCCCTAAACTGATGAATTTTATTATTTCTAAGTTCTTGTTTTGACTGTTATTATTGATGTTATCAGATCTTTTCTATGAATATCCCCGTAGTTAATGAATATTTGTGAAATCTCAAGGGCAAAGCACAATAATTAATTATTTTTAATCCAGTCATATGATTTATTAAGGCTCGTATACTAGTGAAAATCCACGAAATTTTACATTTTTGTTACGCAATGCTCTACGGTGATTCAAAGTTAAGGGTACATCACTGTGTCGCACCATCTCTAGGACCCCAACCAGGGAGTCGTGAAGGACCGACAGAAGCCAGTCCGCTACAACTTCCTTTCATATCATGACACATTATTTTTGTTAATGGCTTTATTCAAAGCCATCCTGCACTTCGTCATGTTTGCACATGTTGACAGACATTTGTTATGTCTGAACGGCTTAATATGATTTCTAAATTTTTAATGAACTAGTCGCTTATGGTGCATAAAATTTTAAGCTCCGAGGATAGTAAACTCTGTGTGTTATGACATCAAGTAATTGCCAACAACTCAGCAACGTTTATTAGTAAATTTTTATGATTCCTTATAATTGTTTCAAATTTGAAACTTTTCTACAGATACCATTCTACGACATGGTCCCTCCTGATCCAACCTTCTCACAGATGAGGGATATTGTTTGTGGCAATAGTTTGACCATAAGTGATCAAACAAACCAATTGAACAGGAATAACTCAAGTATAAACACTAAATCCCCCAAGACAAGTCCAGATTACGACAATGTTCATTGTAGGCCTCGCATCTACCAGCGTTGGTTAGATGACACCTATCTATCCTGCTATGCACAGGTGATACAAGAATGTTGGCATGATGATTGGTCTGTACGCCTTTCTGCTCTTCGTGTTCGTAAACGTCTGGGACAGATCGAAGATGCAGTTAGGCAATCATTGGTCAGAAAAAGAGGAGAGAACATTCCTTCTAATGTAAATGAGTTATCAGTACTCCTGACCGAGGACCCAGAAACTTTGGCTTGATTTTCACATTTTCTGATATATCGAAGCTTATCTTTGAAATTTGCATTTAATTTTAGTGTTGTAACTTCCTAAATATTTTCACTTAATAGGTAATTTAATAATTCAAATGCTTTTCTGATTTTTGATGCCTAAGATAGATGATTGTAGATATATAGGTTTAACTGTTGGGTAATAATTTTGTGCAAGAAACTTCTGATGCTTTAGGTCGGTGCCAAACTTGGCACATTAGTACAGTAGCTACTGGATTGATTTTGACAAATATATTTTTTCTGTTGTTTAGAATATTGAAGACAGCAAGAACAAAGATCTAAAATATTTACTATGTACCGTTTATATGTAAGTAGGCCTGTGATCTATCTTATCACCCTTCTATAAATGTACCGAACAAACAGTTATCGAATCTCACCGAAATACCCGATACTAGAAGGGTCATATTTTTGCATAAAGTATATGTTTATTAAATATTAATTAGTAAGTGTATATTTAACGGTAAGACGTTACGTTAATGGGTTGAACGCTACTATTGTTTAGGACTTGAAAAACATTGTACCCCTCCATGTAATTGGTTTCCTTCATAAATCTAACCAAAGCAAGGGCGTTAGTGTTTGGATCCTGTTATTGGGCGAAATAGCAAAACGTTTAGCCGTTATACGCCAATTCTATATGAGTACACTAATTACCGCTTTTAATGCTAAACCACCAATAACCAAGTTATTGTAGACAGGGTAGACGAAGCCGATTCGGCCATTCAAGTTAAATTTATTTTGGCAGAATGTCTTTCTAGTGGTAATCCTTTTACATTCACCAAAGCGCTTGGTGTTTTATTTCTTTACAAATGAGTTTTGTTGAGAAAATCCACCAACAGCTATAACACAGGAAGAACTAGTTCAGTAAGACAGTTGAGTACTACAGGGATAGAAATACACGTTTATCGAACGGCTACTACCTGGTAAATATGAAAACAGTAAAAGATGCCACATATTACTAGAGCATCACCAAATGATAAGCTTCAGAAATAACACAAGAAGGCTATCAGTCATAATTTCGAAAAAGCACCCGTGAAATTAATCTTGGTGTGGGGTTATTGTGAGCTTAGTGCAATAAATGACTTTTCCCAGCCTCGTTAATCGCCAGGATAAGCCTTTTGATGGGTCAAGTGGGATTGATGAGAAAAGACATTCGACCACACTAAGTATAGGAGGACATCTAGTGTGTAAAATTGATCCCACTTGTTGACTGCTTCACATTGTGTTAATTAACTGTAATTCTAGTCTGTGCTCGCTTAACTCGGCGAGTGTTGTAGGAGTAGGCTGGAAGAAAGTTATGGGCGGCCAAACCAAAACATGACATCGGACCATGGAGACATTGAAAGTGGGACTCAGCCACATTGATAGATGAATAACATGGATCAAAATCGTTCACGATGGTCCATGTGCAGCTTTTTTGTTTTCCCCAAATTATGGGCTGAGTTCCTCATAACTCTTTGTCTTTATTTTACTAATTCATACTTTCTTGGGTCGTTTCCTTGATCACTAGTCTCTCTGCAACCACTCATTCTGTTATCTCTTCTATTCCGGGATTTATCCTGACGATTACACCTCCTTATGCTATTGGTTATGAAGACTTGAACCAATGTACACACTTATCAGGTTCTGCGTCGAATCTCTTTCTCGATTGTTGCTTACTATAGGATTAGATAGTCAAAATCTGAAGACAGTTATTCAGTAGTTATATATGCATTCTTTATGACAAGGGCCTTCAAAATAGCCCAGATAGACTGAAATATGGCTAAAAACAAGTTAGTGGTGCATATGCATCTTACCCTTCGTCTTTACTTAATCATATCCTTCACTCTTGCAACTCAAGCCAGGACTCAGGTTGATCATATCGCAGTCAGCTGCAGCTGTGGTGGTTGTGTACAAGACTTATATAAACTCTAATTGAGCTAATCATACCTTGCTTTCCAGTGGCCGACAAATCCATCATCATAAACAGATTGGCGTAAGTAAATTGGTTGCAGCTCTCGTTGCAAATAAATATCAAAGCGAGCTAATGTTTGAGGTAAGTTATCATACCCATCGAAAAGTGCAGATCAGCACTAGCTACATTTGGATGACGCCATGAAAATGGGGAGTATAGCCACTGGTGGCTTCACGAAACGTCCGCCTATAAATACTGGGATTTCTACAACCTCCTTATATTTTCATGACGCACGTAGGTCTGCTCCGACCAGCTGCGAGTTTGACAGTAAACGTAAATTCTTATGTAGAAAAATTGTGTCAAGTTTGCTAGAGGACCAAAAAGCCTGGTAGTCAGAGCATGCTGAAGGGTTGGAAGCGGCAATGACATATTATAAGTCATCCGAGTCACAGGCAACAAGAAGTCTGGTGTGAGTGAAAAGACCTGTGAAGTAGATTGGACGACAATCAATAACACCTACAATCAGGAGTCTTTCAAGGAACGATCCGGTTAGTCTTCTGTCCTAGTGACATCGGTTAGACTGTATCGTCTTCGATGGCCGGTGATGACACCCACCTAACGAGGCAGAAATCTGCAAGAAACTCACTCGAAGCACCGTAAACCACCGGGCTCTGACGACTTACCCGCATATCGTTTTCAGGATGTCGACACACCTTCAACCAAGGAATTTGACTGAGTTGTTTGGGCTTCCGTCATACTCTGAAGTTTATAAAGAATTTACTCTCAAGAAGCAGGCTGGTTTTCGTTCTGCTCGGGGATGTACTGTTCATGTTTTCGCTTTCCATCAAATGTTAGGAGGCCTCTATACTTATTGCGGGCCAACAATCGCTGGCTTCTTGATCTCAGGGCCGCCTTCAATCCGTTGGACGGTACTGTGCTCTAGGATTATCTGCTGAAGCGTGTGCTTGGTAAGCTTCTTAAAATATTGAAGGTTCCATATACAAACACACGAGGCAGAAATAGGGCATACGAGCCCCTCTCCATTGTCGCATCTAAGCCGTGAGGTCAGGCGGGATTGCCCAGTCTAACTATTCCTCCCCAACTTTCCTATTGACGTCATTCTGAAAACGGCCTTGACATATGGAGGTTGGCGGTAGCGTGGATCGACCGGAGTATCCGGATGATACCGCCTTACTATTAGGTAGTGTCCCCATCATGCAAACCGACCTTAATCAGTGTCCGTAGACATGGCTAATGTTTCCCTCTACAAATTCAAAGTGCTTTTACGAAGCCCTGAACATGCGCTCACTCCTGGTATTCGAAAAGTGACTGGTAGAATCATTTTACATTTTGGGGAAGCTTTAGCGCCTTATGTCAACCCTGTTCATCTTTGGATCGTTATAATTCTAGTTTGGTTGTAAAAAGTGTAGTTTATAGTGCGTCGGTAAAGCAGTTTTATTCTATGCCCGTGGCCTCTCCGGGTTGTGGATGTAAGGCAACTGTGTTCGATCGTGGTTGACTCTGAAATATTGCTAATATTCAGCGGCAACACCGTATTAGTAGCACCGATGTTTCGTGAAGTGTGCTTGGACATAATGACTATTCAGTGTGTCACCTTGAAACACCAACTTTGGTGGCTCAGACATTTACTACGAATGTCGTCTCAATGATTCTCATATTTTGCATTGCTTCCCGACTGTGATGATGATGATGATGATGATGATGATGATGATGATGATGATGATGATGATGATGATGATGATGATGATGATGATGATGATGATGATGATGATGATGATGATGATGATGATGATGATGATGATGATGATGATGATGATGATGATGATGATGATGATGATGATGATGATGATGATGATGATGATGATGATGATGATGATGATGATGATGATGATGATGATGATGATGATGATGATGATGATGATGATGATGATGATGATGATGATGATGATGATGATGATGATGATGATGATGATGATGATGATGATGATGATGATGATGATGATGATGATGATGATGATGATGATGATGATGATGATGATGATGATGATGATGATGATGATGATGATGATGATGATGATGATGATGATGATGATGATGATGATGATGATGATGATGATGATGATGATGATGATGATGATGATGATGATGATGATGATGATGATGATGATGATGATGATGATGATGATGATGATGATGATGATGATGATGATGATGATGATGATGATGATGATGATGATGATGATGATGATGATGATGATGATGATGATGATGATGATGATGATGATGATGATGATGATGATGATGATGATGATGATGATGATGATGATGATGATGATGATGATGATGATGATGATGATGATGATGATGATGATGATGATGATGATGATGATGATGATGATGATGATGATGATGATGATGATGATGATGATGATGATGATGATGATGATGATGATGATGATGATGATGATGATGATGATGATGATGATGATGATGATGATGATGATGATGATGATGATGATGATGATGATGATGATGATGATGATGATGATGATGATGATGATGATGATGATGATGATGATGATGATGATGATGATGATGATGATGATGATGATGATGATGATGATGATGATGATGATGATGATGATGATGATGATGATGATGATGATGATGATGATGATGATGATGATGATGATGATGATGATGATGATGATGATGATGATGATGATGATGATGATGATGATGATGATGATGATGATGATGATGATAATGATTATATTTCACGGAAAATCAGATTCCGCGCGATAACAAGTGACATAAACAAGAAATTCGAATTTTATATGTGGAATTACGAAATTAGGCCGTTTTTTTCAAGTGAGTACTGGGGATCTAACGTCCCCAGTACACCTCTTTTTTTAATATTGTACTTTCCTGGGGTCGACTTGCATCTTGACGTTTGCTCGCCGCTCTCAGAGAGGCCACCTTGTGGATCGGAGATCAGCATATTTTTGAGCTTTCTGTTTTGGTGGGGCTGCCGGGAAGTTAAAGGTTTCAAGCAGAATGTCAAGTTGAGCATTTACTCCTGTCGGTGGGCGGTCTGGAGCTAACCGTTTGCGTATCTGATTCTGATGGCCTGACCATCTGTTGCCTCCTACCTCTACTTCGTACATGACACGGCGTACTCTTCTGACCACTCACGCTTCTGTCCATGGACCATGGGTTGCTCTGTAGTCACGGGCAAACACAGAACATCCCACTTCGTACGTGGACTGCTTTTCAGACTTTGTCTGTACTGGTGTTGATGCATTAGGCTGTGAATCGTTTTCAGTCTTCTTCCCATCAGCATTTCTGCTGGGTACGTTTGCTTCAACACCGTCTCATTCGGTGTTGTCCGGTAAACGAACAAGAAATTTTGTAATGTGTCGGTTGGTGTCCCCTCCTCTTTCGATTTAACCAATGCTCTTCTAAACGTACCCAAAATCTTTCCGCCTGCCCATTCGACTGCGGGGGGTTTGGTGGCGAACGCAAGTGCTTGATGGCTAGCCGTTGACAGAAAGCTTGTGACTGGCTAGAGGTAAATTGCGATCCGCTGTCAGATACAATCACATCTGGCATGCCATTTCGGGAGAAAACTTCAGTGAGGAGCTGTATTGTTGTAATTGTCGTGGGCGACATTACATGACTGATTTCTGGCCATTTCGAAAAGGCATCGACTACAACTAAATACATAGTCCCATTAATTAGGCTCGCGAAGTCGACGTGTATCCTGGACCAAGGATGACCAGGTTGTGGCCATGAAACTGGCGGGACTTTGGCATCCACCTTCGCCGCTTGCTGGCACCGAATGCATTTTCCACCCAACTCAGTGATATGTTGATCCATTAGGGGCCAGTATGGATAACTCCTGTCTATGGATTTCATTCTTCTAACCCCGGATGACCAAGGTGGAACTGTTTCAGCACTTTTGCGCGAAAGGTCTCTGGCACAACCACTCTTTCTCCAAGCACCAAGCAGCCGTTTATAATGCACAGTGAATCCCGCATCTGATACAGCTGTTTCATGTCACCATCAAACTTCTTAGACGGCCAACCATTGGTGACATAGCTCATCACCATCTTGGTGATGTGGTCATTCCTGGAAGCGTTTCGTATGTCTGTTGCAGACACCGGAAATGCCCGTATTGCGGTTGTCATACAATATTCCGCGTGGTCTTCCGCTGACAGAGATGCGATTACCATGTTTTCCCCAACCGTCAATTGACCACATGAGTCGTGAAAAGCATCTGCCTGACCGAGTTGTTGAGTGCGTCGGTATCGCATCTCGAAATCATGCCCCAAGAGTACCAAGGCCCATCGCTGAAGACGATTTGCAGAATGGGCTGGAATGCCAGATTTCGACCCGAGTATTGCGAGCAGGGGCTTGTGATCTGTGAGAGGCGTAAATCTCCTACCGTACAGAAACTTGTGGAAACGTCGAACAGCAAATACAAGTGCAAGGGCCTCTTTTTATCTGACTGCATTTTTTTCTGCAGGGATTAGTGTACGGAATGCATGCATAACAGCTTTTCTGACGCATCTGGAAACTGATGTGAAATAACAGCACCTAGGCCATACGCTGAGGCGTCTGTAGCTACGATGATTGGCATAGATGGATCGTAGTGCGTCAACAATTCCGAGCTAATTATGAACTTGAGTTTACAAAACACCGCATCACACTCTCTAGTCCAGTTTCATGTGCTGTTCTTCTTCAGCAGACGATTCAATGGGGCGCGAATATCATGCATCGAAGGAAAGACCGCTGCGTAATATGTAACAAGTTCTCATGAAGGAACGTAGTGCCGAGACATTGGTGGGAGCGGGCATCAGTTTGATAGTTCGAATGTTCTCAGGATCCAGTCTGCGTCCGTCAGCGTCAAAAATGGACCCCAAATAATTTACTGACTGCAATAAAAACTGGCATTTCCTGGGTGTAACCGGAACCCATTGTCACTGATGCGTTGCAGCAGCAATGTTGTGCGTTCCTGTAGCTGCTCTAATGTCGTCACAACAACTAAGATGTCATCGAGATAAACCTCGACTCCCGAGATAGTATGACATCCATCAGTTGCAGGAAGTTAGATGGGGCAGTCTTGACTCCAAAAGACAGATGGTTATACTGAAACAACCCATGATGAGTATTGATAGTAAACAGCTCTCTTGATGCTTCATCTACTTCCACTTGCAAGTAAGCACCAGCTAGATCCAGTATTGCGAAAAACTTTCCCTCATCTAGCATAGTAAAGAGATATGCGGAACTGGAGGAGGATAATGATGCTGTTTCAGACCTGTGGGAAGGTCAGAACACATACATATCCTGCTGTTGGCCTTCTTGATAACAACTATGAGTGCTGCCCAAGCAGAGTAGAAAACGGGCTAATAACTACTTGTTGTTGAAAGCGATTCAATTCTTCATCTACTGTTGGTAATGTTGCGTAAGACACAGGTCTTTTGGGCGGAAAACAGGCTTAACCCCAGGTTTCAACCAAAGCATTGCTTTCAAGGCAAAAGACTGACCCGATCCAGGTTGGAAAATAGATGAAAACTGCGTCTTTTGCTTCCTCGTATATGCTTCAGGGTCATGTGGTTGTGATACCAGGTGGCATATGGTATTTATCAGAAAATCAGCTAATTCTAGCGGCTGCAATTAAACGCAACTCAATTTCGTAAATGTGCCCTTCAGCTTAGCAACCAATCAGGATGAGGCGGGAATTGTTGCATCCGCCATCTTTGTAAGCAATGGCGGTCGGCTTTCTTCGTTCTCTGTTTTTTTCCGCTATTTCTTTTGTGTAGCTACAGAATTTGATGTTTCAGTGTGCTAAAATCCAGAAGTTAGTGTAATACTCTGAACGTTGGAGCAAAGTTTTTCCTGATTTTGCTTTGTTTTCTGGGTTTTACCTGCTGCTAATGAAGTCACTGTATTTATTCAGCTAAGCTGGCTAGTACTAACATAAGACCTTACGTTTTCAAACGACAATCGGTTATGTTTTACATTGTTTTCTAGATATCCGAAGCCGAAGTTCGTTTTCATTTAGCTAAAATAATTGTTGCTGCCGCCTGTGACTCTAACTGTTCGCATGTTCGTTCCTAACTGTCCTTTAGGATGTTATCGGCAAAATGAAAGGAAACAATCTGCGGTTTTTAATTTTCTTCAGTATTATGGACAACACTGTCCCACCAACGAGTCAAACTAATACAGAGTGCCCAGCAGTAGGGTATATCGGTACTGATTTCGAAAGGACCCAGACTTCCGACAATTATAGATGAAGTCACAGATGCTACCAATCTATTGCAGAGGGTTTGTTATGAAAAATATGCCATATAACAGTAACAGGGGTTGTACCCATTACTCAGTGCGTTAAAGCAAGCTTAACATTGAAAAGCCGGAAATCTGCTACCAGTGTCTTGTGTATGTTTGCTGTTTTGGCCATAAAAGGAAGCCGAAGGATCATGATCAGGGAGTAAAAAGGTAATTAACTGTTATTAAGCTCACTTTTTATAGATTATACTTCACCACTCGCAAATTTGTGTTTTCTTACGGTATGATGTCAACTGGTACCTAATATGTTCACCCTTATGATGAAAAGTACCTGCATATTTTCACCTTCATATTCGAATTATTTTTGGACAACTGTCTTACAGTCTGAGTGCTTCGTACGCCCTGGGAGACTAGATTCCTACATTATTCGTAGTTCTAGTATAACTTTCTCACGCAGTAAGTTCAAATTAGACACTAGTCTTTCTAAATAAGCCTTTTAAGCTAATATCCGTATTATCTATTTCAGTTAATCGATGAAGACATGTACCACGTGCATCTGCTGTATACTGCCATTTTACTCTAATTCTAACTGTTATATCTTACTTTTGAATAATAAAATTGCTATGTGCTGCAAATACAGACTTATTTGTTTTGATGGAGGTAGGGGGTCCATGGGATTTTCACTAAAGAGCTAAGCGAGTGCGTAAACCAGTGTAAGGTACCATATGGGGTGCATTTGAGTTACTAGTGTTGCATTAGTGCGGGTAGGGGCATTGCTTGCTTGTCATATGGCATTTGAATTAGAAGCTATAAGATAAGGAGCAGGTACGGTTAGGATGTGTAACGCGTGTCCATCCATCAGCTGGCGTGACAACCCATGGTGGTTAGAATAAGCTATGAGAGGACCCGAGTCTGTAGGTCTCCCAAGGGAATGGCGGAGATATCCTCCAAATCACCTTATGAAGAGCGCCTGCAATCACTTAACCTCCACTCATTAGAGTATAGACGTCTTAGAGGTGACCTAATGGCTTACAATAACCTTAACACTCCTGGACATCCCCTAAATAACCTAATTAAGCTTAGTTCCAACACTAACCTAAGGGGTAACACCCAGAAACTAGAGACACAACATAGCAGAATGGACTGTAGGCACAACTTCTATCCCTTAAGAGTTGTCAAATGCTGGAATTTTCTGCCGGCCGAGCTAGTCCAAGCGACTTCCCAGGAGTCCTTTAAGAGGCAACTGGATTTATTCTTAAGGACTAAGTATAGTATCATACTATGATTTACCGATTTCTTTTTCCTCTTTTATTGTTAACATACCTAGTTTCCTGCCTTGAGGTATTGGTGATCCCCTGCTACTAGGCACGGAAGCCTGTTAAGCGAAAGCTTCTTCTATTCAGTCCACAACCATTTGAACACATGAACTAGGTGCTGAGAGGCTAGCTTATCACAAGTTTCTTGCAACGATTATGTAGATAAAACAAAGTAGCATTAGATTCAAAAATTTATTCAGGAACTTTCATTAAGAATCGAATATCAAACAAAGGTTTAAACCAAGTTCCCGTTTAAAAGTTGTATTGATAATGTTAAGCTGCAGTTTTTGTTGTTTTTTTCCAAACGAAAGAGTAAAAGTCACAAAATACCGGAAGTGGTTGTGAGACTAAAATGGAAGTCCAGCATCCTTTTTATCATCTGCTGTTCGTTGGATCTCCCGTAAACAGTTCCATGGGGCCATAGTTCCAAGGGCGAAACAGTTTTTAATGTCTGTGAAGGCTCACTACTGTTGCATTCTAAATGAAAAAATATTGATGAATTTAGTCAGAAATGTGGAATATATAAATAACCAAATCACATGTGTTTTAGCAAAGAATTTATGCAGTTGTGATTTACCTTGAGTTCATCAATATTAGATAAGGTCAGCTACTATTACTTGCGCAAAGCATAACATGGGCTTAGTACCGTATTGCAATGCTGTTATTATTTTGCTCCCATTTAAGTATTCCCATGCATCTGCGTCTAGTTTAACAGGAAACATACAAGCAGAGTAAGTGTCTGATAAACTAAAAGTCCCAGTTATCAAAAAGATTCTTAACATTTGTCCACAGCCAGCTGCATTTAATTGAGACACAAAACACTCATCTTCTAAGACTGTATACTGCTGTTTTGCGGGCAACTAAAAGCTGACGCTTAGCTAACTTGCTACCGATGTTATTGCTGGGGAAGTTGTTTAATGACAGTGATCATGAAATATGGTCAGTGATAGATGTACAGTTTAGAAATAAACACCAAACATACTTATCGTTATCTTATAATGTATGACAGCAACAGCATCAAAGGCATGTTTTTTCCTATTTTTAATCAGACTGATCTGAATCCGTATACACATTGGAAACAGGCAACTCTACTTACTAAACTGATCTGTTTCGTTACAGGCTTCAAGCACTATACTTAAGTATATCATAATTCTTTCAACTAAACTGAATTATACGACAACCAAGAACACTAAACTAAGCAAGTGTCATAGTTATTGTTTCACTTGCAAAGACATGTTTCTCAAAGTAGTTAAATGGACACAATTAAGCCGATAAGATCAAAACAGGAAATATAGGCCAGTTGAACTTACCTAAGAAAAAAAGAAGGATACATATATACTGCTTTCATACTGAAGACAACAGACAGTTGTTCATAGAAACGTAGTTCACAGTACAACAAACCTTTCTTCAGTAACATCATACACTGACAGTCTATCTGGAAACAATCAACTATGTGAATAAACTCACTATGACTTGAGATATCATCCCAGCGTGCAATGGACATACAGTGTAACGCAGTCAGACGTGGCGAATAAAAATTAAAAACAGATCAAAATTAATTACATAATCTAGTTATTTAATTAAAAATACATTATGAAATGGCAAAATCTGTGGTTACTTGAACGCACAAACGACAGTGTGCGATACATTAAGTTCACATGGTTGCGTTGCGGATAAGATCACCCGTGAAAAGACACTGTACAATCTAGTTGTCCCAACAAACGTAGGTGATTACCGCATACAGTACGAGGTTTTTGTGTTGTTAGCAACGTGCGTGGTCTGCCCATTCTGATCCAAGATTTTCTTGAGAGAATTGTCACGTCTGGTGCAGTGTCTATTTCCAATCTAAACGGATGCCTAAAGTGTTCTAATTGTCGTATGAATTAGGAATTCCAGGATTAACGCAATTGAATTAAGAAGACACAGGCACCAACGAGTGTATTGTATTTAGAATCCGAAATCAAGCATTCAACCAGTACAAAGGTATCATTGGTTCATTCAAACACCACATCCGCCACAGCTTAAATTGGAGTCTAGGTGTTTGTAATCAATCGTACGTCTTCTTCTCAAACTCATCCTGAGTCTGTCTGACATTGTATTGGATAAGGATTCTGTATTATCTAGAATATGCTCATTAGCATTAGAATTAACAATCGAAATTGGAACTGACTCACCTGGTTCATGAAATTGTATTTGATCTACATGTCGACTTTGTGTACTTAAGTCATCGATGTCTAGAATTCGCACCATCGATTTTCCGACATTCTTCAGAACAATACCCGTAGATGGTCGAAGATCATTTCCTCGATAGTATGTAACTTCTGCAGACTCCAGACATCTCATATTCGACCGAAGAATTCTTCCTTTCAATAGCTTCGCTGGAGTCTCCTTCGTCACCGAATGTTTGGCATTTCTATATTGCAATAGAAAGGTATCTACTCCCCTCTCCAGATCATTAAATGTTGAGGGTCTATAGAATCAATAGCAGTCTTTAATGTCCTAACAAAATTCTCTGCCTGACCATTAGAACACGGATGTCTGGGAGCAGTAAATAGATGTTTGCACCCTATACCGTTCAACCAGGTAGTGACTGCATCTGCAGCAAAATGTGAGCCATTATCAGTCACCAACACCAAGGGAAAACCTTCTCGACTAAACACCTTTCTTAATGCTTGTATTGTGAAATCAGAATTTGGTGAAGTTGTGAAAAAAACTTCAGGCCACTTTGAAAAAGAATCAATGACTACTAGTGCGTAGTATTTACCAAGAAATGGTCCACAATAGTCAGCATGAATCCTCTGACAGGCCTCAGACGATACTGGCCATGGCACCCACTTCGAAGGATGATTTTTCAACTGATGACATTTCTCACAATTGTTTGCCGTACGACATATATCTGCATTTATCTCTGGCCACCAGCATGTGAGCCTTGCCAAGGACTTCATTTTCTCAACACCTAAATGACCACTATGAAGATCTTCAAGAAAAGATTTACGCAATGAAGGAGGAATGACAACACGATCATTTAAACACAGAATACCATCAGGAGTAGTAGATAACTCATCCTGCTTTGAAAAATAGATAGGAAATCTCCGTTTCAAATTAGCATTCCAACCTTTCCTTATAGCACTGAGTATACATCCAAAATATCTACGAGTTTCTCTAATGAGATCTGAACGTCTCACTGGTAAAGGTTGCACTAACAAACAATCCGAAGTATTAATAGGTTTATCTTGTAATGACTGTCGAGAAATGTAATCAACATGTTGAATCTGTTTGGCACTTCTGTGCTGAACCGTATAGTCATATGCACTCAAAGCAATACTCCATCGCTGAACCATAGCTGCTGAGGAACGTGCTAAGGATTTTTCGGGATGATAAATAAACTTTAAAGCTTCATGATCAGTAACAATAGTGAATTTCTTTCCGAATAAATATTTATGAAGTCTTTTAACAGCCCAAAACACAGCTAATGCTTCTCGCTGAGTCTATGAATAACCTTGTTCAGTAACAGTAAGTTTGCGTGAAACACAAATAACTGGTCTACCTTCCTGTTCCAAAACTGCACCAATTCCCACAGGTGATGCATCAGTAATAAGCACAGAATGTACATTAGGGGAGTACGTTCGAAGAACAGCATCACTTTGAAGAAACTTCAGCAGACTTCGTAAGCATGACTCTTGTTCCTCACTCCATTTGAATGAATTGGATGTTAAAATATTAAATAAACAATTTGCACGACAAGAAAAATTGGGAATAAAACGGGAATAGTATTAAAGAGTACCCACTAGTGAACGTAATTCTGTAAGATTTTTCGGAGACGGTGCATTAGTCAGTGGAGCTAGTCGTTTCATATCTGGTCTAAAACCATTACCATCAACTAGGTATCCAAGGCATTCAAAACTAGATACACAAAATGAACAATTATTTGGATTCACTGTTATATTCTTCTCAATTAAACGACGCAATAAAGCAATAAGTCTCTGGTCATGAACTACCTTATTAGAGCCATGAACAATGAGATCATCTTGATAAACTTCAACACCTTCAAGATCACTAACTACTTTATTCATAACTTCCTGAAATATGGCTGGAGAACAACTTAGACCAAATGGAAGGAAATTGTATTTGAACAGACCAAAAGGAGTGTTGATTGTCGTCAAAATAGATGAAGATTCATCTAAAGGAATTTGAAGATAAGCATCTTTTAGGTCAACTTTCGAGAACACTTTAGAACCATGAAATCGATTTAGAATATCTTCAGCTTCTACCGTCGTGCACGTTTGCTTCAACAAACGGGAATTCAGAGTTAATCTATAGTCACCACAAATTCTAGGGGTCTTGCCGTCCAACTTCAGTGGCGTAACGATAGGAGTACCCCATGCTGAAGACTGAATTGGTTCAATTATGCCTTTCACACACAAACCGTTTAATGTCTTATGTACTGCTTCTCGAAGACCATAAGGAATTATTCGTCTTTTAAGAAAGACGGGATCACCCTGTACTTGAAGTTTTATAGGCTTAATTTTCATACCTTCATTGCACTTAGCACACATAGCTATCAAATCTTTAAGTAAAGTATCAGAATTTTCTTTAGAAACTAAGAAGGACAACTCCACCTTAAGCCTTTTCAAATTCTTTAAACCCAATATTGACAGTCCTGTTTCACTAACTAAAAATTCACAAGGTATGTATGAAGAATTATCATCTCTGATTAGCAATTCACAACATCCTCGTATGGGCAGTCTGTGTCCAGTAATCCCCAGTATTGATACTTCAGTGGGTCGTACAACAACGTTAGGATCTAAAGCTTTCAAGTTCTTGAATGAAATAATGGACTCTATACTGCCTGTGTCCAGAATAAAGTCATGAAATGAACCAAGCGATGTATATAGTCGCTTCTGAATATGAGCATTACCTTTCGAAATAGTAGACAAAGATAAATGATCACTAGAAGCATCCGAATTATTGAAATTTAAATCACAAGATTTAGTACAGCTTGAAGCAAAATGGACAGTAGCTTTGCATACTGACTGAATGTGTCCTACCTTACCACATTTAAAACATTTAGCATTACGAAATACACATGAATTGCGAGCATGAAACTTTCCACATGATAAACATTTACCAAACTTCATCTCACCTTTGTGATTTGCTTTGTAATTCCTCGTTGAAACACCTTTCATATTTACACGAGAATAGGAATCACTGTTAAATGAACGCAAGTTTGATTGACCCTGAGATTGTAGTTCATCACGACGACTAAGCAAAGTATTAGAAATCTTCATCGACTGGTTATCAAGTTCATTGACTGCTTCGTAGTTAATACATGCAGTTCTAGCATCTTGAAAGGAACAGTTTGGCATTCTTAACAGCTCTCTTTCCAAACTCGGTATGTTAATTCCTGCAATTAATCGATCTCTCAGTTGCACATGAAGTTGATCACCGAAATTACACTTGGCAGCTTGTTTCTGTAATTCAAGGATAAATTCCCGAGCCTTTTGGTCATTTTGACGAACCATCTTATGAAACTTCGCCCTTTCACAGCATTCAAAACTGGTGCATTTTAAATGGCTTAACAATAGCTCTTTAAGAGTTGCATAAGGAAGTGAGATAGGTTTTTCTGGATATGCCAAAGTTTTTAATAAGCTGTACGCTTCTCTCCCAATGAATGTCAGAAAATGTGCCACAATTTTCTCACCTTTAACATCTTTCTTGGTCATGCTCCAAATTTCGAACCTTTCCAAATAATCCTCAAAAGCTTCAGGAGTTGAATGAATATCCAACTTTTCCATTGCAGGTTCCATCACGACGCCAATATAGTGTTCTAATTGTCGTATGAATTAGGAATTCCAGGATTAACGCAATTGAATTAAGAAGACACAGGCACCAACGAATGTATTGTATTTAGAATTCGAAATCAAGCATTCAACCAGTACAAAGGTATCATTGGTTCATTCAAACACCACAATGCCCATTAATATTGAGGGTAATAAATTTCCTCTCACCTGGGGTTGAGTTTTGGCAGGTTGCTACTAGACTCAACTGATTTGTGCAGGATTTAGGGACAGGTTTCCTGGTACTTCTGGAGCTTTACACTACGTGCACTGATGTTGTTTATATGGACAGCTTTGAACAAAATGCCATGCACCGCACTGCCAGCATAGGGTAGGAGGATTTGTTTTTGCCTGTAGATCTGAACAAGGTGTAGCTGGGCAGATTTATGCGGGTTGGGTGGTTATTGGACTACATGGACTTCGGTACGACCTAAACCACCACGCTCGACCATCGTAGTGTTACACTGCAGATTCATTAGACGTTGAAATTCATTTACAATATCAGTGAGTGTCAGTTGGGGGTCTTGGTCTAATGGACTATTCAGCCGTGTTCTGATGTCACTAAACTTCTGCGTTTGGAGAGTGCAGATTAGAACTGATCTTCAGTCAGCGACTTCAACCGGAAGCGTTTGCATTCGCGGTTGGCGATACTCACATACATGAGAAAATCAACGTCTTCGTTCATAGTCAGCTTCAAACATCGATAACGTGAGTTGAACAGTGAAGAGTTATCTCCAAACTGTCGGCTCAGTGACTGGACGGTGTTCAAGAATGAGCGGTCACGTGGGTTTAGAGGCAGAATTAAGTTACAATATCTATCTAATTCACTAGAACCCAGTTTTCAAAGCAGCAAGCGAACTTTCCAAGCGTCATCCTGATTAGCGAAGTCAAATTTGAATAAGTTTTCATAATGTCGAAACCACATATCAATGTGACATTGTAATCAGGATCATGATGAAACTCAGAGATACTATTCGCAATACCATCAACTGACGGTGCAGTAGTAGTATTAGGAGTGCTTGGTTGCATGTTAGGCGTAAGCTTTGCATCTGCTAACATCAGCATTAGTTTTAGCTGCTGCTCGAGCAATAATTCTACATTTGAAGGATCCATGTTTGCGCCAACTCCGTCGCCAAATTCGCTACGTTTGAAGCGGTTAAGAATTCACTTAGTCTGAGAACGGAACAAAGACTTGTGACCAAAAACCAATAAACTAACTATTCTATTGCGTCCCAGCCCCGCTATTTAGGGAGCGAATTCGAAGTCGACACGGGGAAGTATATTCCGCAAAAATCCAGAAGCACGAGCGTTAACAACAGACACAAACCAAAACGTATATATATAACACAAAACCATCCTTGAGAAGCGTCACAAAATCGCATACTAAAAGACACAAGGGACCAATAGCGTTTATGATTCTCCCAAGTTGGAAATACGACGTGAAGGTGAAAAGGGCGCTTTTGGCACGAAAACGAAGAAATTCGAATTTTCTAAATAAAACTACAAAATTAGGTCCTTTTCCAAGTGAGTACTGGGGATCCAACCTCCCCCAACATCTACTTCTGCTTCTATAATGATAGACTGAACTCAAGACTATGGATTTACCATGATATGGCTACCTAACCCACATGATCTAACGTCAAAATCAAATCATTGTCTATATTAACTTGTTCTATCGTGAAAATTTGTAGTATGCCCATTAGAGAACAATTGCAGAATGTATTCGAGGTGGTAATAAAATGATTTATATAACATAAAGAGCGAGGAGATGAATAAAGTGGCCACGCCGTCATGGTCTAGCTGTGTTGTCTCGATTAAATGTTCTCGCTTTGACTTTAACTGACTTTCGCCAGATGTTCAACGGCTAATGTAATTCTTTTCAGTTACTGCATGTTCAGCTTCAAAGACCGTGTGATTGAAGCAAAATTTGCTGCATCGTCATTTACCTAATGGGTAGCTGTCTTAACGAAGATGAAAAAATGCTGCAGACAGGTTACTAATATTAGTCTTGTTCCAATAAGTACGAAATTTTATGTCTGCTAGGTATCCTGGTTATCTGAGAACAATCAGCTCACGTGTATTTTACAGCATCAAGCTTCTAGCTTTTTGTTTTAAACCAGTCCAGCTGCTAAAGACGGATGTGATTTTAATCAAATGCTTGACACAAATGTAGCTGCTTATACTAATGTATAATTTATCGTTGTTGTTTGCTTATCCGTAATGTGCGCCTGAGAGTATTAAAGCGTTTACGGTCTTAGAACAGCATTTGTTACAACTATACATTTAAAATACGAAATTCGGACAATGCATCCAGGGTTTTGACTGTTGTTGATTGAGGTTCAGTATCGATCGCTGCAAGAATGTGGCTTCAGTGTTCTGGAATCAAAAAACCTTTGAGTTTCTGCCCGCTGAATGTTTGTAGAGAATCCAACATGGCTAAACTGTCAAGGTACTTGGATTTTATAGATGAGTTGTCTTCCAACCCGGAAAAATCTGTCACGTCTCGCAACAGACATTAAATAAAGAGACTAAACGGAAGTCCCAACTACCTGAAGGAATTAGAGATTTTCTGAAAAAAGCAATGTGCAGAACTTTATGACTTGTATAGATCTTTCGACAGGTGATGCTTTTGTTTTACCGAAATATATCAACATTAAGAAATTTTGATGTCATAATAACGATGCTTCTCGTTCAAAAACAATGAAATCGTGAATAAAGCTAAAGGGCGTTATCAGGCCTTGACAATATACTTAATTTGGGGTTGCCAGACTTCCCACTACCAAGATCTAGCTCTAAGCTCTGTGGCGAAAAGTCACTATCCAAAACCAATGTATAGAACCTAGAGGTCTTAGGAGGTGCTTAAAAAATGTCGAGTACAGAACTCTTAACACTGAAAACATACAGTTGGTTAACACTAAGTTAACTTCTTCAGCTTACAGGAATATAAACAGAAATGAGATTGAATATATCTGAACACAATTCATGGCTTTTGATCATGCCTCTAATAAATCATCAGGCCAAGTCAAAATAATGTAATTCTCTATAGGCCTCTAAGTTTTAGCCTGCAGAAATATTAGGTAGATTTTAGTGACTAATTGTTTTTAACAAGGAATCGAAACTCATTAGGTTTTTTCCTGGACAACCAGTGTCTTTCTAACACATCGAAGCCGCTTGGTATGTGTAATAACACACGGTTTTGTCATCTACACCAGTGGGACGTTAATTTGCCTTAGACGAATATCTACGCTAGATTCCCTCACAGCATCTATTCTACAGGACATAAAACAACTCAGATCGAGAACACATTATTAGCCTGACTAGAATGAAAACATATTTCCACACCAAAAATCGTCAACAATCCGACGTAATCCAAAAGCAATCACAGTAATAATAAGGATAGGAGAATATATAACTCATATAAGGCTTGTCCGACCTTCTATAAGTCTGACTATGTGATGTGTGGGCGAGGATGACAGTGATTGGTTGTCTGCGTAGCCAGACATGTAGATAGTCTGACAGGTGTCAGATGAGTTATATATTTCCTTATCCTTAATATTATTATTAGGACCCACTTATTATTGATTGTTCATTGTTGTTTGATTGTGTCGGGTTTTTGGTGTGGAAATATATTTACGTTGTGGTCAGGCTAACTACGTGTTCTTGATCTGATTTGTGTTGACGTCCTGTAGAATCGACGCTGGGAGGGAATCTAGTGTAGATGTTCGTCTAAGGTAAATTAACGTCCCATACGTGTAAAAGTGGAAACCCAACCGTTATAACATTTGATGAAGTAAAACCGAGCGTTGTAACACTAAGCAACCAACCAATCATCATTCTCGCTCACACATCAGTATGAAATATATGTAAACACAACTGTTCACAGTTTTTTCACCTTTGATGTCATGTTTTGACAAGTTTCTTTGTCACCTAGTTAGACATTAGCTGGAGTTTCACTCAGAATTCTCCTACCATAGACCAGGACTTTGAATCTCTTTGATAGTTGCCATAACTGAATGGCGAGTAGTCTGCATGGAGTGTGTTATATTTATCGTCCACCAATGATCAAAACGTTATTTATTTATTTACATTATTTTTCATTTATTATTAGCTTAACTCAATATTATATTTTTGGCACAATATAGAATTTTCAGCACAAAATATTTCAGCGAGATTCTGTTTCTTATTTCCTGATGGATATCGACGATAAATACTGAGTGGCCGCTAGTTAGATATTAGCATTTCAGAAGTCGACGTCTGAATAATATCCATTCTTTTCAGTGAATATTGCCAGCCATCACGATGTCTCCGATTATACGTGACTGTGACTGCGCGAAGATCGAAATAAAGACCTATTCACTACTTGTCTGGTTTCTTCTATCAATATCACGTCGGGCTCACCAGTTTCGTGGCTTAAGGTAACCCTCGTGCTATTGATAGAAGAAACCAGACGAGTAGTGAATAGGTCTTTATTTCGATCTTCGCGCAGTCACAGTGGAGCGTGGGATTATTTGTTCGGACAAACAAAGCCTCTCAACATTCAATATAAGATAATAGGAAATATAACGCCTATGCAAAGTAAGGAAGTGAATGTATACTTGACCTGTACTGTTTTGGCATATGCTTGGTTGTTTGAGGTCAACTCTTGACCAACCAACCTATGCTGTTACAAATGTAACTTGTACAACAAAAGGTCTCGAACTTTCCACAAACGCATATCATTAATTTATGTAATCAACTGACATAATGATCTGTTAAAACAAACAAGGAAATCTATAACTTGTTGAAATATCTAGATGGCAGGAACAGGTAGCACAGATATTTAGGAAGGCCGCCTTAGATCGAGAAAACATGTGTTTAGCCAGGTGGAAAAGAACCAAACTGTGGAAATACTGACTCATAGTAAGCTTTTAAAAAACGGTTGAGTTAGTGAACGTTTCATGGTGTAGATCACTAATTTCTTGTGTCGAATGATTGAAAGCCTAGTATACTTAGACTCACCAGCTAACGTCAAAGACACACCTCACGGTTAGTATATAACGCGGATCACTTTTTCGTCGTATCCAGGTACCATGGAAATTTTTATAACCGTACAACACAAATGACGTTACCACGAAAGTATATTAGTAAGAGTGTATACAAGAAACAGGTGACCAACACCACCTGGTCCAGTTCATGACATGCAATTAACTGATGCGCGTTAGTTGTCCTTCATTTTGATGAGGATCGGTGAACTGTCCGATATTCAGTGGCCCGACTGCAGGATGATTTGTTTAGGACTCAGTGACATTTCACTAGTCCTGCAACGGCATCAGCAGCACGTACGTCGTAACAACAGTGATGTGACATCATGACCATTTTTAAACCAATGGACAAATTTATGATACTTTCTGACCAAAAACCAACGAAATTTTTATCAAAATAATCACCTCAATATGTGAACAATTAAAGTAACTCGACTGCTTCTACACATTAAAAACATCACAACAGAAGTGATAAGCAACACAGAGTGTCAATCAAATTATTCGAGAAAATTCAAATCTGAGTTCAGTGAATAGGCTCTTGATCTGGAAAGTATAAAACACAAAGTACCTATTAAGAAAAAAATATTGTACTTGGCCTTCTTGATAATGGGAAGATAAACAGACATTATTTAGCGGCAAAAATGAGGAGGTGAATGTCATCGTAATAAAGACTTAAAAATCAATGTTATTGATCGTTTTTGGTGTCGTATATATCATTCACCAAGACGAAAGATTGGAGTATAGCGGGTTAAGCCATGTGCTTGTAGCGCATCATGTGGGTCGTCGACTCACCTTTTCTTTTGTTTTTCTCCTTTCCTCCGCATGTTCACCTGGCTAGACGTGGCCGCTACACTGAGCTACCTTGAAGACTCCGACCTTCACAAGTGTGGCATATTTAGATACCTACCTAATGTCTGCCGACGAATGGATTTCCGCTAAATGCTTGGCGAAAGTACATTTTGAAGCCTCACTATGCATCATCTAAACTCTTTTTTAGTATACATACCCACAAATCGTTCGTAGAGATGTCACTTGTGCCCTGAAAGCATTTAAGGAATTACGTCCCAAGTTCGAAGATTTCAGTAAGTTTAAATATTAATTAATGTACTATGTAGTCCAAAATGATGGAACTTCCCGGAGACTCGTGAGCTTAGACGGCACTATTCCTGTCAGGTATATGGGTTCAACTTACAATATCCCGATTGCAATATTTCTGTTCGAAGCTTATCCACACAAGTCTCCTATGGTTTATGTGAGGCCCACAAATACTATGCAGATAAAGCCGAGTGATTTTGTTGACAGTGCTGGTCTTGTTCAACTGCCGTACATGACAGACTGGAAACATGTGAGTGTTTCTAAGCAGTTAAAGTAGTAACCCTTTAGACTTAACTATCTAAAACACAACAATCTCACCCTAATTTTGATAGGAAGTTTATATGGCTGAATGTACTCCGGACAGCTTAAATGTACTTTCCATTTCCTGATACTGGCTTGTCTCTAAAAATAATCTCTTGAATCCCTTGAAAATGACCAGAAAACATACTGTGGTCATTATTCTTCCAGTGTTATTTGTGAAATATCGTACTACCAGTAACAAGGGTATCTCGTCCCGTAGATTTATATCAATATTTAGAACCTATATAAAACTTCGTATTAAATTTGTGCAATTAGCTTTTCGGTCTTTTAATTTAGTAGCCGCTTCGCGTGTATGGTTATGCGAAAACAAAAATATATCTAATAGAAACTTTGTTGTGTACAACTAAACATTTTTTTGTTCGATGGATTAAAAACAAAAGGGGTAGATCCAGTACGCATACCAATGTGCTTGTATCATTAGTTTTGTATTTGTTAATTTCGAGTGGTTACTTCCAGGCTTACTCTTATAAACCGACTTAATCACAGTAGCTAATAACTCCAGCTGCTGAACTGGAACATTTGTCCAGTCAACCAACTGTGTACAAATAACACAGAACTTAGGAAAAAGCTTGGATTGATCCGAGGTGCTACACTTTAAATTAACATAATAACCGAACTAACAACTGGAGAATAAATGGAGGAGAAAGTGTCATCCTATTATTATGATTATAGTAATACTAAGTAAAAAATACAGCCCGGAATAAATGAGGAAAATAAGGAATGAAAAACTGAAGCAATATTGCTTTAAACTCATAGGAAGTCGTATGATCTGTCTTATAATTCAGTTACTAATAGATGCTACTGGTGCTTGACCAACCTAACGATATAGTGAGATAAGATGGATTGAGTAGAAAATAAAGACCTACCTGAATTTCCTGTTAGTAAGATAGAGATAAATGCATTCAATAAGTCACGAGGCACTTGATATAACTCCAACTAGTCTTTCGAACGTTCTATAAAAATATTAAAGTACATTTTATAACTTCCAAATGCAAGATAATAATCGAGGACTGGTCAATTCTGGTACTCACTGTAACTACAGAAAAGCAACTTATCTATTATTTCGCTTATCTAGGTTTTGTATCAGTTTTTGCAAGCCAACAGCTGGTGGTGAAATTCTAGAAATCACAACCTATGTTGTCTATCTTCCATTATTTATCATATTAACAAGATATCTGATTACCTGTTGAGACTCTATTGTACTACACAGTTGTTCAAAGTGTTTCTGGTGCAATGTTTTGATCAATTGTTGTAAATATGGGTCTGGTAAAATGAACAGGATGTATTTTACTTTCCAAGACACTGTCTATACGAATATACAGTACTGTAGACGAAACAGGTTAGGAAAAAGTGCATAGGTTAATTTACGGTTGTTACTCTTGTCATTTGCTGTTACATAAATCTAAGGAAGTATGATCTTCCTATCTGATTTCTTGGAAACTAGCAGTCAGTATATGGCGTAAGTAAGTATTATGGTTATCCTATGTGGTGCGACTAGACACCTGTAAAGCTAACAAATGCATGAACTTATTTTTCTCAAGATTATTAAACACCACATCCCTGTTTATCACTGGTTCATCTTTCTCTGTATCCATCTTGACATATTTTTCACTTTTATTTTGAGGATACAAATTGTGGCTCTTCAAGTGTATCTTGATACAAAATATACCATAGCAAGCGAAACTACAATATTGGAAATGATTAGGAGAGGATAAGTTCACAATAATAATTAATATATTAACCAGGATAGCATGTATTAATAGATACAGTAATTCGTACGCAACGTAAAACCTGGGACATATTTTATCGTTTCAAGTCCCCACATCAAAGAGTAATTAACCAGTCTAAAGCTAGTAATATTTCATGTTAATTACTTTTCTACTTAAAATACTGATTTCGTGGTCTTATAATTTTTTTATTACTGTATTTCACTCAGAGTTTGGTTTCTTGTCGTTAATCCCCATTTATTTTGTTTACAACTAACAGCCAGATGCAGATCTAGTTGAATTAATATCAGTTTTACAGGCTGTGTTTGGTGAGACATCTCCAGTATTTTCTAAATCTGCTCCCATCACAAAACGGCAAATTTTAAATCCTCCGTCAAATCCCCAATGCATTGGTTCAATGCCTTATCCAGGTCGGTTATCGTTATTGTTCTTAGTTAATAATACGAGTTCTAGTCACTATAGTAATTTTAAACCACCTATCCTTTTTTATCCTACTTTAATGTACGATTTACATTGTTTTATTGTAAATTAAAATCACAAGTATATTACTCTATTTGTTTTATGTAAGGTTCCTTATCACAACCTCCTATTCCTGTCATACCGAATGATCAAACTTCTAATGTGTATCTACCCCAGCTTGGTACCGGATGGCAGATACCCGGTTCTGTACCCGTACTTCCCAATATACCTATGCCTCAGTTGCCCAATTTTGCCAATCCTTTTACTCAAGCGACAAATTCAAATATGTACTCTATGTCAAGTCAAAATATTCCAATGCCAGTATGCCCAGATGCATCTGCTACATCCAACATACCATATAGTATCAGTAAATATAATTTATATTATTTTTAATATTAGATTTATGTTTGTAAGTATTCCAACGATTTCAATATTTTAGTCTGACGATGTATGTCGATTCTCAAGAAAATGTTCATAGCAAAAGTAGTATGATATACGTAGACGCCTTAACCAGTCGTATTTTGATGTTCTGAGTAGAATGATTTATCATATGTAGTAACCTTATTATATATGGATGCTGTTTTTGTTGTTCTTTTTCGAGTATATAAAGACATCAAAAAAATCATCCCAATAGTTGTTTGTGTTAAACATTTATTAGTTATAAAGTAGTTATTATTAAAAATGTATCTAGCTACACTCTTGGCGTCTGACACTTATTCTTATATGTGTAGATTTCTGATGGCCAGTTTTTATATAACTCGAAACATTGTTCAAAATGACTTTATTTCCACCTCAAATCAATCGCATGCCCTATTTCTGTAGATGATGGTGTAATTTTCAAGTTTTTAAGGTTGTTAGAAAATTTCCATGAAAATTTTCCCATAAATTTTTTATGAGTGGTTCGCCTCCAGCTCACATAGTTTTACTATCCTCCTACT
Organism: Schistosoma haematobium; assembly: GCF_000699445.3. Classification (NCBI taxonomy): domain Eukaryota; kingdom Metazoa; phylum Platyhelminthes; class Trematoda; order Strigeidida; family Schistosomatidae; genus Schistosoma; species Schistosoma haematobium. The sequence goes on from NC_067195.1 coordinate 11,961,664, forward strand.
TCAATATCATGACATTATGAATTTCAGCCTCTGCCAAGGAAGTCCTACTCACTGCCTTCTCGTGGTGGGGGTGTTGTTTATGAAATTGAGAGGACGAAAGGCGAATGTCCGGTGCTTTAACCGGGAAACCCTGATTCCAAACCAATGGTGCACACAAGCTCCAGTATCCTGAAGGAACAAATCGCGTATGAACCAATTGTTGATCACTAGCTACCACGGGACTGCATCTCCCCACGTTGCTCCACTGCCTTGTGGCCAGACCTTTAGGTCAAAGGCTCGGGGTGTGGCTCCCTAGGAAAACCACCTGCTTCGGTCTGGGCACCCGGGGAGTATCACAGCCCACACACAAATAAAATGAAAATGGCTATATTTACTGAAAATTCTATTCTCGCGTCTAGTGCTTCCAGGTTTTCCATAGTGGTCTAGCTTCAATTGACTCATGATCTCAACTATTAAAATTACTATAATATCCACACAAAAACCCCTTCCAATACAAATATACATCAATTCACTCTAGAAAATTCCTCAGCACTATATATGGGACTTTATAATTGTATAAAATGTAATAGAACATATTCTAAAACGATAATCACATTTAAGGCTAACAAGCCTTTTAAACATTACAGTGTACCAATTTAAGATAGTTGATAAAATTAACTAGAATTTATTAAACTGAATAATGTATAATGATAATTTGAATCAGTTTATAGGTCATTCGAAATTGTAAAATAAGATGAAAGAGAAATACTATTATAATTACAATTTAAATTACGTAGTATAGTCGAATTATTGTATGAATTCATTAAGTAAAGTAGAATCAGTACTAATTAAATTAACAATAACAATAATAAAACAATAATCCTCATGATGCTCCATTGCCTTGTGGGTCAGACGTTTAGATCAAAGGCTCGGGGTGTGGCCCCTAAGAAAACCATCTGCTTCGGTCTGGGTATGCGGGCAGTATCACAGCCCACACACAAAATGAAAATGACTATATTTACTGAGAATTCTATTCTCGCTTCGATTTACCGTCAAACAATTCACATTATTATTATTATTATTATTATTATTATTATTATTATTATTATTATTATTATTATTATTTACTACGTCATTTACTCACTCTCTTTTATTCCCACTTTATGTATCCTTATTTTTCGACTTATACAGCAGCTCACCTATGGTGGAAACTCGGTTCTGTCTAAACGTTCTCGAGTCACTGTCAGGTTGAAAATTGTATGTTGCAACCAAATACGAATACTCAAGCAGTTTTTCTGAAAACACGTGCACCATTCAAACTGGTTGCCTTCAACGTTCGCACATTTATGCAGGTCGAACAACAGATAGGGCTGGCTATGTCTTTAGAAAGTCTTAATATCGACGTCTGTTGTCCATTTGAGACCCGTATTCAAGACTGGTGAATTACTACAAATTCGCTCTCCATCTGTCACTTCAAAAAGCTTGTTTTACGTGCGCTGATCTGGGAACCTTGTGACATCTTCGTCTGGTCTTCCTGGCGTTGGTGTCGCACTAAGCGCTAGAGCTGAGCCAGCACTAATCGACTGGATCCCCATTAACAGTCAGTTATGCGCTGTTAGATTAGAAAGTTCTATCAAAGTGAGCAGAAATCGGCGTGAGAAACGATGTCTTTTCGTCATCTCCGCCTATGCCCCGACAGATTGCAGCCCGGATGCAATCAAGGATGAATTTTACCACCAATTGTCTGTTCTCCAGAAAGTGCGTTCGACAGATATTGTAGTACTAGCCGGAGACTTGAATGCTCAGGTCGGGCGTCTAGGCACAGAAGAGAGTCGTTTAGGTGGCCGATGGGGACTCGTTAGTCGCAGGTCAGATAACGGGGACCGTCTACTGCAACTGTGCACAGACCACAACCTGTTTCTGGCTAGCACTAACTTTCGGCACAGTCATCGCCGATGTGCCACCTGGCATCCTCCCTCTGCATCCCAAGCATGGACTCAGATTGATCACATCGCGATCAGCTACCGCTGGCGTGGTTGTGTACAAGACTGCCGCTCCTTTTGGAGTACCTATCTGGACTCTGATCATGCCCTGGTCTGCGCCAATCTTACGTTACTTTTCCGTGGCCAGCGAATTGATCGTCAAAAACGGATTGATGTCAGTAAATTGGTTGCAGCTTATATTGCAACTAAGTATCAAACCAAGCTAGGTTTTAGGCTAGCTACCATCCTTTCGTAGAGTATAGATGAGCATTGGCTGCAACTGCATGACGCTATGGAAATGGCGACTAAAGCCGCTTGAGGCTTGGCGAAACGTCCCGCTTATAAGCACTGGGTTTCTTCAGGCTCCTTACAACTCATCGAGACCCATCGGTCTACTCCGGTTGACCGTGAGTTTAACCACAAACGATGTTACGTAATGAAATTGGACAAAGCTTGCGTAAGGACCGAGAAGCCTGGTGGTCGGAGCGTGCTAATGAGCTGGAAGCAGCAGCTGCATCTAGTAATTACCGGAAGCTCTTCCAACTCATACGAGCCACTGGCAGCAAGAAGTCTGATGTCAGCAAAACAATCTGCGAGGATGATGGGATGCCAATCACTAACATCCATCGACGACTTGGACGATGGGCAGAATTCTTCGAAGGGCAGTTCAACTGGGCTGCTGCTCCTGCAACATCGGTCGGACTTTCCTGCCCTCCATGGCCGGTGACGACTGATCCACCAAATGAGTCAAGGAACTCCAACTCTTGAAGTGCTACAAATCACCGGGTCCAGATGACTTGCCTCCGGCCCTTTTTAAACATGGTGGTGACTTTTTGGTTAAGGAACTGTCTGAGTTGTTCACAAAAGTTTGGCAGTTAGAGAGTGTTCCAACATCATGGAATGAGTCGATAATCGTCCCTATCTTTAAAAAAGGTTCACGTCATCTATGCAAGAACTATCGGGGGATAAGTCTACTTCCGATTGCGTCCAAACTATTGGCTTCCGTCATACTTCGTAGGTTGTTCAAAACCCGAGAAAAATTGACTCGCGAGGAGCAGGCTGGTTTTCGTTCCGGTCGAGAATGTATTGATCATATCCTCCGCCAAATGTTAGAACACCGTCATACTTATCACAGGCCAAAAGTCGTAGATTTTTGACATTAGGGCTGCCTTCAATTCGTTGGACAGAACTGTTCTCTGGGATTGTCTCTTGAAGAAGGCTGTGCCTGTGAAGTTTAATAACATTCTAAAAGCCCTATATACAAACACCTCAGGTAGAGTGAGGGCATACAACTGTTATGTCCCGATAAGCATAATGAATGGTAACTTTTGGAATCCGTTTATGGACCAATACTATGTGTATATTTTATCGTATAATTGTTAAATAACTACACTATTCATACTCATGTCCCCCTTATTATGAGCTTTATTTTGACCTATGAACTGTTCTACGATTTACCATTCTTGAATTATGCCCTGTCTATTAATCACTATCTCCCATATTCACAGCCACATTTGGCCAAATCTTGTACAAATGTTGTTTCCTATTTTATGGTACGATGTGGTCTGTCTAGTTGATATATAAACCGTGTATGTTTAAAATAAATGATTCATATCACAGAGGCTGAGATTGGTGTTCTGGATCTAATTGGATGGGATAGGCAGCAAGCAGGACCGATAAGTACTTTAGACTGCTCGTACAGGTTTCGCGCGTCATTGGTCCGATCGATAATTCACTGCTCTCTAATTGGCGGTACCATTACGTTATCATTAACAGGGCACACGGGCCACGAGTTACAACAGTAACCACCTTTCTCCATTGTTCCATTCAAGCAGTGGGGTTAGACAGGGCTGTCCAATCTCACCACCACCGATGACATTCTGGAAACAACTATGATGGATGTAGGCAATGGCGGCGTGAATCTGTTGCCTGGAGAAAGACTTCCCGACCTTGAGCATGCGGATGATATTGTCTTACTGTGTGATAATGCCCAAGCCCCATGCATTCCAAACTTAATCAGTCGGCAATCTGTGTCCGTAGGTATGGTATGTGCTTTGCACCTTCGAATTGCAAAGTACTTCTACAAGACTGGCAGGATTGTAATCCTGTACTCACGCTGGATGGTGAGCAGATAGAAGTAGTCGAGAGGTTCGTGTATCTGGGTAGCTGCATAAGTGCTGGTGGTGGCATGAGTAATGAGATCAATCCACGTATAGTGAAAGCCAGAGCGGCTTATGCCAATTTGGGCCACCTTTGGCGCCTTCGTGATGTTAGTCTGGCTGTAAAAGGTCGGATCTACAACGCGTCGGTGAGAGCAGTTTTGCTCTATGCTTGTGAAACCTGGCCTCTCCGAGTTGAGGATGTTGGACGACTCTCTGTGTTCGATCATCGTTGTCTCCGAAGGATTGCTGACATCCCATGGCAACATCATGTTAGTAATGCAGAGGTTCGGCATCGTGTGTTCGGGCACAGAGATGATAATTCAATTGGTGTCGCCATCTTGAAACACCGACTTCGATGGCTTGGACATGTTCTACGAATGTCGTCCCAGAGAATTCCTCGTTGTACATTATTTGCCGATGTTGGGACTGGTTGTAAAAAGCGTAGAGGTGATCAGTGTATGACATGGTGTCGTGGTATGAAAGAAAGCTGCAAAGGGCTGACTTCTGTTGGTCTTCGGCTCCCTGGTTGGGGTCCGAGAGATGGTGCTACACAGTGGCTAGAGACGTTATCAGATATGGCTCAGAATAGAAGCCAGTGGCGATCCTGCTGTGACCTTCTTTTACTTTCTGCATAAAAAGTGGTTGTATCTCCCTTAACTGAAATTCTTCTGGTTATACCTTTCCATTTCCCCCATTATCATTATTACTATCATTATCATCTCACTACCATACACTAATCTGTGGTCGTTATTGTTCTCTATTTTCTCTTATACACACCTTACATTCTTTTCCTCTTCCAATTCTCATTGTTATTGTGTGGCGCATATGTATCTGGTGCCCCCTTGTACCAATATTTATGTGTTCAAATAAATAAACTGCTAGCCACCATCCATTTCTTCCATAAAGCTTGTAGCACAATAGTTTCATCGAGACAGTCGCCAGAGAATACATGTATCTGATAAGTCTTGCGGATTTGAACGCTGTATTCGTCTCCTAAGCTATTCTGTAACCCCCAAGCTAGAACTATACAGCGACCTGAACACGAGAGAGAAGACTCAAAGTACGCGAGAATTAGTTTACTCCAAGGTTCATTTTATTACGGAAAATATAGGGTTTTTATAACATTTTAAATGTCCTTGGGTCGCTGGAATATTCTGGAATGCTACTAATCATAGTAGTGGTGTAGCAGCCAACCAATCAGAGCCTCTGCGTGTGACGTTTCGCTCCCTTGATATTTCTGGCCAAGACTCCAAGTGAACGCTGATTGGACGAACGCTTCTTAGTGTTTCCTGATGCTTGCTTGTCTTTTGCAAGCAATTTTCTGGATCACCCCAACGGTATCCCAACTAAGACTGACCAAAATTCAGTCAATAAGACGAACAGTAGGATAATTTAGAGTCTTACAAGATAAATAACTGGGAAAACACACTGTTTTGGTCGAAGTTTAACTAATTAATTTTTTACGTGTAATTATCACATTTAGCCTATACTCAGGACGGGAAGTTTAAAATCTAAACATTCAGTGCAACTTTTACACAGAAATTAGTTCTTAATTCAAAACTGAACGAGATCTTAAAGTACTGAGTTTGGCTTCTTGTCATTTCTTGATTCCAAACTAAAGTGCTAAACAGTTTTATAATACTCTCTAGTTTTTATCGGTTCTGTCAACTGTGATATCAGTTGTTAATTGTGGAGAATTATATTCGAAATAATCTTAGCCGTTGAAATTCAAATGATTCCAACGTTTCACCTTGCAAACTGGTCCGAACTTTTTCAGGGCGATGATCAAAATCAATGATTATCAAAGAGTATATAAAGTTTAGTAATAAAAATCACACTAATGGTGCTTGTCCAACCATTTTTTTGCTTTGTGTATAGTTAGATCATGTGACAATTTGATGTTCAATAGTTCATCATGTGAAGATCCATAAGCGTGTGTGTATGTGTATCAATCTATCGTTGTCGTTAAAAATAGTACAAAAGTGAAAACTCCGTCTACGACCAAATTAATCGTTTTAGTTTAATAAGAAAAACTAACAGTACATATGGGTAAAATAATCTAGTTATGTGATTAAATGAAATATAATCGGAAATAAATCCACGTTGACTAAATAACCTTTAATTTTGTTAAGAATACGCTTTGTTATGGTTTAGACTGGATGGATATTCAGACCCATGCATTTAATTGTTGATTAACAGTTACCATGGTGTAATTCCGTCTGTAGCACTTCTAGGGTTACTGTAGGTCCCAAGCCTGGGTAAAGGAAGAGGGTTGCGAATGGGGTCAGCAACCCCATCCCGTAGAAAAAACATCCTTGCTAAAAAAAACACCAATCAGAATAAACAAACTAGAGTATTTAAATTCTGACCTCCGAGTGGAAGGAAGAATTATGGTGAGAGCCGAGATTCTTCGGAAGTTACGGAGCAAACGCCACTTCTAACAACAACAGCAACAATCTTCGTAGATACAGGGAATGTTCGAACAATATGGGAAACTGGAAGGACTAATCAAATAGCTACGGAAATGAGAAGATACAACTTAGTTGTTCTCAGATTCGGTGAAACCCATTAGACCCAATCTGGACAAGAAAGTTTAGATTTAGGAGAGATGCTGTGGTACCCTGGTCACGAAGAAGAAAATGCTCCGCGCACTCGGGGAGTTTCTCTGATGCTGTCTGAAGTGGCACATAATGCACTTATAGCACGGGAATCTCATGAACACAGGCTCTTCAAAACAAGGAGAAAAGTAATCAATGAATGTTACCCCGTGTTATGCACCCACCAATGATAGCAACGACGACGATAAAGATCATTTTTAAAATAGACTGCAACTGATCATAGAGAAGTGCCCAAAAAGGGACCTGATTATCCTGATGGGAGACCTAAACGCCAAAGTCGGAATGGACAACACCGGGTATGAAGATATCATGGGACGACATAGACTGGGAGAAAGAAACGAGAATGGGGAGAGATTTGCGAATTTATATGCATTCAACAAAATGGTTATAGATGGCACAATATTCCCTCACAAACGCATACACAAAGCTACATGGGTCCCACCGGATCACTACAGGGAATCAGATCGATCATATTTGTATCACTAAAAAATCCAGAAGAACAATGAAAGGCGTGAGAACCAGGTGAGTAGCTGACATAGCCTCAGATCATTACCTGGTGGTTGCCAAGATGAAATTGAAGCTAAATAAGCAAGAGACAACTGGGGAGACAACATTACAAAGGTTTAATACAGCCTTCCTTAGACATATTGACAAACTCAACAAATTCAAGATAACTCTCAACAACAGGTTCCAAGCCTTACAAGATCCACTCAAAGAAGAGGAAACTACTATGAAGGACATTTGGAAAGGGATCAGAAAAGCACTGACTTCAACGTGTCAGGAGGTTCCGGATCGCAAGATGCATCGTCGTAAGGAATGGGTCTCTATAGAAACCCTGGTCAAGTTTCAAGAAAGAAAGAACAAGAAGAAAACAATTAACAGCAGCTGAACAAGAGCAGAGAAAGTTAAGACAAAAGCTGAATACACAGAGGCAAACAAGCAAATGATGAGCATTGGAGCTGACAAGTAGAAATACGTGGAAGAGCTAGAAACAACAGCGGAAAAAGCTGCAAGGGAAGGAAATATGAAACAACTATATGACACAACGAAGAACATAGCAGAGAGACCGGTCAAGGACTGAGGAGGCAAGCCAATCACTGAGGTTCAAGAACAGAGGAACAAATGGGTAGAACCTTTTGAAAACCCTAGTGGATCAGCCACACTGTACCCACCGGACATCGAAGCAGCACCTACAGGCCTTCCTATAGCTGTCGCTCCACCAACGATCGAAGAAATCAGGATGTCCATCAGACAAATCAAGATTGGGAAAGCGACAGGACCTGACAATATCCCAGTCGAAGTACTAAAGTCACACATAGAAGTAACTTCAAACATACTCCACATTAGTTTCAGGAAGATTTGGAAGGAAATACAAGTGCCGACGGACTGGAAAAAAGGACACCTCATCAAGATACCAAATAAAGATCTGAGCAAGTGTGAGAACCACAGAGGCACCACACTACTGTCAGTACCGGAAAAAGTTCTCAACGAGGCGTTACTGAACCAGATGAAAGATTTAGTAGACACCCAGCTTCGAGATCGACATGCCGGATTCCGTGAGGATAGGTGGTGCAAAGATCAAATCGCGACACTACGGACCATCGTTGAACAATAGATTGAATGGAATTCGTCACCACACATCAACTTCCTGGACTATGAGAAAGCATTTGATAGTGTGGATAGAAGAACTTTATGGAAACTTCTTCGACACTATGGTGTATCTGAAAAAGTCGTCAACATCATCCAGAATTCATACGATGGACTATACTGAGAAGTCGTGCATGAAGGACAGCTGACAGACTCATTCCAAATGAAAACCAGAGTCAAACAAGGCTGCTTACTCATTCTCATTTTTCTAGTGGTTGATTAAATTATGATGACGTCCACATCTGAGGGGAAGCACGGAATACAATCGACAACGTGAATGCAACTAGACGATTTGGGCTTTGCAGATGATCTCATCTTTTTATCCAATACACAAGAACAAATGCAGGTGAAGACAGTCAGTGTGGCAGCAACCTCTACATCAGTAGGCCTCAACACACATAAGGGAAAAAGCAAGATCCTTAAATACAACATGGAGAACACCAATCCAATCACACTCGATGGAGAAGCTCTGGAAGAGGTGAAAACTTTCACATACCTGGACATCGTCATTGATGAATAAGGGTGATCTGATGCAGACCTAAAAGCAAGGATTGGCAAATCAAGAGCATCATTCACACAGTTGAAGAACATATGGAACTCAAAACAACTTCCAACCAATATTGAAGTCAGAATCTTCAATACGAACGTCAAGACAGCTCTACTGTACAGATCTGAAACGTAGAGAACCACTACAACCATCATCAAAAACGTACATGTATTTCTAAACAGTTGTCTACGCAAGGTACTCAATGTCTGTTTACCGAGTACCATCAGCAACAGCCTACTGTGTAACAGAACAAGCCAGCTTCCAGCTGAGGAGGAAATTAGGAAAAGACGTTGGAAGTGGATGGGACGCACATCAAACTGCGTCACGAGGCAAGCACTAACTTGGAATCCTAAAGAGAAAAGGGAAAGAGGAAAACCAACGAACACACTGCATCGAGAATTGGAAGCAGACATCAAAAAGATGAATCGCAACTGGATATATATATATATATATATATATATATATATATATATATATATTATCAAGTTATTTAATTGTAAGCTTGCATTAATAGCACCAAAACAATTTTTTCATCATAAGCGCTCATAGTAGATCTATAGAGTATGATTGTGAACTAGCTGATACCGAATGCTGTTACGAGCGTGTGTGTGTTTATCACTTACGGGTTGCCCACACCGTGGGAGGATATTTTTCAGGTACTTGTTGATCTGAAATCGTGGTCGCATTGCCCAAGAGATAACTTCTTGAAAGAGTCCCCATGGTTTTTTGTGGTTATTTTTAGCTGTACTAATTGGCCACCAGCAACTGAAATCCGTGTGGTAAGGTGTGCTTTTTTCAGGGTTGACCTCTAAACCCTTCCGTTGTGAGGACTCAAAATTTTGGTTGTTTGAGGAAAGCATCTTGCCGCCGCCACAATCCTGTACAGTTGATAGATTGACTCCGCCCTCGGACCGTAGCTTGCTACTTTTAGTCTTACCGTCCACTTCAATCTAGCTGTTTGGTATAATAATACGATATTAAAGCCTTGACTGTCATGTCAAGATAGCAGCTGCAATTAAGGGAGTTGTGGTTTAGTAACCAAATAATTTAACTGCTGAGTTGCTTCACTCGTTCAAACTTCTCCAACCAAATATTACTCATATTGAAGTGAACGAGAACTCGGTGGGGATAATCAATTTACTATTTACTGCAAAATTACCGTGTTTTCGTAAAATATGAAAATCATACATTAAATACATTATTTGCACATCTTTCAGTTATCCTTTACATGCTTCATAATTCTGTTGTTATTACAGTCTATCTGTTTACATTCCTGTTCCCTACAATTCAATCTTCTGCTACCAGACATTGCACTTCTGATTGGTGTTACATACTACTTATATCTGTCGACAAAAGTAGCATACACTACAATATTACCTTCCTTTTTAAATTTATGTAAAATTTGTGGCTAAAACCCGAGTAAATGAAAATCCTACTTTTTCAGTGAATCACATTGGATTTCAAAAAGTTCATGTATACTTAAATCTTATACTTTTCCCCTTCTTTATTTAAAATTCGATATTTGTTTATTGTTATATTTCTTCGTTTGATTTTTCTTTATTTTTTAGACACATTAAACGAAGAACAATTACGATTATCCGTATTAACTGCTGTGGTTGATCAAGTTCGTCGTGTACAAAAAGAATTAATCTATCAACATCAAGATGATTTACAAGCAATACGTCAAACTCAAACTGGCCTATTTAGTGGTGGTCAAAAAATTCAAGAAATGATTAATAAAATGCAACAAGAAAAAGTAAATCAGTGAATAATTTTAAATAACGAAAATAACTCAAGTAAACGAACAGATGTATTCATCATTGGAAATCTGGCATATATTTGCACCTATATTAGCACAGTGAAGTGAAATAAGACAAAATACTAGAATTGTAATAGAAGTAGTAGTAATAACAGTTGTAATACGGAAGATTAGGTATGGGCGATCTGGATAGATACTGCCGAGGAGTCACATACCAGGACGAAAGGACTGTTCAGTGATTCCTGGTTTTCAATAGTTTTCCAACTAACATTGATTGGTTCAGGATCTCATTGATAAACAATGTGATTCGATAAGAATAACTCGTGAATCAAAAAGGAAACAGCAATTTTAAAACCCAAAATCTAAAGGAAGATAAAAAGTGAATCCATTCTCAATATTACGACCGATTCAAAGTCATGTCATTCAATATCACTCGGACCTGCAACCAGATTGCCCGAGCCTATCAATACTTCTCAGTTTAGTTGTCAGTAACCTTATTTTGTTGAAAGAGTAAAAACAGTTTAGCGAAAAGACGTTTCTTTTCAACGATATCATCCATTGAAGCCGTACAATCGTGTTTATAGGGATATAACAGATAGATAAGTCGATAGAAGAATAAAAAGAAATTACATCAAAAAATGCTCTCCGATTTCAAGTCTCGAAAAAGTTGCGTAACGATCTAGAAGTCAATGAATAATAATAAGATGAAAATAATTTACAGGTTAAAAGTGAAGGAGATCACTGTCTATTTGACATGTGCAAAGAAAACATGAGGGATGATACAACAACAATCAAATAATAACTTATAAAAAAATTATAAGAGCAGTTACTGCTGATTGCTAATTATTGAAAGAAGACAGACTAGAAGAGATGTTAGGGACTTATAAAACAATGATTAACTAGACATGTCGCAACACGATTGTACAGCTTCAGTAAATGGTATCAGTGAATAGTTGAGTGGATAACACAATAGCATTTGAAAAGAATGTTAATGTTTTGAGGTCCCGGAGCGAACATCAACTCTAGGATGCAGGTACATTCAGCTGACGAGTCCCAATTAGGATGGAACGCGCGTCCTGAATTCCACTGCTAGCCACCATCCGTCTTTGTTTTATAATGCTTGTGACTTAGTGGCAATATCGAAACAGTGCATAGGATATATATAAAGAGACTGATCAATTGCAGTCTTAAAAATCAATGGGAAGATCTAAACAACCAATACATATGAAGTAATATTTTATTTAAATGAAGTTTCTATTCTTCCCTTCATGAATTGATCAAAATCAAACACGTAAATCATTAGATGGCAGTTCAATGTACTCTAAAGTTTAAGCGCTCATCGCTTTTCCTGAAGGTCTCAGATTCAATCTTCTGTGGAGTAGGTCGTGGGTGCACAGTCCTGAAAAGTCCTAAGCCGGGACGAAGTGGCTGTCCAGTACTTCTTGTTTTTAAATGGTTGTTTAACTATGGTCAGTGCATGCTGTCAGACATAAAATTCCCTTGATATCTACCGATCAAAACTTTATGCATTCGTTTTGAAATTCCTCAAACCATACATTGAAACTCATCAAATCATAATTCACAACATCTTTGTTGTTATATTTGTGCGAATCTCGATAATGAAATTAAGGAACACAGGTATATGGTCATTTTGCACAATGCACATTCTTAACAAATCCAATCATATATTTTCATGAAAGAAGGCTAGTTAGCTGGTGATAATTGTATGGAAATATAAGAAAAAGAGCAGCATGTAATAAGATGAATATTCATAAATTTCTACACCATCCTTATTGGTAGTTTCATTCTAAAATTAGAACAATTTCGATATAATAGACAAAGAACTAAACAGTTGAGTCTTAATTCATTGGAGGGTAAGCGATCCACAAAATAGAAGTCTTTCAATCGGCTATGGTTTTTAGCCACGTTTATTTTCCTAGTAATAGTTTGCGTATAAGTATGACAGTTCTATTCGATATTTATTTATTTATTTGAACACATGAATATTGGTACAAGAGAGCGCCAATATATATGCGCCACACAAAACAATGAGAATTCGAAGAGAAAAGAAAAAAAAGGTAAGGAGCGTAAAAAAAAGAGAACAATAACGAAGAGATTGGTGTAAAGTAGTGTGGTAGTAATGAGAGAACGGAAAGGTACAGTCGGAAGAAATCTTTCAGGCAAGGGAGACACAACCACTTTTTATGCAGAAAGTAAAAGAAGGTCACAGCAGGATCGCCACTGGCTTCTATTCTGAGCCATATCTGATAACGTCTCTAGCCACTGTGTAGCACCATCTCTCGGACCCCAACCAGGGAGCCGAAGACCAACAGAAGTCAGCCCTTTGCAGCTTTCTTTCATACCACGACACCATGTCATACACTGATCACCTCTACGCTTTTTACAACCAGTCCCAACATCGGCAAATAATGTACAACGAGGAATTCTCTGGGACGACATTCGTAGAACATGTCCAAGCCATCGAAGTCGGTGTTTCAAGATGGCGACACCAATTGAATTATCATCTCTGTGCCCGAACACACGATGCCGAACCTCTGCACTACTAACATGGTGTTGCCACTGGATGTCAGCAATCCTTCGGAGACAACGATGATCGAACACAGAGAGTCGTCCAACATCCTCAACTCGGAGAGGCCAGGTTTCACAAGCATAGAGCAAAACTGCTCTCACCGACGCGTTGTAGATCCGACCTTTTACAGCCAGACTAACATCACGAAGGCGCCAAAGGTGGCCCAAATTGGCATAAGCCGCTCTGGCTTTCACTATACGTGGATTGATCTCATTACTCATGCCACCACCAGCACTTATGCAGCTACCCAGATACACGAACCTCTCGACTACTTCTATCTGCTCACCATCCAGCGTGAGTACAGGATTACAATCCTGCCAGTCTTGTAGAAGTACTTTGCAATTCGAAGGTGCAAAGCACATACCATACCTACGGACACTGATTGCCAACTGATTCGATAAAAAAACGCTTACTCTATCTGTTAGTGGTCTTGTTTCTGGCATAAACTCATTTGGAGTTTCAAGTCAATCATCCAGTCTTGTGAGAGCAGCCATCATCTCGGACACGTATCATTACATATCATGTATTGATTAGTATTTTATCTATTCATTTTAACAATTAATTACCTCGTTCATTCATCAGAAATTCATAATCGTAACAAATTTTATTTTGGACTTATAAAAGAAACTTGAGTTTTGAATGTCTAGGACTTCGTACAAACCTAAAAATACACTTCTAAAAGTTTGTATACGAAAATTATGACTAACTGAGAAGTGCGTGAAGTATGCAGTCTTTAAAGATCATATTAATGGTCGCAAAGAAGATATAATTCATAAACCTTGAATTTAACAACGATAGTGGTTATACTACACTTAGAAACTGGTAACTTTAGCTTAAAAGATATTTCATGTAGTAAATCACTTTATAACCTTTTAAAACCACCGTCTTATATGCCTTCAGAATGAAGGATAAATTGTCACAACTGATCATTTCAGTGTGTATATACAAGTATCACATGCTCTTGTGCAGCTTAGGTACATAGGTCATTAGTTCAGATCTGTGTGATGTATAACAGAATACAGCAATGACAACACAGCTTATTTGTGTTCTCTTATCTATAACATATATAGTTGGCATAGGACATTCAGTCTGTAATTCTTTTTTTGACATCGCATTTGCTAAGGATCCAGTTAAACTCCCAAAACTTATTCTCCATTTTACTCATTTATATTTTTTCTTATTTTTCCAATTGTACACATTATCAGGATCGAGTTTGTACAGAAATGGAATCAGTCAAGAGGAAGATTAAAGATTTAGAAGAGACTTCAGAGAAACTACGCAAATCTGACTCGAATTTCATAATTGATGAAGTATTCGATACGACTGCTCCATTATATCGTCAATTAGTTGTTTCATTCGCTGAAGAACAAGCTATAGAAGATGCAATTTATTATTTGGGCGAAGCAGTGGGTAAAAATGTGTTCGATGTGGAAGTTTATTTAAAAGTAAGTTGTCAACTGTTTTTTAGAAATGGTATTCTTCAACTTGCTTCACCCGTTGTTGCGCAGGCAAGATGTTCGTCTCCCAAACAAAGGATGAGTTCATTACTCAGCAATTCGCCCCGTCCTACTTTATGGGTGGGAAACATGGCCATTAAGAATAGAGAATATTCGTAGGTCACTAGTATTTGATCATAGACATCTTCGAAGCATTTCTCGTGTATTTTGGGGTCATGGAGTAAGCAACGCCTCGGTTAGGAACAGAATATTAAGTAAGGATGACAAATCCATTGATAGGGTAGCAATTATCTATCAACTGAGGTGGTTGGGACATGTGTTACGCATACCCAACCATTGCCTATTTTGGCGGGCGATGTTGTCTGATGTAGGAGTAGGCTGAAAGAAAGAAAAACATGGCAGCAGTTCACAATTGGAATGATCCATGTTAACAGGTGTAAACCACCCTATTGGTATCCGCGTGATTATCGTAACGAATGGTTAGAGACTTTGAATGACTATTTCGTCTCTTTGTGCTAACAGGTTATCAACTTGAACCGATGTACATACGCACTAGGTTTTATGTTGTGACTGTTTGACACATCACTCAATCACATATTCTGAGATAACAGATAAATAAATCGCAACTTATATTTTCAATATGCTGATAAAATATAAGATTCAATAAAAAAAATGATTGTCTTATTCATGATGGAACGTAATTTATCTTACCAAGTAGTTATTTTTGTACCCGTTTGTTAGTAGCCACAGGCATGGGGGCCAGTGAAATACTGTCAAGCTCCCTAAACTGTGGTAGATATGTAAGTGACGTTTGAGCCGGCAAATTACTTTTTCAAAGTTTAATACTTTAATCGTCAAGCCACCCCTTCACGCTTTGTTCAATACTATATTTTTGGAGACAGTGGGAAATCTTCAGTACAAATTATAGGTTATTACAATAAACCTCTCTTACGTTACATTTTTATAACACTAATTCACAGCCTGTTAGTTCCAAACGTAAAAGTTTTGAATCATTTTTTCTCCCACGTTCACACTATATATATCCTGTGCGGATTGCGTCAACACATCGATTATAACACAAGTTTTTGTAGAATACATGTATTTTAATACAACTGAGTGACTATCTGAATTCGATAGCCAAGTGGATAGCGCATTGGTATTTGAAGCGACATGTTACTGGGTTCGAGTCCTGGAGTGGATACCAACTCTCGAATGCAGACTTATCCAGCTGACGAGTCCTGAACGGGGCGAAACTCACTTCCTGCGTTCCACTGCTAGCCACACTCTATTCATACATATTCTCAATCTTTAGCCTTCCTCATTACCATCTCTCGCTACATTATTTCCATTTCTTTTTCTGTTCATCTTGTTAACTTGGTCTCTTCGTGCTAATATGGTATGGCAACTCGAGCCAACCCACATTTGTGGAAAGCTCTTCATAAATTGTGACTGTCCACTTTTTACATCACTTTGGTCTATCAATCAAGCTTTCTTTCAAAACGGGTGACTAACCGTTCATTCTTCTTCTTCTCCTCCTCTTCCTTCCTCTCCTTCTTCTTCTTGCTTTTTGCTTATTATTATTATTGGTTGTAGTAGCAATAGTCCGTAAGCAAATAACCAATATCACTGGTATTATACCATAATCCATAGTATTGATCAAACTTTACCGATCATTATAAGCGAAAATGGATAGTGGCTAGCAGTTGAATCCAGGACGCGCGTTTCGTCCTATTTGGGACTCGTCAGCTAGATGTACCTGCATCTCAGAGAGTTGATGTTCACTCTGGGACTCGAACCCAGTACCGTTCGCTTCAAACATCCCAGAGTGAACATCAACTCTGAGATACAGGTGTATTCAGCAGACGAGTCCCAAATAGGACGAAACACACCTCCTGGATTCCTCTGCTAATCACTATACATCATTGCTTATAATGTTTGTGAATTAAGGCAATACTCACAGAATGCATATATGCCAATAAGAGACTGATCAATTACAGTCCTAAACATCAATGGGAAGATTAAAGTAAACAACACCAAGTGACTTGATCGATCATGTTTGTAGTTTATTTAGTCATTCATGTCATCATTATCTTCACATCAGTTGTTGACCTCAATATCATTAGCTTACAATATCATTTTTATGCATACACGCCATTGTTAGTATGCCACAAAAAAATTTATTGTAATGCGCCAAATTAACATTTCTTTATATAATACTGTTCTATATTCAAACACCTTTCAATTAAATTGAGTCGTACAAATGATTACTTTATATTTGCTGAGAATTATAAGGAAGATTAAATATCAACTCTTGCGACTGCTAACTGACATTACTTTCCTGATCAAAGTTAAGTTCAGTACAGATAATGCAATACAAGTATTAATTAATAGTTTCACTTATTGTCATAAAAGCTAATATGCACTAACAAACTTTTCAACTACACTGTTTTACGATTAAGAACTCCTGGTAAGTCCTTCCCAATGAATCGGAGAGTAGATGTGATGTTAAATGATCTTGTTTCAGATTATAATATATGTATCAACTGCGATAAACTGATTACTTACTTAAATACATAAACATCGGTACAACGAGGCACCAAATATATATACACCACACTTCGTCATTTGATTTGTGTGAGGGCTGGAACACTATCTGCGCTCCCAAACTGAAGCAGGTGGTTTCCTTAGGGGGCCATACCCGGAGACTTCGACCTGGAGGTTTGGTCAACGTCACCAGACGCAGTCCGATGACCAACAGTCGGTTCATACGCCATTTGTTCTCTAAGGATCCTGGAGCCCATGTGCACCATTGTTTTGGAACCAGTGTTTTCCAATCCCCTAGGTGGATCCTCCATAACCACCAACCCAATTAAAGCGCCGGACATTTGCTTTCCGTACTTTCAGTTTCATAAACAACACACGCGCTGCGAGAAGGTAGTTAGTAGAACTTCCTTGTCAGTGATTGTATACGCGGGGCCATGTGAAAGCATTTCGCGAGGGATGTCGGACTCTCCACCCTCGACTGTATCAGGTTATTTGGGGGCGATGATTGCCAAGTAATTCTTGACATGAATACCGTAGATTCATTTCGGGTTCACCTTAGATATGGATAACGTTTGGGCACTAGTGTGGTAATCACCACTCTTTCAGAGTACAGGTATATTTTTTAGTGTTCAAACAAGTGTATGAACGTGTAATTAATGCATCTGTAGTTCGCAGCTGACGAGAAACCTCGAAATAATATGAATTCATACTATTCTGCATCAATGTTTGTTCTTGCTCTATTTAAGTTCGCTTTCTGTTGGTTTTCCTCGTGTTATAGTGTGATCAACTCCAAGACAACTATGACATTACTTCCATTTTAGTTTGATAGGTATTCTTTGAGCCTGCATGCTTTTCAATGGTTGAATCAACTCAATGACCAATAGCCATGTAATTGTTAAGGAAATTTAGATCTGATTCGCGCAAAATGAAATTCTTCTATACAGTCTAAAGGGCCATGGGTTCAATTCTCGAATCCGGGGTCGTGGAGTACTTTACATTCTTGATTCATTTAAGTTCATAATTAATTGTCATCTAAGTAATTGAACTGCTTTTGTAATGCAATATTTCTTTCTCTACTTGTCAAAATATCCATATATAATTTTAAACTTGACAGTCAGCATAACATTACAACTTAGAAAGAAAAAAGGAATGACGATAAATGGAAGAGATCCCCTCCAATCGATACATATTGTTTAGGTATCAGTAATTCTATTATATATAATACATACAAATTGTTGAATCAATATCTTTTTGTATAGCGGGGGGGGCTATGGAGATCGACAAGTTTTATACTCTTACATCGTGAACTAATTTTTGTTTGAGAACTTTCACTGTTCCAACCGATCATCGTATAAGTTCTGATTATTATTACTATTATTGTTATTGTTGTCAGTAGTTGCAGTAGTATACAAAACACACGTAATCTCTATTACTTTAAAGCGTATATTTATATATCTGTAGGCAATGTGATCCAAGCTTTTTTCAATCGCTGTAATCTTTACAAATATAATTTTAGTATCAGAAGGGGTTTTGTGGATATTATGTTAATTTTAATAGTTGAGATCATGGGTCAATTGAAGCTAGACCACATTGAAAAACCTGGAAGCACTGGGCGGCCGTTTCGTTCTACTGCTGAGGAGTCCCACAGTAGAACGAAACGGCCGCCCAGTGCTTCCAGGTTTTTCAATGTGGTCTAGCTTCAATTGACCCATGATCTCAACTATTAAAATATAATTTTCCTAATTTTATGAATTAACTTGGCTCCTAACCATTATGAAACTATTTTAATTATAACACTTATTGTTTCACTGGGCTTTCTGTTTACTAAGAATTAAGCAGCTGGACACGTCATTAGGTCATCATTTGGTATTTGAAATGTAAAGACTATTTTAATTTTACTACTGTATTGTCATTGTACACGCAATCTAATTCAACATTTTGATTTTAAACTACTTTCGTATGCTGCTTATTTCTTTTATTTCAGAAAGTACGCGAATTGTCTCGTCGACAGTTCATGTTGCGAGCTACTGTTCAAAAATGTCGTGAGAAAGCAGGTCTACCACTTCTGTAATAATCACATTCATTTCTATATTGTTTACTGATTATATAAAATATTCCTGTTGTGATAAATCTGGCATGCATATATATATATATATATATATATATATATATATATATATATATATCGTTGCATCACCTATATTCTCTTTTGCCACACAACGGAAATCTACTAACAATAATTAACCATATGGATAAGTGAATCCATACATAGATCTTTTCAGATTCTTTTAAATAAAAATATTCAATCAAATCCTTCTTCGTAGCTTCGTTTCCTCCTACTTCCTGTCGTTGCTGTTGTTGCTATTGTCGTTGTTTTCACTGTTATTGGTGTTTACTTCATTCTCTTTACATACACGCGCGTGCGCTCTTGTGCACATCCATGGGCGATTATATTCTACAATTTATTTTATTCAGACAAGTAACTTCTCACCAGAATATCTTTGTTATCATTAACTATCGTTCACACTATTTCCCTCCAATGTTCTTCTGTTTCTCCTTCTACTATTCTACCTGTTGACTTTATTCACGTTTGTTCCGTTCTAATGAAAAATAATCCAGATTATTATTCAATAATTTCACGCTTGGAACCAAACCACTACATTAGCTGCAGTAAATTATACATTTATGTAACTTGGGTTTGTTTAAAACTGGACGAAAATTGGATTGTACAAACGTACACATTCATTCATACACATTATTAGATATACTTGAAAAAAGTGTACATTTTTAACTTTCGGGTAATTAATTGATTACAATTTTATTTGTTTTCTAGTGTTGTTTATTTGCGAAAGGAAATAAATTCCGCATCGTATTTTCTTTACTAGAATAAGTTTATTCACGGACTTGTTTTTTTTTTTAGAAATTTCATGTACGTTGAGCTGATTAGTTAATCTATAAAGAATTCATTGTCTCTTTAGACAGCATTATTAGGATATACTTTAAATTCAAAGTGGGCTGTTAGAATTTCTTCAACATTGTTTGGTTAACCCGAGACTTTCCTAGTTGTTGTTTGAATTTCTATTTTGCTTATTTCCACTACTGACTTGATCTCCAAAACTGAAGTTTATTATTATTATAGGTTAACGGAACAAATTGTTAGTGAATTGTGCAGGAATTCTAAAAACTCACTTTTATGAGAATATGCTTATGTTCTTACCTAGAAAGACTACAAAAATTATTCAGAATAATCGTAAATTTGTGTATAATATCACTTAGCGTAGTCATATTTTCTTGAATAGTTTGTGGCAATTGAATCCATAATACGTGTATCGTACTATTCAAGATCGGTCAGCTACATCCCCATTGTAGATGTTTACATTGAGACTTGAACTCAGTATCTATCATATTATAAGTGTCAATGAACAATTATTCACTTTTCTGTTAAGTTACGATAGTAATGAAACGCGTTTTTACGTTTCTACTCCAAAATGTTACTTAAAAAAGATATAACAAACCTGTCATTGTACGTAGTTTTGAGACATACTCTCAAGAAGTTCACTATGTCCGCATAAAATTATCAAATTTAGTTGCAAATGTCAACCCTGAGAAATTACCGAATCTTTAAGAAAAATGATGAATCCTAAAGTAGATTTGATGTTTCTAATTATTATTTCACTGTATTGCTGAACAATTATTTAAATTTCTGTTCAGTCATTTCTTTTGAAAATAACTGTATTTATTCTCTTCCTCCATTTCACTCAGTGATTCACATTAAAATATCATCCACATTTGTTACTAGGGCGATTTTATTATTTGTAATGTGGAATTTTTAGGGGTTGTTTAACGAATGGATATCCCTTTCGTACTAAATATCATTTTGATGTTGTGGTCACGCTTGCTTAATATGATGACCTATTTGAGGTACATGTGTTGGAAAACTTGATTTTCTGGGTCACCACGCCAGGCAAGTAGATTGAAGAGCGACAGAACTAATTTGGTGATTCTATATCTGACTCCAGTTAGATCAGATGAATGATTGTTATTGAAATATACATATCGTCAATCTTCCTATATTATTATCGACTCAACTTGCGTTAGTGAATAACGGAATTAAGTAAGTCAAACACGAGGATAAACTTTGAATGCGCATATTTCATGCAACCGCTGGTCTGAACAGACAATCGATCGGAGGAGCGAAGAGAAGAGAGTGAAGCGCAGCGACCCGTGATGGAGAAGTCATGTTAGCCAACTCGATTTAACCAAGAGTCAATCGATATTTATAGTCAGACATAAATTGGTCACAAACGTGTGATGAGTAAGATAAGAAATGTACACATATACGTTTACATAAAAATAGTCAAGGTTGATAAGCGAATAAATAACAAAGTCAAAATGTGACTCAAGATGAATGAGAAAATTGGCCTGTGTGGAAGCTAGAATAAGCTATGTGGGCTTGACATAACAGCCGACACTACACTAAAAACAAAAAAGTCATCATTTTGAGAGCTAAGTTATACTCCTGACTATACAGAGTTGCAGTAATGTTTTTCCTTTAACTGACCAATCAATATCTAGTTCGAAACTGCCTTCTCACAACAGGAAGAGTGGATTAGGAAAGTTCAGGGACATCACACATTGAATTCACTTGGTGTTGTTTTACATGTGTCTTCCCATTGTTATTTAGGACTGCAATTGATCAGTCTCATGTTGGCATATGTGCATCCTATACGGATCGGCTCGTTATAGCCTCAAGTCACAACATTACACTTTGCCCTGTAGATCCCTTTTGTCAGGGGTAAGGTCATAAAAGTATGGACCCGACACATCAGTTACTCACGAAAACTCCGTTTGTGATTGATCTCGAGCAGTTTTTTCTTAAGGACTGTGTCTATGCTTCCGACCTAATTTCTAGGTCCTCCTATAAGAGGTATTCTTCCACTTTGTTAGCAACCTGTAAGTGACAGTCACTCCCATACCTTTGATAGAACTTGAAATCACCTTTATCACTAATAAATACAATACTTATTGATAAATTATATTCCGTGTCTTAGTAATGGATGCTCACCAGACTAGATTATTGACCCAAACTCCCTGATGAACTGATACCAAAAATAAAATCACTAACCGGATGAGTAAGTTTTTTACTTAATAAAATGACATGTTAATACATAAATTATCCACAGAAAAATAAACATGGTTAAATGTCATCTGTGACTGGAAAGTGTCTGCACTGTAGATCACTTAATTTCCAATAAATTAAGACCTTACGTTTAGGTTTGACGCTTCGTCGTCGTATCAATGTAAAACAAATAATCACTGTTGAAGCCTAGTAGGCAATCGCTTGAGATTCTACCTCACTTAACCTGTCTGTTATCAGTAAGTGTGAATGAGTCTAACTTATAATATTAAGTAAGATGTTATGACATAATAGGTTATCATCAATTCCTGAATGTACGACGCCCTATAAATTGGCTTTGTCACAGTTATTCCTTTAGTAATCAAAAGTTTGCATTGATTTTCTTGAATCTTGCTCAAGAAATTAAAGCTTGCTATAGGATTAATCTAACTGTTTTACGTGATTTAATCAAATAAATTGTCAGCCGGAATAAATATTTTTATGATCGATCAATTGTTAGAAATATGAATAGATTGATTTGTATTGAATATGTTATGACTTTCTATCACGTTTGTATACTTAATTTAAGCAAACATATCTTTTAGATGTAGATATTAATAGCAAAATGCAATAGTTTCGAAAGGTTTATTGATAAAATGAGAATATTTGTATTCAATATTAGATTTTATCTACTGTACTCTAGTTGTAAGCATATTAATGAGTGTTATACATTTATTATCTCCAGCTTTTCACTAATCAATTTCTTTTTTTTTTGAATATTCTTAGAATATACTGACATCGTCATGTTGAATAAAGACACTACAAAATCACGGAGTCCTATTAACAACCAGCTAGTACCTAAGAATGTTTGGTCCGCGTTCCATACCTGCCAAAAATTGAGTAGCGTACTATAACTAGGTTATAAAAAGACCGTTTGTAGACTACTGTTCAGTGTTTATATGTGTAGTTACTTCAATCCTGATAATGTCTGGTCACTAACGGCTTCTATACAGAGGGTTTGTTTGGGATTTGCGAACTTACATAACATTTGGTACCTGAAAGATATCTAACTGTTCATCAAAGGCTGCACATAATTCGCAGATATCTAGTGTTTGATATTCCTCAACAGAGATGCTTTTAGATTGGAGGTGTTTGACCACAGACTTCTCGTCATTCTTAGTGTATAATGGAAGTACCACTTATATAATTTATAACAAATTCAAAGGTATATACACATGGATTGGCCGCATACTCAGTTTAAAGCCGCGTCTTTAGTGTGAGAGCTAGTGGTACTACTCGATTGTCTTAATAGGTGGGGTAGAGGTCCAACCTACAACCTAGTAGTTGAAATCCAAATGTTGTAACCAAGTTCGCTTCAGTGTTAATGAGTGACTGGAGTAATCACTTGACTATAATTACTCCCGTGATTTTTGTTGTTAAAGTCAAATAATGAGTGCCTATAAATAAGTTTGACTTTTAAGAATTATTGTTCTTGAACTAATGCAACTTCTCAAGCTGTTTATGTTGTGTTATTTGTGGTTCGGAAAGTCCTGTACAGTTGCAGATGAAGCTTTCATCAATATAGTTGATGTTGGTCGGCTGAAATGTCCGAGAGTATTGTCCAACCAGAAGGTTGGCGGCGTCACCGTCGTTATTGGTCGGCCATTATGAACTAGCAGTCGGGAAACTCCAGTTTTGGCCTGTCGATGAGAGGCTGCATGACGGAATAAGCTTTTTGGATTGGAGACAAATTTATCGATAAGTTTTATCTGGTACTGAAGCATGTCCTCTCTTATTGCCTTTGTGCATATGTTCCTTATATGTTTGTATTGCCCGTATGCGCCGTTGTTATCAGTTCGTCTGTATTCCGCCCAACAGTGCCTTTTTCGGCCTAGCAAACGAAGAGTACAGTTCTTGATGACTGTATGTTGCTTGTAGATTTTGGGGACCGTTTGAGGAACAGACAGCTTTGTAGCGCATAAGATCGTGTGCAGTAGTTAATTCTAATGAACATCCACATCATGTTGAGGGTGAATTCCCAAATCCACCTGTTGTAGATTGTCCTGTAAAGCCGACACATTCAACCGTTTGAAATCCCAGCGCCTGTTGTTGGTGGGATGTCTTAGCTTACACAGTCTAAGCGCGACGGCATCGAGTCGCGGTTGACTATGTTCACCACTAGAGGAACCATGTGGAGAGGTGGAGCCCAGGGATTGTGAGAAGGACGAATAATACCAGTAGCTGGTAAATTGTCAAACGTTTAGCGAAGGCCAATTCGTCCAGTACCAGTCGGCGAGGTTCTTCTGTGACTGGGGGTCCGCAGGTGACTATGTGGTCTATCACACGATTGGTCACCAATGGGATCTCTATAGGTTTAGTTAATTGAGGAAATTCCTCGAATAAAGCGTGGAATATATCGTCACGCGAATAAAATACACCTAAGAATCAGTACGCGTTTGTTTGAGCTTTAAAGCTCATGAATTTACTGTTCGACGAATTGTCGATTAGCTACACCCTACATGAATCGACTAGCAATTCATAGTGTTGCAGGAAATCGATACCGAATATGGTTGGGGGAACATCGGCAATGATGAGCGTCCACAGATACTGTCGTCGGTTGCCCAGGTTGACCGCGAGTTGTGTACCATAGATAGGAATGACAGCCATTCGCAGCGCGTAGTCGAAGCATCGTAGCTTGAGACTTACTGTTACCAATAGGTACAACAGAAACTTAGACACTTGTGTCTACTAGGTATCTAGCGTTAAAAGAAGCGACCAACCTTATGTGAGGGGCCGGCGAGTACGGCCGCATTTACTCGGCATGAAATTTTCCCGTCACTACCAAAAACCTTTTCGATACAAAATATATATTATAAGTTCACCTGACATACTACTTTGAGTGTGTCGTTTTCAAGGAAACCATATCAAATCCAACATTTCATAGTCCTAATAATCATTGCCATATAGTCAGGAAGTTACCAGTTTACCTACAGCAACCTCTGTACTATAAGCCGTCGCACTCCCAACTACAGTTCCGCAAATCATGTCTCAACTTTTAAAACCCTTTTGGCCGTTCGTTTCTTTTCAAGTGTTATATTCTTCACCAACTTACTTATTGACCTAGCTTATTCATGCACTGTATTATATCTTCTATGCCATTTGAACTTAACAACTATTTGAAGTGCCCTTAACATTTTACACTAAACCTATCATGATCCTTAGTGCCATGCGTATTTAGGTTTATAAATAGCTCTATCGCATCAGTAAGATAACAAAGTCACTGCATTATGACAATATGGTACTACACTGACATAATGACTAAACCATCACGTAGTAGTTAGTCAAACAAGCATTCAAAGTAAAATCCAGGGCCTGTTACTAAAATCAACACTAATCAGACGAATATTTCTGGACCGCAATTCGGAATATCTGGCAGCTCCAAGTCGTTAATTCTACAAACTCCTGAGATTTTCGAACCATTCTAAGACCTTATCAGTCCAATTGGAGGTTTAGCGACACAATCATCCATACGAATCTTTAGTATAAGTAGTCGAGCGAATCTCCTACAAACTGAAAATATCACTGTTGAATTTACCACAAACAACTGCCACTAAACGCACGTCCTCAGTGAACCTACATCTGTCTGCGAATCTATTCCGTTGATGCTTCGAGGCATTTGAAGACGTATCTACTGAGATGATCAGAAATAATTGAATTATACGAACTTATAGTCTCCGAAATAACTCAACTAATGCAAAATGTAAATATGTGAACACAAACGAACGTAGTGTATTGGGAATTCAAAATCAGGCTAACATCAGGTACAAAGGAATCATTAGTTCATGCAAACATCACAGATTAACTTGCTAAGTTTCTGTGATCAGTTGAACGTCTTATCATTTGGTTTATTGTATCTCTGTCAGGCTGTGTATTAGATACACACAATGTATGATCTAGAATATGCTCATTAATAATAGAGTTAACAACTAAAATTGGAACGGACGAACCTGGGTACAAGAACTGTATATGATCGGGTTTACAACTCACAACTACGATTTTACGGACTGGTTTTAAACTTATATGCGGCAAACGGAAAACCGATCGCCACAGATTTTAAACAATACGTGTATCTTAACATGGTTTCACGCAAACCGATCCATTTTATTTTCGTTTTCGCAGACAGTTTCATGCCAGTTATTGAAATAGACCTGCTACAACATCATAATTAGCTCATCAACATGAGTAAACGGAAGCACTAATTTATCTATTTGTGTAATGTTTTTTCTAATTGTAGTTTATCCCTTATCACAGGGTAGTGGTAAATAAATCCCCGAAATAAATAGCTCTGTAAGTTTTCGACATTGGATGCTAACCACACTAGTTTGCTCGTTTTTACGATTCTGTATATCATCACCTTATTTTAATTTTTTATACATTGTGATATTTTTGTCCGTGTTTTTGGATATATATTTTTTTTCACTCGTTCGTCCTCGTACTTCATATTTCACTATGACTGGACAGACACCCAAAGTACTTAAGCTAAAGACTATGTCCCCACTTTCGTTTCAACTGATGCCCTTCTGGCCAGACAACATCAAAGCCTGGTTTTGCTACGCAGAAGCCGACTTCTCCGAGCACGGCGTGATCGACACACATGCATAACTCTTCGCAGTGGTCAAGGCACTACCGCGCGAATTCAACAGGTACGTAACACTTAGTATGTTTACTAGTGACGTTTCGGAACCCGACGAAATACTGAAACGATCTATCCTTAAACACCGAGACCTAACCGATAGACAAAGGTTAGACCAACACCTTATTAATATTGACCTGCAACACGGTTCTACGACGGACATGTTGCAACGGATGAGAGAGGTTATAGGCTAAAGAACTTTCGATGATGGCCTATTTAAACAACTTTTCTTGTCGAAACTTCCTCAAAAGGTGCAAGCTATGCTTGTCTCGTTCCACAACAACGCCTAAGACGAGCTGGCTGCATCTGCCGACGGCATCTTATAAATCACTAAATCTTCTAATGCCGAGGTTTTTTCAGTCAAAGAAAAGACTCAAACGACCCAGAATGGCATAACAGATTTATGTCATACACTTACAAGTTATCTTAAATTTCGTAACCACTGTAAACGGTCACACACCCCTCGAAGAAGCACTGCACGTTAGCGATTTGTCTCCAGACCACGAAAGACTGATGACCCCGACTGGTGCTGGTATCATAACCAGTGAGGAAAGTCCTCCAGAAATTGCAGAGAACCCTGCAATTTTCCAAACTCAAAATCGACCAACACGAAAAACAAGTCAGGAAACTTCCAAGCCGGCATGCGTTAGCGGCAACCGTAGCCGGCGAACATAGCCGTCTGTTATACGTCACAGATGTGACAACGAGAGTTCGCTACCTCGTCGACACTGGCGCAGACGTTAGCGTTCTCCCAGCAAATTATAATGACCGGCTTCACGAATCGGCTTTAAACTTACAGGTGGCAAACGGAAAACCTATCGCTACGTATGGCAAAAGGCATGTTTATCTTAACGTCGGTTTACGCAAACCCATACACTGGATCTTCGTTGTTTCAGATGTTTCTATGCCGATCGTTGATATAGACCTTCTACAACACCATAATCTACTCATCGGTACGTGCAAACGGAGGCTAGTAGACGGAAATACTAATATATCTGTTTGCGTAACTCCTTTTTCTGGTTGCAGATTATCATCAGTCACAGTTAAGCACACTATAGACACATTTTATCGACCACTACTCGAGAAGTATTCTGGGATATACCAAACGCAACCGAAATTACCATGTGTAACCAGCAACGTTACACATCACATCACGACTACAGGACCACCCGTATTCTCTAAAGCACAATGACTAGCCTCCGAAAAGCTTAGGTTGGCGGAAAACGAGTTTGACCACATGATAGACCGTCAAACAGCCCATGGGCACCTCCGTTGCACATGGTCCCTAAAAAAGGCAGCAACGATTGGCGTCCAACTGGTGACTATCGGCGATTGAATGCGAAAACCATTCCCAATCGTTGCTCGTTGCCTCAAATTCACGACTTGACAGCTACCTTGAAAGGTAAAACTGTCTTTTCGAAAATGGACTTGGTTAAAGCGTATAACCAAATCCCTATGGCTACTGACGATATTCCGAAAACAGCTATCATAACTCCCTTCGGACTCTATGATTTTTTGCGAATGCCTTTCGGTCTAAGAAACGCTGCCCAAAATTTTCAAAGGTCCATAGACGAAGTTTTTCGAGGTCTCAACTTCGTACATGCGTATGCTCATGACTGTCTAATAGCAAGTCCGGACAGATCTTGTTTTCGACCGGCTACAAAAACATGACATTACTGTAAGCATTCAGAAATGCCAAATCGGGACTGGCTCATAAGACTTCCTAGGACACACTATAGATGCGCAAGTCGTTCAACCCCTTAGAACCAAAGTGGCGGCCACACTGGATTACCCAAAACCGACCACAACCACGCAACTGCTCATGTTTACCGACTTAGTAATTTTCTATAGACGGTTCATACGAAACTGTGAGTCATTTATGAAACTTCTAGCCGACCAACTTCATGGAAATGCGAAATCCATCAATTTGGACGATACCGCGAGATAAGCATTCTCCACAATTAGGGAACTTATCTTAAAAGCAACCATACTTGCACACCAGAATACGCAAGCATTGCACCCAAGTATCGCAGTGGATACATCCAACTCGACAGTCGGAGGAAGCTTACAACAATTGGTTAACCACACTTAGCAACCTTTGGCATTCTTCTCAAGACACTGAATCGAGGGATAGCACTTTTAGTAGGGAACTAATACCTCTCTATTAGGTCGGCTTCAGACAAGTACTCCCTCGAGAGTCTCGATAACCGGACTTTATTTTGCAGTTTACTTCGGACACACAATACATTTCTGGAGCAAACAGCGTAGTTGCAGACGCCTTATCTCGCATAACTTCCTTGAACAGTTTCCAAAGAATCGACCTTCTTAAACTCGCCCAGCTTCAGAAAGAAGACACTGATCTTCAGCACGAGTTATCGGCCACAACCCGCAAGTTACGTATCAAACAGATGGGAACAGGTAAGGAAACTTTACTTTGTGGCACATCTACAGGTAGGGATCGTCCAATCGTGCCAAAACGTTATCGACGCAACGTCTTCAATACATTGCACAAACTTTCTCATTCAGATGTTCGTGCAACCATCAAGCTTATAGCAGAACGATTTTGCTGGCCTGGTATGAATAAAGACTTTAGAGAGCGCGCACGCTCCTGTGTAAATTGCCAAAAATCCAAGGTTACCAGACACAACAAGTGTCCCTTGGGCTCATTCAAAACTCCGGACGCTCGTTCCGACCATGTCCATCTGGATTTGGTAGGACCTTTACCAGACTCAAATGAATACTTTTATCTTTTAACCTAGGCAGACCGTTGCACCCGATGGCCAGGAGCAGAACCTACCAAGGACATTACTACTGAGACAGTGGTCTGTGCCCTCGTCAAACGATGGGTAGCAAAATTTGTCTTCCTTTCAACTATCAATATAGACCGTAGACGCCAGTTCGAATCTGAACTTTTCCGTTGTCTGACCGCACGTTTAGGGATCACACGATTCCAAACGAACCCCTACCACCCACAAGCAAACGGGTTGGTAGAATGCTTTCACCAAAAGCTAAAAGTTTCCCTACCAGCTTCACACTGGACCGACGCCCTTTCACTCCTCTTACTAGGTATTTGCAATCCAGTGAAAGCTGACATTGGATACACTGAGGTTAAACTCGTTTATGGAACGGCACTTCGACCTCCAGGAGAATTCGTGGATCCTCCATCCTCCTCAATGAACATGGATCTAACTACTACACGAACAGGCTTACAAACGCATTGCGTTCAGTTAAACCTGTTTCCACTCGACCGCAATCAACTGATGTTTTCGTTCAACCTGACTTATGATATAGTACACACGTCTTCGTAGTCGCGACTCACTTCGACGACCTCTCGAGACAACATACAAAAGACCAGTCACAATTCTTCAACGTGAATCTAAGCACGACATCACCGACAAGAACGGAACTAACGACAGCATCAGACGCTTTCATAAGTCTTGAATTTGAGTCCCCTAACTGATTTCTTGGCTCGCCGTTGGGTACGTCTTTATGCTTTTGGAGTGAGGGAGGAAATACCATACTTCTGTACTATAAATGGGGACGAATGAAACCGTTGAAGATTATGTGGAGAGTTCTTCGGTCAAACTGATCAAAAATGCGCATCAACGTACCAGTGCAAGGTTTGTTCGAAAGGCATTTTTGTCACAGCTGGCGTAAAACTTTAAATCATAGGGTGTTGTTGAATGGAAAATATGTTTTTAGGCATAAATCGATGAGTTCTAGTATACTTTGAATT
This sequence comes from Schistosoma haematobium, assembly GCF_000699445.3. Classification (NCBI taxonomy): domain Eukaryota; kingdom Metazoa; phylum Platyhelminthes; class Trematoda; order Strigeidida; family Schistosomatidae; genus Schistosoma; species Schistosoma haematobium. The sequence continues at coordinate 11,992,494 of NC_067195.1, forward strand.
TGAAGCTTTGTGTGCTAAGTACACAAACGAAAGGGACACCAATGGGATTACCCGTATCAGGACTGGTCGCAGAAGCAGTGATGCAAAGACTAGAAGCCGCGATATTACCAGGGATCAGGCCTAAAATTTGGATTCGCTATGTCGACGACAAATTCGTCATCGTCAAAAAGAATGAGCTGGAAAACACTTACAAGCTGATCAACAACGTCTTCGATGACATCAAGTTCACAATGGAACAGGAGTCTAACAACAAACTACCATTTTTGGATATGATAATCACTAGAACTGACACAGGAAAACTGGAAACTCAAGTGTATAGGAAAGTGACCCATACAGATCAAATTCTCAACTACAGTAGCAACAAACTAAGAGCCCACAAAATCAACTGAGTTCACACTTTGTTCAAAAGAGCGAGGACACACTGCAGCACACTGGCAGCACGAAAAAATGAAGAGAAATACCTGAAGGATGTATTTCGAAAGAACGGCTACCCAATCAACTTCGTCAAAAAATACCAACCGCACGCAGCATGAGAACCTAAGTCAAGCACAGAAATCAACAAAAGGTTAGTCCTATCATACATAAATGGTATATCACAAACCGCGACGAGATTGCTGAAAACCTTTGGGATAGGTGTGGCACACAAACCGACAAAATCACTACAATCAATCCTATGCAAACCAAAGGATGAAATAACAAAGGAAAACAAATCAAACATCATCTACAAAATAAATTGTGCCAACTGCGAAAAACACTACATTGGACAAAGCGGATGCCTCCTCCACCTTCGCCTACATGAGCACCAATTAGCAGTCAAACGCCGTGATACTTCCTCACTTATGTCAATACACGTGGACAACTGCGGACACTCATTCGATTGGAAAAATGTGGAAATATTGGACAGAGGAAATTCCAAAAACACCAGAGAATTTTTAGAAGCCTGGCACTCAGATCAATCAGCAATCAACAAACACATTGAGATCGATCCAATTTATCAACCAATCAGGAAAATTATGCACAAATAAGGGAACGAAAATCAAACCAATGAGAGACACAATCAAAACAAAGAAGTAAACAGTGACAAATTTAAGGTAAATAAGAACTATCAACGTCAAGGTGCACAGAACAACGCATATGGAGAAATTCGAACACTTCACTTCTATCTGAAGTTCGTGCTGATGATATCGTTCAGAAGAACGATGAAAGCTCCACGACCAAACCATCCAGCCCAGAGAATAAAACTCCATCAGAATCACCCACCTGAGCTACAAATCTTCACCATCGCGAAAAGTTATGTCAGACGATACCCGTTGTGGAAGATCGTTTATACATATCAATAAAGGAAGACTACCTGTAACTGAACGCTGGGGGTCCAACTGAGACATGCCATAACCTATAAGAAGTGTATGTATGTGTGATGACTCTTCTGACATATGAATATGTATAATAGCGTATCCAACGGCGAGTCATGAATTCAGTTGTAGGACCCAAATTCACGCCTTATGTAGAGCGCCTATAAGCGCTAATTGTTTTAATCATTATGGCACAGACGTCTTAGATGTGACCGTCTAATGACTCACAGTAACCTTAACACTTCTAGAGACCGCCTTAAACACCTACTTGGTTTACTTCCAACACAAACCTAAGGGGTTGTAGTGGCATTGTGCCCTAACCACACAATCCTCAGAGCTGAAAACGAGACACTTGGGTGAATACATTTCCAACATTTAGAGCGAAGAATAACCTAACGATGGAGAAGGCGGAAACAACGAATGGAATGAGTCCGAATCCATCGGATGGTATGGCTCTGCCTTACAGGCGTGGTCATTATTGAGTGTTAACATATACCTTTTATTCATACTAAATGTATTGTTCTATCTCTAGCCTAAATGTGTTCTTCATAATGTATTGATGATTGTTACGACGCAATGAGTTGGTGTAGATAATAATGTGACTTTGTGGAGATATGACTCACAAGCCTATTTTGTAAATAGTTTTTCGTATTATTTGTATTTATTTTGTCAATCTTTCACTGTATGTATATTTATCATTAAATGACTGTACCTGATGTTTTAGTGAATGACCTTGGACACACTTTCCGTTGTGTTACTGACATAGCGTGATATACTGCTGCTTGCTAACAAATACATTGCTATACACACGTACCTTGTTCTGCTTTCGCTTGTGATTGAGCTAACTGCATTCTAAATCAAGCATTATCTGCATTTATAGACTGTGAGTCGGAATATATCATACCTAACATTGGTTTACACTACTGGAGAGTCTGTAGTGACTCACGTTTATCACGAGAACACGACTGGTTTAATAAAAACAATTATTATTATAACCAACTGTACCGGTGTGTGTTTTAATGTGCTTTTGTTTAACCGTGCTAATTATAGCCATTTTGTGCTTCCATTACCTTCCATCATTGTTCCGCGGTTTTTGGTACTGTTCGCACGTACTCCTTTCTTCTGCTTTCGCTTGTACCATTCCTTGGCACGATCTCGGTATTCGTTCAATACCACGAGATCGCCAACGAAATAAATCTGGTTACGTTCGATCCTCGCCTTCTGATTTATCTGGCACGTGTTTCTTGGTAGCGGTGTTCACAGTTAATCTCAACTCGACGCCACGCTACAATTGGTGATCCCAAAGTTTGGAACACGCCGCAACCTCGGGTCAAATCTTCCAAAGAAGTCAATTTGGTGAGTCTATTATTTATCTATCCACGTCTGTCGTATATTTTCATATTAATTTTTAATATATAATATACACGACATGACGGATAGCGAGAAGAATACTATTAATGTTATAGACTCAGACGTACAGGCCATTCATTTTCGACCTGTATCATTTATCCCCACGACCCTGAGGTCTGGTTTGCTGCAATAGAGTCTCAGTTCGAGACTCGTCGTATCACGAGCCAAAGGCAAAAATACGCCTACGCTCTCGAATCGTTACCCGGAGACCATTTAGTAGCTGTTCGTGAGGTCGTCCTCAATTCTAACGTGCCTAATGTTTATGACCGCCTCAAGGAGGCAATTCTCCGACATTTCCTCCCATCGAGGGAGGAACGATTGAGGACCCTGTTAGCACGTCACCCCCTGGGTGATGCTAAACCAAGCCATCACCTCACGCGCCTGCAATCTCTTGCAGGACCAACAGCATCTGACTCGGAGATAGTTAAGGAATTATGGCTCGAGTCACTACCAGCCCATATCCAACCTACTGTGACGGCACTGCTCGAGGACTCACCGCTTAACCAGGTAGCCCTCATAGCAGACAAAATTTTGGCGAGGACTAGTAATAGAGACACCTATGTAGTTGCTTCGACGGCACGTCCTAAAGTAGACATGGACGCCGGTCATTCCTCAGCTCATGGTGACAGGGCCGGGTGTATTCACACACGTCTTAGTTTTCGAGACCGTTGTAACGTACCCCAACCCTACGTCCCCGAGCTCGCTCAAGTTCTCGCAAACCCGTCACCACTCGCCCAAAAAGGGCATCTTCCAGGCCACGCCGAAAGGCGGCTACGGAAGCGAGTGACAGTTGGTGCTGGTTCCATAGGTCCTTCGGGTCTGGCGCCCGCCGTTGTCGAGCACCATGCTCATACAAGGCGGGAAACGCCAGCGCCGGCGAGTAAAAGCGGCCGTACTCGCCGGCCCTTCTCCCCAGGTTGGTCGCCTATTCTATGTGCACGATTATCGCACAAACGCTAGGTTCCTAGTAGACACTGGGGCCCAAGTTTCTGTCGTACCACGAGGTAGCAGCAAGTCACAAGCCACAGTGCTTCGACTACGCGCTGCGAATGGCTCAGTCATTCCTACCTACGGTACACGACAACTCGCGGTCAACCTGGGCAACCGACGACGGTATCTGTGGACGTTCATCATTGCTGATGTTCCCACAGCCATACTAGGTATCGATTTTCTACAGCACTATGAATTGCTTGTCGATTCACGTAGGCTGCAGCTAATCGATATTTCGTCGAACAGCAAATTCATGGGCTGTAAAGCCCATATGAACGCGTACCGAATCCTCGGCACTTTTTACTCGCGTGACGATAAATTCCACGCTTTATTCGAGAAATTCGCCGTACTCACTAAACCACTCGAGGAGCTTCCATCGGTGACCAATCGTGTGGTACACCACATAGTCACCCGCGGACCGCCAGTCACGGCACGACCTCGCCGACTGGCACCGGACAAATTAGCTTTTGCTAAGCGTGAGTTTGACAATTTACTAGCTACTGGTATTATTCGTCCTTCTCACAGTCCATGGGCCTCTCCTCTACACATGGTGCGCAAAAAGATGGGGTTAGTTGGAGACCATGCGGCGACTACCGAGCTCTAAACGTAGTTACGCGCTTTGATAGCTACCCCATCCCCCACATACACGACATCACGGCATCGCTCAAGGGCACGACTATCTTTTCTAAGATCGATCTGGTACGAGCATATCATCAGATCCCAGTCGCTCTTGAAGATATCGAAAAGACCGCTTTCACGACTCCTTTCGGTTTGTTTGAGTTCCTATGAATGCCATTTGGATTACGGAATGCTGCTCAAACTTTTCAAAGGTTTATCGATAGCATTGTACGAGACCTCGATTTTGTTCACGTCTATATTGATGACCTGCTAATCGCATCATCAAACGTAGATGAACATTATCAACATCTTACGCTATTATTCCAACGCCTTTCGGATAACGGAATAGTAGTTAACCCAGACAAATGCGAGTTAGGTAAACGAGAAATAATATTTCTGGGTCATGTTATCAAGCAAGAGGGTATTCTACCTTGTGAGGACAAAGTGCAAGCAATAAAGGAGTACAACGTGCCGTCCTCACTCAAGGAACTGAAGGCTTTTCTCGGTTTGGTTAACTTCTACCGTCGTTTCATCCCACACGCGGCAGAACGGTTACGACCACTAACCGACTTACTACGCGGCAACCCACGCAGATTGGAAATGAACGATTCTGCACGTACTGCATTCACTGAAATCAAAACGGCTCTTGCGCAAGCCACTCTTCTCGCCCATCCCGATCCATCAGCCACGCTTAGTATAGCGGTTGATGCATCCGATGTTGCTATAGGAGCAGTCATGCAACAAAACATCTCCGGTAGTTGGCAACCTCTCGAGTTTTTCTCACGACGCCTTACTGCCACGGAGACGAGATATAGCGCTTTTGGTCGCGAGCTGCTAGCAGCCTACTGCGCCATCAAACATTTTCGGCACGCAGTAGAAGGACGTCAATTCATTTTATTCACCGACCATAAGCCCTTAACGTATGCTTTGCATACCAAGTCTGACCGCTACTCACCACGAGAGTGCAGACATTTGGACTATATCTCCCAGTTCACGACAGACCTTCGTCACATCCAAGGCAAGTCGAACTGTGTGGCGATGCTCTATCACGAATCCAAATGAATGCAGTTCCCCTGCCGGTGCTCGATCTTCCTGCTATGGCCGCTGCCCAAGCAAACGATCCCAGCTGTACAGAAGCACCACACTCTACGTCCCTTCAGTACCAGGAAGTACCTCTAGCCACGACTTCTGGCACCATTCTATGTGATACTTCTACCGGTCTTCCTCGACCCATCGTACCCTCTGCTTATCGCCGTCTCGTATTCGATGCCCTGCATGGATTATCTCACCCAGGTATCGCAGCTACATTACGCCTCATCGCTGCACGATACGTCTGGCCGTCCATGAATAAAGATGTTCGTATGTGGGCTAAGCAATGCTTACAATATCAACGATCAAAGTGCACAGGCACGTAGCCGCCCCCTCGGTACATTCGCTACGCCTGATGCTCGCTTCGATCATGTTCACTTGGACATTGTAGGACCACTGCCACCATCGCACGGGTATGATCACATACTCACGTGCATCGACCGCTTCACCAGATGGCCCGAAGCTATACCCATCACGTCTATCACGGCGGAGACAGTTGCTCACCGCTTCGTAGAACGATGGATAGCTCTATATGGTTGTCCCTCGACCGTCACGACTGACCGAGGACAACAATTTGAGTCCGCACTATTCTCCTCACTTACTCGGCTGCTTGGTACGGAACGAATACGCACTACCGCCTACCATCCAGCTTCAAACGGTTTAGTTGAAAGGTTTCACCGGCAACTTAAAAGTGCTCTTCGAGCACACGAAAACGACGACTGGTACGAAACCTTACCGCTCGTTCTTTTAGGTATCAGAACGAGTTTAAAGGCAGATATCCAATGTTCCGCCGCTGAACTTGTATACGGCACGACATTGCGTCTGCCCGGGGAATTCTTCACACCACGGAGCAGACCTAATTTCGCTAAATCAGACTACGTCCAACGACTGTCTGCATTTATGCGAACGCTGCCTCCGGTGTCAACTCGAATACAACATCGACAGGTCGCTCTCCTCGAGAGTTATCTACCTGTTCACATGTTTTTGTACGGGTAGATTCGGTACGCAAACCTTTGCGACAACCTTACGAAGGCCCTTTTCACGTGATCGCTCGTCACGAAAAGACCTTCAAGGTTGATCGACACGGCCGCGTCGAGATCGTCAGCATTGATCGTCTCAAACCAGCACACGTCGATGACAGTGCCCTATCTGACAACCTGAGATTCAATGCTAGACCTAGCAAACCTAGCGGGATCCTTAAATCTCCTTCAGGTCCCACGCTAGATACATCTGAGACCTCATTCTCACGTCCCAGTCAACAGCACGCGTCATCCGCACCGTCTACGGACGAGACGACAGTCTCACGTCCAGATCAGCGGACCACGCCGCCCTTAACTTCGGATGAGATTGCAGGCTCACACGACGCGAACGAGACTGCCGTCTCACGTTCCGGTCGCCGAGTACGGTTACCCGTACGCTTCCGCGAATAGTCGCACAGTCAACAACCGATACGGTGTAGGATTATTCCTATACTACACGTATGCTACACTCTTCTTTTTTTTGATTTTCTTTTTGTTTTCTGAGCCCACGCCTTCGACCATCTCCGCTTGGTTCCGTCGACTTCAGTCAACTTTGGCGAAAGCTGGCCTGATCACCCATGCTCTTGTCAACGCACTCAGTCGATAGATTGGTTTCGAATGCTTGGCACACGCTTGGTCTCGAACTTGGTCGTTACGGTCGCTTCTGGTCTTTTGGCTCAACGTGGTTTCGTCCTACGTCTGCAGCGTTTCTGGTGCGCACCTCTACGAACGCCCTCTTCAGATTCTGGATACAAACCACTCTGGTGTAGCATGCCAATTCGAGCAATAAATACAACACATCGCTCCTGGTACTGTTCTCCGAAAACGACCTTCGTTGGCAACTCGACGATCAACGATCGCTTTCCTGTTCGCCAATTCTTCCGTCCTACAATCGCTCGTCAGCCGATCAGTCCCACGATTCAAACCGCCATTTATCGAAAGTGTAAACCCTTTCTAGCGGGGGCTCCTGTAGTGACTCACGTTTATCACGAGAACACGACTGGTTTAATAAAAACAATTATTATTATAACCAACTGTACCGGTGTGTGTTTTAATGTGCTTTTGTTTAACCGTGCTAATTATAGCCATTTTGTGCTTCCATTACCTTCCATCATTGTTCCGCGGTTTTTGGTACTGTTCGCACGTACTCCTTTCTTCTGCTTTCGCTTGTACCATTCCTTGGCACGATCTCGGTATTCGTTCAATACCACGAGATCGCCAACGAAATAAATCTGGTTACGTTCGATCCTCGCCTTCTGATTTATCTGGCACGTGTTTCTTGGTAGCGGTGTTCACAGTTAATCTCAACTCGACGCCACGCTACAAGTCCAACAACCTGAGCGGAATTACCGAAAATTTATAATTGTGGATTTTCCGTACCAGACCAATTCGAACACGTATCAACTTGGTGAACGTAAGTAAAGTCCTAATTTTTCTGTTGTATTTGCAACTGTCAACATTATTATTTGCTCTTTATAACTTGGTTAGCAGTTTTTCTCGTTCATATTTGTCTGGTCCACCACAACTTCGAAGTAAGGTCCTATAGATTAAGCAGTAACATCGTGACAAATCTACAATTTTACGTTTAGGCCTATTATTAGAGCAGTACTAATATCATAGTAGACCATAATTATATAGGCTAACACCCAGAAACTGGAGACATTACACAGCAGAACGGACTGTAGACACACTTTCTACTTCTCAATAGTAGTCAAATCCTGGGATTTGCTGCCGGCTGAGCTTGTCCAAGCGACTTCGCAGAAGTCCTTGAAGAGGCAACTTGACTTATTCTTAAGGATTGAGGATAATATTTTGATATGATTTTCCATTTTCTTCCTCTTTTATCGCTAATATACTTAGGTTCACGTCTGGAGGTATTGGTGATCCACTGCTAGTAGATACGGAAGCCCGTTCAGCGCATGCTTTTACTTTTCCGTCGACAACAACTTGAAGCATTAGAATGGCGCGATTTGTGAAGGATGCGTTGCGATGTGCAATGAATCCACTTAAGTTTGAGAGCTTTTATAAAACACAGCGTTATATCTCTCCGGAATACCTGAGGTGTTTTTGATGGGGCGGGTTGAAGTCACAGGGAAATTTCACATTCAGTTTCGAAAGTTTTCATACTGTTTCGGCCAATTAAATGGTTGGTTTTGAAAGGTAACAGTCGCTTGTTTACTTCTTAAAATCGATACAAGAGGCAAATACTTCTCGACTAATCAACTTTTTTCTCCTAATTGTGAACGTAAATAACGTACAAAGCGCAAGCTCTATCGTTTCGTACGTTGTCACTGACATGGGTAACGTGTTCTTGAGCACGTTGTATTTGGTAGCCTTCCAATCGCTTGGAGCGCTAAAGAGCGCCATCAGAAATTACGAATGGGAGCGATGTACTGTTTTTATACTGTTCGCAACTCTCGTTTCCACAAGAGTCAGAAGCCGTCTATTCTATTTATATGTTGGAGAAATGGTCGTAGAACACCTAATTGGTCTCCACAGCCTATTAGACGAAGGAGGTTAGTTGATTAATGTTATTACACTGTTCATGAAGGGCTGTAATAAGCACTCAATGCCCGACATTCATCTATTGTAAATTTACTGAGGATTATTGGGTTGTTGTTCGTTGGAATGCGCATCACAATCATGAGTGCGACTTCATCAGATACGACAACAGTTCTTGGATGTGCAGGTTAACTGGCAGTGATACCTCTGCTGATTTCGGGGACTACAGCATTCACTATTGTCCACTTCGTCCGCCGATCTTATTGGAAAGGCCTGAATACGCAAGATCAAATCAATAAAACTGAATTTGCTGGTAGCTGACATGTTTTAGTTCATTACCGACTATATTTGTTTAATTTACAAACTCCATGGTTTCCCAGCTTGAACTGGCAATTATATATTTGAACCAGTGTCCTATTTGGTGAAAGGCGAACTAATGAACCGCAGCTCTTTAAGTTCAAACCAGTTGTTTGAAGTAATCGAATTTGTGTGGATTGTCGAGTAATCTAATTAGATGAAGCGCTCATTAAATAGTTTCTTCTTAGATTGCGTCGACTAATTCCTGACGACCACCCTCTGACTCCAGTTTGGTCTCATGACCGCATAAGAAATTTTTTAAATAGATCATAGAAACTGAAGTGACAGAAACAGAAAACTGAGTTTAATTGAAACGCTGTCCAACTTTTATATTCGTGAGAGTAATGCACAATCGTGCTAGCATACACGCATGCACGAAACATCCTAAAGGTTACTTACTGCTGAGTAACTGGCGAGGAAAATTGTTAGGGTGGTAGGATAACTATAAGTGCTAGAATAATTGATGTTCACAAACGCCATGATTATTCATACAGGTGCGTGATGACATCCACTGCTTTAAATTAAATTTGATGATTGTTTTCCATATTTGCTTGAACATATGAGAAGCTTACCTGGAAACCAATCTGTTCACAATTTAAGGCCTGATAGATCAAAAGTAACATACATTATCTTCAGACAATTGCAGCATAACATGGTTGTGAAAGTCAGATTACCAATATGAATACTATGAAGTTTTGGGCGTGAACTCACAACCTCATTTACAATGATTTTTTAGAATAATTATTCGATGCAACAAAAGAACGAAATCCTCCTTATGATATGAAAATATCCAGCAAGAGTTAGTGTACACAGATGTTGTTGCTATGTCACTGCATTGTACCACTGAGAATGAGTTGAATTTGGATACATGAACCGCCGAATTCATATTCAGTGTTCGAATGCTGGTGTAGTGTTTGAATCTCCAGATTTGCAAAATTGGTTAATGTTGACTACGTTTGTAAATGATTTCAGTTATTCTTCACGCTGTTCTCGAGTTCTATTTTACCTATAACCATCGTTGCCTAGATACTGTTGCTTAAGTTAACCCCTCATTTCCTTAGATACTTCGTACTGTACACTAGTTACCGCTCGTCGGACATGTTGCGATTTGCTGCCACATCAGTGTGTCTCCAAAATGTTTGCTTCATGAATTTACAAATTATACTTTTCAACGCTACCTGGTTAGTTGTACATCATCAGGCTGAAAAGTATCCACATATTTTGGAGCCATCTGTGCCATGTACTGATTTTGGACTTATCACTTACCTCCCAAGTGCGCAGTCACCAATAACTTGTAAGTAATACATAGATAATAATATTGGCAATGTTTTTGTCTAATTTTTCGTATGTTTCTATGTGATAAGACTGCTATAGTCTGAATATTTGTGTTTTTTGTACGCCCCATATCTTATTGCACACGCTCTAGGTATTTGGTTATAAACCACACCGTAATTATGAAGGTTAATGATACTATCCAGTTGACCATACCGAAGTGAGTGGAGCGAGATTCAAACCTGGGACATAGTGGCCGGAATTTGAACGCCTTAACTACTGTGCCACTCCGACTAGAGTGCAGGCACCCAACTAATATCTTGTGGGAACTTTTGTTAGGTACTTTCTAACTGTGGGAGTTCTTGAGTCGTTGATCTGTATTAATTTCCAACCTTGAGTAGAATTATTCTTTCTACCAAACCAAATCTATATGTATGATGTATTTATTCTCAATTTCGATCCCAAGTGCAATTTTTAGTGTTATTATTCATATGATTTCTCGTATTGTTCCATGTTCATGGATTCAGCGAATCGTACATGAATGGGTAACTTTTCGTGTGTTTAGGTATTACTGGTTAAACAAAACCAGAAGTTACTTGTCGGCATTGTTGTATCTAAATTTATAACAACGTGAATGTATTTGAACAGGCTTAATGTTGACTAAATCATTCGTTAGCGACTTAGGAGTGTAGGCTTTGTACAAAAACTTCTTATTAATTGACTTGACTCATTATTTTGTGTACGATAATTAGACATGATGACTTAGTTCGTTGAGTAAAGTAAGACATTACGCAGGTAATGGATATTAACCTGTTCGTAGATTTCAAGCCATAAGGATAATGTTTTTGTATTACAGCCTACCTGCTTGAGGTCCTTGCGATGATCGTACACTCAGTGTTATCCTACATAGGTGATATAAAAATTTGAAACATCTCGTCAAAGCATTTGCATACTCAGTGAAGTGACTATATGTGTCATAGCTCGGTTTATAGAAGAGGATTATGTCAAAAGGCTAAATGATAACCGCGCTGATGGACGAATTTGGCATCTTCCTCACAAGCCTGTCTTTCACCCCAAGAAGCCTAACACGTTAAGAATATTGTTCGATCGTGCAGTTCAGTATGCTGGTACGTTTCTGAAGAAGAAATTTTATTCTGGACCTGATTTGATCATTAACTTAATAGACGTTTTCGCCTGGTTTCGGCAACGACGAATAAGTCTTACAGCGGACACTGAAGCTATATTCCATCAAATAATAGTTCCGCCAAATTATCGAGATGCTCTTAGGTATTTGTGATGTCCAGGTGGGGACTTAGAAAAGGAGTGAGAGGTCTACAGAATGAAAATCCATCTGTTCGGAGCAACTTCATCGCCATGTTGCACCACGTTTGCTTTACAGAAAATGATTCCTGATTATCAAGATAAATTCCCCAGGGTCTTTACGCAAGCAGCTAAGTAACAGTCTTATGTGGACGATTTATTGATAAGTGTGGATGTTATAGAAGAAGCCAAACTGATATATTCAAATTTCAAAAGAATCCTAAGTTTTTGAGGATTTAAAATATCTCACTGGACTGGTAATGGTATTGAAGTGTTAGAGTTCGTTCAACATAAAGACCGTATTGGAGGAAACATTACCGTCTGTGAGTCCAATAAGACAAGTAAACGAAAGCTGGAAATACAGTGGGACGTCCGAACAGACGATTTATGATTCGAAGTTCATGAGTTCCATGGAAACGTAACTAGAAGAATTTTGAGAGCGCTAAACGAACCCACCAATTATGATATGAAACATTAACCACCACGTTAACTTTCTTTGACTTTGCCTTGTTTGATCGCCAATCACAATTCTATGTTCATTATAAAACATTATTCGCTTCGTTGACTTATTTTTCCTATCCTACAGTTACTTTTCGAAACAGATAAAGTTTATCAGGCCGAATAGCTTACTTGTTCTGACATTGGCTAAATCAAGACTCTATGCTCGACAGTCTAGGGAATAGCTTAGGATTACAAATGTAAGAGCTTACTTTCTTGAAGAATTATGCTTTAACACAAAGATCCTTTTCTAGCGAACTACACAATATTTCAGACTGCGTCCGCTCTCACTTGTTAGTATTATGTGGTAAGAAAGTAAATTCTAACTAGAGAGAAAGAACGAAAACTTTATTTTGATGGAAATCTGTCTGCAAATTGCATCTCTCTGAAGTTTGTTGTATGAAGTGACTGGATTCTGAATATAAACTTCCTTCTCAAATAATCCTCTAGGAATGGACAAAATATATTTTGTTCACCTTCTTATTGGGTGTGCATTTGTTGATCCATTGTATCTGTGCTTTTATTCTATCATAGTTTGTTTTTAATTAAAGTGGAAATTTCGGTGGTCGTGCTTTACTAAGCACGTTTTAAGTTACAACCAAATTTCCTTCAAATATCAAGTGATTCACTAAGTTCTTGGTAATGACTGTCCATTAAGGGTATTAATCCACTCAATAGTTATCAAGATAAACTGATTACCCTCGCCTCTGCCTACGAATATGGTAGGTTTATGAAAGTCATCGGGTACCTAAGCCTTTTAGTATATAAACTTTGTAACATCGACGTAGAAAAAATATTCAACTAGTTACCTAAATCTTCATTGTGCTGTTTCGATTAGTTTTTGGTCTGTAAATAGATGTAATAAACACTAGTTGACACAGAATAGCTTGGTATGTACTGAGAAAATTTGTTTCGGGGAAAAAATTAAGCAAGTTTAAATACCTTGTAACTTTATGCTTTCAATATATTTTAGATTCAGCGGGAGCTCAAGGGACTGTTTTGAGTAGGGACGTTTGTATTCACACATTTTGTCCAAGAAAAATATTTATGTGCTCAATACCCGTCAATAATAAACTGTGATCTTGTAGTGTGGCATCGAGTCACATTTGACTATGATCACCACTACAAGAAGATTGCGTACTAGAACAGGCTAAACCTCCGAGTAAACCAGAAATCAGAAGGCGATTGAAGGTTGTAGCAAGATATATTTGTTGGCGATCTCGTGGTATCGAAAGAATGCCAAGATCGTACCAAAGGAGTACAAGTGGAACTACTGAGCAAATGTAAGTCCGTGCAAGGTCACAATCAACGGGAGAATGTATGTTTTTAGTACAGTTAAACAAACGAGTATAGTAAAACAATCCCTGGTACAACTGGTTACGATAATAATTGTTTCCATTACAACAATCGCGTTCTCTTGATAAAAGTAGGTCACTACAAGGTTTTACTCTAACAACCTTCTCCCATATCCCTTATATTTGGCTGGAGCCTTGAACATATCAGACTAAGTACCAATTTGAAATTAAGGGTAGAGCGAGCGTGAATTTACAAATGAGCAAACATTAACGATGGAGGATATGATAACAATTCATATATGTTCTCAGTTCAAACCATTTACAACATAAAGATAACGTGGAAAATCTCTCGAAAGTGTCTTATTGGACCGCTAGTTCCGAGTGTTTTCCTGTCTTGTATTTTGACTTACTCAGGTCACTCTTAACTAGGTTTTATAGCCTCCAATCCTCCTTGTCTGGGATTTTGTTATTTGACTTCGATGACAGATTTACAACACATAATTTTACTGTGGCATGATGCCAGTTATATAATATTATATATATATATATATATATATATATAACTCTGAGAAACGTGAATGGGGAAAGACTTGCAAATCTGTGTGCATTCAACAAATTGGTCATAGGCGGCAAAATATTTCCACACAAGCGTATACACAAAGCTACATGGACCTCACCGGCCCACACCACATAGAACCAGATAGATCATATTTGCATTAATAAAACTTCCGAAGGACAATGGAAGATGTGAGAACCAGGAGAGGAACTGACATAGCTTCAGATCACCACCTAGTTGTGGCCAATTTAAAACTGAAACTAAAGAAGAACTGGACAAACAGCACTACAAAGGTTCAATACAGCCTTCCTTCGAGATACTGACAAACTCAATGAATTCAAGGTAGCTCCTAACAACAGGTTCCAAACCTTACAGGATCTACTGAAGGAAGAAGAAACTACTATGGAGGAAAACTGGAAATGTATCAAAGAAGCATTAACTTCAACGTGTCAAGAGGTGATGGGCCGCAACAAGCATCATCATAAGGAATTGATCTCTATAGAAACACTAGACAAGATCAAAGAAAGAAAGAACAAGGAGACAGCAATCAACAACAGCCGAACACGAGCAGAGAAAGTCAAAGCACAAGCTGAGTACACGGAAGCAAACAAGCAAGTGAAGAAGAGCATCAGAGCCGACAAGCAGAAATACGTAGAAGAACTAGCAACAACGGTGGAAAAAGCTGCGAGAGAAGGAAATATGAAACAACTATGTGATACAACGAAGAAACTGACAGGGAAACATAGTAAATCAGAGAGACTGGTCAAGGACAAAGAAGGCAGAACAATCACTGAAATTCAAGGACAGAGGAACAGATGGGTAGAGTACTTCGAAGAACTCTTGAATAAGCCGGCTCCAATGAATTCACCGGGCATCGAAGCAGCACACACAGATCTTCCTATAGATGTCAATCCACTGACGACGGAAGAAATCAGAATGACCACCAGACAAATCAAGAGCGGGAAAGCAGCAGGACCTGACAATATACCAGCTGAAGCACTGAAGTCAGACATCAAAGTACTTACAAACATGCTTCACCTATTATTCAAAAAGATTTGGGAGGAGGAACAAGTGCCGATGGACTGGAAAGAAGGACACCTCGTCAAGATTCCAAATAAAGGAGATCTGAGCAAATGTGAAAACTACGGAGGAATCACACTACTGTCAATAAAAGGGAAAGTCTTTAACAGAGTGTTGCTGAACCGGATGAAGGATGCAGTAGACACCCAACTTCGAGATCAACAAGCTGGATTCCGTAAGGATCGATCGCGCACAGACCAAATTGCGACACTACGGATCATCATTGAACAATCAATTGAGTGTAACTCGACACTGTGCATCAACTTCATTGATTATGAAAAGGCATTTGACGGTGTAGATAGGAGGACGTTATGGAAACTTCTGCAACACTACGGAGTTCCTGAGAAGATTGTCAATATTATTCGGGACTCATATGACGGACTACAGCGCAAGGTCGTGTATGGAGGACAGCTGACAGATGTATTCCTAGTAAGGACCGGAGTCAGACAAGGCTGTTTACTCTCTCCCTTCCTTTTTCTTCTGGTGGTCGACTGGATTATGAAGACCTCGACATCTGAGGGAAAACACGGCATACAGTGGACGGCTCAGAATCAATTAGACGATTTGGACTTCTCAGATGACCTAGCCCTCCTGTCGCATACACATGAACATATGCAGATAAAGACAGCCAGTGTAGCATCAGCCTCTGCATCAGTAGGCCTCAGCATACACAAGGGGAAACCAAGGTCCTCAAATTCAAAGCGGAGAACAGTAATCCAATCACTCTTGATGGCGAAACTCTGGAAGATGTAGAATCCTTCACATACCTGGGAAGCATCATCGATGGACAAGGAGGTTCAGATGCAGACGTAAAGACGAGGATTTGCAAAGCAAGGGTCGCATTCCTACAATTCATGAACATATGGAACTCAAAACAACTTTCAACCAATATCAAAGTGAGAACCCTCAATACGAACGTCAAGACAGTTCTACTGTATGGGGCTGAAACTTGGAGAACTACAACAACCACAATCAAGAAAGTACAAGTATTTATAAATAGCTGTCTACGCAAGATACTCAACATCCATTGGCTGGATACCATCAGCAATAGCCTTCTGTGGGAGAGAACAAACCAACTTCCAGCTAAAGAAGTTAGGAAAAACGATGGAAATGGATAAGACATACATTACGCAAATCATCAAACTGCATCACGAGGCAAGCCCTAACTTGGAATCCTGAAGGAAGGCGGAAAAGAGGAAGGCCGAAGAACACATTACGTCGGGGAATAAAAGCAGATATGGAAAGAATGAATAACAACTGTGAGGAGCTGGAAAGGATTGCCCAGGACAGGGTTGGATGGCGAATGCTGGTGAGCGGCCTTTGTTCCTTCACGAAGAGTAACAGGCGTAAGTAAGTAAATATGATGCCAGTTCATCGACGATAAGGTCATTTTTGATCGAAATGAAGATTACGATGTAGTTCAGTTGATGATTGTCGTTCTTGAAGCTTTGATGAAGAATCAGCCCAAATCATCTCACTTATTTGAAGGCCACGGTCACTTGCTACAAATACTAAGTCTCGGTTCATGACATTCTGGTATATGTAAAAATATACAATCCAGAAGCTCGTCAATTTAAATCACATAGAAGCGGCTGTATTTTTCAGGTGTTTTAAACTGTAACTCCTCCTGGACTACCTTTGAGGCCACTGCATGTTCAAAGTCCGGATAAAGGAAAAAGGTTTGGTATGGGATTAGCGACACACATCCCGTAGAAAAATAACTCGCTAAAAACGCCAACCAGAAAAGAATAATTCAAATCATTTAAAATCTGTCCCGGGAGTTAGGTCGTCATTTAGAAGAGCTATGACGTCTCATAATGAAAGCCGAGTTCTTTCGCAAATCACGAGGCTGATACCCCTTCTGAAAACCAGAGCAACCATTAATTTAAGTACATGGAATGTTCCAACAATTCGGGAGACTGAGAACGTCATCCAAGTTGATGAAGAAATGAGATGATACAACTTGGATGTGCTTGGAATCAGTGAAACACATGGGACGCAGTTTGAACAACAAAGACTAATTTCAGGGAAGAAAATTCTTCACAAACACCAGGAGTTGTACTGATGCTATCCAAACAAGCACAAAAAGCACTTATAGGATGAGAATCTCATGGATCCAGGATCATCAAAGCCGCCTTCAAAACATGGAAAGAAAGCATTACAATGAATTTCACCAAATGCTATGCGTCTATCAACGATTAAAATGAAGATGTTAAAGATCGTTTCTACGATATGCTACAGTCAATTGTTGAGAAATGCCCAACAAAGGACTTGACAATTCTGAGTTTTTAACGCCAAGGTCGGAATGAAGAACACCAGATATGAAGATATCCTAGGACGACATAGTCTAGAAAAAAGAACGAAAATAGCTAAAGATCTGAGAATCTATGTTTCCTGAGTAGACTGGTCATAGGCGGCACTATATTCTCACATAAACGCACATACAAAAACACATGGACTCCACCGGATCACACTATGCATCAACAAACATTTTAGGAGGATGATGGAGTTGATATAGCATCAGATCATCACTTGCTGTTCGCCTAGATGGAATGCAATACTTTAGACACTACCAAGTTGATTCCTTTGTGGTTATCACAAGACTATTCCTATCAATTCTTATAGACTGGAACGATCAGAGATCAAGACCACCCAGATGGGATCGCGTCCACTTCTCAGACTCTAACGGATATGTCAGCCAATCTAACAGATAAAACTGGACTACCTCTCCCATAAAAATCTCCGAAATTAACCCATCAGAGCTTTCTCTCGTTTTAGATTAGCTATGACTTCTGTCTCATTAAGAGTCGGAGGGTGCATGTTGGCATCCTATTTAGATTGCTTGGTAAAAGTAAACAACTGAAGGGTAGGTGGGTAACATTTGGATTTTTCTTCAGCGTTTTCCTCATCTCAATCTCTTGGGCTAAAAGTGGATCATTATCCCATCTTGTTTAAAAATAATATCCTTAACTCGTAAATCCCTAATATCTGTTTCCTTGATAAACTTGAAAAATCGACTACAACTCCCGCCTTTTCCATCTCTTTTGAATAAGCTCCCGCCACCGCTTACTATCATTGGGTAAACTTTTTGTCAGTCTACATATCGTGCTTGAAACTCGATAGTATGAGTTTCCTAGTATCTATCAGTTCAGTAGACGCTGATGAAATTTGTTGACTTTTCTTAACCTTTTGGTTTAAGTTATTGGTAGATATCACTGCTGTCTGGATATCATATGTTCCTGAAGTATCTTGTTAACATTTTTGTCGTTAAGTTGAGCTCTGAGGAGTCTTCTTGACGTGGATTTTCTGTATCCAGTAGTACGCAAACGCGTGCGGGTACTGATGAATGATTAGGATCTATATGTACACACTAAGTGTGGAGGCTGTTGATAATACTCAGTTGCTCAAATTGAAGTAGATGAGGTCCGGACCCATAACTTATTGGCTCAAAGTCGAACACACCACTGGCCTACATGTTTGAATATCAAAACCCTGATATGTCAAAATATGTTCAACTATAGCATTAAAATATTGATCTTTCCTTCAAAGCTATCAAAGACTCGTTTTGTCCGCATACCCTCAATTTCGTTTCCGTGCAAAGCGTATTCGTTTAGTTGAAAAAGATAAACAATTATACGAAATAGAGGATAACTGGAACGCACAAATGGGTTTTATGGTGAGATGATTTGTGCAGTTATAAACGTGCTTTTTTAAAAGCCAAAACACTGACTAATAAAGCATTAAACTCCAATGAAGAAGGTTGATAAAGACCAAGGAAATCTATTTACTATTTACTTGTTGTCTCTGTACGGAGCATAACAAATGGAAACGATTTCTTACTTAACATTGAATTTTAAGATTATGAGGAAATAACGGGTGAGAATTAAGCTACACAATACAACAGAAATACGACTACATCCATGGACGAGAAGTGAATCTCTAAATCACTTATAGTTTTTCAGAGTTGTGTTATTTCGTCGTACGCGATGACAGAACATCGTAACTATAGAAGTCAAGTCAAACAGTCACTTTTTCACTGAAGATCTCGATAGTATTATTTTGTATCAAACAACAAACAAGTTATAAACCTGATTAAACATGTCTTGGCAATTTACTGCTGATATTAGGTTGTATGACAGAATGACGAAACCAGTCTTTGACATGCTATGTGACGGTACATAATATGAAAAATTAAAAAAACGGTGAGTGCCTTGTGCCACTTACAAAAGATTGATGAGACTATAATACTCCAAGATTTATGTATAACATATTGGAAATTGATTATGGTGTTTTATTTGTAGTAGGAAGCAAGTAGGCTACATTATTAGTAGAAACAGCTAGCAAACAAAAAAATTTTGAGTAATCCACAGAACATGTCGACACGTTTGAGCAAATTATTGAAACTAAGAATTTGAATGTTAAGAAGTGGATTCCGAACAAAAATTGAAATCTAAGTGGTGTGTGGGCGAGAATGATAATGATTAGTTGTCTGCTAAGTCAGACATGTAGATAGTCTGACAGGTGTCAGATGAGTTATATATTCCCTATCCTTATCATTATTATGACGCACTTATCATTGATTGTTCATTGTTGTTGGATTGTGTCGGGTTTTTAGTGTGGAAATATATTTACATTGTGGTCAGGCTAATTACGTGTTCTTGATCTGAGTTGTGTTGAAGTCCTGTAGAATAGACACTGGGAGGGAATCTAGTGTAGATAATCGTTTAAGGTAAGTTAACGCGCCATACGTGTAAACCCAACCGTTATAACATTAGACGAAGTAAAACCAAGTGTCATAACACTAAGATTTTAAGTGAATCAATACACTTAAACGGGGGGTGAAAATAGATAATATGAATGTGTTAGACAGTGGTCTTAAGTGAGAAAAACAAAAAGAAACCCAATGTACAGTGGAATACAGATGGATTTTAAAAACGATAACAGAACTTTTTCTAAACAAACTTGATCATTAATCGGTGGCAAGTTAATTTTAGAACTAATAGTTTATAAGAAACAAGTTTTAAAACTTCTAACGCTTCTGGTAACAGCTACTAGATTATCACTTTAAGCTGTGCACTAATACTAAGATTTATGTAAGATATTATTGAGATGTTACCGGTCTTTGTGCCATGCCATTGTTTTTTAACTGAGACAGAAAAACCATTTCTAGAAGTAGTAGCAAATAGATTATAGACTGAAGTAAAATAACAGTATAAAAGTGTTATGGTTCGTTATTGCTTGAATGCGATTACTGATGCGTCTTACTCGAACGGAACGAAGGATCAATGATTCAGCGACTCGATAGCTATTCTGGCTCGTTGTCCCCAACTCTGCTAACTCGATCAAGAAGTCTGGGTAAGGTGTAGAAAGTGTATTCTACAGACAAACAGCAGATAACAAGTCAAATCAAACACACAAATCAAGCGTATTTATACAAATATTTACAATCGATATTGTCATAGAAAATTTTTAAACATTAATCAATGAGTTCATTAATTGACCTATTTGCGCATTTAATCGATAGTTCATCAATTGACCTATTTGCGCATTTAATCGATAGTTCATCAATTGACCCCAATAAAATATCTAACATTTAATCAATAAGATGATCGATAAGATAAAATTTAAAAATATGAGTTTGGGGATCTATCGTCCCCAACAAAAAGTTGAATGAAGAGTTGCTAGGGTTGAAGCTATCACGGGTTCACTTAATCTGCGAACGAGAAACAAGATTCGGCGACCAAAGACCAGTAAGCTAGCTATTGATGCGTCCCAGCCCCGCTAACTAGAGGGAGAAGTTCAAGCTTGGAATGGGGAAGTATATTCTGCAAGCAGCCAGAAACAAGCGATAACAACAAACACAATTCAAAACGTATACATACAGTACAAAACCGTCCCTGGGAAGAGTTACCGAATAGCATACTAAAAGACGCAACGGACCAATAGCATCTAAGACATTTCCCAGCGGGGATACGACATGAAGGTGACAAGAGCGCTTCCGGCGCGAAAACGAAGAAATTCAAATTCTCTAAATAAAATTACAAAATTAGGTCTTTTCCCAAGTGAGTCTGGGGATCTAATGTCGCCAACGAGAGTTTTGGTCAAACTACTTTTCTAAAAGCTTATAACTTCTGCACTCTCTTCGTACAGTTTATTATATGAAGTAGGCTTGTTAACTTTGCAATGTACTTCAGAAGTTGCTTCATCCAAAAACACTTCAATCTATTTTTGAATGGAAGTAATTATTTTTAATAAGTGAATAAGCAAGACTAATTTGCAAATTAAAAATCTGTATGATTAACTGAATCTTGTTTCAAAAAATCCCTTTTACATTTAAAGCACTGAAAAGAAAACTAAGATTTTCCTTAAATGTTGAGGATAAATGGATTGCCAAAATACCACAGTGTTATCAGACAAATAATTTTGATATAATGAATAAAGAAAATACAATTTTACATTCATCTTTTTCTTCAACATTAAAGTTGTCTCATATTCATGACTTCTGATTTCTTGAAAGTTGTACATAAAAAGCTACATGACAGAACAGGTTCGTTGTTCAGTGTGTAAAGAGCCAACCGCAAAATTTTCGGCTGTTCCATCAAATAAATATTCATTTTTGTTACTACTATCCGTTTCATTGAGATTAAGAACCACAAGACGCCCTAGTGCGCCAGGATCGTCTACAGACTTCCAGCGATCAGGATAACTAGATGTCCAATGTTTAGTAATGGCAGCTTCGTTACTAAGAATAATTGGTGTCGAACAACTAGAATTGTTAAGGGATGTGTGGTGTGAATCCAAAAGTACTGAACGGTTAACAGGGTTACTTTTAAGAACTACTGCTTCATCCATTGTAGACGACAAGGTAAGATCCAAAAGACTAGGACTTACTTTCGCTACCTGTAAATGAAAAACAAACAAACAGAAAAAGGACATTTAAGTGCATAAGTACTCATAATGAAAGATTCTATATGACTTAAACTACTTTCCAAACAACATGTAGTCCCAATAATAATTCGGACACTAAATTTGTAAGAAAAAAATGATTCAGTTATCAGATATTAACTTTCTCCAAAGTTGCAGTTTTTACGAGGTTATATCTTTGTACGAATAATAGCACTTTTCAATTTACAGCTCAGCCATGATACACGAACCTTTTTAATAACTTATTGACATATCCTTATGAATTTTATTACATGTTTTTTAACGTTCTGTCGGGTGTTAATATAAATCCTACTGATGAAGTCT
Organism: Schistosoma haematobium; assembly: GCF_000699445.3. Classification (NCBI taxonomy): domain Eukaryota; kingdom Metazoa; phylum Platyhelminthes; class Trematoda; order Strigeidida; family Schistosomatidae; genus Schistosoma; species Schistosoma haematobium. The sequence goes on from NC_067195.1 coordinate 12,015,100, forward strand.
TATGTTGAATAAATCGTTCTCAAGGAGAACGATAGTCTACCCACTTTGACAAAACGGACCAGCTTAGGAGGTTTCCACACCGTGTAGTTTTATCTTAATAGGACATTAGTTAATAAGGTAAGGTCAATTCTACTACTAACCTTATTTTCCACCATAGACCACCTCCTATATTTTCTTATTGATCATTACCTGCTACAGTTTCCACTACAGAGTTGTGCGCAACGGGACCAATCGTAGCGTCGTTATTCAGAAGTCTAGCGTATCCAAAATAAAAGGAACGTTTGAGGCAACGAGTTCTGGTTAAGAAATAAAAGTAATGAAATGAGACATGCTTAAGAAAGACAGTGGGGGTCATGTTTTTGATTGCCGATAGATGAATATGGAGCGATTAGGTTGGTGATGCGAACGTATGAGTACAAATAAAATCACTTTTCCATGAGCCTTTCTGTCACAGAAAAACTTTAAGTTGTACGCCGGCCCTCGTGCAGAATAAAAGAACTAACTAAATGCCACATGAAGTTATGTGTCGAAATTGTTATAAAAGAAATAACTAATATTCAGTAGTTAATATATCGCTAACTTATCAACATACTCAATAGGATAAGGTTTGAGCCAGGCTTGTCAATTACGCAAGTCAAAAATATGCCATTAAATCAAGTTTACTTAAGATCTGATCGTCTTCTCTCGATACAAGGTATACTGTCAAGTCCCAGATCGCAATAGCTGTAACCATATAGGGATACCTTTGCAAATCAACGTGCCTGCTGAAGATCGAAGCTACTTGTGATAATCTTGGAGGAGGGAGGATACAAGGAATCTTCCGAATGGCCGGTCCTTCTAAATCGCTTTACTTCCCAAAATATCGGGCCAGATACATTAGATATACGGTGTGTGTTTGACGACTGCCCCTATGTTGAAGGACGCTTTGCATCATTCAGTGAAAATGACACCGAGGAGCGGTTTTAGTGTGCTTCCATTAGTAGGTTTCAGTTTGACAAAATAAATACTATATTGTCAAAAAGTATCAAAGACGACCGGACTAAAATACGAAGAATTAAGGATGGACTCACTGTTTGTCGGACGTACTATTGTGTTGCAGTTGAAATAAGTTGAAGTTATGCTGGGACTTGTATCAAACGTAACGAGCAAGCACTTAACCGCTAACGAAATACTGCTACGTTTTTACCCGTCGCCTGTATCAAAATGATCTACCAGAGATATCTGAAATAAGGCTGAGTAAGCTTGACCTGGATAATATAAGTGGCTTTACAAGGAAAATAAACATTATCTTATCGATGGGATCTCGCAATAAATATACAAGTCATTTGGTCTGTCAAGAGACGTCTTGTCTAACAACTAGAATTAAACCTCACCCAGGAGCACTTTAAGTTAATACTTCACATCTTGTGAGGAATGTCGTTCGTCCAAAGAATAAAAAGTATGATAAAGGAAAATTACAAATGGGGTTTTATTCTCATATACTGAAGATAATGGTATTCGTACAATCACATTTTTAAAAATAAATTTCATTACACTTATTAGAAGAATATTTTTTAAATTCAATTTATAAAGTTTTAGCTTTTGAATACAATCGTTATCAGTTTGGTTATATGTTCCTTAAGTACTTAAAAGTTTTGAATCCATATTTTGTAATCTCAGTTACTTACAGTACACAGTATCATTTACAAACCACTTATTGTAATAAATGCAGCTACAATGTTTTCCTGAGTTGACCTAATCGACAAAACTAGGAGCCGACAAATTAATGAACGTATTGGGAGTTTTTTTTCCCAACACACCACATATGTTAAATCCCAATTATGTGTGAAAGCAATCAGGGAAATGATGTATTTATTGGTATAAATAAAGTAATTGAATCATATACCAACCATTTTGAGGACGGGGCTGGCTTCGAAACCAGCATTCTAAACAGTCACAATTATGGTCCGGTATACGAGTTTCGATTAACAATGTGAACGTTTAATGCCAATCTGAGAAATCTGATGAGTAACTTGTAACGACTGTCGAAATTTTGATTTCCATAGGCTCCCAAAACTAACTACGACATCAAAAGCATTAAACAAAGACCGTGATTGAGAAAGTTATAGGCTTTGCATAACTGATATAGATTTTGCACAACGAGAAACCTAAAGCTGTGAACAAACAATAAAATGACTGAAATAAAACACAGAGTGGAGCAGCATTCACCATGTCTTGCGAAAATTTTCTGGAATATCGCAAATCCTAGTATTAACGTGGGCCTCTGGCTGGTCGCGGGTACTTTAAATTTCGGTGCGCTATCAATCCACTTATTACACAGACTGTGCAACGCGAGTGCTATCACTACGTTACCTGAGCTACAACACGTTTGGAAATGCCTTTTAAATCCAAATGAATTGCCTACTCGACACCCTGTGCATCATTTTCTTATCACACGTCTGCTTCGTTCATATAGCACAGAAAAGACTAACAAATATAGGGTAGAATGCAAACACATGCACTTGTAATAAATAACTTTAGAAACGTTCGAATTTTCTAGTAGAGAAGCTTTAGTGAGTCAGCGTTTCATGTTTAAATGGCAAGAAATGAAAGATAATTGTTATACAACCACAGGGTGGTAGCCCAAATTTACCTGGGTAGCTGTGACTAACAGGGTATTTTATAGTGTGATTAGAATTAACCCACGATAATTTGTGAAGGTGATTTTGAGAGAAAGTGCCTCCTCTTATAACCATGTTCTTGGAGATACGTGAATCTACCAGTCTTCTGTCATCCCGGTCCATGTCGCTCATTGATGTGTAAGCATCGCATGTTATCCATTTCCACTTTGGCTTTCAGGTACTTTGTTCGAATGTTCTGAGCATTCTTTTAGAATAGACCGCACAATATTATAAATCTGGTCATCATCAATGACAACACTGGTGGGTACACAGCACCAGATAACATTCAGTTTAATTCTTTGCCCTCTTGGTTTTAGGATGATTTGATGGTCTTCGATCCATGTGTTTCCCATCCTATAAGTTATTTTTAGGGCAGAATTAGTGTAACTCCTTTTATTCTGAACAAATTTTTCATGACCGGAATACAGCATTGTGTTTATTGAAGCTAATCTCTTTTTTATCCAAGTGATGTTCCAGTCACCGCCTGGTTGAATCTTCAAAATTCCATCGCTGTTTGAATGACCCTCCCGGTCTTTGACGTTGTCGACACATCTCATTTTTCCATATTAGCCAATGCTCTGTTTATCAGAAGGAACATTGACCTTGGAGCTTTGAAAACTCCTGCCACACAACGAGGTTTCAAAACCATTTATATGAAGACCCTTTCACTCAGCGCAGATATAAGATGATCTAATTAGTCTTTCCGCGTCAGCCTTTCCGCAGCAAACTTATTTTCCACAAGGCTGACTCATGTATCAGCATTTGATGTCACCACACGATATCAGAGACAAATGTTGTATCATGCCTATGTGTAGCGACATTATTGGACATCGTACCCGTTGTTTAACACTTTGAAGGTCGGCCATAGTAAAGTATTTTCATCAGAAATGAAGATTGGCGAACTGCGACCAGAACAGTCGGCGACGGTTGAAGCTTTAGTGCGTGAACTACAAAACTTGGATAGCAGTGCATTTCCTGCTTTGTACTCTTTGGCAGAAAATGGTATGATTTGCTTCCAAAGACTGATTTTTTCAGAACTCTTCCGTCTGCGTGGCGGCATTGCGGACTCATTTGACTTGGTCAGCAACAAACCTGTAAAAGTGAGGGCAAAAATAGAAATTCCTCAGGCACAATATCCTGCTATTAATTTCGTTGGGAAACTTCTTGGTCCGGGAGGTCAGACACTGAGAGCAGTGCAAGAAACCACCAAAACAAAAATGGCGATCTTAGGTGCTGGCAGTCTAAGAGATGACGCTAAGGAAAAGCAGCTCCTTTCCAATGGTGATCCGAAATATCAGCACCTCAAGCAAAAGCTGCACCTTCAAGTTGATAGTTTAGGTCCACCCTCGGAATCATGTTATCGGTTAGCCCATGCATTAGCGGAAGTAAGGAAAATCATGCTACCAGTGAGTTGATGTTTTCAAAGTTATGTACGGTTATAGGAGCAAACAGAACCCACAGCTCAACAGTGGGTCCAGCAAAATCAGCCTTTGCCCGTGGCCGGAAGGAATGTTTCCGTCAGAAATATCCGTCCCCCTTGCGCGGTCCGCCACCACCACCACTTCAAGCTCCCTTCGCTGCACCTCCAGTGCAGCTTCCTTTCCGTGGTCGAGGTAAGCCTTGGATAGGCAGAGGTGTTGCCAAGAACGGTGTTGCTATCCAACCACCAGTTCCTGTTGCTTCCGAGGTGTTTGCTAATGATGTGAATACCGTTGCCTACCCTCCAATAACTCTGTATGAGCAGAATGAGTTCAATTCCCATGTTTTTGAAGATTTCGGAACGAACTATGGTAGGTCGGGTAGCTTCGCTTTTTCCCTATTTTGTGCAGCTCTTTGCGGGTTTAATTGAGGTCTAAATTTTTAATCTAGGACAAGACGACACTTGGGGAAAAGTCAGCATCCCAGAACCTCGCGGACGAGGCCGAGGCCATCCCTACGCGCGTCCAGGAATCAATAATGATCACAATAATTTCGGGTAAATAACTAATTTGACCATGAGGCTCCGTCATCAAAAATAATCAATAATGACAATGAAGCCAGAGGTGCATTTCATGTTTGTCTTCGCCAATCAAATACCACTAAACTCGGTAAAAAAAATTTGCTTAAATTATCTAACTGCTTGTCTGTAGTACTGTCTAAATATGTAATGATAAAATTAAACTTGTTAAATTCACTAAATAAATACCATAATACCTCTGTCAATATCCTAATTATGGATACTTCGCCTTTTTACTTGAAATAGGTTTGTTAGCTAACTTTAATACTGTCATGCGTGTGATTATATCTTGCCTCAATGAGTAGTAAAGTTAATTGGAATAATACCCGTGGAATTACATGTTTTTAACTCAACTAAATTTTGAGATCGTCGTTTCCTTATTTTAACAGGACCGGTAAAGTGCAGACTGTCAGTATCTGGAAATATCCATACAATGCCAATTTTAATACATAAAACTAATTTCCCATCCATCTCCAACTTGTAAGGTTAAGTCGTAATATCTACTCTGCTGTAAATAAGTAAATTTTATGTTTCACTGACTTTCATAAAGTCTTGTTGCATTTATGCGTTTCTCGATAGTTCATGCGTCAGAGATCCTCCGTAGATTTTCTTGCTTGGGTCTCGGTAATCTGGTTTAATGTTGATTAACATGAAAGGCTTTGTATACGCTGCTGATTCAAACCCAATTTCCTTCGCTTAATCACATCGCCATGTAAATGCAGTGCGGACAGTGGTTGCTGGATTATCAACCACTATTCCGTTAGTTGTATCACACTTCAAAGTACACAAAGTCCCCACTGGTACTACTGTGACTTGCGCAGTCAGTTAATTAGTTTCAAAAGTTAGTTTTGTAATGTACTAGCTGTTTCGTTATAGTGCTAGCTAGTATACAAATGTTCCTAAACTACTTACAAGTAGTACTGAATCGTCTAGTTTGTTTCATAGTATTTTTTATTACAAACTCGGTTAATGATCAGATTTTAGCACTCATATCAAGAATAACTAACTCGTAAAATGAACCCTCAAATTCCATTCTGGGTGGTTTTATCAGGTCTTATTGGTAGCTCAGTATTAAAGAATGTCAAGTGACGTTTGTTCATGTTTGCATAATTATTCCTACGGAGGTCCAGTTTCTTCACCGATTGACCTAATTTCAGTTCAGGTAGGGCATTCCAATTATTTACCACTCGGTGGAAAATACAGGTTCCCACTCTGCGTTCGGTCGCGGTTGTTACACATTTTGACCTCGATGATTCGTCCTAGAAAGAATAAAAGATGTTAACCTTCAGATCATTATTAAAGATACATATTGTCTAAACCTTACGTTTTGCGATTAAAAAATAAGGTAGTTTTAGTCGCTCGTTATGGTAGTTTGAAAAATCAGTTACCACATTCATGCCCACCTATTGAATACACTTAAATGTCAGCATCCGTAATAGGATATGGGCTAGCTGCTTCAGTGCAGTAGTCTAAGTGTTCTCACATAAATGGAACGAAATATTTGGAAGTACTGGACTAATCGTAGCACGCAAAAACTACTAGCTACTTCATCGTAGTGTGCAACTGTTTCGTAATCATGATATACAATTGCTCGTAGGCTTTTTGCTGTTGCGATTGTAAGTTATATCAAATCTTTGGGCCCCGAGTTTATAATAAACTCATAATCTATCTAAATCTGATAGACGATCAGGGTAATTATCATCATTGTTCATTAGTCTGTAAATCTTTATATATTCAACAAAGGCGCGATGGCTTAATCAGTTTTCGTAGTTCATTGACAGTGGAAATAATTGGGTACCTTAAGTATTACCTTGAAGCACGTTTTTCCATTCAGATACTGTTCCATTTACTCTCAATCTTTTATGAAAAGGAAGTTTCTTATCCCATCTTTTGCTGTACATGTTATTCTGAAGTTGGTAAGCTTCTGTACACGTCGGATGGTTTGGCAAGATCTAGGAATATTGGGTCCACAGGCACAGTGAGCTGTTCAGTCCTCTCAGTGATCAGGTTAGTCAAGTGGGTCTAAATTACGAATTCCTTGTTAATCTGGTGTTAAAACTTAATGATTCTACGTATATGAGCAAATTATTCCTGAGTATTTTTTTGTAGTACCAACCACTGCCAGTTAGACTGGCAATTTTGTAGTTAGTCGTTAGTTCCATGCTTATTAGTCCATCTAGCTTCAACACTCACAATCACTCGGAAATTGAGTTCAGAAGAGCAACGTATTGGTTAGTTCTGCCAGTGGTCGAGAGGAATATGGCAATGTGGGTGTATTCAACCACGACCCGGCGATTTACTAGATTTTAGACCATTGAATCGATCTTGGGTAACCAAAATATTTGGATGGAAAGAAATGGGTTCGTTGAACATCATATATATTAAGTCTAAAGTACAATATAGTACGAATAATGACCCTACCAGTACAGAAATATATACCGTGATTCTAAATGTAGAGTCCACAGACGTCGTGACCCGTGGAATCGCTCGCGTTAGGTCTCATACCTATCATTGAAAAATAACTTGGAAGTATAGGCTTCCAGGGCATAACTACTTGAAAACCTTGGTTTTTCAAGATTTTTCCCCACCAAACTGAAGTCTAACTGAATGAAGGCCCCTTTTTTGTACATACATCAAGCAGCAGGTTTAGGTGGATATACGAGTTCTAGTCATGAACATTGTGTACACTATTTAGTAGTATACCTGTTCTTCGTGCTACTCAACAGTTCCTGAAATCTCGATGGAGTTTTACCAACTGGCTTGCCAAACTTGATTCATTTAACACTGCTTCCAGTACATACTGGATAGCAGATTCACGAGCATGATGTTTTGTCGACTATAAATGCTGCTACTTTTTGAGTCCCATATAATCAGACTAGTAGAAGACTAAACATCCATGTAGTTAGTATTTACGTTCTTCTGATTTGACTTTATTGGACTATTGCTCTCAGTTACTGGGGCATGCTATATCGCTTTCTTAAGATCACCCATTCCAATAGTGAATGTTCTGTGTCTTATTTAAGACATCTGGTTTCTAGACAATCAACTTTTTCCTACAGTAATATTTCAAGATGTGCTTTTGGGAGTGTTTATATCTCAACGACTGTCATCGACTTTCTACTTTTACGTTTAATTTTTGTCTAAACAGCTGATTTTCTTCCTGGTACTCTGATGACATACTTGGTTACTGTGGACGTAATTGAGATTAGTTCAGTGATGTAAACATCAATTTGTGTGTCAACAAGACTTGTCATCACATTTTTCCTGTTATCATTCGCAATATGCTTCCGAGCGACAGTTACTGAATACTAAAACAAAGAACTTGCCAAATCTTCGTACACAGAAGGTGTACATACGAAGACCTCTTGCCCCTTTTAGTGCTAAATACGACTCAGTTGAAACAAAAACGATTGACACTGATTTGTTAGAACATCCAAAACTAAGAGATTTACTCAACGATTAAAATACCATTGTTTTTGAATGCCATACGCTTAAGTCCTGTTCATCAATTCAATCCACTTGCAGTGTTCATTAGCGTAGTTAATGCAGTTTTTCTACTGCTAGTAATTACCTCTTACTCAAGCGCCATATATAAAAATCTAGAAAGCAAACCAAGAGTTCAAGAAAACTAGGATTTCCACTCTGACTCTCACGTTTTTTGTTAGTCTGACATTGAGAAATTATTTGGAAGTCTACCGGCATTTTACGTTTGTCCACCATAATTTCACTATCTGATGTATTAATATTTACTTAGTGATAAATATTCAAAATGCTGCTCCTTTGCCCTGCTTGTTAATCTCCCATCTATTTTGGTTTGCTCAAGCAGGTTGTATCACTAGTGTCTCGAAGACAGGTACACAAATATGTAACTGTGAGTGTACTCTTAAAGTAAGGTAGCAATTAGTTTGATGACCAACATTTACTTACGGACTTCAGATCTGTCAAGTCTGTCTTGTTTATACTTTTCACCTTCACAAATGGCCTTGGTTGTCAACCAGCGCATAAGCACAGCTTGTAAATTCCAATAAGATTTTACCTCTAACCCAGATATTTACATAAACAAACCCTCGTCAAAGCTTTTTGTAGGTGGTTAAGTTCTTTTTCGTGATTGATACAAAATTCATTTGGAAGGAAGTATTTTAAGATTTAAGCTCAGTTTCAAACTAAACATATACTTCCTATCTGCTGGACAAAAAGGTCCAAAATAAAGTTTCTTAATGGTTTTTTTCCTAGTCTTTGTCTGTACACCTGCAAAATCATTCTTTAAGTCTTCTACGATTTTGTCGCACTAGTTTACTAAATTCGCCATAATCTGTCCGTAGCGTAAGCTGACACAAAAGGCCAGATAATTACTGTCGAAATGTTGCTAATTGAAATGTACAGAGCAATATGATGAAATTTGATTTTTCATTCATTTGGCTACCCAGAAGTCCATACTACCCAACTTAACATCCAGTCTCAAATCAATTATATTAGCATTTTCTTGCACTTCATTTCTCGTTCAAGGCTCGTAACAGTAACAATTTAAAATAAGTGGTAGTCAGTATCATAATATACGTTAAGCTTTAGCTGGATGTCACGTGCTTGAATATTCATCTATTTAGATTCATAACTGCGACTAAGATAGCTTAGTATCTATGTTTTAGAAGCGATCTCATCTTTTCTTTACAATGGTTGGAGTGCATTCATGGTATTGCATCTCTAATTTCGTGAAATCCACAATTTGTAGAGTGAGACGGACAAATTCTTAGACTTACACGATAAATTTTATTCCCGTATTTAATTAACGTACGGTTTGTGTCCTAATAAAATTATCACAATTTCCAGGGAAAAAACGACGATAGAGTTGTTAGTTTAAGCATTCTTGATACATATCACTCCATTTTAAAGAACACTTTCTAATTAACATTAGTAGATTATTATTAGTAATTTTACAAAACCGTTCTCGATTGATAATGCAAAATAACCTCATGAAAAAGTGACTCTACTTGTGCTTCTGTTAAGTTTAGGTGAGTGCACACAAAACTGAACGTAGCTAAAATTTCCTTGTAAACACTACTAGTTAAGAAATTATGACAAACAACTCAGTTCCCTGTTCTAGTTGATAACTTCGTACCAACCCATTACTTTTACCCAATGACTAAAAAATTACTTTCTATAAGGGATTGCTATAGGTTTTCTTCTCCATAACTGCGTAGCGTAATTTCTTTAACTATATATGCCACCATTTCAGCTGCGTTCTGCAACGTGTTCGTGGGTCTGCATATATAAGTTAGCTCAGAGAAGACTGTCATATTCATAATTATTCGATATCAGTCTTATGTTTCTTTCGTTATTGTTTTAGTTTAATAACATCATCAATGGTCTGATATAGTAAAATCCGATTTTTCTCAGTAAAAACCTTCATGGACGCGATAATTATGCATAGTTCTTCGAGATCTACAGTGATATCACAGAAATCCCACACTTATATTTTACACATACCCCAAGTTTGTGTTTAGATATATTACTATGGGGATCTGTTCAGTGAGTGTTTGTAGCGATTAGTTTTTTCATGATGAGATGACCTGTGGTTGCAATCAAAGCAAATGTTCTTTGTAGAAAAAGTATTTTAGCTATGTATCATGTAAGACTTCATACTGGATTTGATTCCAAATATCATCAAACTACGCTTGACGTGGTCTCAGTCATTCATTTGAACAAACTTGGGTTTACTTTCGTTTGGAAGTTTAATTTCTGAAGATCGAAGGTGCTGCTTTGTCTGTACCACCTGAAAATACTATCAATTCATTAGATGAAGAAAAACTTAACTTTAGCAAAGGTAACTCGGGCTTTACTGAATGTGCACATACCATTCACATTTATTGACAACTTAATCTAAAGTGTTCTTGAATTGTCAACGTTTAACTGGATTAGTTTTGGCGTGACCGAGTCCAATACCTAGCTATATAGCACAAAAATGTATCAATCAGTCAAAATGTAAGAACTGACACTAATACCCAACAGCTTCAGTTGTTAATTCATGTAAACACAACAAGAAAAAGAAACTGAGAGTTAAAATACTATGCAAAAATTTAACTTAAGAATGCTGAAAATAAATTATTTGACAGATCTGAAGTGTTATTTATTTACAGAAAGATCTGGAGTGAATACGTTCGCTCCGGTTTTCAATCATATAATTTAATATTTCAAACCATGTGAATTGTTTAACTTTCCTTTAGTTAGCTATTGTAAATTATTATTATCCAAGAGTAGGAGGACTCGAGAAGTACTATGCTTCTTACTATTTCGTATCCTGCTAAGCAATCGGCCTTATGTCCAACGTCAGTGCACTTCGGTGCTGTCGGGGAAGTTGTTCAAACTTGCGTATTTGTCAGAAAGTACTTTTGCAAAACGATGAGATCGAGTTTTTAAAGTAGCAGGTAATCACACCGTAACAATCTTAGTGAATCAGATGTTGGTCTGAGTTTAAATGAATAAATAATAAAATAATTTCATTAAATTAGCTTGTATTTTCATCTGGTGAGATTGCAGTAATCAGTTACACACTTGAGTTTGCCGAATCTGAATATACGAGAAAATAACCAGAATAATGCTTACAAATTTGTTTGATCCTTGTCGCCGTTGGGAATGCTGAATGTCTTCAAATGTCCAAGCACCCAGTAAGAAACAATTCGTTGCATTTTTATATTTGTTACCATATGACCAAAATATTTTCCAAGAAAATGTCTCCTATCATCCGCATTTACAAACAATTGATTTACACAACTCTTCTTTAGTTTATATGTCGGTATTTTTCCAACCCCTTTGTTCATTTAAATTGTAAATCCGAAAACTGAATATGTTTTTCTCATTCCAGCATTGTTTGGGAGTTACTGCCTATATTGAGTCTGAATCAGTAAATGCTCAATTTCTTTTTTGACTAGCATCGATTGTCCAAGAGTTAAATGTTACCTTGTTCTCACCAACACATTTTATTATTTCAAATTACCTTTTAACTTTCTCCACTCAATGTGTTTTGTTTTTCCTCTTTGTATAGATTTATTATAGTCTATCTGTATCAATTACAACTGATTTATTTGCTTCATAAGATAAAATACAATAAAATAATGTGGTTTCTAACCAAAAATTGTTCATTTATCAATAGAGTCAACCCGTTTATTTTCAGAATTTCACCTTTTTTATTTTGAGTTCTTTTATCGTCATGTAGAGTATGTGGTCTGCTGTTTGCCATGAACTACTGTTCTAGTCACATGTAGTTGATATAAGTCATATTACAAATAATTGTATATTTTTGTAGTATCGCGTTACGTAACAGGGCTTTTTATTAAAGTTTTAAATATCTGTTTGGACAACCTTTTCATTTCTGACTCCGTTTGCTTTAACCTGATAGTATTATTTTAATGCAGTAATCTAAAGTAACTTTTGTGGTCAACGTCAAGTCACATCTGTTGTGCGAGAGCTAGAAGTACTGACTGTCTCTCTGAAAAAACAAATTAGAATTTGAGTATGGTCCCATAATTTGGTGACTAGATATGTAAAGACAGTCCTACTGTTTACCAGTCAGGAGTTTGTCTCCGTCGTTTGAAGAGAAAAATAACCAGCATTCTCAAACATGTAAATTTGCAACCTGTTTTCAGCGATATTAGATTATTTGGTAGATGATTACTTATTCCAACGAACCATCTTAATTTTTCTAAATATTCATAACACTTTTGACTTTGTTCCATAAGGTGCCTTTCTATAGTTCGACTACTCTAAATTTGTGGTAATGTCAATGGCATGGAATTCATTAGTTCAATCATCAGGATTTTTGTCTAAATACCATCCTGTGAGTACCATTCCGGGATCGCAGATTAATATCACTCTCAGTTTACAAGTCAGGCATCAATGTTAATATACTAACATTGTTGGATGTTTAGAAAATGTAAGGACTCAGGAAATTAACAATTGCTAATCGTTTAATCTTTTTTCTTCACTATCGCACACTATAATTCATATATTACCGGGAACAGCATCGAAATGCAGTACTCTGCAATAGATTTCTCACATACAGGCCGTCGTGAGTTTTCATGGTAAAACGGACTTCGGAGTTGACTTGGTATGCAAATAACTTAAGTCACTTCCTGACCTAAAAATTTGTGTACTAATAAATTAAAAAGAATGTCTTATGACATCATTTCTTAAAAGACGGTCGACATTCTCGTAATTTCCCTGGGAAACAATAAAGGTAGTTAAACAACGACGGTAAAATTTGATTATTACTTTTCCCTTATATGATGGATATACTTCTGAAATAACTACCGAATAACCATTTTTACCTCTTAGGTACACACCAGATCTGCACTTCAAATGTGCATGTTAAATAGAATCATTTTATTCTTGTTTACACCCAGCGGGCTAATTTTAATTTCTGGTAAAATAACCTCTAATTCTTGTCGTCTGCATTAAAGACGACATAAGGGTTGTCACTAAGCCCTACTACATTACTACTCAGGCAGTTTACAACTGTTGCCTACCATCAGAAGAGTCTTACCTTTGATTATCTGGCCACTAAAAATACTGTAGATAGACGTAAATTGAACTATAATTCTCCTTTGTTTGATTTAAAAATAGTCCTAAAATAGAACTACAGATCTTGATAAAGGATTCACCTCTCTATTCTTATTAGATGATTAAGGTAGAGAAATATTTTTACTTTTCAGTTAAATTGATCATCCGTATTTGGTACCCCTTTGTACCAATCTTTATGTGTGAAAATAAATTGAGCTGCTGTTTCAACGACGCAGTGATACTGTTACTATCTAAATAGTGATGTGCTCGTTGAGGAACTAGACTGTCGTCTATACCTAACGTGTTGCAGCTGATATATACCACGTAAAAATACGAGACTTTTGTCGGTCCGGGCTTAAACTAATTAAGTAATGGCTATATGATGATTTTGACATCAGTTCTCCACGAACTCTAGTCAGTTTAGATCAGTCACTTCTGGTTTTATGGGTAACCTATCAAATATATCTTCGAACCTTTTTGCTTCTGACTCTTACACCACCTTCATTTTAGCTAATGCCATTCTGTCATGATAACAACGAAACCTGGTCCTGCTACGCAAAGGCTGGCTAATACGAGCAGGGCGTGACCGATTAACGTACACTATTCGGAGCGATAGTGAAGGCTTGCCGCGCAAATTCAGTAGGTACGTCACACCCTGTATGTTTACTAGTGATGTTTCGGAATCTTACGAAACTCTAAAAAGGTCTATCCTTAAACGCGGAGATCTCATCAGTCGACAAAGGTCAGGTTAATTCCTCAATAACATCGATCTTCAACATGGCTCAGCAACGGACATGTTACGAATGAGAGAGGTGACGGATCAAAGAAGATGGCCGGTTTAGACAACTTTTCTCGTCTAAGATTCCTCAACAACGACACGAAATGACGTTATGGGACTCTATCAAACTCTGACACATTACCTTCGTATTCGTCATGACACTGTACGATTACAAACTCCGCTAAGAAACACTTCAAAGAAACCTCAAAAAAATAGAATTCTATGTGAAGATTGTATAGGAGTTGAACAAAGTGGAACTATAAAAATTAAGGATGATTTAGTGTATAGACATTTCACTAAATTGCCATATGATGCGTAGTGATAGCCATTGGTTAGTAACTTAACTTATAAGTAGTACAAGTATTTTGTGTTTAAAAGTATTAAAAACAATCAATATTGTAACGTTAATATTGGTATTATTTTTGGATCAAATTATTAAGTCAAATAACGTATATCCCGGTAAGTTGTCCATGAGTTGGTTTCCAATTGCATCTGCATTAGTAGGCTAACTGAAAGAACAAAAGTGTAACGGTGGAGTAGAATTCCAAATAGTGTTCCAGTTAATTTGATACGGTTTATTTGGTTACGGGGAGATTTTCTCGACCTCATTTTTACTTCACCGTGGTAGAATTTAGTAATACTACTAATGCATATGAGTGGTTATCAAAAAAAATTTCAAATACGTGAAGTGATAATTATGTGAATTTTAGACAGATAGCTAAGAGCGATTCGTTAAACATGAATGTATCCGTAAGAAACATGCTCTAGACTCAATGTTCTGCATTGCCATAAACAATTTATTTATCTTCATACCTACCGGCTGATGGTGCATACAAGTTAGTTGCAAGTATGCGGTTTAGCATAAGGCGGAATACAATGTAAATGAGTTATAGTGAATACAAGTTACTGAAATCAACTAAACCTATGTGCCATATTTCTAGGTGATGTGGTGCTGCAAGATGTCTTCGGCTAAATAATTCTTTACAGGATGATTAACAGTGAGTGATGCTCATATGATTATCAGGAAGAACATGAGTTGTAACCAACGCGAGTACACTCCCAACTCATGTCTATGATAATGGCTTGAACCTTAGTCAGTGTTGGGATAAATTCGACACTGATGTTTTCAGTTTGCAGGAGATTTGCTCGACTGCTTATACTGATTATTTGTATGCATGATTGTGTCGCTAAGCCATCAATTAGACTGACAAGGTTTTGAGATATTTACTGAATGAGCAACTGATAGAGAAAAATACTGCAGTCATCTGTAGTGAATGAACATAACGAGAAAACAACACTATTTAATGATAATTATAAGTCAATTTGTTGACCGATTTCGTTAATAGTTTCATCAATTTTATCAGTCACATTACGTGATTGTCAAGTCGTGACAATGCTTTATGACGATATCCTGAAACTATTATGTTTAACTAGTTTTAGTGTTGATTAAGGATTAGCCAGTGAAAAAAATAGGTATTGTTGCTTTAGGTGATTCCAAATTATCAGAAAGTTGTAGCGTTAAAGAAACCGAGCTGACTAATTATATTATAAATTTCAATTCAGAAGTATACATCTAGTGTTAATTTTAGCAATAGGTTCCGGAGTATTAATTTTAAATGTATGTTTAGCCAACGACTGCCTGATAGTTTAGTTACTATACTAGTGCAGTATGCTTGTACCTAAATTTGTAACTTTATTATCCAAACTATGTTCGTCTTCTTAGGTTATTAATATGGTAGACCAATTGACAAACCCAAATACGTATAACAATAATGACTATGATGGGTTTAGTGAAAAATGTTAAAGGCGATTCAGATGATTTTTAAATTTAAGACACCGAGAAATAAATCAATGCATGTACGGGCCAGGCTAACATGCAGGTTGGTGAGGTATATGACAATTTAAAAATAGTAAACATGGCCAGAAAAATAATTTTAAAGATAAGAAAACTTATGGAACATTAGGTAGGGATATGACGAGTTAGAAAATTTACAAATACGTGGCAAAAGCAACTGGAAGTAAGAAATGATTTTAAACAACATACTTTTTCTTAATAGTATGTTGCAGTATAAAGCTATTAAATATTTCTTATGCCAAAAACGTCTTAAGGTGGTCTGTATGAAATTTATACGACTAGTCGGTGAAAATATGTACATGTTTATTACCAAAAAATCATCCAGCAAAATCGTTAGATTCGCCTGGATTATTTTCGGTTATTAGATTATTCAGTATACGACATATATAAAGCCACTCGTAAGGAGTAGTAATGATCCAAAAGCATCCAGAATAAAACACGCAGTATGACAATCAATTCCAGGGTGCTTGGTGTTGTTGACGCTTTTGTCACTCGCTTGAATCAGAACAACTGAATGAATCCAGATAATTGTGTGATTGTCATTGAACAAGCCATCTAAAATGACCTTATGATTGCAGAAAATGTAAAGCTTAAACTCACCGTAAATTTCTGGAGTATTGTTGAATGGCAATGGAACTCGAGAATTGGAAATTAGGCAGGCAGTGGTCGAAAGAAAAGTTATAACAGTGTATATATATAATAGTGTATAGTTTAAAACAGAATAAGGCGTTGAGTGAAGAAACGGTATGGAGAACTAGATCCAGATAACTATTTAGTCCTTGCTTGCGTTGCTAGTCAATATATATTTGGGTTATTTCCAGGTCATATTTGCTAGAGCTTGATTTTTAAACAATTTTATTTCGCTGAAACATGTACTAATCAATACAACATTACGATCATACATGTGAGCATTAATCAGAGGGCTATTAGAATAATGGGTTTAAATAAATGAAAATCGCTCAAGAAATTTAAAGTGGAAATGCAGATTAACAAAAACAGGTTGCGTTTCTTCAGTCGGGCTTACCAATGTGGAATTATGGTCTGCTTTGATATTAGTACTGCTTCAATAATAGACCTAATTCTAAAATTGCCTAATCTGTAAGACCTTACGTGAAAGTCACATCATTGTCTACCCTGATTCATTGCGTTGTAACAATCATCAATATGTGAAGAACACATTTAGATTAGAGATAGAACAGTATATTTAATATGAATAAAAGATATAAGGTAATATTCCGCAGGGATTACGCCTGCAATGCCGAGTCATGCCATCCGATCAACTCTAATTAATTCAATTCTCCTTGTTAAATGTTGAGTGTCTATTTCCCACATTGTCTCGTATTAGGGCCCAATGCCACTACAGTTACACATCACATCACGACTACATGACACCTGTATTGTCGCTAGCGCGCCAAATAGCTCCCGAAAAGCTGAGGTTGGCCAAAATCGAATCTGATCACATGATAGATTTAGGGATCATTTGGCCATCAAACAACCCATGGGCATCTCTCTTGCATATAATCTCTTAAAAGAACAGCAAGAATTGGCGTTCATCTGGTGACTGACTATTCCTGATCGTAATACGTCACCTCACATTCACGATTTGACAGCTACCTTGAAAGTTACAACTGTTTTTCTTCAAAAATCGACTTGGTTAACGCATATAACCAAATTTCCAAGGCTGCTGATGACATTCTGAAAACCACTGCTATCACTCCTTTTGGTCTCTACGAGGTTTTATGCATGTCTTTCGGCTTAAGAAATGCTGTACAAGCCTTCCAAAGGTTCATCGACGACGTCTTTCGAGGTCTCAACCTCGTACATGCGTATGTTGTCGACTGCTTGATTGCAAGTCTGGATAGAGAATCTCATCTATAGTAACTGAACCTTGTCTCCAAACGACTACTAAAGCACGACATTACTACAAACATTCAGAAATGTCAAGTTGGAACCGACTCCCTAGATTTTCTCGAACACACTATTGATGCTCAAGGCAACCAACCTCTGAAAAGCAAGATAGCAATCATTCTGGATTACCCAGAACAGACCACAATCAAGCAACTACGCATGTTTAACAGACTAGTAAGTTTTTGTAAATGGTTCATACCAAATTGCGCGTCCTTGATGAGACCTTTAACCGACCAACTTTGTGGAAGTGCGAAATGCATGCGATAATACATTCTCCACAACTAAGGAAATTATTGAAAAAGCAACTATGCCTGCATACCAGGACACCAAAACACCTATTATTATCGCGGCAGACGCATCCGACACAGCAATCAGAGGAGTCTTACAACAATGGGTTAACCACACCTGGAAACGTTTGGTATTCTTCTCAAGATGGTTACCGTAGAGCTTAATCCATCATATAACTTCTCTTTGACAATCCAAAGCTGGATTTTTCCAGTTGTTAGGTCTCCATGGTCCAACCAAGGTCAGAGTAAACTTCACCATTTTTCAGGATACGGAACGTCATGATGAGACCACCCAGAGTTCATTTCTGGGACCTACTCTTTTATTTATTTGTATAAATGATCTTCTTCGGCAAGTATGGTCTAATTTATTACTCTTTACCGATGATGTGGAACTATGAAGATAAGTTTGCGTCCAGGATGATAGGCTAGCATAGAAGGTTCTGACTCGACTTCAAAGTTAAGAGTAAAAACAGACAGTTTCAGCACTTCAAAGTGTGAAGCGGTTCATTTGAGACAAGCTGCAGACTATGCATACCACTTTAATAATGTGGTGATATTAGTTTCCAACCACACCATCCTCGAAGTTGAACCTATAATTACTGAGAAGATTGACATTCAATATATGACGCTTGGAGGAGATTGACAATGGTTGAAGTGAGTAGATTTATTCAAGATGGCATGATTCGGCTATGCAGATGTGGTTACCCTATGCATAAGCTATTATATTTCGTGTTAAATATATTGCTTTCTACCAAGCCTAAATATGTTGTTCAGCAATATTAAACGCTATATAGCTGATTCTTATGACGCAATGAGTCAGAATGGACTGTAAGATCCATTCTGAATGTTTTGTGTGTGTGTGTAAATCCCTCCATGTATACACTTGTACTTTGATTGATTCCATTAGTTGTACATTATGTCTTTTGATTACATTTGAGTTGTTAATATTTGTATTTTTATGATAGTTTTTATTTTTCTTACGCCTTCACTAGGTGTTTGTGGCAGCCATATTGATTTGCTCCTCCTTTTGTGCGTGTTCTATCCAGTCAGAATAGAATAGAGTTCATTTGTCCCGCATCTTTTATCAACTTCTTTATTTATTGTAATTTAGATTTGATTGATTGAACAATTATTGGTTGAATAACCGGGTGGTAATATTTGTTTAGGTAAGGATGTACATTTAAATTTATGATTAATTATAGAACCGTCATTTACTCGATTACTTGTTTTGATTTTGACAGGCAAGTGCGCGTGTCTAACCTACTTGAACGGATATTCTTCAGTCCAAACCGTAGTTTGGATTCTACATAGACAATGGTGTGACCTCCACGTAAAATCGTATAGATTAGGTAGTCACATCATTACGAACCTACGGTTTAAGGATTAGGTCTATGGTAGTACTAATACCGGACCAGACTGTAGCGGTAAATAAATCCCCAAAATAAATAGCACTGTAAGTTTTCGACATTGGATGCTGACCATATGTTTTAGTGGACTCATCTAGCTGAAGGCGCTCGGTCAGGCATCCGCACCAGATCACGTGTGGTAACGCCGTGCTCAACATCAACCGCAATGGGTAGCCAGATTAGATCAGAGAATTCCGATATATTGGTCATCGCCAAATATACTCTTCCAATCTCCTCGACTCTGTCTTTTGATTTCTCTGGGTGGGAACGAAATATATTAGAAAGTGTTACTGGTAGAAGCGTTGTCAAACACTGAATACCTGTGACATTATCAAGACCATAGTTCCACAGTAACGACCCTCCTGAGGTATCCCAAGTTAAACCTTAGCAACCTATTATCTAGTCCTATTCTAAATACGGCAAAAGTGGCTTGCACGGGTAATGTCGAAGCACGTTTTTGGACAGTTTTGGCGGTAGAGCTTTTCACTTTATTTTTTAAAGCTTTGTGGGACTTTTTTAAAGTATAGAAATATGGTGTTTCTTCCCTCGTTACTAAAGGGCACGTATCTAAAGGCGAGTCACGAAAATGTTTCAAATTCAGACCTTATGAAGAGCTCATCAAATCACTGAACCTCAGCCCATAAGAGTATAAGCACTTGGAATGTGACCTTATAATGAATAGTAGGATATCAGACACTCCCAGATATCCCCTTTAGGACCTACCTTATCTTAATGGAAACAAACTTAAGGGTTAGCACTAAACATTTTGGGCACAAAATTGCGAAATGGGGTGTAAGAACACTTTTCACATTTTACGAGTAGTCAAGTTCTGAGGTAAAATTGTATTGGCATTGGGCCCTAATACGAGACAATGTGGGAAATAGACACTCAACATTTAACAAGGAGAAAAACCCAACGATGAAGAGGGCAGGAGGAATGAATTGAATTAATTAGAGTTGATCGGATGGCATGACTCGGCCTTGCAGGCGTAATCCCTGCGGAATATTACCTTATATCTTTTATTCATATTAAATATATTTTTCACTCTCTAGACTAAGCTTGTTCTACATCATGTATTGGTGATTGTTACGATACAATGAGTTGGTGTAGACAGGCAGTTATATCATGACAATACTACAATTTTAGGATTGAATTTATTATTAGCGCAGTTCTAATATCATAGTAGACCACAATTCTTCAAGCTTCCGTCTGAGGAGGTCTGGACGACTTCTCATTGGTCTTTTAAGAGGAAACTTGTGCGTCCATGAATTTTTACTCAGTAATTAAGACTATACCCGGCCATGAAAAGTTGGGCAATGACAATCTTACTATTTATTCAAGATACTTGTAAAGCCGAGGAAAAATCGATACAATTCACATAAGTCCTAACTCTTGAATGTGTTTGACGAACCTCAGGTAGTATTGTTTCCTAACCATATGGTCTTAGGAGATGAACGTAAAATGGTCCAGATTTACGTACAATATCTGACACCAAGGGAAAGTCAGAAGTGGTAGGCGTCAAAACAATTAATCGGTACAATCAGTCAGTCAGCTACAACGTAGGACCAGGCATATATATGCATCGGTCCAAGTTGCCATACCTCATCAGCACAATAAGATGAACACCAAATTCATAGAAGTAGTTAATTCAGAGGTGGTAATATATAAAAGAAAGATTGCAATAAGGATATAGTACAGGAAGAAAGAATTAGATCGTAGAAAGAAAGATATGAAGCGATTTTAATCTCACGATTTAACGGAAGATGGAGAGTGTATACACCGACGCAATTATGATCGATTCTGAGCTATGTCACCAAGAGTCTCCAACCATTGGTTACGATAGTCACGCGGACCGCAACCGAGTAGTCTGGATCTACCAACATGGCTCAGACTACAAGTTAGTAACTTCAAGGATTGATGCCACGTTTTGTTTTGGCCGCCCCTAACTTTCTTCCAACCATCCCGAACACCGGTTAGCATTGCGCGTTGTGGTAATCGGTGTTCGGGCATACGTAACACGTGGCCCAAGCATCTCAGTCGATGAAGATTCACAACCTCATAACTTGACTTACTATCATTACCTAATACCCTGCGTCTAACCTCGCTATTACTTACCGGATGATCCCAGAAGATGCGAGCAATATTTCTAAGGTATCTGTGGTCAAATACTAATAGCTTACGAGTGTCTTCTACTCTTAATGGCCATGTTTCGCTGCCGTAAATTAAAACAGAACTCACTGCCGTGCAGCATACTCGTCCTTTTATTGATAGACGGATATCTCGCCTTCGCCACAGGTGACGTAGGTTGGCAAAAGCCAAACGAGCTTTCCGAATCCGTGCTGAGATTTCGTCAGACACCAATCAATTAGAGCTGTTCAGACTTTTAATATAAGTGAAGTTGTCAACGCGTTCGACTACTTCACTCCCTATCCTTAGTTCAGGTGTTGACGCAGGCCAGTCCTGAAGCAACAACTTGCATTTAGAGGGAGAGAAGCGCATTCCAAACATTCTGGCATTGTTGCTTAGTGCTACCAAAAGACTCTGCATTTTATCAGCGTCTTCATCAAACAGGACTATATCATCTGAGTACTCTAAGTCGATAAGTGGACCTCCTGGTAGAAGTTCAATACCCGAGAATTCAGTAGACGAGAATGTTATTTCCATCAATAGGTTTATGATGAAGTTAAACAAAAATGGAGAAAGTGGACAGCCTTGAGGGACACCACTTGAGGTTGCAAAGGCAGATGACAGTTCTCCATAAGCTCTCGCTCGACTAGTAGTGTTCGGTACAGCATGACTCGACCATACAGGTGTGTTCACTTCATTTATTATCCTGTTTCATATAAAATATATCATTTTTGTCCCAGCCCAAGTGTTTTCTTTACAAGTCTCAAGCAGTAACCGCAGACTATCACGATTGGACGAGACAGTATAGATAGCTATGTGATTTCAACTTAAGTAGTCACATCATGACAGCTCACGAAATTCACCACATAAGACAAAAATCTCACCTATGAATTACAGCATTCAGGTTTCACACATTGTATACATATATCCTGATCAAGTGGCGTCTAGAAAAAAATTATTGGCATAGTATTTGGTCTTATTTACTTGTCATGAGAAAGTGTGGCTCTTATCATATATTCTGGTTTATATATTTTACACGTAAAATAGTTACAAATCACTGGAAAGCACAAAATTTTGGAGATCGATTGTAGATCACAAAAGTAAATGATCTATGTCGAATGACTGAAGGTCTAGTCGAGTTGGACGGGAGTGGTATGACGAAGCAGCTAACTTCGAAGTCACACCTCGCGGTCACCATCTAACATCAACATCTTCTTTCACGTATCAAAGTACCATGGCTTCTTCGAAGACCGTATAACACAAAGGACGTCTTTATGAAAGTGTATTAGTAAGAATGAGTACAGAGATGGAGAGACCACCACCGCATGTGCCTGTAGGGCCAGTGAAATGTCACTGAGCCCTAGCCAAATCATCCGGCAGTTGGATCACTGAATGTCGAACAGATCATCGCTCCCTGCCAAGGTCATGTACAACCAACGCAGATTAGTTAATCGTATGCCATGGACTGGCCCATGCGGCAGTGGTCTTACTTTCGCTTGTGTCTACTTTAAATAATATATTTCTGCAATAACGTCCTTTGTGTTGTACAGTCTTCAAAGCATCTATAGCACCTTGATACGTCAATGGGGGTAGTCCACGTAAGGTGCTGACCACGAGGTGTGACTTCGACGTTAGTCGGTTCGTCACACCATTCACGTCTAACTCGAGTAGGCCTCCAATCATTTCGACATAGATCATCTACGTTGGTGATCTACACTGGTGAGCAAGACTTCGAATAACACAACCTGTCACTATAATCTTTATTATTGCATTCTATACTTATTCTTTTTCATTTTTATCATCGCCTATGTCAATCTATCACTGTGAACTTCCGTTGCTTCATGTCAATTTTGATTAGTATTTAAACTTAAATACTTAGTTCAATCAGCAGAACTAAACAATCAACTACGATTACAATCGGCTATCGTGATTCTTTAACAAGCATTAGCAGCATGTAAATGCTCCTGTGTAATATGTCTGTTAAAATATAAACCACTCGTGAGTATAGCCACAAGGCAACACGAACGCACATCTGTTTGTAACTTATCCACTGGTATAAATAAGACAAGATTAACTATCGACTATAAATTCATCTTTCTGCTTAACCACTATCCACTAGAATGTTTTGCTTTTTTTACCACTGCCTGCCTAATTTTCAATTGCTGAGTTCTATGGCCAAACAGGGGATACGAATGCTAGAAATTTACGGTGAGTTTGAACTATAAATTTCCTGCGATCTTAGATCTCGTTTAGACTGTTCGTCAGACTACAACGCTGTGTTAATCGAAAAATTTGATCAACAGTACCTCGTACATGATCCAGATTCAAACTACTGTCTACTTTATATCTTCATTACTTAGAGGTAAGAGTAACCCAGATTATTTCGTACTATATTTATGATGCGTGATAACATTTCGTAGTTGCTTTCACGTAAAGTAGTCATATATTCTGTCTCTGCCGTCAAGTTTTAGTCGAAATCATGTCTATTTATGACTCGTTAGTCGACATACTGTGGTAAAACATATTGCATATACACGAGCACTCATAGTCCATGTCCTAAGTACACATTTTGTCATACTTAATATTTCACTTAACGCTAGGTAATAAGCTCTTTGTATCAGCCTTTTACGAAATGGCCACGTTACCTGAACCCTCTAAACTTTAGTTACATTGGTGGTTACCATTTTAATTAGTGTTTACTATACTCTTGTATTTGCTATTAATTCACACGGTAAATCATAGCACGATTTCCTTATTACACGACAGTCATTTTATTTCTATTTTTGGCTTATTTACATGCCATACGGGTTTGGAAAATATCTACACGTCCTCGAAAATTGTCCCCGAACCCAACCATAGTTTTGTGGAGATATGACTGACAAGCTTATTTGGTAAGTAGTTTTCAATATTATTTGTATTTGTTTTGTCAATTTTTCACTGTATGTACATTCATCATTAAATGACTGTACATGTTGTCTTAGTCAATGACCTTGAAGACACTTTCCGTTGTGATTCCAACATAGCGTGACATATTCTTTCTGGTTAACAAATACATTAATACTCACACATCCCTCGTTCTGTTTTCATTCGAGATTGAGTTAACTTAGTTCTAAAACAAATATTATTTACATTCATAGACTGAGAAAGTGAATACATCATATCTTACTTTGGATTACAATACTGGGGAGATCATCGATACGTTTGGAATTACTAAGCATCTATAATTGTGGATTTATTGTACCAGATCAAAGCCGAACACGCATCATTTTGGGTGAACTTAAGTAAAGTCCCATTTTTTATTGTATTTGTAGCATTTAACTTGTATATATTAATATTACTATTGGTTGTTATTAACTTTGTTGATATCTTTTGCTTTTATATATTGTCTGGTCCACCACAATTATTTGGTGAGCCTCGATTATTTTTTTATAGACATTTACTATATATATCTACATATTTTTTTATTATTATTAATTGGCACGACATCATTTTTTTGTTTTTGACATTATGGACTCTCCTAATAAACTCATCGATATTGATAGCCCATCAACCAACCCCTTTCATTCATCACAGCCAGGAGATAATGTTTTAAACCCAATCAACGCTATTTCTGAACTAAGATTACCAACATACGGTGTCAACAACCCTAAAATTTGGTTTGCTCAAGTAGAGGCATTATTTTTGGCGAGGGGTATACGTTCACAGGCGACTAAATATGCCCACATCGTCGATGCACTACCTATAGATGTAGCAACGGAAGTTGGTGACCT
The DNA here is from genome assembly GCF_000699445.3 of Schistosoma haematobium. NCBI lineage: Eukaryota > Metazoa > Platyhelminthes > Trematoda > Strigeidida > Schistosomatidae > Schistosoma > Schistosoma haematobium. The sequence continues at coordinate 12,040,440 of NC_067195.1, forward strand.
GATAGATAACGTACCAGAAACGGACCCCTATGACAAAATAAAAGCCGCAGTAATCCACCGTACTTCGCCGTCTGACGAAAAACGCTTACAGCAACTACTCACCGCATGCGAGTTAGGGGACAAAAGACCTTCACAGTTGCTTAGATATATGAGACAACTAGCAGGCTCATACAAGTTAGACGAAGCATTACTTAAGCAGATGTGGTTACAAAGGTCACCACATAACGTCAGACAAATCCTCAGCATATCAGGAGCCTCTGTCAGTCTTGATGATTTAGCAGACATGGCCGATAAGATGATAGAAATATATCCCGATAGTCGCGGCGTTGTCGCGATACAATCCTCAAGTAGAGAAAACATGAGCGACGCACCCAACATCCAACAACAAATAACACTGTTAACACAGCAGCTAGCATCACTGCAGGCGACTATTTCCACCATCCATTCTCGACCTCCCAGATCTACGTCCAGAAGGAGATCAGTATCCAGACATCGTCTTAGGTCACCTAAGCGGGCAGCCGGAATTTGTTGGTATCATTCGAATTATGGTGAGAAAGCACGTCGTTGCACAAAACCGTGCAACTTTAAGACAAACAACCCAAACTATCAGGGAAACGAAGTGGCCAGACAGTAATGGCGGCAGCTGTTACTGGCCAACATGTTAGCCGCCTCTTCCACATCAGGGATCGTATTTCTGGCTCAGACTTCTTAGTCGATACTGGAGCAGAAATCAGCATCATCCCACTCCATCTCTCACGCAGACAACACACGACAATCACTAAATTGTCCTTAGTAGCGGCTAATGAATCAATTATCAAAACGTACGGTGAGCAATCACTTATATTAGATCTCGGGCTCCGCAGAAGATTCACATGGGTATTCATAGTTGCTCAAGTCAAACGACCCATCCTCGGGGCCGATTTTCTTAGTGCGTACAACCTGTTAGTAGATATGACCAACAAGAGATTAATCGACGTAAACACACGTTTACAGGTAAATGGTACACTCTCCAACGACAACGAAATCCATGGTGTTCGAATAATGAAACCTGTAAACAACATTTTCAACGACATTCTAACAGAATACCAAGGCATTACGAAATCAGATTACCAAAAGGAAGGTAACCCACAGCTGGTGCAACACCATATCACTACCACCGGACCACCCATTCGCGTCAGAGCGAGGAGATTACCACCAACAAAGTTGCAGACAGCTAAGAGAGAATTTGAACACATGATGCAACTTGGTATCATCAGACCATCTAATAGTCCTTGGGCCTCGCCGTTACACATGGTACCAAAGAAAGACCAAGATTGGCGTCCGTGTGGCGACTACCGCCGTCTGAATAATCAAACCATCCCGGATAGGTATCCTATTCCACATATACATGACTTCGCGTTAAATTTACATGGTAAATGCATCTTCTCGAAACTCGACCTCGTGCGTGCATACCATCAAATTCCGATGGCACCAGAAGACATCGAGAAAACAGCCATCATCACACCCTTTGGTCTGTTTGAGTTTCTAAGAATGCCATTCGGATTGAAAAACGCTGCGCAGACATTCCAACGATTCATGGATGATGTCACAAGAGGTTTAAACTTCGTATTCGCCTACATAGACGACGTTTTGATCGCAAGCTCATCAATAGAAGAGCACGCCCAGTATGTTCAGATCCTCTTTGAACGTTTTAAGAAACATGGCGTTGTTATCAATCCTTCTAAATGTATATTCGCCGTCCCAGCCTTAGAGTTTTTAGGACATTACATTGACTCTCAAGGCATCAAACCACTCCCAGAAAAGGTTGAAGCTATTACCAATTACCCTGAACCAACCTCCATAAAGTCATTACGCCGTTTTCTCGGGACACGCAATTTCTACCGCCGATTCCTACCATGTTGTGCGGATGTGCTACAGCCGTTAACTGATTTACTGAAAAGTGACAAAAAAGGTACGTGTAAGGAAAAGAATCAAACATTCAAGCTACCGCCTGACGCCAAAATGGCATTCGAAAAAGCAAAGTCCTTGATAGCCAACGCCACCATGTTACAACACCTCAATACTGACCCCACAACTCATTTGATTCTATGTACGGATGCCTCTCAAAAAGCCGTCGGGGCAGTATTACAACAACAGGTAAACAACATGACTACTCCCATAGCGTTTTTCTCCAAAAGACTGTCACCAGCCCAGGAACGCTATAGTACTTTTGGACGGGAGTTACTTGCTATCTACTTAGCCGTTAAACACTTTAACTTCTTACTACAAGGACGAACTTTCACCATCATGACCGATCACAAACCTTTATGTTACTCATTCCACACATCGTACGACCGACATTCACCTCGCGAAGCACGACAACTGGATTACATCTCCCAGTTCACGACAGATATCCAATTTGTCAAAGAACACACCAACGTCGTAGCTGACGCATTGTCACGTAAGGACGTAAATACCCTGTTACGTAAACAAGACATCGATCTAGAAAAAATCGCAAAACTACAAGTAGACGATGCAGATTTGAAGGTCTGCCAGGAGAAGTCTAACTTGAACCTTAAACCAGTACCCATCCCTTTCTCAAATACATCTATCATTTGCGATGTTTCAACGGGTAACAATCGCCCTTTCGTACCTCTAGCATGTCGTCGACAGGTATTTCGTCAACTGCATGACCTTTCTCACCCAGGAATCAGAGCCACAATCAAATTGGTTACTGAGCGTTTTTTGTGGCCAAAAATCAATTCAGATATAAAACGATGGACGCGAAGCTACCTACAATGTCAACGCAGCAAGATTCAGAAGCACACGATCAGTCCAGTTGGCAAGTACCCCCTGCCGGAAAAACGTTTTCAACATATCCACTTAGACATAGTTGGTCCATTACCACCATCTAATTCATTCACGCCCATTCTCACTGCGGTGGACAGGTTCACAAGATGGGCCATAGCATGCCCTATCGCTGATACTTCTGCAGAAACAGTAGCCGGCGTATTCCTTGACCGTTGGATAGCAAATTACGGAGTACCTTCTATCGTCACTACCGACCGTGATCCCCAGTTTCAATCTATCTTATTTCAGGAATTCACAAGACTTCTGGGCGTAAACCACATCAAAACAACAGCCTACCACCCAGCAGCTAATGGTTTGGTCGAAAGATTTCACCGCCAATTAAGAAGCTCGCTGATGGCACAAGATGATACAACAAAATGGAGTGACGCATTACCACACGTACTTCTGGGAATACGTTCAACTATAAAGGAAGATATAGGTTGTACGGCCGCTGAGCTAGTTTATGGTACAACCCTTATATTACCAGGTCAACTAGTAGACCCAAACACTTTAACACGAACGGACCCAAGTCGTTTTGCTAGCCAACTGCTGCAAACCATGCAACGAATCAAAGCTATACCGCCTCGTGAACATAACAATCGTATACAACTCGACAAAGACCTAGAAACATGCAAGTTTGTCTTCGTTCGAGTTGATGCGGTCAAAAAGCCATTGAAACAACCTTATGAAGGACCATATCAAGTAATTAAAAGAACGAACAAACACTTCATAATCAACAAGTGTGGAAAGAAAGAGACTATTGCTATCGATAGAATAAAGCCTGCTTTCTACGAAGCACAGCACGACAAAGAACATACTACTTCACTGAACCAACCACTTCCAGCAACCGCCACTAGAACAGACATGGAAGAAAAACCGAGTATCAAACCTACTTGCTTAACGCGCTCAGGCAGAGCTGTAAAAAAAACCAAACGCTATGTACATTTCGCCGAATAAAAAAATCTAAACAAACAATTACTGATGTACTATACCATTATACTCACCCGATTTTTCCCAACAAAATCTATTATTTTTTTTCCTTTTTTTCACAGTGTACATAATTAACCATATTTTTTTCCCCACAATTATTCGTTTTGTCACATTTTTTTTATAGAAAAAATTTGTTACAATAATAAACGAGTAAACTCTATTTAATTATTCATTTGTTGTACACACACAAAAAAAATAAGCAGTTCAATTTTTTTGGGTTCAGTAACAGTTCTGTACATTATTATCATTGTTAGCAAACCAAGATTTTAAATGACGGTATTCTCATTACTTTTGTTTGTCATGCTATGCCACATCACCGCTATTTTCACGCAATAACACACTGTATATTATTAACGTACATGTCATACGCATCTCCACATTGTTAATTGGTTATTATTGTAAATATTATTTTTTTTGTATAAAATTTTTATTATTGTTATTGTAACCAGTGTTACCTCCGGACACTCTGGGGGGAGCTATGTGGAGATATGACTGACAAGCTTATTTGGTAAGTAGTTTTCAATATTATTTGTATTTGTTTTGTCAATTTTTCACTGTATGTACATTCATCATTAAATGACTGTACATGTTGTCTTAGTCAATGACCTTGAAGACACTTTCCGTTGTGATTCCAACATAGCGTGACATATTCTTTCTGGTTAACAAATACATTAATACTCACACATCCCTCGTTCTGTTTTCATTCGAGATTGAGTTAACTTAGTTCTAAAACAAATATTATTTACATTCATAGACTGAGAAAGTGAATACATCATATCTTACTTTGGATTACAATACTGGGGAGATCATCGATACGTTTGGAATTACTAAGCATCTATAATTGTGGATTTATTGTACCAGATCAAAGCCGAACACGCATCATTTTGGGTGAACTTAAGTAAAGTCCCATTTTTTATTGTATTTGTAGCATTTAACTTGTATATATTAATATTACTATTGGTTGTTATTAACTTTGTTGATATCTTTTGCTTTTATATATTGTCTGGTCCACCACAGTTTTCGTATATGTTTTTATTCACACATACAACTGTTACGCTAATATTACCTAAACGAACGTTCAGTGCAACTGTCAGTATACGTAAGAACGATGTTATTTAGACTTGACATTGTAACACATCCGAACTATTGTAGTTATTCTACTTCCAACATGTTTGGTACCGATTCAAACGGCCGTTGAATCTGGTGAGGGAGTATTGTAGGGCCAGTGAATTGTCACTGAGCCCTAGCCAAATCATCCGGCAGTTGGATCACTGAATGTCGAACAGATCATCGCTCCCTGCCAAGGTCATGTACAACCAACGCAGATTAGTTAATCGTATGCCATGGACTGGCCCATGCGGCAGTGGTCTTACTTTCGCTTGTGTCTACTTTAAATAATATATTTCTGCAATAACGTCCTTTGTGTTGTACAGCCTTCAAAGCATCTATAGCACCTTGATACGTCAATGGGGGTAGTCCACGTAAGGTGCTGACCACGAGGTGTGACTTCGACGTTAGTCGGTTCGTCACACCATTCACGTCTAACTCGAGTAGGCCTCCAATCATTTCGACATAGATCATCTACGTTGGTGATCTACATGCCAATCCATGGTATACGATTAGCAGATGTGCGTTGGCTGTCCTTGATCCTGACACCGATTGATGATTTGTTGAATACTCATTGACCCAACTGCCGAATGATTTGGCTAGGGCTCAGTGACATTTTATTGGCCCTACAAATTCTCTCTCCTTGAATGTGAACATTTTTGTACAAATAACTTTTCACACATTGTTCTGGTTATTTTATATGCGTCAAAATGTGGCCATATAAATACTCTAGTTTGGAGCTTGTTATCATCAAACATAAATCTCGGCCCACTGAATACAGTTAAAAATTAAGTGACGAATTGTATCTCTACCTAAATTTATACATACCCAGTACAGTCACTTTATCGAATTTTTTTGACGCGAGCATAAAACTTTGTGCATAATTATTAATCTGCACTGAGATCAACATTCATTGCGGGATAAACACGTTAATGCCAGAATAAATGTTTGTGGACATCTCATCATGATGACGCACACGATAGGTTTATAATTCCTACAACAATTGTACGACATACGTCGTAGCACACGACGTCATGGTATGCGCGAACCAAATTTCAATCACATGGAATAGCATACTCCAACTACTGCTAAATCTATATAGATATGGAAAAAATATTCAGAACATAATCTCCGTTACTCTTTTGGTGATGAAACCCGTTTTTCATCAAAACTGTTGATTGTCTTTCACTATTTTCAAAGATTCAGACTTGTTGTAAATTCAGTGAAGAAGCTAAGGTAATCGATACATCGTACATTACATACTTACGGTTGAAAGTGTTTAAGTAACTGAATTGAGTTCACTCTGTCCTTGCACAAGGTTGACGTATTATGAATGATGGGTGGCGCTTTATTTGCATTATCTTCTTTATGGGGTGTTTAAGTGGCCGTAGAAAAAGGTTAATTGAGCAGGTTTTAGAATGGAATTCTAGTAGGTTGGGTTTATTCGAACTTACGATCCCCGATGAAGTAAAAAATACTGTTATCTGACACACTTTTAGAAATGTGAGTTCAGTGGGGTCATGCGGTTTTTCCTTCAGGACGAAAATCGGAAATTCCAGACAAAGTGCATCAGAGTGTCAAGCTCGTCCAAAACTTCTGAAGTTGCGGAAATATTGAAAGAAAAGTTTTGCATCAAAGAACCATCCGTCATTAGCAAACGTTTTGGGATTTACGAGCATCATCCAAACGGAGGTTTGTTTCAGTATTACAAAGTGAATCTTCCAGTATTTTTCCAATTTCATTAGGGCATAGAGCCGGAGTAAAACGTATGTTCAGTAGACCGTATTGTAGATACTTACCTTCCAGCGATTTCACTTTAAATCATTTCAAACGGCACACTAATATTGTTTTAGATATTGTCTAGTCACCCCAGTGACGACCTTTATTCGCTGTTGTAGTGTTTCAAAAGAGATGAGTTTTGACTAAAACATTGCGACCAGTAGTCAATCTTTTGTGGTTTTTGCCATGAAGTATATAATATATGTCGCTTATATTGTTAAATCAAACCACTTTGTATGGTTCGCATTAGCTTAACAGTCATTTTATCAACAAACTCAATAATCTTTCGGACAGGTCTTGATAATTTTTATCACTGGACGCGTTAAAATAGACTAGGTACAGGTTTGAAAGCGTTCTAAATGAAACTAAGAAAACTGCATAGTCTGATATACAATATTACAGCGAGGCTATAATTTATGGACGGACCAATCGGGTGTATAATAACAGGTCTCGGATTTCGGTGCGAAATACACTCATGTATTTGGCTAAATAGATTTGTGGCGCTATAGTTGGTGCTAGTTCGTGACAAAAACCCCAAATGTAATTCCTAACCCTAACCACCAACTGTAAATCATAATTCGGCGAGACTGTAATTTAGCGACGAGCCAATCAGAAGCGTTTGAGCAATTTCAAGGTCACGGAGCCAAGTTCAACACGCGATGCTAACATACGGTCGGTTCACAGCGGATTTTAGAGAGGAGGTTATTTATGAGAGGTTAAAACAGATGGGACGGCGAAACTCTAATTTAGGGACGAGCCAATGAGAAGCGTTTGAGCAATTTCAATTATTAGCCAATCAGAAGACAGTATAAAGTAAAAATATATTACAAGAAAGTAATGAATTACAGTTGATATTCTTCTTTTACATGATTTAAAAACTTGTTGAGGTTTGATAAAGGCTCAAAAGTTCTGAATTCATAATGCATATTGTATAGAAACTCGTCCATAGGATTAGGGTTAAGGGTTAGATTAGGGTTAGGCTAAGGTTAGGGTTTAGGGTTAGATTAGGGTTAGGGTTAGGGTGCTAACATGCGATCGGTTTACATCGGATTTTAGAGAAGAGGTGTTTATTGACAGGCTACAACCCTAACCACTAACCCTATGGACGAGTTTCTATACCATATGCATTATGAATTCAGAGCCTCTTAACCTTTATCAAACCTTAACAAGTTGTTAAATCATCTAAAAGAAGAATATCCACTGTAATTCATAACTTACTTACAATATATTCTCACTTTATACTAACTGTCTTCTGATTGGCTAATAATTGTCGAGGTCATTTAAGGTTCGTTCGAAGGTCGTCGCTAAATTAGAGTCTCGCCCATAATTCTAATTCCTCACTCAGTTTCATAACGCTCATTTGGTCCTGGCTGTTAAGTGGACACTCAAGGTCAGTCTAGCGTCGCTCAAAGGTCGTCCATAAATTATAGTCTCACCGCAGATAGTATCTATTATATAAGCAACACGATTGTTTATTCTTATATTTTTTAAAGATGTAGGTTTTCTGTTGCTCTAGTTATGGTGGTATTTCATTTGAACTTTTAACAATTCAGGTTTGTACTGATTTTACTTGTTTAGTCGTCCAAACCACTCTCATAAGCTTACCCGTTCTCCCTAAAAAAAATAAATCCCAACATAGTCTGTCAGCTTTTGTGAACACAAGTTTGTCTACAACCGATATTTAATGTTGTACAATTAGCCTGGTTTTAAATAGTTATCTTTTACCACTGTAATGAGGAAGTGTCTTTTAACAGACTTCCTTAACTGTATTCACCCTTAGATATATACAACGACCAATAGTTTTTTTACTATGTTTGAAAGTTAAAACTATAATAATGTAACTTATTTGCGGAATATAGGTTTATGTTCTAGGTTTTTAAACAATCCGTGTGAGTGAGACTACCTAGTTGCCAAAACCTAACTAGCTTCTGCGAATTACAAATCACTTCGAGAGTCAATTACATTAATCATTTAAATACCACTTCACATAGTATAAAAATACATATCTTTGTATTCTGAAAACTAACAAATTCCAATTTAGTTAACTACTAGTAACCATATTGATTAATTCTATAATGATTGTCTTTTAAAGTTTCAGTAAAATAAAACCACAACTTTACTATGAACGGAATAGTTACCCTTAATATTCGTTTTGGCGACATCTCGAATTTCTTTTTAAGTTCTTGTCTTTTTGTTAACTTTATTAGTTAGACGGCTGACAAACGATGAATATCCTTTGTTAGTACAACTCAGTTGGAGTAAATTAGATCGAGAAGGAAAGTTTGTTTGAAAACTGGAACATAGCAGTGGACATATCCAGGTATGCCCTTCCTATTTTAGGTGGTCAATTGTTTTTTGTTTTTACCCTCAAAGTTGTTATTTCTCTCCCTAACTTTTTGATAGAAAAGTATACATGCACTTACAAACAATTTCACAAAATATACAAAAAAGTAAGTAGTTAGAAAGATTGTTTAAATCGGATTTTAAGCAAATGATCAACAAGACCCAAAGTTTAGTTTGACCTTGTTGCTTAGGTGATTGGAACCGTGCTTTCCTTAATATGAATCTCAAAATAGAGATTTCAAGCTTGAGAAGGATGGAGACAGTTTTGAACTAAAGCTGACATCTTGAGTTCCTACAATTAAAAACACGAAGTTCAGCGGAGGGATCTCTTTAACGAGCTGTACAATCGTATTTATATATGAAAAATGTTTTATGTTAAAGTTCTAGTTCCGTGTGGACATATGAACAAGGAGTAATCATGACGATGCAATCGAAAGATTATAATACTGGATTACGTAATATAAACGACAACAATAGACTTAATAAGTCCATGACGAACGATAATGTGAATGCAGTTCCCACAATAACATAAAACATTATTCCATGGCATTCAAATGCATTCGTATCACTGTTTGATTTTCAAAAAATAGCGCACACCTTTAGAAAACGTGATTTTTTCTGAATACATTTATCTTTTTCGAGTAAATCCGCATAACATACTTTTATTTTAATAATTCTCTTTTCAAGAAAAATGTTTCAAGAAGTCAAAATGGAACAAATTTATTTCATGGTTCAAATAATAATAGTACTGTTTGTGGATCAGTAATCAACCCTAAAACTCGTCTATTTCAACGTCGCTGGTCTTTTCGACGTGAAAAGATTATTTCACCTGTGACTGTGAAAACAGATGAAAGACGTAGACCACCATTAGGTTGTGCAGCTGGTGTAGGATTGTCGAAAACTCGTTCTAATTTTATTACTGAAAATTCATTGAAATGCTTACTAGGATCAATTAAACAACATGGTAGTGGCGGTAATATTATCCACCACAATAATAACAATAAAAATTTAATTTCACTAAATCCTGACACTCTACCAAACTCATCATTTACACGTACAATATTAGATCCGGAAACGGCGATGCAACGAAAACGTCAACGCACATTAGAAGCTAAACTTATGCAAATGTTACATCATGATAATATTGAATCAGGTAAGTTTAAGAAGTAAAAGAGTTTTTTAATTTAATCCAACTACTTCTATGAATCCGGTATTCATCTTGTGCTAATGAGGTATGTCATGTTGAAACGATGCACATATGTGCCTGGTCCTACGTTGTAGCTGACTGACTTTCAAAGATTAAAACTATTGATAGCTAGAATTCGGTACGATTTTGTGTATATTTAAGTTGTTTTGCAGTATTTCAACGCAACTATAGATAAGAAATCAATAAGGCTACTCTTTGAAGTTGAATATTCTGTATGTAGTATATGCTGCAGAATATATGTTGTAGTTTGTCAGTACTGTTCTTTCCTAAGCCACACTGTTAAATATTGCCGAGCAAGACTACGAATTGTTATCGATAAACCACTGGCATACGTAGCTCCACAACAAAAAGCGGACTGGCGTATATGCATCAGTGTTCTAAAGGTTAGGCGTTCTCGTGCGAGATCGTGGATACGCATTAGTGAGTTGTCCCATACTAGGACGAAACGACCGTCCAGTACTTCCAGGTTTACAGTGGTGTTCTAGCTTAGATCGTATCCTGGTACGACCGAGAGTGGGGAGAGTCCTCTCTTCTTCTCGAAATGCTCTCACTTGGCCACGCGTATACAGCGACTGTGCGGGAACACCTACTCACTACCTTGTCGCGGCCGGGGTGTTGTATACGAAGTTGCTCCACTGCCTTGTGGATCAGACCTTCAAGTCTAAGACTCCGAGTGTGGTCCCCTAAGAAAACCACCTGGTTCGGTCTGGGCACACGGGCAGTATCACAGTCCACACACAAATCAAGTGACTTGTGTGTCGCATATGTATTTGGTGCCCCTTTGTACCAATATTTATGTGCTCAAATAAATAAATAAATAAGTCATAAGCTATAACAAGTGTTAGGTGAGATGACTCGAAAATGGTCACGGTAGTATGGATGTATTCGTGCTTTATCTTATCCTTCATCAGAATCCCACGTTCAACTAATTTTTATGGAAAAATATGCGACACGTTTCATGTGTCTTGTGCCTTAAACTATTATTGATATTATTTTCATTTATATTTCACATCCTTTTCATTTAATCTTGATAATTTCACTCGATTACATTTGTATGAAGTGAAGGTCAACTTAAGCATATGAATATGTATACCATGCGTTAAATTGTTTATAATAAATGGATTTAAAAATGGTTGAGGTCCAGGAAAAAAGTAGTAGTAGTAGCAGTAATAGAAAACCTCCGCTGCTAACTCTTTAAGATCTACTGCCGGTCCCGAGCCCGGGTAAAGGAGCAGGGTTAGGCGTGGGGTTGGCAACTCCATCCAATAGAAAACAACCTTTGTAAGACAACGCTAACTAGAATAAACGATTTAAACCACTTACACTCTGCCCTCTGAGTTGAAGGAAGAATTATGACGCCTCATGATGAAATCCAAGATTACTCAGAAGTCACGAAATGGATGCCCCTTCCAACAACCAGAGCAACAACTTTCATAGATCCATGGATCGACCCGATAATGTGGGAGACCAAGACGACCAGTAAAATAGCAACGGAAATGAGGAAATACAAATTGGCAGTACTGGGAATCAGCGAAAATTAATGGACCCAAGCTGGAAAGAAAAGGATAGGTTTGGGAAAGATGCTGCTGTACTCTGGTCACGAAGAACAAAATGCTCCACACACTCAGAAGTTGCTCTGGTGCTGTTCAAAGAAGCACGAAATGCACCTATAGGATGGGAGTCCCATGGACGCAGGCTCATCAAAGTATCCTTCAAAAAGAGAGAACGAGGGAATCACAATGAATATTATCTAATGATATGCACCCACCAATGATAGCAACGACAATGATAAAGATCAGTTTTACGAGAGGCTGCAATTAATCATAGCAAAGTGCTTAAGAAAAAACTTAACTATCCTGATGGGAGATCTAAACACCAAATTTGGAATAGACAACAACGGTTATGTAAGATTTCATGGGACGATATGGACTGGGAGAGAGAAACGAGAATGACGAGAGATTTACAAATCTATGTGCATTCAACAAATTGGTCGTAGGCGGCACAATATTCCCTCACAAACGCGCACACAACGCTACATGAATCTCACCGGACCACACCACAGAGAACCAGATAGATCATATTTGCATCAGTAAAAAATTCACAAGGTCAATGGAAGACGTGAGAACCAGGAGAGGAGCTGACACAGCTTCAGATCACCACCTGGTGGTTGCCAATTTAAAACTGAAGCTAGAGAAGCATTGGACAACTGAACAAACAGCATTACACAGGTTCAATACAGCCTTCCTTCGACATATTGACAAACTCAACAAATTCAAGATAACTCTCAACAACAGGTTCCAAGCCTTACAGGATTTACTGAAAGAATAAGAAACTACTACGGAGGACAACTGGGAACGGATCAAAGAAGCACTAACCTCAACGTATTAGGAGGTTCTGGGTCTCAAGAAGCATCATCATAAGGAATGCACCTCTATAGAAACGCTGGACAAGATCAAAGAAAGGAAGAACAAGAAGACAGTAATTAACAACAGCCGAACGCGAGCAGAGAAAGTCCAAGCACAAGCTGAGTACATAGAAGCAAATAAGCAAGTGAAGAAGACCATTAGAGCCGACAAGCAAAAATACATGGAAGAACTAGCAACGACGGCGAAAAAAGCTGAAAGAGAAGGAAATATGAAACAGCTTTACGATACAACGAAGAAACCAGCAGGGAGATATAGCAAACCAGAGAAACCGGTCAAGGACAAAGAAAGGCAGGCCAATCACTGAAATTCAAGAACAGCGGGACAGATGCGTAGAGTACTTCGAGACCAGCCCCACTGAACCCACCGGATATCGAAGCAGCACACACAGACCTTCCCATAGATGTCCCACCACCAACGATCGAGGAAATCAGGATGACCATCAGACAAACCAAGAGTAGGAAAGCAGAAGGACCCGACAAAATACCAGCTGAAGCACTGAAGTCAGACATGGAAGTAACTAGAAACATGCTTCACCTTCTATTCAGGAAGAGTTGGGAGGAGGAACAAGTGCCGACAGACTAGAAAGAAGGATACCTCATCGCGATACCAAAGAAAGGAGATCTGAGCAAATGTGAAAACTACAGAGGAATCACACTATTGTCAGTACCAGTAAAGGTTTCCAACAAGGTGTTGCTGAACCGGATGAAGGACTCAGTAGACACGCAACTTCGCGATCAACAGGCTGGATTCCGTAAGGATCGGCCGTGCACAAACCGAATTGTGACACTATGGATTATCGTCGAACAATCAATTGAATGGAACTTGTCACTACACATCAATATCCTTGATTATGAGTAAGCATTTCACAGTGTGGATGGGAGAACATTATGGAAACTTTTCCGACACTATGGAGTACCTGAGAAAATCGTCAAAATCATTCGGAATTCATACGACGGACTTCAATGCAAAGTCGTGCATGGAAGACAGCTGACAGACGCATTCCAAGTGAGGACCGGAGTCAGACAAGGCTGTCTACTCTCTCCTTTACTCTTTCTTTTGGTAGTCCTTTCAAAGGCCAGTCAGAGCAGGATGTGCTTTAAAACCTTCTGTATGCAAGTAAACATTTGATAGATGTTCATTTATTTAACTCAAACGGGATCTTGTTCTTCACACAACTACGGATTCAAGCACGATCGGAGAAGATAATAATATGTTCAAGCGGCTAGAATATTTTTTTCTCAGAAATATCGAAAGTCTGTTTTTCGGAATTCATACCGCAATATCTCCTTTAATCTGAATGTTCATAAATTGTATCATCTTTGCTACTATAGACACTTTCACATTGTTATTTTGGTTTCAATTTTTTTTTCAACGAATCTGTATGAATATTCATTTTTGATCAGTATATACCTTGGTTTATCAAGTTCGCCGTCACTTATATCATCGGTACAGATTAATTTAGCCCTGACTCACAGAATTGATCAGCATTCTTTTTCGATTTATTTATTTAGTTATTTAGGCACATTAACATTCGTAAGAAGGCGCACCGAAATATATATGTGGTCATACAATAAAAATGAGATTGTAAAGAGTTAGAAAAAGTAGGTTCAGTACAAAATAAAGAAAACGAATGGAAATCAGTCTATAAGAGTGAAAAGAAAACATAACAATGTTTAAAAACCCACATCATACTAAAAACACTGATAGATGAATGGAGATTATTTTTTCCTAATAAATTCTCTTCAGGTTCTACATTTGTATATATTCAACTTAATAATCCAATAACTGGCCAGGTTTAAAGTAAAATACATTGTTTAAAGTTACAGTATATGAATTCGGGATTGTTCTTAAAATAAAATAAAGTGCTTTTTACTCTCCCAATGATAGCATTAAGGTGAAAAATAAATGATCTCGAATACTCGCCTCGTTTTGTATTTATCAATTCGATTGCTCTCGTGGAACAAGTTACATTGGTTAAAATTCTAAGAATTTGCATTTATTTACTTATTGACACCTTTCAGTGTCAGTCAGTCAGTCAGCTACAACGTAGGACCAGGCATATATATGCATCGGTCCAAGTTGCCATACCTCATCAGCACAATAAGATGAACACCAAATTCATAGAAGTAGTTAATTCAGAGGTGGTAATATATAAAAGAAAGATTGCAATAAGGATATAGTACAGGAAGAAAGAATTAGATCGTAGAAAGAAAGATATGAAGCGATTTTAATCTCACGATTTAACGGAAGATGGAGAGTGTATACACCGACGCAATTATGATCGATTCTGAGTTATGTCACCAAGAGTCTCCAACCATTGGTTACGATAGTCACGCGGACCGCAACCGAGTAGTCTGGATCTACCAACATGGCTCAGACTACAAGTTAGTAACTTCAAGGATTGATGCCACGTTTTGTTTTGGCCGCCCCTAACTTTCTTCCAACCATCCCGAACACCGGTTAGCATTGCGCGTTGTGGTAATCGGTGTTCGGGCATACGTAACACGTGGCCCAAGCATCTCAGTCGATGAAGATTCACAACCTCATAACTTGACTTACTATCATTACCTAATACCCTGCGTCTAACCTCGCTATTACTTACCGGATGATCCCAGAAGATGCGAGCAATATTTCTAAGGTATCTGTGGTCAAATACTAATAGCTTACGAGTGTCTTCTACTCTTAATGGCCATGTTTCGCTGCCGTAAATTAAAACAGAACTCACTGCCGTGCAGCATACTCGTCCTTTTATTGATAGACGGATATCTCGCCTTCGCCACAGGTGACGTAGGTTGGCAAAAGCCAAACGAGCTTTCCGAATCCGTGCTGAGATTTCGTCAGACACCAATCAATTAGAGCTGTTCAGACTTTTAATATAAGTGAAGTTGTCAACGCGTTCGACTACTTCACTCCCTATCCTTAGTTCAGGTGTTGACGCAGGCCAGTCCTGAAGCAACAACTTGCATTTAGAGGGAGAGAAGCGCATTCCAAACATTCTGGCATTGTTGCTTAGTGCTACCAAAAGACTCTGCATTTTATCAGCGTCTTCATCAAACAGGACTATATCATCTGAGTACTCTAAGTCGATAAGTGGACCTCCTGGTAGAAGTTCAATACCCGAGAATTCAGTAGACGAGAATGTTATTTCCATCAATAGGTCTATGATGAAGTTAAACAAAAATGGAGAAAGTGGACAGCCTTGAGGGACACCACTTGAGGTTGCAAAGGCAGATGACAGTTCTCCATAAGCTCTCACTCGACTGGTAGCGTTCGAGTAAAGAGCCTTCACAAGGTTTATGTACTTCTGAGGTACGCCTTTCGATGACAGACACTGCCACAGAATCTCGCGGTCTACCGAGTCAAATGCTGCTTTTACGTCAAGGAAGACCACCATTGTCGGACGTCGACAAGTATGTCTATGTTCTAGAACCTGACGAATGGTGAATATGTGGTCGATGCAGCCACGACCAACCAGGTCTGAAGCCAGCTTGATTCTCTCGTGTTTGCAGTCCACGAGTCTTAGTTAGGCGTCTGATAATTATCGAGGCTAGTATTTTAGATACTATATTAGTTAAACTAATCCCTCTATGGTTGTCACAGGATGATTTTGACCCTTTCTTATATATTGGGACGATAAGTGATTGTGACCAGTCAGATGGAATAACGTCTAACTCCCAGATCTTAGCTAAAATATTAGTCAACCTAATCGCTAAAATTGGACCACCATCCTTAAAGACCTCTGGAGCAGCTGCCCTTCCTCGTTTCAGATTAACTATAGCCTTTTGAACTTCTGCTAGAGTTGGGGGACCTACTTCAATGTTCCATTCACACTGTCTGGGAATGGAGGGTAGTTGTAGAGTAGCTGAAGGCCGGCTGAACTGTCCTCTGAAATGTTCCGCCCATCGTTCTAAACGTCTGGACTGGGAGCAGATGAGGGTGTCGTCTTTTTCCGAAATAGTCTGACTTACACTTGACTTATTAGTTCCAGTTTCTTTTATTAGTCTGTAAAGCTGTCTTGTGTTCCCTATAGTCACCGCCTTTTCCATCTCTTTTGCTTTCGTTGCCCACCACTGCTCACGGTCGTTCCTTAGACTTTTGGTTAGCCTAGATCTGATTTGTTTACGCTCTTCATCGTGTTCAGAGCCTGAAGGGATGAGTTTATGAGAATTCATCAGCGCAATAGACCTTGAAGAAATCCACTGGTTCTTTGTAACTCTGTGGTTTAAATCACTGATAGATGTCACTGCTGTCTCCACAGCTGTTTGTATAGCTTTCCAAGCAACATCTGGGTCAACCTCGTTTTCAGAACTACCTAATTGTGACCTCAGTTGTTCCTGGAACCTACTTTTGGTTTTCTCGTTACTCAATTCAGTTCTAATGGGTCTTTTTACTGAGGCTTTTTTGCGTCCAGTGAGGCGCAAGCAGATGCGTGCCCGTATTAGGGCGCGGTTGGAGTCCAAGCAAGTACACCAGAATGAGCGACAATCTTCTACCGACCCTCTCCAACGATGACTGATGGCAATATGGTCTATTTGAGTCCATCGTTGGTTTGGTGTAGGGGGTCGCCATGTTAGACGATGTCTCTCCTTATGCTTAAAATTTGTGTTTGCTAAAAATAAACGATCGTCTGAGCACAGTTGCAACAGACAATCACCATTATCTGTTCGCTGTGCCGGAATACTAAAATACCCACCTAAATGCCTTTCTGTTTGGTTTAAACTACCTATCTGGGCATTAAAGTCACCTGCTACGACGGCCTCGGTAAAGGCTGCAAGAGAAGGAAACATGAGACAACTGTATGACATAACAAAGAAACTCTCCGGAAATTATCGTAAACCAGAATGACCAGTGAAAAACAAGGAAGGCAAAGTAATCACCAACATTGAAGAGCAACGAAACAGGTGGGTAGAACACTTCAAAGAACTCTTGAATCGACCAACCCCACTGAACCCACCGGATATCGAAGTAGCACCCACGGACCTCCCAATCGATGCTGGCCCACCAACAATTGAAGAGATCAGCATGGCCATCAGGCAAATCAAGAGTGGCAAAGCAGCAGGACCAGACAACATTCCAGCAGAGGCACTGAAAGCAGACGTAGCGGTAACTGCACGGATACTCCACATTCTCTTCAATAAGATTTGGGATGAAGAACAAGTACCAAAAGACTGGAAAGAAGGACTTCTGATCAAAATACCGAAGAAAGGAGATCTCAGCAACTATGATAACTACAGTGGCATCACTCTTCTCTCAATAACAAGAAAAGTCTTCAACAGGGTATTGTTAAACAGGATGAAGGACTGCGTAGACGCCCAACTTCGTGACCAACAGTCAGGATTCCGTAAGGATAGATCGTGTACAGACCAAATCGCAACTCTACGGATCATTGTGGAACAATCAATTAAATGGAATTCATCACTCTAATTCAACTTCATTGACTATGAAAAAGCATTTGACAGCGTGGACAGAACAACACTATGTAAGCTTCCTCGACACGACGGTGTGCCTCAGAAGATAGTCAATATCATACTGAATTCATATGATGGATTAAACTGCGAAATCGTGCATGGAGGACAGTTGACAAAGTCGTTCGAAGTAAAGACCGGTGTTAGGCAAGGTTGCTTACTCTCACCCTTTCTCTTTCTCCTGGTGATCGACTGGATCATGAAGACGTCAACATCTGAAGGGAAACACGGGATACAATGGACATCTAGGATGCAGTTGGACTATCTAGACTTCGCAGATGATCTGGCCCTTCTATCCCAAACGCAACAACAGATGCAGGAGAAGACGACCAGTGTAGCAGCAGCCTCAACAGCAGTGGGTCTCAATATACACAAAGGGAAAAGCAAGATTCTCCGATACAACACAGCACGCATCAATCCAGTCACAATTGATGGAGAAGATTTGGAAGATGTAAAAACCTTTACATATTTGGGCAGCATCATTGATGAACACGGTGGGTCTGATGCAGATGTGAAGGCGTGGATCAGCAAGGCAAGAATAGCATATTTACAACTGAAGAACATCTGGAACTCAAAACAATTGTCAACCAATACCAAGGTCAGAATTTTCAATACAAATGTCGAGACAGTTCTACTGTATGGGGTGGAAACATGGAGAACTACGAAAGCCATCATCCAGAAAATACAGGTGTTTATTAACAGTTGTCTACGCAAAATACTTCTGATCCGTTGGCCGGACACTATTATTAACAACCTTCTGTGAGAGAGAACAAACCAGATCCCAGCGGAGGAAGAGATCAGGAAGAAGCGCTGGAAGTGGATAGGACACACATTGAGGAAAGCACCCAACTGCGTCACAAGACAAGCTCTCACATGGAATCCTCAAGGCCAAAGGAAAAGAAGAAGACCAAAGAACACATTACGCCGGGAAATGGAAACAGACATGAAAAAAATGAACAAGAATTGGATGGAACTAGAAAAGAAGGCCCAGGACAGAGTGGGTAGGAGAATGCTGGTCGGCGGCCTATGCTCCTTTAGGAGTAACAGGCGTAAGTAAGTAAGCTACGAGTACTATGTCTGAACGTTTAGCTTTCTGAAGAAGTTCAGATAGCTTTCTGTATAATTCATCTTTCACTTCATCTGAGCTGCAGTCAATGGGAGCGTAGGCAGAAACGACAAAAAGGCTACGATGTGTGTCCCTATCCTTCCGAGTTCTTACGGAGCCGTTTAGCCGAACAGCACATAGACGACTGTTAACGGGGATCCACTCTAATAGTAGTTGTTCCGCCCTCATGTTTAGTGCTATGCCTACACCTGCCAGTCCACGAGAGCTGGCCGTCGGGTCACCAGACACACGGAGGGTGTATCTCGTTGGCTCTCCGTTTTGCCGAGGTGAGGTCAAGTGAATGACCACACTGGGATCCTGTATGCGTGTTTCGGAGACACAGCATACATCAATGGTACGAGATTCTAGGATTCTAGCCAAGGAAGCCTGTTGACCGATTTGACATAGGGTGCGTACGTTGAAGGCTACAATATGTAATTTGGAGCGAGGTTTCAGTAGATCTGGGACAGTGTTTTAAGCACTAGAATCATTGGCTATGGTGACACTTGAGAGGGAAGCCGAAAGAGGAAGTTTAGGGGTGAAAGTCGATGTAGGAGGAATAATAGGAAGTGAAGACGGAGGTTGATTATGAATACAGTTGTCTTAAATGCGGTTAGATTTATGAGGGCGGTTATCACTTCCCGGTTGCCTACACCGTGGAAGGGTTCTTCTGGAGGTACCTGAAAAGGAAATTGGATTAGAGGTGGTCTTAGTGACCTGGGAGCGTGACCGCAGTGCCCAAGGGACAACTGCTTGAGGTCGGTCACACACGACCTTTTCATGGGTAATTTTTGTGTTAGCTCCGTACTTGTTGAGAGCTTACCGCCGGAGACGGATATCCATGGGATAAGGCGAGGTGTGCTTTTTTTAGGGTCGACCTTTTCTGACCCCACCCCTCCCTGTGGGAAGGCAGCATCGCTGTCATGCTGGTTGTCTGAAGGAAACACCTTACTGCTGTCACACCTCTGTACAGTCAGCAGTACGACTTCGCCTTCGGACCTTGGGTTTGTTGCCTTTAGTCTTACTGCTCTTCAACCGACCTGTCTGACATGGTAGGACCTTGAGGAACGGTTGTTCCAGCCAGTATAGCTCGGTTGCTTCATCACGATAGGCAAGCCCCACCACCACGTTAAGGTAACAACAACGGTCGGGACCTTTCAATGTAGCTAAGCAAAGATGAAGTCAAGGCAGTAAGCAACTCAATACTAACCCATCTAATGCAAATTTGTCACAGCGCCAGTACAATTCAATAGCTTTCAATGATTTATCGGGTTAGTAATTTTCTGCTAAAGTCGATATGGCTTTATTAATCGCATAACCTATCCTGCTGCGTTTCTGAAAAGTGTACAACCTTTCGTTGTCAAAGTTACAAAAAACTCAATAAGAGACAATGTGGTTGCTGGCAATATACAACGAAAAGAATGCACATTATTCAGATGTTCATTCACTGGAGTGCTAACATCTAACTGGCGATCACTCAATATTTATCGCCAGGACCGACCAAGAAGAAAGAAACGGAAACTTGTTGAAATACTTTGCGCTGAGAATTCTATATTGTACCAAAAATATAATATTGAATAAAGCAGATAATAATAATAATAACCACTCAGATTAACAAACCAGAACTATACGTTCAATTTTTATTTATTTAAACACATAAACATAGGTACAAGAAGGCACCAAATAGGTATGCGCCACATAAATCATTCAGTTTGTCGAATATTATTGTCTGTGTTATTTTTACTCACATATCTTTCTATCATTAATATTGGTTCGTCATTATTATTAATAGCCTCAACACATGAGTAGTTTAACTAACACCCGGCTCCACTTTATTATTTCTTGTAGGATTTTTATAACTTCATACACAATATAGTCTTCCTCCAAACATTTAGTTGGATTAAGTAAATAATATATATGTAATTTCCTAATGAGTTGAAAAGTTAGATTTCCTGACGTTTCGTGACACGGTGTAAGCCACTTTTTCAGATAATAAATAAATAGCTAAATCAAAATTATCAAAAGGGGTTTTATGGAGATTTTAGAAATTTCACTGGTTGAAATCATGAGTCAATTGAAGCTAGACCACCATGGAAAAACTGAAAAAACTGGACAGCCGTTTCGTCCCAGTATGGGACTGCTCAGCAGTGCGCATCCACGATCCCGCCTCCCGCGAGATTCGAACCCAGGACCTATCAGTTTCGCGTCAGGCGCTTAACCCCTTCTGATAATAATCATCTGCTCACTGGTGACTGACTTGAAGAGGCATTTCCTGGAGTTCTAGTGAGAAGCCGTTACCAGTGGAGTTGAACCAGGTCTGTTGTGAGATATCAACTCACTGAAGACAATGGTGTAGGGTGGCGCAACTTCGTGGATTGGTTGAAGTTAGACATTAAGACCGTTGGATGCCGACTCAGTGGTGTAATTATTAGGTGGTCGCGCGCGACACTGATAGGTCCTGGGTTCGAATGTCTCGAGAGGCGGGATGGTGGATGCGCACTGCTGAGCAGTCCCATACTAGGACGAAATGGCCGTCCACTGCTTCCAGGTTTTCCATGGTGGTCTAGCTTCAATTGACTCATGATTTCAACCAGTGAAATCAAAATTAATCCAAGTTTAAATAGCACAAACTAAACAACAAAAATATTATGTGATAAATCTAAAAACAGGTCATTTCAGTCAAGGTGATTCATAAGCGTTATGAATGTAAATTTCTGTCTATGTAAGCGTACACTGTTAAGGATGAATAATGCGTGATCTTTATGGTGAGAAAGGATTTTCAACGTCCACCAGATCGACGTCAAAAATATCAAAATATTACAAAAAAGGTTTTTCAATTACAAAGAAAGGAGAGCAGCTGAAGCGTTCAATTTAATGCTCAATCCTACTGCTCTCAATAGCAAAGAAGGCCTTAACATACATCCTACATGGATAATCTATCGTAGCCACCTAGTCTGACATTATTCACACTTCACACTATCTTACAAATTAAACTCTATCCTTTCTCCCCATAAAGGTCACACATTTTTCATCCTTTACAGTGCACACTTACATATACACAAATTCACATACATATGGCTTATGAATCACCTTGACTGAAATGACATGACATTGATTTATTCAGACCTCTTGTTTGATTTATCACATAATATTTTTGTTGTTCAGTTTGTGCTATTTAAACTTGGATTAATTTTGATTTGGTTATTTATATCTAGGTTTGTTAGGTATCTATTAGCAATTACCAAAGATATCGCCACTAATCTACTCCTGTCAATAATGGGTTTTTGTAGTTTCAACATTTGTTTAAATCCTAGATTTCATAGTTTTGCTATCTATCGGATATCACTCAGTTATATCCAGCGTAGAACTTGGCATATATATGCTTCTATTCAAGTTTCCTCATCTCATCATAACGGTGAGATGAAATTATCTAGACAAATTCTAATGTAATATGAATAGTTCACTTGGTATTGTTTTTGCTTGTATCTTCCCATTGAGGCTTAAGACTGCAGTTGATCAGTCTGTTATTGGCATATGTGCATACTGTGCGTATGCCTCGATATTGCCTTAATTCACTAGCTTTTATAAGCAAAGATGGATAGTGGCTAGCAGTGGAATCCAGGACTCGCGTTTCGTCCTATTTGGGACTCGTCAGCTGGATGTACCTGCAGGAAAAAGTAAGTATAGAAAGAATAAAAAAAGTATAAGATTTCGGAACCCAATATCCAAGGATAGACAAAGAACGAATGCCCCTGTGCGTTTGTGAATGATTCTAAGCTACATCACCTAACATTTGCAATCACACTGGTTACGATAATTGCAACGAATCCAAACCAGATAGTTTGCATCTACCTACATGGTTCAGTCAAGTTGGTGGATGGGCACATATAATAAGTGCCCCGACCACTTCAATCGATAAAGATTTACTACATCTTTATGTAATACCCCATATCTTGGAATGGTGTAACACTGTTTTCACATCTCAGAATATATCCTATTCTATGCAATCTAAAAGTGTATGCTCCCTATTTCAGAAAACACTATCTATCTAGGCGTATGCTTTCCTTCTAATTTCTTTTGGTTATCTCCAAATTATTATTACCGCTAACGTCGAATTGCAATATTTACTGTTGTAGGAGTAAATTGGAAGAGAATAATTATAAAACACTGAGAATACCTTATTCATCCTTATTTAGTACATCTCTATAGTATGTACCCCATCAAGGGGTCGAGTCTCAAACAATGAAGCCTTACGGAGAGCATGAGTCCTATGTCCCTATTAAAACTGAACTTGAAACCGAGGGAAACAGATTTCCTTAATGTAAGGAATGAAATAAAAAATGTTATCAGATGAAGATTTTATATGACAATAACATCAATCAAATACACTCTATTATATACAGATTTTACTGGCATTTAATGATTAGCCAGCGAATGTTCGTAACTGAAATAATCTAATTAATCTATAATTATGTAACTAAATGTCGTACTGAACAAATAAAACATTAAATTAAAACATGATCTGGCATTTATTTTGTCCTGAAATTCAATCTTTTTCGTAGGTTGAATAATATTTTCATTTGTCATCTACATCGTACAAATCTCAGCAATTTCCTGTTGCTCTAAGCCCAGCTTTTCCACAGTTATAACAGACTCACTGAACTGGAATCTGTTGGTGCTTCATATTTTCAACTTTAATTGATCTATGATTCATCACGCAATTTATCACTTTATATTATCAATGATACCTGTTGCATTTTCCTTACCTTAGGTTAACCAATCGGTCATAGCGTCTTATTTTTAGAAATCCTAGCTTTCCTCAAATTTAATCACTTGTGAGTGAATCAAAATTGTTATGATTAACTATAAAACATAATCCCTTTTCCCATTTTAATGAAATTTCTACTGTATGCTTTCCTGTTATTACTTGTTTAGGATTCAACGCTAAGATCATTTACTCAGTCAAAAAACGATACTAAAAATAATAATAATAATTCAAGTGTTACACAATTAAAACACTTTCAGTTACCAAAATCATCATATATCAACAACGCTTCTTCTCATACCCCTCCTGATGTTCACATTGATATGAAATTAAGCATCGACACGAATTACTCCAATATTCGTAACATTATTCATTAAGATTACAATAGAAAATTGAAATATCAATGTAATACTATTCGTCAAATTATTAATAATAGTAATGGTGATAAAATTTCAGATAGTTTCACCAATCTGCCAAATAATTATAATTTATTGTACAAAAATCGTTCAGCACCCAGTAAGTGAAGCTTGCTTTTTGATGTGTTCGTACTATTTTATTGTCTGTCATTCACTCTTCGTGTAAATTTATTTTAACATGAACACAAGTTTCTGATATAAGCAACGTAAAAACCTAGCATATATCGGCAATCAAGTTGCCACACCTTTCGGTATAGTGAGATGAAATTATTAAGAGAAACGACGGATTAATAAAAAAAAAATGTATGGTAACAGTATTATTGATGGTAGAAAAGATTAAGCATCATAGATAAAATGATTCGAGAAGAATGAATTTGTGAAATAAGAAGTATAAATGTTTTGTGATTGCGCGGATTCCAATCACGTTGTCTGAATCTACCAGTTAATAACTTCGCATAGTGATATCACAAGTACAAAATTATGTACTTGGCTTTGAGCTGTATGTTTCCTGTATGCCTATTAGAAAAAAGAACTAATGTTATTACTTGGTGATGTGAATTGAAATAAATGGAACAGGATCCAGACCTGTGTCCTGATAATTAAAATAAACCTATTTAGTGGTTAAGCCATTACTTTAACTTAATTTCTATCGATTTTCTAAGTTAACTGTACTATCTTGTCTTTATCCCAATATCCATATAATAGTTTTATACTGATGAAATAATACAGATCCATTTAGTTGCTCGGAATATTTTTTAAAGTTAACTGTCCAACAAGCAAACAGATAGTAACCTTATATCTCTTATTTATTATGACTGTGATTTGAGGTAGACATCCTTAACAATACTTAAACGTTTTTCCTTACGCCTGTTACCCCCCATGGAGGAGCATAGGCCGCTCACTTGCATTCGCTATCAGTCCTGGGCAATCCCTTTCATATATGCTTCTATTTCCCGAAGTAATGTGCTCTTTAGCCTTCCTCTTTTCCGTGTACCTTCAGGATTCCAAGTTAGGGCTTGCCTCTTGGTGCAGTTTAGTGGTTCCCACAATGTGTGTCCTATCCACTCCCAACGTCTTTTCTTAATTTCTTCCTCAGCGGGAACCTGATTTGTCCTCTCCCACAGTAGGCTATTGTTGATGGTATCCGGCCAACGGACATTGAGTATCTTGCGTAGACAACTGTTTATAAATCCTTGTACCTTCTTGATGATGGTTGTAGTAGTTCTCCACGCTTCATCTCCGTACAATAGGTCTGTCTCGACATTCGTGCTGAAGATTATGACTTTGATATTGGTTGACAGTTGTTTTGAGTTCCATATGTTCTTCAGTTGAAGGAATGCAGCCCTTGCTTTCCCGATCTTCGCCTTGACATCTGCATCAGATCATCCGCGTTCATCGATGACGTTACCCAGATACGTGAAAGTGTCCACCTCTTCCACAGTTTCTCCATCAAGTGTGATTGGGTTAGTGTTCTTTGTATCGTATTTGAGGATCTTGCTTTTTCCCTTTTGCTACACTGTTTGTCTTGACCTGCATTTGTTGATGTGTATGGGATAGAAGGGCTTCGTCATCCGTAAAGTCTGAATCGTCTAGTTGCATTCAACCTGTCCATTTTATTCCGTGCTTCCTCTGTGGTGTGGAGGTCTTCGTAATCCAGTCAACTACCAGAAGAAAGAATAAAGGGTGAGAGTAGACAGCCTTGTCTGACTCCGGTCCTCACTTGGAATGCGTCTGTCAGCTGTCTTCCATGCACGACTTTGCATTGAAGTCCGTCGTATGAATTCCGAATGATTTTGACGATTTTCTCAGGTACTCCATAGTGTCGGAAAAGTTTCCATAATGTTCTCCCATCCACACTGTGAAATGCTTACTCATAATCAAGGATATTGATGTGTAGTGACAAGTTCCATTCAATTGATTGTTCGACGATAATCCATAGTGTCACAATTCGGTTTGTGCACGGCCGATCCTTACGGAATCCAGCCTGTTGATCGCGAAGTTGCGTGTCTACTGAGTCCTTCATCCGGTTCAGCAACACCTTGTTGGAAACCTTTACTGGTACTGACAATAGTGTGATTCCTCTGTAGTTTTCACATTTGCTCAGATCTCCTTTCTTTGGTATCGCGATGAGGTATCCTTCTTTCTAGTCTGTCGGCACTTGTTCCTCCTCCCAACTCTTCCTGAATAGAAGGTGAAGCATGTTTCTAGTTACTTCCATGTCTGACTTCAGTGCTTCAGCTGGTATTTTGTCGGGTCCTTCTGCTTTCCTACTCTTGGTTTGTCTGATGGTCGTCCTGATTTCCTCGATCGTTAGTGGTGGGACATCTATGGGAAGGTCTGTGTGTGCTGCTTCGATATCCGGTGGGTTCAGTGGGGCTGGTCTCGAAGTACTCTACGCATCTGTCCCGCTGTTCTTGAATTTCAGTGATTGGCCTGCCTTTCTTTGTCCTTGACCGGTTTCTCTGGTTTGCTATATCTCCCTGCTGGTTTCTTCGTTGTATCGTAAAGCTGTTTCATATTTCCTTCTCTTTCAGCTTTTTCGCCGTCGTTGCTAGTTCTTCCATGTATTTTTGCTTGTCGGCTCTAATGGTCTTCTTCACTTGCTTATTTGCTTCTATGTACTCAGCTTGTGCTTGGACTTTCTCTGCTCGCGTTCGGCTGTTGTTAATTACTGTCTTCTTGTTCTTCCTTTCTTTGATCTTGTCCAGCGTTTCTATAGAGGTGCATTCCTTATGATGATGCTTCTTGAGACCCAGAACCTCCTAATACGTTGAGGTTAGTGCTTCTTTGATCCGTTCCCAGTTGTCCTCCGTAGTAGTTTCTTATTCTTTCAGTAAATCCTGTAAGGCTTGGAACCTGTTGTTGAGAGTTATCTTGAATTTGTTGAGTTTGTCAATATGTCGAAGGAAGGCTGTATTGAACCTGTGTAATGCTGTTTGTTCAGTTGTCCAATGCTTCTCTAGCTTCAGTTTTAAATTGGCAACCACCAGGTGGTGATCTGAAGCTGTGTCAGCTCCTCTCCTGGTTCTCACGTCTTCCATTGACCTTGTGAATTTTTTACTGATGCAAATATGATCTATCTGGTTCTCTGTGGTGTGGTCCGGTGAGATTCATGTAGCGTTGTGTGCGCGTTTGTGAGGGAATATTGTGCCGCCTACGACCAATTTGTTGAATGCACATAGATTTGTAAATCTCTCGTCATTCTCGTTTCTCTCTCCCAGTCCATATCGTCCCATGAAATCTTACATAACCGTTGTTGTCTATTCCAAATTTGGTGTTTAGATCTCCCATCAGGATAGTTAAGTTTTTTCTTAAGCACTTTGCTATGATTAATTGCAGCCTCTCGTAAAACTGATCTTTATCATTGTCGTTGCTATCATTGGTGGGTGCATATCATTAGATAATATTCATTGTGATTCCCTCGTTCTCTCTTTTTGAAGGATACTTTGATGAGCCTGCGTCCATGGGACTCCCATCCTATAGGTGCATTTCGTGCTTCTTTGAACAGCACCAGAGCAACTTCTGAGTGTGTGGAGCATTTTGTTCTTCGTGACCAGAGTACAACAGAATCTCTCCCAACTCTGATTGGTAAACATATGTTGGTTAGAATTTGCCGTGGTAGTAGTAGTAATAGTTGTATTTACCTTCAGTGTATATAAATATATACTTTAACGTGTAAAGAAATATAATATTGAGTGTGTTTACTCTAAAGACTTTACTTATTATTTAATTTGTAGCATTATTTGTTAGTCTATTTTTGCTAACCCTTTTTATTAATTAACTTTCTACTCACCTTTTTGGTTTATTCTCCCTCTCGTTTTCTCACATTTGTCTTTTTTATTGTGATATATATATATATATATATATATATACCGCAGTGTTTAAACAATTCATTTTATTTTATTGAAGTTGTATTGTTTGTTGCTTGACTGGTCCTCTTGGTCTCCTACATTATCCGGACGTTCCATGTACCTATGTAAGTTGTTGCCCTTGTTGTTAGAAAGGGCATCAGTTTCGTGACTTTTGTGGAATCTCGGATTTCATCATGAGGCGTCATAATTCTCCCTTCAACTCGGAGGGCAGAGTTTAAGTGGTTTAAATCGTTTATTCTGGTTAGCGTTTTCTTAGAAAGGTTGTTTTCTATTGGATGGAGTTGTCAACCCCACGCCCAACCCTCCTCTTTTGCCGAGTTTGAGACCGGCAGTAACCCTTGAAGAGCTACAGGTGGAGTTCTCCTTTTTGATAGTCCAAAAATATTATCACTGTTTAGTTGAATGCAGATAATTGGTTTTGAGAAGAAAAAGTCGGAGTCGATTGATATCTAAGTTCGATAAAGAAAGAGTGTTATTTTGTTGAAACCCAATAATCACTATTGGGTCTGTGTATATTTAATTCATCCACGATGTAAATTATTCCAATGTGTCTATCTTTTTCATTCAATGTCACTGTTCTGTACTGCGTATTCTAATCTTTGAGTCAATGAAATTTTACTAAAAAATATCTATTGAATTTACTTAAAGTGTTGACTTGTTGATTCAACTAAATTAAACAACTTAGTGAAAAAAGCATCTAACACTTAAATATTTACAACATTATACATCTGTTGCCTTATTTTTATTTAGTGGTGTCGTGTTTTACAATTTTAACGGAGAACAACTTAATACTTCACTACGTATACATCACATTTGATGAACACATCGATATTCTATCACCTAACAAACTACTGATCGTACCGGTCAAACCTTCTATCGGCAATTAATTTGTCACAGTATAAGCAGAAAATTCTGTGTCCAACTAATTCTTTATCAAAAATTGGAATATTGTTTCGGCCTACTTTTTGAAATACTAGTTAACATTACTAATTATCAAAAGATTTAATTCATCCTTCACGATTCATTCTTTAAGTAATTAAACGTACAATTTGCATTAAGTATACTTAAGAGTTCTTTATGCGGACAATATTTACATAAATAAGTAACTTTCGCGTACGAAAAACGTGGAAAGTTTCATGAAAAATTGATTTCAACAGTTTTTCATAAGAATTACCTCGATCCGTAAACTTTAATGATGTTTTTCGATCTGCTTTCTTCGACTTAGACAAATATGCGTCTAAAGTTTTAGAGAAATGATAGGATCTTCCTAGTTTTAAAATCAAGAACTGATCTTAGTTAGACCACCATTCAAAACCTGGAATAAGTGGATGGCTGTTTCATCCTAGTATGTACCAACTCCTCAGAAATGCGCTTGAAGTCTCTGCTTCCGATTATTAAACCCAGGACTTTCGATCTTGTGCTTAAATGCTAACAACTTTTCCTGAGAATTACCTTGATCTGTAAACTTTCAAAATATTTTTATACTTGCTTTCTTCAATTTAAATAAATATACATATGTATATACCGTACATTTGTGATTATTATTTTTTAGCAAATGAACGACAATTTCCACTGTATATTGATGCATCAGCTTGTACCAGTAATAATAATGTTTATGATGAACCATCCATACCAGAATATAGTTTGTGTAATGAAAGTTTTTTATCAGCATCCAAACCAGAAAAATCTGGAATGGGAAAATTATCTCCCCATACTACATTTTATCAATACCATCATAAGACTAACATTACTAATCATGGTAAATTTGAACAAAATGCTCTCCTTACAACACCATGTCATCGACCTACAGAACAATCAAACAGTTTCGATGATCGTTTAACTGTATCAGAATTTAACGAGATAATTTGGATCTAATCATCTTCCCCTTCGCTTTCAGTTTTCTCAGTATCATTATTATTTAACAGGAAGTGTGTTATCAGATGGTGTACACTTCTTGCTCTAATTTGAGTATCTCAATAGCGTATAACGGTAAATGATAAAAGTTCTGACTTTTACAGATGTTTGTATTGTTTTTTAAAAGCATACTTGTTTTAAAGAATACGAATTATCCGATTGTCTGTTTTCTCCAGTTGTCTTATCACCACTTATGTACATATATTTGACTAGTTGATCTTAATTTTGAAATTACGTTTTTAATAATTTTATTTGACTGGCTATTCATAAGCAACTTAGAACCTGGCACATACATAAATCCGTTTAAATGAACTCGGTGTCATGAAGGTTTGTTTAACATTATCACCAAATAATTATGCTTTATTTCATAGTTTGGATTTTTGTGGTATTTTTGTCAATTAAAATTCATAAAGTTCGTTCTCATCTATTCAAACATTCAAATTGCAAGATGAACTATTCTGAGAAATCGGTACGTCCTATCAACTCAGAGTTTATAATATCATCCAGTTGTTAAAGCAGATTTATATAAAACTGGGTCCGAACTCTCTACTAGGTAGTTTAGATTTTAGTTATTTGTTCAGTGTGACTACAGTTTTGAGTTATTTAACTCTACTGATAATCACAGTCGATCTGTGCTAAAAGATAAGATGAAGTGGCTGTATCGTACCCCAGTAAAAACTGATCAAATTTCAGTCCTGGATATCAACAACGGGATGATTCAAAACTCTCTCAATAAGGATGGAAACATCAAACTTGTTGGACTTCTTCGTTGCTATCTGTACTCTGTAGCTCATTAGATATCTCGTTAGTGTTTGAAGTGAGAGATACCGGGTTCGAGTCTTGGTGTGAACATCAGAACTTGAATGCTACTGCATCTAGTTGACAAGGGCCAAATATAACGAAATGTTCGTTATAGATTTCACTCATAGTCTTCATTCATCTATTTCAAGAAGTTTTTTTGAGTTTTCTTCAATGCATTCTACGGAATTTTGAAATAATTATCCCTCATCCACCCGTCCATTATCATATAAACTTTTAAGCAGATTTGCTATTGTGGATCGCGAGGTGGCTACTCTAAATTCTACCGATTGACCTGCTTCAGGTATCCCAGTTCGACCCCAATACTGTTCCCAATCTCCAATATATCAGAACACGAACCGTAGATGAAAAATTGTTTATGGGGTCAGGAGCCGAATAATGATTTACAAACAAATGCATATTTATACAGTTAGGATTACTATAAATATTGACCGATAGAAAGATGACACGTTAAATAATATTGACCATTAGGAAAATGACACGCGAAATAAATATTGATCAGTAGGGAAACGACCAATAGGGAAATGACACCATCTAACGTTCAAGGGTAGCGTTAGACTTAACCGGATAATTGTTTTTGGGATATTTTTCTGAGTATCCCAACACCTCCCCTTTGGAGAAGTTAATAGCGACGTAACCGAGGGTTTACTTGAAGTTTCTTTGGGTGTCTTCTTTTGCGATCCGACCTCCGAGGCAACCACACAGAACCAGAAGGGTGTTCTACTTGAGTAGATGACTTTGTCGTCTCTGTTGGAGGTATTGGCGGAAGTTGAAACGTGTCCAACAGCAAGTCGAGTGGGACGCGTTTTGTAATTGCTTCTTTCTCCTTCGCTTCCCTTGACCTGAGTTGATTGTGGTGCCTGGTCCAGATTTCTTGGTTCACTTTGACATCATACATGACGTTCACATGTTTTTTTGTGATTTCACCCTCTACCTATTTATCACATCCATGTCTATAATCTCGCGCATACACTTTTGTACCAACTTCGTAGGGAATTCGAGTATTCTTCATCTGGGGGCTTTGCTGGGCCGCTTGCTTGGGTTTCATCGCACCATGAACTGTCCGTAGCTTTCGCCCCATAAGCATCTCAGCAGGGGATTTGGAGTTTGGCAATAAGTCATGTGGGGTCGTCCGGTACGCAACTAGGAATCGTTCTATGATATCTCCTGTGGTCCCCTCCCCTCGTGCTTTAAGCATGGCTCGTTTAAATGTATCAACGAACCTTTCAGCTTGTCCATTAGATTGCGGGTGATATGGCGGAGAGCGAACATGGTTGATCGAATTTTGCAGGCAAAATTCTCGGGATTGGCTAGATGTGAATTGTGAACCATTGTCTGTTACTATTGTTTCTGGAAGACCATGTTGAGCGAAGATCCGGTTAAGGAGTTTGATGGTTCGAGTTGTAGAGGGTGGCGCAATCGGCAGTATCTCCGGCCATTTGGAGTATGAGTCAACCAGTATCAGAATGTGGTACCATCTAGGGGTCCGGTGAAGTCAATATGCACTCGCGACCAGGGTTTTTCTGACTTTGGCCAGGGTACTGGAGGCAACTTAGGAGGATTTTTCGCAGCTTTTTGGCAATGTGAACATCTTTTGACGAAGTCGACAATCTGGTTGTTCATATTTGGCCAATACGCATAGCTGCGAGCGATGGATTTCATACGGTTTATCCCTTGGTGTCCAGAGTGGAATTGGCGTAGGACCTTGGAACATAGGGTTGTTGGAATTACTACGCGATCACCGAACATCAGACAATCGTCAACAATACAGAGAGCGCTGCGACGATTCGCTAGTTGTTGCGTATCACCACTCAGCTGCTTAACTGGCCATCTGCTCTGAACATAGGTGATCGCTTCTTGGATAATCGGGTCTTCTCTGGTAGCTTCCCGAACATCTTCAGCGGTAACAGGCATTGCTCGAATGGCATTCGCTAACAGTGTAGCACCGGAATCTTCTTCGGTTGATACTATGGCTATGAGTGTGTCCTCACCAGTGGTAGAATGGTTACTGGTAAGTCTGGACAGTGCATCCGCTTGACCAAAATCTTCGGAACGTCGATACTGGATGTCGAAGTCGTACCCCAATAACGCCAACACCCAACGTTGAAGACGATTAGCCGAATGGGCAGAAATGCTTTTCTTTGATCCAAAGATTGATAACAACGGCTTGTGGTCTGTGAGCAAGGTGAAACGGCGCCCATAAATGAATTTGTGGAATCGCCGGATAGCAAAAATTAGGGCTAACGCTTCCTTCTCTATCTGGTCGTAGCGTTTTTCAGCAGGTGCTAGTGTTCTCGAAGCGTGCATCACCGCTTTCTCTGACCCGTCGGGAAAGACGTGAGAGTACGGCACCCAGACCATGTGTTGAAGCGTCAGCAGCAACCACAATGGGTAGTTTCGGATTGTAGTGGGTTAGCAGAAGATTGGAACTTAGCACGGCTTTAAGTTTTGAAAAGGCTGACTCACATTGCGTTGACCCATTCCAAGTAGCATTCCTTTCTAGCAGACGATTCAGTGGATATCGTACGTCATGCGGTGATGGAAGAAATGCTGAATAGTAGCTAATCATTCCCAAAAATGATCGCAATGAAAAGACATCAGTGGGAGCAGGCATTTGTTGGATTGGGTAAGTATTTTGAGGATCAGAGTATCGTCCGGAAGCATCAAAGATAAACCCCAGGTATTTAACGAAACGTAAGAAGAACTGGCACTTTTCTGGGCGAAGGCGAAAACCATTATCCTGGAGGCGTTGCAGAACTAAGTGGGTTCTGGTATGCAATTCATCAGCAGTTGCGCCGACAATGAGCACATCGTCGAGGTATGTAGCAACACCAGGAACATCTGCCAGAATTGTGTCCATGATCTGCTGGAAGATCGCCGGAGCAGTTTCGATACCGAAGGGTAACCGGGTATACTGAAAAAGTCCTCGGTGAGTGTTGATTGTCAACAACTCTCTCGATTCGAGAGCGACTGGGATTTGAAGGTAAGCATCTGCCAGATCCAGCTTAGCAAAGTAGGTACCACCATTTAAAATAGTAAATAAGTCATCTGGGATCGGCAGCGGATAGTGATGCTGTTGTAGAGCCGCGTTGAGTCCTGTAGAAAAGTTTGCACAGATGCGTATGGAGCCATTGGATTTTTTTACAACCACAATTGGTGCAGCCCATGATGAATAAGAAACAGGTACTAGGACACCCTCAGTTTCCAAACGTTGAAGTTCAGCGTCAACCAGAGGTAATGATGCGTGTGGGACTGGACGCTTTGGGCGAAAAACTGGCGTAGCTTCTGGCTGCAGTCTTAAAACAGCTTCAGTTGTGGAACAAAGTCCGAGACCAGGCTTAAATAGTTCAATAAATCGTTTTCGAAGGTCTTCAGCATGCTGTTGTGTAGAGGCAGTAGTTTGGACTTGATTGCAGATAGCGCTAATAAGAAGATCAGCGAGACCAAGTTCTTCGAACCAATCTAAACCTAAAAGGTTGAGCGGAGAATTGGTGATGTAGCATGTCCCATTAAAGGTTGTACCTCTGAATGAAATGCAGCAATAGAGTTCACCATGAAGGCGGAGATGACCCCCACAGGCACTGACGGCTGTCTGAGAGGATGGTTTGATGAAAGGTTGGCCCAAGGTTCGCCAAGTCTTTTTCGACAGAATGGTGATATCTGATGCAGTGTCCAACTGCAAACGAACTGGCTGACCATTGATTAAGAGGGTCAGAAATTTGCGTCAAGTCGCGGCATGAGTATGGAAGACTGCTGCTAAACTCCTTGATGAGGTAATCGGATTTTTGTGAAAACGACGCTGCGTCTGTGCATTTTGATGGTTATTGGATCGGTTGGATTTGCAAAAGCCGCTTTTGTGACCAACTTTCTGACAGCGATCGCAGACATACTGTTTGAATGGACAAAGCTTCACATAATGCCAGGCTCCACAGTGCTAACACGGCGAGGTGGCTTCTTCTGAGCCGGTTTAGTGTGATTAGAGACAGAAACAGCGCTGGCGTTCAAGGGACTCGAGGTTGTCGACCTCGAAGATTTTTTCTGGTGCTGAACAGCATGAACTTCGGAACCACCCTGGCCCCCAGATTGGACCAAAGTGGTGTCACGCTGCAGATTGATGATACGCTGGTATTCGTCTATGATCGCATTAAGTGTCAGTGTTGGATCTTGTTCAAGGCGGTTAAGCAACCGAGTTCTGATGTCGGAGAATTTGGGTGACTGAAGACTGCATATGAGTACTAGGGACTTGAATTGGTCTTCAGTGAAGGATTTGAGCTTGAACCGTTCGCACTCACGGTTAACAGCGCCGACGTGGGTCAGGGAGTCATCGGACTCATTCATGACCAGTTTTAAGCAGCGATATCGGATACTGAAGAGTGAGTGATGATAACCAAAAAGTTGTCTAAGGGACTGAATAGTGGCGTCGAATGAACGGTCGCGTGGGTTCTGCAGTAGAATGAAGTTACAATACTTAGCCAGCTCGGATGGACCAAGTTTACGAAGAAGAAGACGCACCTTCCACGAATCATCTCTGTCAGCAAAGTCAACTTTGAAAAGGTCTTCATAACGTCTGAACCAGGTATCAAATGTAATATTGGCATCAGGATCATAAAGAAATTCTGAAATACCACTGGTAATACCATCAACTGATTCAGGAATTGTCGGTGTAGTTGGGACTCGAGAAGATATGTGCGTCTGAGTAATCATCTCCATCAGCTTCAGCTGCTGTTCGAACAATTTTTCTAATTTGGCTGGATCCATCATTAATCACCAACTTGTTGCTAAATCTCCGTCGCCAAATTATTGTAGATCGCGAGGTGGCTACTCTAAATTCTACCGATTGACCTGCTTCAGGTATCCCAGTTCGACCCCAATACTGTTCCCAATCTCCAATATATCAGAACACGAACCGTAGATGAAAAATTGTTTATGGGGTCAGGAGCCGAATAATGATTTACAAACAAATGCATATTTATACAGTTAGGATTACTATAAATATTGACCGATAGAAAGATGACACGTTAAATAATATTGACCATTAGGAAAATGACACGCGAAATAAATATTGATCAGTAGGGAAACGACCAATAGGGAAATGACACCATCTAACGTTCAAGGGTAGCGTTAGACTTAACCGGATAATTGTTTTTGGGATATTTTTCTGAGTATCCCAACGCTTGCTTTGTCATTAGTATCATATTCCCTAATTTTTATGTGTATACCTTTTTTGTAGATACCTTGGTTTACTCAACTGAGTGAGGTTATGACAACAAGTTCAGTAGCATCCAATGATACTCAATCAATTCTGTGAGTTTATTAGTATTCTCTGCCTTTTTATGTATTTGTTTACGATCTGTACATTCAAAATGAACTGTTATAGTAATAGAACTGTAAAAAGTGTATTTCTATGCAAGAATACACTATTATTATTGTTGCTATTATTTCCATTAAATGTAAATCTGAAATTGTGTGTAAATATTATTGCATAGACCAGCTCGTGCTTTCTTTTCATTGTTACTCATTGATTAAACGGAATTTTCATAGTTCACATCACGGAATTATATTAGCTAGGCAACTATTGAAAACCGCAAAACATTGGACACCTATTTCTATCTCGTATATGGGACTCCTCAGCAGTACGGATCCACAATGCTGCCACAGAAAATCGAACCCAGAACCGTCGCTCTCCCTACGAGCGCTTAACCTGAAGACCGGTGAACCGGCACTCAATCGTTTACTTGCCTAACTTTAGTCAATCCACATTATTGTTCGACCATCTCCCACTAAGTTCACTGGATAACTGCCTCACAGCATACACGATCATGGGTTCTCACTAGAACTCCAAGAATGGCATCTCAAAGTTAGTCCCTGGCAAGCACATGATTATTATCAGTATGAGATTTTGCGGTACTTTTAATATCTATATAATTTACATTAAGGACTGATCTTAAACAGAATCCCATGTCCACCTACCACTTAGTCTCATTTTCTATATGACAAAACTGGATTATCCAAATCAAATCGGATCATAATGTGGTCAACCTAGGTCATAAGTCTTTTCTTAAAAAAACGAGAACTTTTTTTCACCCAATACACTTTAAATTCAATTAAAAAACAGTGATTATGCTATATTGTTTACTAGATGATAGAATTATGTAATCTAAAAAACTGCAGATTTTTTTAAATACTTATCATAAATCAACTTAAAATTATCGTTTTGCTATTTGGTAATAAAATTTATGAATACAAACTGAATTCTGACAACAAACAACCGTTTACAATCAAGATGTGTAGAAATTTAAGTGAATGCATTAATTTTAACATAAGAGTGAACATTTTAATCGTTCATGTATAAACTGTAAATGTAGACTAATTTATTATACATATATAATAAGTAGTTATATTGTTATATTGACAAGAAACTAATTAATTATAAATAGGAAGTTAATAAATGAAACAAAAGAAAATGGGAAATGAGATTGCCATTAACAGAAATTCAAAAGAAAGTTGTTAATGATTATTTCTAAATAAAAGTTTAACTTTATTTGAATTGAAATATCTTCTTTCCGATTAATGTTGATAGAGAAAACAGCAATAAAGAAAGGATTTCAATGTTCTTTTTTGTTGATTAAAGACTATTTAATTTAAAAAAAGAGAATTGTGTGGGATGAAATAAGAGTTAATACTTGATAATTGTATGCATCTTTACAAAGTGTTTCATAATTAAAATAAAAATCATAATAATCTACTTACTTACTTACGCCTGTTACTCCCGATGGAGCATAGGTCACCGACCACCATTCTCCAACCCACTCTGTCCTGGGCCTTCCTTTCCAGTTCTGTCCAATTTCTCTTCATTTTTCTCATGTCCATCCCCATTTCTCAACGTAATTTGTTCTTTCGTCTTCCTCTTTTCCTTTGGCCTTGAGTATTCTATGTAAAGGCTTGTCTTGTGACGCAGTTGGGCGTCTACGCAGTCCTTCATCCTGTTTAACAATACCCTGTTGAAGACTTTTCCTGGTATTGAGAGAAGAGTGATGCCCCTGTAGTTATCACACTTGCTGAGATCGCCTTTCTTCGGTATTTTGATCAGAAGTCCTTCTTTCCAGTCTTTTGGTACTTGTTCTTCATCCCAAATCTTATTGAAGAGAATGTGGAGTATCCGTGCAGTTACCGCTACGTCTGCTTTCAGTGCCTCTGCTGGAATGTTGTCTGGTCCTGCTGCTTTGCCACTCTTGATTTGCCTGATGGCCATGCTGATCTCTTCAATTGTTGGTGGGCCAGCATCGATTGGGAGGTCCGTGGGTGCTACTTCGATATCCGGTGGGTTCAGTGGGGTTGGTCGATTCAAGAGTTCTTTGAAGTGTTCTACCCACCTGTTTCGTTGCTCTTCAATGTTGGTGATTACTTTGCCTTCCTTGTTTTTCACTGGTCATTCTGGTTTACGATAATTTCCGGAGAGTTTCTTTGTTATGTCATACAGTTGTCTCATGTTTCCTTCTCTTGCAGCCCTTTTCGTCGCCACTGCTAGATCTTTCACATATTTACCTTTGTCGGTTCCGATGCTCCTCTACACTTGCTTGTTTACTTCTGTGTATTCAGCTTGTGTCTTGGCATTTTCTGCTCTTGTGCAGCCAGTCAGTAACAACGTAGAACTTCATACGTACGTACATCAGTTCGCGTTGCCATACCACATTAGCGCAGAGATGTAGTTGTCGATTCAAATCCCGTAGTGGGAGAGGTAGTGAGAGTATAAGCAGTAATCGGAAAGATTAGCGTTTGAAGATGTTATTCAAGGAGTATAACCCAGTGAAATAAATTTGGAAAGAGAAAAGAGAGACAAGGAGAATTCAGAAGATTAGAATTTGGGAGAACACAAAGAGTAGATGCACCTGAGTTATTGCAAACGATTTTGAACCATGTCATTCAGGGTCTCTAACCATCGGTTGCTATCGTCTCGCGGATCCCAACCAAGTAGTTTACACCTGCCAACATGACTGAGTGCACTTTTCAGTGAATTCATGGATTTGTGCCACGTTTTGTTGTGGCCGCCCCTAGCTTTGTTCCAACATACTCCTACACCATAAAACATCTCACGTCGGGGCAGTCGGTGGTTGGACGTACGTAAGACATGTCACAGCCATCTCAACTGATGAAGTTTTGCTACTTCCTCAACTGATTTACCATCCTTACCTAGTACCCGTTTCCTAACAACTGTATTACTTACTCGATGGTCCCAGGATATACGAGCAATGTTTCGAAGACACCTTTGATCGAATACTAGTAACCTACGAATATCCTCTACTGTTACCGGCCACGTTTCACTGCCATAAAGTAGGACGGAACGAACTGCTGCTCAGTAAACACGTCCTTTGGTTGATAGACGGATATCTCGCCTGCTCCATAAATGACGCAAGTTGGCAAAAGCTAGTCGAGCCTTCTGTATCCGTGCTGAGATTTCGTCACACACTAGATCACAAAGGCTGATGAGACTCTCAGGATAAGTGAAGTGGTCGACACGCTCAACTATTTCACTCCCTATCATTAGTTCGGGTGTTGATGCAACCCAATCCTGAAGCAACATTTTGTCAGCGTCTTCACCAAATAGAACTATGTCATCAGCATATTCTAAGTCAACAAGTGAATCTCCCGGTAGAAGTTCAACCCTTGGAAATTTAGATGAGGAAAGTGTTATATCTAAAAGTACGTCGACGACAAAGTTAAACAAGAATGGAGAGAGTGGACAGCCCTGACAAACACCACTTGAGGTAATCAATTCTGATGACAGTTCGCCATAGGCTCTCACTCTACCAGTTGTGTTTGGGTAGAGAGCCTTTACAAGGCTAATAAACTTCTTTGGTACTCCTTTCAGTGACAAACACTGCCTTAAGGTTGAGAAATACTACTATTGTGGGGCGTCTGGATGTGTGTCTGTTCTAGAATCTGACGTAGTGTGAATATCTGGTCTATACAACCACGTTCAGGTCGAAAACCGGCCTGGTTTTCTCTAATCTGCTCTTCACGAGCTTTGATTAGGCGTCGAAGTATTATTGAAGCTAATATTTTAGACACTATATTAGTCAAACTGATTCCTCTGTGATTGTCACAAGAGGACTTTTGTCCTTTCTTATAGACTGGCACAATCAGTGATTGAGACCAGTCAGATGGGATTACGTCCAGTTCCCAAATTCTACCTAAGACCTCGGTTAATCTCACTGCTAATACTGGACCACCATCCTTAAAAATCTCAGGAGTAAACCTGTCAGGGCCTGCTGCTCACCCACGCTTCAGATTTCCTATGGCTTTTTCAACTTCGTAAAGGGACGGGGGACCTACATTAACTTGTCATTCAGGTTGACTGGAGATCGTGGGAAACCAAAGTGTGGCTGAAGGCCAGTTGAACTGATCCCTAAAGTGTTCTGCCCATCGATCCAATCTCCTGGATTGAGAGTGTATAATATGTCCATCTTTCTCTGAGAGTGTTTCGCTAACAGTCGGTTTCCTAATACCGGTTTTCTTAACAAGTCTGAACAATTGTCTGTTATTACCTATTGCCGCTGCCTTTTCCATCTCTCTTGCTTTTGCTACCCACTACTGTTCACGATCATTGCGTATGCTTCTTATCAGCCTGCGCTTAAGCTGACTGCGCTCTTTGTTATGTTCAGAGCCAGATGGAATGAGTTTTCGAGCATCTATCAGTGAGGTAGATGCTGCTGAGATCCAGTGTTGCCCCCTATTTATTTATTTATTTATTTATTTGAACACATAAATATTGGTACAAGAGGGCACCAAATATATATGCGCCACACAAAACAATGGGAATTTAAAGACAAGGAAAAAAAAAGAAAAAAAGGTAAGGAGCGTGAAAGAAAAATAGAATAATAATAATAATAATAATAATAATAATAATAATAATAATAACAATAATAATAATAATGGGGGAACGGACAGGTACAACCAGAAGAAATCTTGTAGTTTACCGTACTAGCAAATATCACTGCTGTTTCCACAGCTTTTCGGATATCATTCCACAATGCCTCGGGGTGGGCATCACATACATGGCTGCCTAACTGTTTTCCTAGTTGTTCCTGAAATATACTCTTAGCGTGACTGTCATGAAGTAGGACGCTTAGAGGTTTCCTTGCAGCGTCTTTCCTACGTTTAGTAAGACGCAGAAAAATACGCGCTCGCATTAGAGCATGGTCTGAATCTAAGCATGTGCTCCAGAATGAGCGACAGTCTTCTATCGAGTCCCACCATCGGTGGCTGATAGCGATGTTATCTATTTAGGTCCAACGTTGGGACGAATTAGGGGGTCGCCATGTTAAAAGATGGTTTCGCTTATGCTTAAAGTTAGTGTTTGCAAGGAACAAGCGGTTATCTGAGCATAGCTGCAACAGACGGTCGCCATTACCTGTTCTTTGAGCCACGACACTATAAGATCCACCCAAGTGTCTTTCCCTTTCGCTTAGTTTACCTACTTGAGCATTAAAGTCACCAGCCACTATTACTACATCAGAGCGCCTAGCTTTTCAGAGAAGGTCGGAAAGCTTTCTGTAAAATTCATCTTTTACATCATCTGAGCTGCAGTCAGTGGGAGAATAGGCAGAGACGACGAAGAGGCAACGACGAGTGTCCCTATCTTTACGAGTCCTTATTGTTCCGTCTAGTCGGACAGCTCACAAACGACTGTCTACTGGGATCCAGTCTAAGAGAGCTAGTTCTGCCCTAGGACTCGATGCTATACTTACACCAGCGAGGCCACGGGAAGCAGCATCATGGCTTCCAGATAAACGAAGCGTCAGTCGAGTTGGTTCTTTATTTTGACATGGTGAGGTCAAATGAATGACGCTACTCGGATCCTG
Source organism: Schistosoma haematobium (assembly GCF_000699445.3). NCBI lineage: Eukaryota > Metazoa > Platyhelminthes > Trematoda > Strigeidida > Schistosomatidae > Schistosoma > Schistosoma haematobium. Next base: position 12,082,339 of record NC_067195.1, read on the forward strand.
TATGCGCGTTTCAGAGACGCAGCACACATCGATGACGCGAGATTCTAAATTCCTAGCTAAGGAAGCCTGCTGTCCTATTTGGCAAAGTGTTCGGACATTTCAGGAGACCAGGAATAACGTTCCACGTACTCGAATCGTTTGCCCTAGACGTGCGAGGTGATAATGGAACGGGAGGAGGGTTGATCGAGGAGATCAGAGAGTTGTTAGGAGGTGTAGGAAGGATTTGATCGTGACTAACTTGATCTTGTGTGCTGTTACAGGTATGAGGGCTGATGTCACTCACCGGTTGCCCACACCGTGGAAAGGTATTTCCTGACATGTTAAAGTTATTGCCTCTTTTATCCCTTTCCAGTTGCTCCGCATAGTAGCTACCTCTCCATTGAGTTGATCATGATAGGCCTTGAATCTATTGCTGAGTACTATCCTGAATTTTTCAAGTTTGTCAGTATCCCAAAGGAAAGGCCGTATTAAACTTTTGTGATGTTGTCCGCCCCGTTGTTCAGTGTCTCCTAAGTTCTAATTTAATCTTGGTGACCATCAAGTGATAATCCGATGCTATATCAGCCCCTCTCTTGGTTCTCACATCCTCCATCGTTTTCCCGAACTTTTTGTTGATGCAGATATGGTCGATTTGGTTCTGTGTAGTGTGGTCCGGTGAAATCCATGTGGCTTTTTGTATGCGTTTATGTGTGAATATAGTGCCGCCTATGACCAGTTTATTAAAGGCACATAGGTTCGCAAATCTCTCATCACTTTCGTTCCTTTCTCCTAGTACATGTCGTCTCATGATGTCTTCATATACGGTGTTGTCCATTCCAACCTGTGCATTTAGGTCTCCTATCAGAATGGTCAAGTCTTTTGTTGGACAGTTCTGGACGATTGCTGAAGTCTATTGTAGAATTGATCTTTAAAGTCTTGATTGTAGTCGTTGGTAGGCGCATAGCATTGGATGATGTTCATTGAAATGCCCTCTTTCTTTGTTTTAAACGAGGCTTTGGTCCATAAGATTCCCATCCTATAAGTGCATTTTGTGCTTGTTTGGACAGCATCAATGCAACTCCTTGTGTATGTGGGGCATTTTCTTCATCATGGCCGGAGTATAACAGGAGCTCTCCTGTAGTTAGTCGTTGTTGTCCAACCTGCGTCCAATGTGTTCCACTGATTCCGAGCACCTCCAGATTGTATCTCCTCATTTCTGCAGCAATTTAGAAGACTCTCGATCTCCCACATTGTATGAGCATTCCATGTACCTAAATAAATGGTTGCTCTGGTTTTCCGAAGGAACATCAGCCTTGTGACCTCCGAAGGAACTCGGCTTTCACCATGAGGCGTCATAACTTTTCAAAATGAAGACCTTCTAACTCCCAGGGCAGAGTTTAATTGGTTTGGATTATTTTTTAGCGAGTTAGTTTTCTACGGGATGGGGTCGCTAACCCCATGCCCAACCCTCCCCCCTTACCCGGGCTTGGGACCTGCAGTAGCCCCAGAGGGGCTCCAGGTGGAGTTATAATAATCTACTGCTCATCATCATATTGGGATTACTTCGAGATGAGTCTTCCTACAATTCTGATAAAAAGTTATATGATCAATAGAGAGTTGATTCAAACAGAATTTAAGTAAATTCCTGTACACATCAGAGAATTATAGTTATCAGTACTCATCACTAAACATTTGAACGTTTAGAATTACATTATACGCAGGATCTTGGATGGATGTGCTTCGTTATGAAGTTTTAAGCCAGAAGAAATCAAGTTTCTGCTGGAGGTCCATGCGGTTACCGTAACCAATGATTAAAGATGCTGTTTAACATATCTCAGAATCAGTCTCAATGGAGTAAATTAACTCATTCTTTATTTTTTCCTAAATCTTAGCTTTTAGAATTGCTTCATACTTTTTGCTACACTGTTTTACTTTCTCGAATCATATTGTCTATGGCTAATGTTTTACTACTACTGTTGATGTTACCACTCCTACTAAACTGATATGTCATCCGTCTGTGCTGATTTACTATGACAACTTGAACCAATACACATATTTTCCGATTTCTACGTTGCTTATGATTGACTAACTTTTTAAGTTAACATTTTAAAGGACTTCATTTACCCTGTTTTTAGTTTACTATTCCTTAGGCTATTCGACTGACTTCGATAATATCGTACTTCAGCAAATGACAGATTTTTTAACATTACATATTTTTTAAATGTCGTGATGATTCTATTGCCCTTCTACAATAATTGTTTAATTCTATCATATTACTACTATAATTTTTAAATTGCGTCTCTCGTTTTTTTCTGCTTCCATACACACTAAGTATTAATTGGTAACAGTATTTAGTTCATTACGGATGTATCAGATCCATTTTTTTTGTTTTTCAATGTATACATTCAATCTATTCTTTTTAGACAGTATTATCTGATTGTTCTTGCTTGGAGTCCAGAGATTATTCGGATCTTATTGATTTCATTCATAATGCTCATTGGTTACAACCAGCATTTATACATACATATATATATGACTTACAACGACAACTACTGTTATCCTTATAATCATTATTACTGTCATATTATTTTGCAACGATAATATCTTATAAATATTTTGTAAGATACTATATTGTTTAGTGTATTTATTGGATTTTAAAGTAATGGACAAATTTCGATGCATTCTATTACATAGACATTACATTAGACATACAATGTAGTCTAAGACTTTCAAAGCAAGTGTTTAGAATAATGATAACTATCGCCATCCAGTATGCCTTGTGGAGTATTTTTGCACTTTTTTTCTAGCAAGTTCTCACTTTTTAACATATACTTAAGTAAAAAAAGTGACAACATCTCGATTTAAATGATATTTCTGTACGGGTTATTTTAAAAAGATATACAATTATTATTATATAGCTAATTATTGGTTCAAAGACATTCGTAAATAATCGAGATTACTGATTTGCTTGTTTGTCCCCATGGTTATTATCCAAAGTCTTATTATTAAAAAGGAGGAAAATCTTTCCACTTGTTTAAATCTAGCTGTTTTGACACATGACTAATTTTAACTTCAATTACCAACCTCCACCTTTGGTGAATAGTAGCGTAGTCTGTCAACTTCTGTTTATATTGTTCATTGTTTGCTTTCTTTTAATTGGTCGATATGTTACACAATTTCTTGATCTTTTGACACTTTTTAGTCATAAAGAATCAATATCTTCAAGACTGTTGGTTAATTCAAGTTCAACCCACTCTCCATCGACCACTTTATCTGTTAACCCGTCAGCAGACCAATCTTCTATGGTCTTAATAGATCCTTTTACTTTGGATGAATTCATTCATACTTCATCTCTATCATCATCAACCCACAAATCAGGATCGACGAATTGTTTAGAGAAAAATAATCGCCTTATTTATTCAAAATTGGATACACAATTGAATCAAAATACTTCAAATTATCTGAGTATATTGGGAGCATGTCATGTTATCTTCTTTGCAATTATATTGTATTTCTTTCTATCATTCTTCTTTTCCATTGATTATAAGTGTTATGAAAGTGTAGTATATTGATCGGTCTTGATAACAGCCACTATTGGATCAGTTGAATATATATAGCATACGTAAATGTAGCGTATTTCAAGAATTTGTCTTTGTTACCGATATTCACTATTAGACGATTATAGAAAAGAAACGCATTCAGTTTGGTGTTCAGCGAACATTTGCTGTACAACCTTTTTTAATAGTTGCAGAAATATATTACATTCTGCACCCTTTTTTTGAACGATCACTTGAGAATAGTCGCTATCATCGCTTGTTCATGTATTTGTTAAAGCCTTTAATAAGATACCTATTCTTAGTACAAAGGTTGGTTTTACATTTGTTGTTTCCATACCATTAAATCTCGGAATAAAAGCAAGCGAAAACCAAAATTTATTATTTTTTTGGTCACCTTATTTCCAGCAATTTTTTTTCTGTGGAGAGACAGACATAGAGATAGTAAAAGAGAGAGCAGTTTATCAAAAATATGGCAATTTCGTGAATATTTCCTAGTTTCTATTAATTAACTAACTAGGTCATTATTCATCTTTTATATAAAATAATTATGATTAGGTAAACACCACACACGTTTTATATTCCAAAAGTTGACAAAAGTAAATATTATTATTTATCATTCTTTTTATGGAACAATTCATAAGTAGTAGTGCAACCTGGAATTTCTTTTTTTGGGCAGGAGGGGGCGGGGATGGCGGCGGTAACTTTAATTCTATATCACGCTTCATTTGATTTAAATGATTAATGTGTATGTATGAGAAATTGGCAATTAGACAACTACAGGACGATAATATAGTAGGGTTAGAAATAGCACGGAATACGAGATTAGAACGTACTAAACGCATAATTGTTGCCGAGATCCAAATATTTCTCGAAAAAGTCCAGATGGGCTCTGAAAACGCTGGGAAATCTTTCTACCAGTTAATGCTGAATAGAATTTTCTCAGAAGCATCTAGAGAGTGAAGAGTCACGTGTCACAGTTCTGATTGGGTGATTACCTACCCTACTACTATGTTTAGCATGGTTTCAGAACCTTGCAGAAGTCCAAGGTCATTTGTGATAATATAAATGCCCTCGATTTTCTGTACATAAACTAACATTAAAGTAAAGCATTCCTTTTAGACTTCACACCTTTTCATTCGTGTCCACGTTGTCGTGCAGATTTACTTACTTACTTACTTACTTACTTACGCCTGTTACTCCCAATGGAGCATAGGCCGCTGACCAGCATTCTCCAACCCACTCTATCCTGGGCCTTCTTTTCTAGTTCCATCCAATTCTTGTTCATTTTTCTCATGTCTATCTCCATTTCCCGGCGTAATGTGTTCTTTGGTCTTCCTCTTTTCCTTTGACCTTCAGGATTCCATGTGAGGGCTTGTCTTGTGACGCAGTTGGGTGCTTTCCTCAATGTGTGTCCTATCCACTTCCAGCGCCTCTTCCTGATTTCTTCCTCCACTGGGATCTGGTTTGTTCTCTCCCACAGTACGTTGTTGCTAATAGTGTCCGGCCAATGGATCAGAAGTATTTTGCGTAGACAACTGTTAATAAACACCTGTATTTTCTGGATGATGGCTTTTGTAGTTCTCCAGGTTTCTGCCCCATACAGTAGAACTGTCTTGACATTTGTATTGAAAATCCTGACCTTGGTGTTGGTTGACAGTTGCTTTGAGTTCCAGATGTTCCTCAGTTGTAAATATGCTGCTCTTGCTTTGCCGATCCGCGCCTTCACATCTGCATCAGATCCACCCTGTTCATCAATGATGCTGCCCAAATACGTAAAGGTTTTTACATCTTCCAAATCTTCTCCGTCAATTTTGATTGGATTGGTGCATTCTGTGTTGTATCGGAGAATCCTGCTTTTCCCTTTGTGTATATTGAGACCTATTGCTGCTGAGGCTGCTGCTACACTGGTCGTCTTCTCCTGCATCTGTTGTTGCGTTTGGGATAGAAGGGCCAGATCGTCTGCGAAGTCTAGATAGTCCAACTGCATCTTAGATGTCCATTGTATCCCGCGCTTTCCTTCGGACGTTGACGTCTTCATGATCCAGTCGATCACCAGGAGAAAGAGAAAGGGTGAGAGTAAGCAACCTTGCCTAACACCGGTCTTTACTTCGAACGACTTTGTCAACTGTCCTCCATGCACGATTTCGCAGTTTAATCCATCATATGAATTCAGTATGATATTGACTATCTTCTGAGGCACGCCGTAGTGTCGAAGAAGTTTCCATAGTGTTGTTCTGTCCACGCTATCAAATGCCTTTTCGTAGTCAATGAAGTTGATGTAGAGTGATGAATTCCATTTAATTGATTGTTCCACAATGATCCGTAGAGTTGCGATTTGGTCTGTACACTATCTATCCTTACGGAATCCTGACTGTTGGTCACGAAGTTGGGCGTCTACGCAGTCCTTCATCCTGTTTAACAATACCCTGTTGAAGACTTTTCTTGTTATTGAGAGAAGAGTGATGCCACTGTAGTTATCATAGTTGCTGAGATCTCCTTTCTTCGGTATTTTGATCAGTAGTCCTTCTTTCCAGTCTGTTGGTACTTGTTCTTCATCCCAAATCTTATTGAAGAGAATGTGGAGTATCCGTGCAGTTACCGCTACGTCTGCTTTTAGTGCCTCTGCTGGGATGTTGTCCGGTCCTTCTGCTTTGCCACTCTTGATTTGTCTGATGGCCATGCTGATTTCTTCAATTGTTGGTGGGCCAACATTGATTGGGAGGTCCGTGGGTGCTGCTTCGATGTTGGGTGGGTTCAGTGGAGCTGGTCGATTCAAGAGTTCTTTGAAGTGTTCTACCCACCTGTTTTGTTGTTCTTCAATGTTGGTGATTACCTCGCCTTCCTTGCTTTTGACTGGTTGTTCTGGTTTGCGGCGATTTCCAGAGAGTTTCTTTGTCGTGTCATACAGTTGTCTCATGTTTCCTTCTCTTGCAGCCTTTTCCGCCGTCGTTGCTAAATCTTCCACATATTTACGTTTGTCGGTTCTCATGCTCCTCTTCACTTATTTGTTTATTTCCGTGTATTCAGCTTGTGCCTTGGCTTTTTCTGCTCTTGTTCGGCTGGTATTGATCGCTGCCTTCTTATTCCTTCTTTCTTGAATCTTATCCAGTGTATCGAGGGTGATCCATTCCTTGTGGTGGTGCTTCTTGTGACCCAGGACCTCATGACATGTTGAAGTGATTGCCTCTTTGATCCCCTTCCAGTTGCTCTCCACAGTAGTTCCTTCTCCATTGAGTAGATCATGAAAGGCCTGGAACTTGTTGCTGAGGACTATCTTGAAATTGTTGAGTTTGTTAGTATCCTGGAGAAAGGCCGTATTGAACTTTTGTGATACTGTCTGCCCCGTTGTCCAGTGCTTCTTGAGTTTCAATTTCATCTTGGCGACCAGTAAGTGATGATCTGATGCTATATCAGCTCCTCTCTTGGTTCTGACGTCCTCTATAGTCCTCCTGAACGTTTTGTTGATGCAAATATGGTCGATTTGGTTTTGTGTAGAGTGATCCGGTGAAGTCCATGTGGTTTTGTGTATGCGTTTATGTGGCAATATGGTGCCACCTATGACCAGCTTATTGAAGGCACATAGGTTTGCAAATCTCTCACCATTTTCGTTTCTTTCTCCCAGTCCGTGTCGTCCCATGATGTCTTCATATCCAGTGTTGTCCGTTCCAACCTTGGCGTTGAAATCTCCCATCAGAATGGTCAGGTCCTTTGTTGGGCACTTCTCGACTATTGACTGCAGCCTATTGTAGAATTGATCTTTAGCGTCTTCATTGTAGTCGTTGGTAGGCGCATAGCATTGGATGATGTTCATTGAAATGCCCTCTTTCTTTGTTTTAAACGAGGCTTTGATGATCCTTGGTCCATGAGATTCCCATCCTATAAGTGCATTTTGCGCTTGTTTGGACAGCATCAATGCAACTCCTTGTGTATGTGGTGCATTTTCTTCTTCATGGCCGGAGTATAACAGGAGCTCTCCTGTAGTTAGTCGTTGTTGTCCAACTTGTGTCCAATGTGTTTCACTGATCCCAAGTACCTCTAGGTTGTATCTTCTCATTTCTGCAGCAATCTGGAAGGCTCTTCCGGTGTCCCACATTGTACGAACATTCCATGTACCTAAATAAATGGTCGCTCTGGTTGTCAGAAGGGGCATCGGCCTCGTAACTTCCGAAGGGATTCGGCTTTCACTTTGAGGCGTCATAATTCTTCTAAATGAAGATCTTCTGACTCCCAGGGCAGAGTTTAAAAGGTTTGAATAATTTTTTCTGGTTAGCGTTTTTTTAGCGAGTTAGTTTTCTACGGGATGGGGACGCTAACCCCATGCCCAACCCTCCTCCTTTATCTGGGCTTGGGACCGGCAGTAGCCCTCGGAGGGACTCCAGGCGGAGTTGTCGTGCAGATTTAGCCTGGGGTTATTAGAAGAGCTTAGGAAACCGATTCATGAGTTCAGTTAGAAGACTTATTAATAATAAAAACAGAACATTTACTTAATGCGAATATATGATCCATATGATCTATAATTTATTAACTTGCAAGAAAGATCCACATATATTACCAAAATAACTTAATGATTTGTTCTATTCTTTATAGAGATCGTCATCAGCCAACTTTTATTATGCTTCAAATTATCATCATACTTTCCCTACAACATCTTCATCACCCGGCGTTTATTCATTTCATACTTCACAATTTTCGATTTCTCCAGTACTTAACAGTGGAAGTAAACCACCGAAAACATTTGTTCCAACAGCATGTGTGTTACCTTCAACTAGTCATCGTGATCCCTCACTTAGTGTATCATTTTTAACAATTAAAACTAAAACTTCCAGGTCAGTAATTCTTTTCATTGATGATTGTGAAACTGTCATTGTCATTCTAGACAACATTATCATCACATTACTTACCTCACGTAGAGTAATATGTTGTTTCATTTAAATGCATACAACTTTTAAAAATTTGTTTTTCCAGAGTTAATGGAAATAATATGATACAGTTGCATTGACCTAGAAAAAGTTAATGTATTCTTGCGTGAATCATACGATCTATTTGTAAAAGATACTTAGCTACTCAAACTTAAGTAGAACTCGATTATGTATAATTTATTCAGTCGAAAGACAATTGGTTCAACTACACCAAGCTCAATGTTACCTGAATTGGTAGTCTACTATTAAAATAGTTATAGATTAAATAAATTATGTAAAAATTAATAATATATGTGATAATTTGCCTATTTGTTATCGAATTGTACTGTTAGTCAGATTTATAAATAATAATTGACTGGGTAAATGGTACTTCACAATTTTCTTGTGTACATTTTAATGATGTTATGTTCCAGTTTGTAAATCAGTTCACATCAAGGTATTTCGTTATATGTCTTGTTATTTATGTAAAAACAAAAAATAATCATCACATAAGACTTTTTGTTTTAGTAGCTTTATGAACACGATTGTTTGTGTGTATTAACAGAAAACCTGTTCCAAATGCTTCAAAATTTTTAATTAACAATGTTTACGCTTTTCAATTTGAATATATTTTCACATAACAGTTTATTGAACACTGCTAATGTTAGTTGATTGGAGGTGATTGGTTCCATTTTACTTTACACTTACCAACAAAGCACATTTTCTTAACAACCTTGAAGAAACTGATCCTCTCCATGAGATTTGAACTTCACCAAAATGTACCAGTTATATACGTTACCATTGAGCTATTCAGATCATTATTGATCTTTCGTTAGACAGATATTTACACTGGAAAAGACCATCGATTAGTAAATCATTTCATGTTTGTCCTAGTCATTAGTACTAATCTAGTTTTATCTGTTCAAGTGACATGTACGTGATTTTGAGTCACTAGGACCAATCGACACATTTGTAACTTGATGGAATAAGATTAGTACTGATGATGACTTGACAAACTGGAAATCGGTTACTATTCATGTTCACGTATTTTTGTAATTCTTTGTCTCGGTGGCGTTTTGTGATTAGGGGAGTCCACCACTTCTTGTAGCTCATCTGATTTCACAGTCTGGTTATACTCACCTATAAATTCGTACATGATACTCCAGCTAACCCCATTTGGATAACGGTGATATTAAACTCTCAACACGAAATTTTATGGGACTATATTCAATTAAATGTACTGATAAACAAAACAAGATAAGGAGAATAATTGTAGCGATATAGTGTTGAAATTGGCAATACTAGCCGATTTGTTAAAGAATCTTGTATCTCAGCTTACATGGTTTAAACAAAAAGGGTAATATAGACAAACGGATATGGAAAAGCACTCGTGTTCAAGAAATATACATAAGATAAAAGTTCAAGATTAATTATATATGAATACATACTATATAACCAATAAGATTACAACATTATATGCATTCCGTTTTGTATCAGTTCACACAAGCGCTTGTATTAATCTATCAATATCAATTCATGATATGGTTGTAGTAAATTTGACGGAGTGTTTATTACTAATCCAAGTGTACATTGGAGTTTTCGTGATAATTTACACTGGTCTACTATTATTCAATCGTTCATATTATGCATGTACATCAAGTTCTTGCAATGTGATTTAATCACCTGTCGGAAGTCTAGCCACATAAATATCATTTACTAGGTTATCGGTCTGAACCATATTCAACATAACTTCAAACCTAACATCTACGACTCATAAACCGATCTTTATGATTTAATGATTTAATAACTGAAGGTCATAACGATCAACTATTGTATCGTTTGTTTGAACCTTGTGTCACTATAAGCACAGATGGATATTAGCTAGCAGTGGAATCCAGGACGCGCGTTTCTTCCAATTTAGGACTTCTTAGCTAGATGTGCTTACATCCTAGGACTCAAAATCAGTGCTTTTCGCTTTGGACGCAATCGTGCTATCCACTTAGCTACTGAGTCCCAATAGCCACTTGCTTGTGCAATGGAATGAATGTTAATTCGTTCGTTTTGGTTGTTCGGGTCTTCTTATTGATGTTCAGGACTCCAGTTGATCAGTCCCTTTTGTCATATTTCATACTGAATTCAGATCAATCACAGTCCTAAGCTTCAATGGGAAGATCCTAACAATCAATATGTGTGAATTAAAATTCATCTGAACTCAGTAGCCAGGTGGATAACGCGGCGGCATTTGGCACAAAAGGTACTGAATTTGAGTGTCGGAGTGAACATGAACTCTGGGATGTAAGAACATCCAACAGACGAGTCCCAGGTGGGACAAAATGCGCTTCCTGGTTTTTACTTTTAGCTTACTTCACTCATTATAAAATAACAACTAGACATTAGTAGTACTAGTCATTATATAGAAAGGTTTGCTCAAACCGTAGTGTGTGGAAAGGTATTTGGTTATTGGTTTAAATGAGTCGATTTGTTAATATTATTCAAACCAATGTCACTGAAAAAATAAACTTGTAAAAAACTATGAAAGACAATAATATCTGTAGTGGTAATATTATTATGTCCTTTTACTCTCTAGTAAGCGCACTGCTGAGAAACGCTTTCCTAGAACAGAACAACTGTTAAGACCTTGGTTTTCAGTATCTGTCTAAATAAAATTAGTCCGTGGTGTAAAGTATAAAAATCTGAACCAGACATGTAAGCGAACAATATTGTGTTCAGTTAGATCTTCATCAGGCTTACTCTAAAAGACATCAATATTTACATGAATATGTATTAAACTACTCAAGGCAATTTATAAGTCAATGATCATAATTAAAAAATACATGAAAAGTACTGATTGGAAGTAAGAAGACAAGTGTAATAATAAGTTCAACAGAGAAAATAGGTCAAACTTGAATAAATAGACTTCGAAATAATAATCACAAAACCTTATTGAAATTACGTGATAAGCTTTTAAAGTCAGATAATGAAGCATATAAACGGAAAGAGGTGAGAATGATGGAAATATGAGAGATGTAAATAAATCAGTGGAATCATTTATTAAGTCGTATCTGACCAAAGAAGAGTCAGGGATGTCACAAATTTCTTCTGAACACAGACTAGGGTTATAGGTTCAGATCCTTATATCTGGGAGACGGGATCAAGTCCCACTGAGAAATGACTAAGGTATATGATACATTACTCGAATTAATTTAGCTTGATCTAGCACATATCCACTGTTATTCAGGTGTGTTAATACAGAGCCTTTGTTTTCCCCTTTTCGAACCCAGATGAGAGATGCTCATTCATCAGTATAAAGATCTAGCGATCTCCACAAACCCCCAACCTACTGATATTACTCTGCAAACTCAGTTATAAAAGTATGTCTGAAAGGGATCTTACAAAGAGATGAGTATGTTATCACTTTTGCTATTTACCATATAAAATTAGTTTCTTCTAAAACCGAACACCCCTTAAAAGTCAACTCATGATCTACTGTACTACTTACAAAGGTATCAGTAGCTTTTAAAGTTCTGTCGAAATGAATGTCGTTCACATTCGTTTCAATGTTGTTCTGAATTTGCATGTAAACGTCATCTTACAAGGGTTGTATGGAATATATATGTACACATGTTCTTATTTAGTGGTTTGTTTTGATTACTTCCGCCTGATCGAGTATTTTCATTTGTTTAGATGAATTTAATGTTAGTCTTGTAACGTGGTAATGTCTCTCTGACTGTTTGACAAGGGTTTGATACTCTCAGAGTCCATCATTCCTTTGAAGATTGCAGACACATGTTGTTGCCGACTGCTAACTGGCACGAAACCTAGGTCAAGGACTTACTGCAGGCTATCAGGATCACTACCATTATTCATCACAATGCACATACATTATCAAGCCACCTAAACAAATTAACAGAATCTATCGCTCCTGATTGATGTCTTTCAATGCTATTTATTCTGGATTATATTTTCAGAGGGCTTTCAAATCCACAGAATAAAAGGTCACGACCTTCGCGATCAATGAATGATTTAATTGCTAAATCATCTTTAAGCATTCATCAATCAAAGGCAAATGATATGACTTCTTTGAATACCTTGAATAAACAAACAGGATACTCTATTCGTCGAAGATATACAACATACGCTGCGAATCGTTTCAATGTTGGTCTAAGACCTGAACCTCTAAATAGGCCTCTTGCTAAACAAAATCAGTTCATTTGACTATATATACAGAGGTAATTGAATATATATATATATATATATATATATATATATATATATATATATATTCAATTACCTCTGTATATATAGTCAAATGAACTGATTTTGTTTAGCAAGAGGCCTATTTAGAGGTTCAGGTCTTAGACCAACATTGAAACGATTCGCAGCGTATGTTGTATATCTTCGACGAATAGAGTATCCTGTTTGTTTATTCAAGGTATTCAAAGAAGTCATATCATTTGCCTTTGATTGATGAATGCTTAAAGATGATTTAGCAATAATATATATATATATATATATATATATATATATATATATATATATATCAGAAAAAGCTTTGCATATAATTGCATTAAGTAAATGTTCTGTTTTTATTATTAATAAGTCTTCTAACTGAACTCATGAATCGGTTTCCTAAGCTCTTCTAATAACCCCAGGCTAAATCTGCACGACAACGTGGACACGAATGAAAAGGTGTGAAGTCTAAAAGGAATGCTTTACTTTAATGTTAGTTTATGTACAGAAAATCGAGGGCATTTATATTATCACAAATGACCTTGGACTTCTGCAAGGTTCTGAAACCATGCTAAACATAGTAGTAGGGTAGGTAATCACCCAATCAGAACTGTGACACGTGACTCTTCACTCTCTAGATGCTTCTGAGAAAATTCTATTCAGCATTAACTGGTAGAAAGATTTCCCAGCGTTTTCAGAGCCCATCTGGACTTTTTCGAGAAATATTTGGATCTCGGCAACAATTATGTGTTTAGTACGTTCTAATCTCGTATTCCGTGCTATTTCTAACCCTACTATATTATCATCCTACACTCGATTGTCTATTACTTTGGGAGACCCATTGTAAATTCTTTGATAAGTAGTTATAAGTGTACAGCAAAAATGGCAGTGCACCGCCCCTAAATGCCATAGTACGGTCAAAGGTGGGGGAAGTCCACTCTACTTCGAAGTACTCTCATATGACCACTGCAAGGTAAGTCTTAATCATTTCCTTATGGTGGCGATGATATTGTTTACGAATTTGAGAGGTCGAGAAGTGAATGTCCAGCACTTAAACCGTATTGGTGAGTACGGAGTATTCACCAAGGGGAGTTGGGAAGACCTCATTCCAAACGAATGGTGCACATGGGCTCAAGGATCCTGAGGAAACAAACGGCGTATGAACCTATTCCTGGTTACCGGCTACCATGGGACCATATCTCCCAACGTCGCTTCACTGTCTTGTGAATGATACCTCTAGGTGAAAGGCTCGGGAAGTGGCCCCTTAAGAAAACCACTTGGTTCGATCTGGGCACCTGGACATTTTCCCAGCCTACACATACACTTGATGATTTGTAGGACGCATATATATTTTGGTCCCCCTTTGTACTAATGTTTATTTGTTTAAGTATAAATCAAAATACCATGACAAAGAGGTCGTCTAATGTCCTATCATTAAATGGCTCCTTAGTGAATGTTAGTTTGTGGTGGTAAATCACTACTTACATAAAGTATATGTTGGTAATTATACACCAGTATATATATATATATTAATTATCATTTACTGAATACAAAATCTACGTAAAGTGGATAAACGTTTGTTTATTGTGAAGAAAATTCGAACACTGTCACTCTCTGTGTCGAACCGAATTGATCAGTCTGATTATATACTGGTCCTTCGAATCAATCAATTAATTGATTTTGCTTGGGTTTACATGTTAATTGAGCATAATGACATTAGTAACTGTCATTAGTATCCTGAATGCAAGGTATTTTTCCTATTTAAAACTTATTAGCTGAAGGGATTTGCATCTCAGCATTGACATTTCCATTAAGACTCAATCTTATTCATTACATCAAGCACTAAATAGTTGTCCATTAGGCTAATTAATAACAAAAGCCACCATTCGTCAAACTTTTGTGTGGTGCAAGTGGAACAGTTACTCACTGACCAAAGCGTTCGAATTTCAACCATTAGGTCACAAGTTGGAAATCCGTTTTCATCTACTTCTGTTTCAGCAACCAAGTAGTATCACTAGACCTCACACGAAGTGTGAGGAAGAGCCAAGTATGCGAATCTGTACCTGTCAGATGAGTTAACAATAGTAGTATGATATCAAGTAATATATATAAATTCGAGTAAACCTAGCCGACTGGTTTCGAACAGTGTGAAATATATAATCTTCATAATATACGGCGTATAAGAAGTATAATGAACCAAAGTGTACCTATACAACAGTTGGACTGTTTCTTCGAACTGTATACCAATAATCGATATAATTGGTTTTTATAATTTCTATCTTCACCTTTTTCTTAGAATACTTCATTGTACGTTGAATGGGAAATTAATTATCGTTGAATCGCATCTCAGTTATTTCTGACTCAAAAAGAATTGAATACAAAACGGTTAAATTTAGATGTCATGTTCTCTATTACTATTGTCAAATATTCTACCATTATATTTTGGTTGACTCAGTTAAATGTTTTTTTCTGTTCCTTAGTTTTTCGTCTCACATTTTCCTTAGTGATTCTTACATCCATATATATATATATATATATATATATATAGTACTATTTTCTTAATGTAACCAACCTATTCATTTTATTCCGTCTCCTAACGTAGAGATGATTTTTTTAAATATTGTCACTGTGTTTTGTCATGTACTTTGCCGATAAGGGTGCACTTTGATTTGTTTTACTACTTTATAAAGAATAGAAAAACAGTACAATGGGTTATTTTAAGTTTATTTTAGAAAATTTTAAAACATATTGTCAATATTTAATTGTATATATCACTTTCAGTTTATCTGCTGCTGAACTCGTATTATAACGGTTGTTATTCTTTGTACATATATAATTAATCATTTATAAATGTTAATTAATTTTAATGACTCAGAGTTGTGATGCCTTTATTTGTTATGGAAATCAAAAGAAAACAGTATTGTATTAATGTTAAAATGAATTGCGATAGATTTTCACTTAGCTCTTGATTAATCAGAAAAAAACCTTTGTAAATGGAATACTCTATGGTAAAAAGTCAGAATATTGCAAAGTGTTAACAAAATATACATTATTAATGAATATATTAAAGTTTTTCGTAGATTACTATACCTGTAAATTGAAAATCCAATGACATAAGGATCTAAGTTGACTTAAGAATCTCCAGATAGTTCTTGGCTAGAGTTAGTCATTTAAAGTAAGATTCAAGGCTAGAGCTTTCATCACCAACTAGCATCAGCGATGATGCTAGCCGTATTGGTAACTGAGTTCCATGAGTTATCTGATCAGTCCTTCTATGAAATGTAGTGCCAAATACCCTAAGGTTGATTTCATGATCAAGTGTAAAAGGTTAAGATTTAAAAAGATCGTCTGTTCACCCGCTATATAAAATATATGTAGCCGTAAATAAGCATTTTAAACACCTAATACTATCATTTTTACTATGTTGTTTCAAAAAGAAAAATTATTTTTTGTTATCATTTTAAACGTTCTGGGAAGTATAAAATGGTACTTCAAGTGCTTGTCGTATGCGACACCTAAAATTTTGCACAAAAGCCCGATTGATTCATCACTGTGCTATACTTGTACTGAATAGTTATATTTGTTTATTTCCTCTGTGTTTATAACTTTGTGATGTGATTCTCTATGCAAGCTATTGAGGTTTTGAACTGCGTGTAAGATTCTAAAAATGTGAGAGTTTCGCGTTTCTAGTATCTCATAGTAATCTCCCGAGTGTTCTTATCTGGTTTACTTAAATGTAAAGACGTAAGTTGTCATTGCCGATGCGTTGTAAACCCTAACAATAAAGATAAGAACTTATTCAATAGTTTTAAACTAGACCGTTCAACTAACTCCAACCAATCTAGCTTAAATAGATGAAGATGGTCAATAACTCAGTGAAGAATGGGTACTGAATTAATTGAATCTCAAGTCGAGACACCCTGCAGTCGATTATAGCAAGTTAAAGCTCATTTAAGGCTGAATTACTGAATAAAATAATATTCCTTATAAAACTGAAAGGTATATTGATTTCGAAGGTCAGTCTTACTGTTTGTCACCTTGTTCACAGTAAAGGTTCAAAACAACCACTGAATTTGACAAATCGTCTCTAGTTATTTCGCAATAGGAGCACCCTAAAAGTCTAATGAGAGCTACATTCGGTCCCGACGTTCAATAAATAACATCACATTTTTCAGCAATAATCCTGGAAAGTTCGAAACCGGGATAATTTATACTATGAATCTTTAAATGCGTAACATCTTAGTCATTAGGACGATGGAATATCAATAACCGTGAGTACCGTAATTAGTGAATTCTAGAAGGAGGATATCTCAGGTCTACTTATTGAACAAAAACGTCTGTTTCCGTTTAGAAACTAATAGTTATTAAAAAATTACTCAGTCACAAATCGAGTAAACATGTAGATCACCAGCGTACATAATCTATGTCGAATGACAGGGCCTACAGGAGTTAGATGGGAGTGGTGTGGCGAACCATCTAATTTCGAAGTCATACCTCGCAGTCGGTGCCTAACTTGGATTACCCCTTCGTCGTATCAAGGCACTATGGGTGCTTTGAAGACCGTATAGCACAAAGGACGATATTACGGAAACATATTAGTAGGAATGGATTTAGAGAAGATAGTGCGACCACCACCGCATGGGCCAGCAAATCGCGTATTATTATGTGATGTGGGTTGGTTTTCCTTGACCTCAAGGGAGATCGATGAACTGTTCGACAGTCAGTGACCCAACTGCCGAATGATCTGGCTAGGGCCCAGTGACGTTTCGCTGACCTTTCAAACCTATTGTTATGTATTCAGCCTTTGATTATTGCCCGCGTGATCCGATAACCTAATAATAAGAGCAGTTGACTAATCCACTTAATTCCTGACTAACCAATAACATAATCTAGTCAACAGCAAATCCTTATATTGGTCAAAAAATGCAGTTTTCTCTAATCCCAAAGCCATTCAAATCACAAAGAAGATAAACATATGCTTATTATAAACATGACTCAAAAACCTAGTTTTCAGTCAGTCAGTAACAACGTAGAACTTCGTACGTACGTACATCAGTTCGAGTTGCCACACCACATTAGCACAGAGATGCAGTGGTCGATTCAAATCCCGTAGTGCTAGATGTAGTAAAATTATAAGCTGTAATCAGAAAAACTGGGGTTTGAAGATGTTATTCAAGGAGTATAATCCAGTGAAACAAATTTGGAAAGAGAAAAAAGAAAGGGACCTAGTTTTACACCCAACAGTTACAATGTACGTCAAATACAAAATTAGAATATGTATGATTAGGACATTAAGGAACATTTCGAACTGTAGGCTCAGGGTTAGTGAAAAATAGTTTGCAAATGGTAAAACGTATGATGACAACTCATGAGCCAAAGAGATCTGATACCTGAAAGAATACATAAAAGTACCATAACTAAAACATTCAGCAGCTAAACAATAAAGATGTCAAAATTGTCCATGAGATAGTTCTAAAACTTCCATGTCTCTTGGTTACTCATCGCATCCTAACACTTTTAAGCGTTCCTTTATCATACTGACAATTGGCAATCACTAGTCACTAAAGTATAGATATAAACTAGGATATCCTCTACATGATTCCTATACTAGAGGTGACCTGATCATGGCTTTTAAATTACTGATCGCTGGTATAAATGATTCTGAACTAGAAAAGCAGCTTGTAGGGTGAGTGAAATGTCACTGAGCCCTAGCCAAATCATCCGGCATTTGGGTTACCGCAGTGGTCTCGCTATCTTCTCTGTATTCATTCTTACTAATATATACAAATTCCTTCCTGAACTTTTCAGATAGCTTGAGACTACTGTTTCGCTTATAAAAATGGGAATAATGATCCTCGTGATGCTGTTACGAAATAACATTGTCTTACTATCAAATGTAAATAAGTTCATTATGTCACAGAAACTTCTGATTTTTACCAACAGGGACAGTGCAAATTCATTCAGACAAGTGAATAATTCGAGAAGCACTTTAATTCGTCTTTGGGTGTTAAAACCAGTCTTTTAGGTGGCAAACTGAATCTTCTGGTTTCATGTCATTTTCGTTATGCACGTTGTCGTAAATGCTGAAAGGTTGGACATACACAAAAGGTTCGTAAAATCTCTAAATCATTTATTACTAAAACACTAAATTATGTTGGACCAAGATCGACTGATTTAGATAAAAAGATGGATTTGTTATCTCTTACTACCTTCAGAAGTAGTATTTTACGCTTGTAGAATTACGGTCTACTATGATATAAGTACTGCTCTAATAATAGACCTAATCCTAAAATTGTAGATTTGTCATGATATAACTGTCTAATTTATAAAATCTTACGTGGAATTTACATCATC
Organism: Schistosoma haematobium; assembly: GCF_000699445.3. Taxonomy (NCBI): domain Eukaryota; kingdom Metazoa; phylum Platyhelminthes; class Trematoda; order Strigeidida; family Schistosomatidae; genus Schistosoma; species Schistosoma haematobium. The sequence continues at coordinate 12,101,357 of NC_067195.1, forward strand.
GTCTACACTAACTCACTGTATCGCAACAACTACCAATAAATGATGAAGAACAAGTTTAGGCTAGAGAAAGAACAACATATTTAATATGAATAAAAGATATAAGGTAATATTCCGCAGGGATCACGCCTGCATGGCCGAGCCATGCCATTCGATCAACTCAAACAAACTAAATACTTTAATCCCACCTACTCCATCGTTAGGCATTTCCCCGCGTTAAATATTGAATATCTATTTTCTGCGTAGGCTCGTGTTCAGCTTTCGGGATTGTGTGGTTATGGTCCAATGCCACTGTAATGGCATTCCGCACTATAACTAGTTAAACGTAATAGTTTCAGGATATCGTCATAAAGCATTGTCATGACTTGACAATCACGTAATATGATTGATAAAATTAATGAAACTATTAACAAAATCGGTCAGCAAATTGACTTATAATTATCACTAGTGTTGTTTTTCTTTTATCTTCATTCACTACAGATGATTACAGTATGTTTCTCTATCAGTTGTTCATTCAGTAAATATCTCAAAACCTTGTCAGTCTAATTGATGGCTTAGCGACACAATCATGCATGCAAATAATCAGTATAAGCAGTCGAGCAAATCTCCTGCAAACTGAAAACATCAATGTCGAATTTACCCCAACACTGACTAAGGTTCAAGCCATTATCATAGACATGAGTTGGGAGTGTACTCCCCTTGGTTACAACTTATGTACTCCCTGATAATCACATGAGCATCACTCACGGTTAATCATCTTGTAAAAACGTATTTGGCCGAGTACATCTTACAGCACCACATCACTTAGTAATGTGACACAGGCTTAACTGATTTCAGTAACTTATAATCACTATATCTCAATTGAATCGTATTCCGCCTTATAATAAACTGCATACTTGCAACTAACTTGTATGCACCATCAGCCGGCAAATATAAGTATAAATAAATAGTCTGCCACAGATCAGAACATTGAGTCTGGAGCATGTCTCTTACGAATACACTCATGTTTAACGATTTGTTCCTAGCTATCTGTCCAAAATTCATATAATCATCACTCACGTATTTAAATTTTGTTTTGATGAACATTCATGTGTATTAGTAGTATTACTAAATTCTATCACGGTCAAGTAAAAATGAGGTTGAGAAAATCTCCCGTAACTAAATAAACCGTATCAAACTAACTGGAACACTAGTTGGAATTCTTTTCCATGGTAATACTTTTGTTCTTCCAGTTAGCCTACTAATACAGATGCAATTGGAAATCACATATGGATAGGTTACCGGCATAATTGTAAATTGGTTTCATAATTTAAACCAAAACTAATACCAATATTAACATTTCTACAATATTCATTACTTTAATATTTCTAAACACAAAATACTTACTACCTATACGTCAAGTTATTAACCAACGGCTATTAACACGCATTGTTTTATTATTATTACTGTAATCCCATTTTTTATAGCTCAAATAATCTTCACCCAAATTGTCATTTTAAGTGTGTTAAGCATGAAGGCAGATTTTTTTAAAAATTATTACATGTATTTCCCGACCAGATGCTGCCGCCTTCTTTTTGATTTATCTTTCAGCTTATCATCACATACCGGAGGATTCTTATTATCCTTGGTAACCTCCGGCGCACGACGATCCCATCCAATTCGGTATCGAACCAACATCACGTTGATTCTGGTGGGAGAGTAGTGTAGTGGCATTGGACAATAACCGCACAATCCACAAAGCTGAACACGAGACTACTCAGAAAATAGATATTCAATATTTAACGCGGATAAATACCTAACAATGGAGAAGGCGCGAACAATGAGTTGAATGAATTGGAGTTGATCGGATGGCATGGCTCGGCCATGCAGGCGTGGTCCCTCTGAATGTTACCTTATATCTTCTATTCATATTAAATATATTGTTCCTTCTCTAGACTAACCTTGTTCTACATCATGTATTGGTAATTGATACGATACAGTGAGCTGGTGTAGTCGATGGTGTGACTTCCACGTAAGATCTTATAGATTAGGCAGTTATATCATGACAAAGCTACAATTTTAGGATTAGGTCTATTATTAGAGCAGTACTAATATCATAGTAGACCATAATTCTACATTGGTGAGCCCAACTAAAGAAACGCAACCTATTATTGTTAATCCTTATTTCCACCTTAACCTTCTCAATCGGTTTTTATTTTTGTAAACCCAGTATTCTAATAGTCCTTTGATTAATGGTCACATATATTATCGTAATGTTATATCTATTAGTTCACATAACTTTCTAGCTCAATCGATAATAAAAGTTGATCATCTATATCAACTAATTAGCTTTGATGGTTCGTTAACAAGCTTTAATAGCATTTACATGCTTCAGCGACATAGACTTGTTTAAACATCAAGCTCTAGCAAATATGACCTGTAAATAGCGTAAATATACATTGACTAACAATGCAATCAAGGATTGAATAGTTATCTGGATCTAATTCTTAGTGTTCCTTCGCTTAACACCTCATCCTGTTTTAAACTATGCACTATCCTGTAATATCTTTTCTTCCGACCACTACCTGCCTAATTTCATATTTTCGAGTTCCATTGCCAAACAACAAGGATGACGCATCTCCAAAAATACGGTGAGTTCCAGCTATAAGTTTTCTGCAATCATAAGTTCATTTTAGATGGCACACACAATTATCTGGATTCATTCAGTTGTTCTGATCAGAGCGAGTCCCAAAAACCTCAACAGCATCAAGCACCCTGGAAGTGATTGCCATACTGCATGTTTTATTCTGGATGCTTTTGGATCATTACTACTCCTCACGAATGGCGTTATATATGTCGTCCACTGAATAATCTGATTTTCAAAAATAATCCAGGCGAGTTCAACTATTTTACTTAGTGATTTTTGTACTTAACATGTATATGTTTTCCAGTTGCTTTTGCCATATATTTGTAAGTGTCCCTAGGTTAAATGCAGTAACTTCTTATGGAATGTTTATAACGCGTCATATTCCTGCTTGAAGTTTCACAAGCAGTCTTAACTTGGAATTTATTTATCTGATCATGTTCATTATTTTTAAATTGTCATATACGTCAACAACCTGCTTGTCAACCTGGCCCGCACATACGTTACACTATATCTTCATATCTTCTAAATTTAGGAATCATCTGAATCGACTTTAACATTTATCAATAAACCCATCATAGTCGTTGTCGCTAATCGTATTTGGCTTTATGGATTGATTAATCATATTAGCAGCCTAAAATGCGAACATAGTTTAGATAATAAGGTTAAAAATTTAGGTACTATTAACTGCACTAGTAAAATAACTAAATCCCTAGGTGGCTGTTGGCTAAACAAACGTTTAAAATCAAAACTCCGTAGCCTACTAGAATTAACACTAAACGAATCTTCCTGAATTAAAATTTATAATTAAATTAGGCGTCTCGGATTCTTTAACGTTATAAATTTCTGATAATTTCGAATCACCCAAAGCAACAATACCTATTTTTCCACTGACTAATCCTCATTCAGCACTATAACTAGTTAAACGTAATAGTTTCAGGATATCGTCATAAAGCATTGTCATGACTTGACAATCACGTAATATGATTGATAAAATTAATGAAACTATTAACAAAATCGGTCAGCAAATTGACTTATAATTATCACTAGTGTTGTTTTTCTTTTATCTTCATTCACTACAGATGATTACAGTATGTTTCTCTATCAGTTGTTCATTCAGTAAATATCTCAAAACCTTGTCAGTCTAATTGATGGTTTAGCGACACAATCATGCATGCAAATAATCAGTATAAGCAGTCGAGCAAATCTCCTGCAAACTGAAAACATCAATGTCGAATTTACCCCAACACTGACTAAGGTTCAAGCCATTATCATAGACATGAGTTGGGAGTGTACTCCCTTGGTTACAACTTATGTACTCCCTGATAATCACATGAGCATCACTCACGGTTAATCATCTTGTAAAAACGTATTTGGCCGAGTACATCTTACAGCACCACATCACTTAGTAATGTGACACAGGCTTAACTGATTTCAGTAACTTATAATCACTATATCTCAATTGAATCGTATTCCGCCTTATAATAAACTGCATACTTGCAACTAACTTGTATGCACCATCAGCCGGCAAATATAAGTATAAATAAATAGTCTGCCACAGATCAGAACATTGAGTCTGGAGCATGTCTCTTACGAATACACTCATGTTTAACGATTTGTTCCTAGCTATCTGTCCAAAATTCATATAATCATCACTCACGTATTTAAATTTTGTTTTGATGAACATTCATGTGTATTAGTAGTATTACTAAATTCTATCACGGTCAAGTAAAAATGAGGTTGAGAAAATCTCCCCGTAACTAAATAAACCGTATCAAACTAACTGGAACACTAGTTGGAATTCTTTTCCATGGTAATACTTTTGTTCTTCCAGTTAGCCTACTAATACAGATGCAATTGGAAATCACATATGGATAGGTTACCGGCATAATTGTAAATTGGTTTCATAATTTAAACCAAAACTAATACCAATATTAACATTTCTACAATATTCATTACTTTAATATTTCTAAACACAAAATACTTACTACCTATACGTCAAGTTATTAACCAACGGCTATTAACACGCATTGTTTTATTATTATTACTGTAATCCCATTTTTTATAGCTCAAATAATCTTCACCCAAATTGTCATTTTAAGTGTGTTAAGCATGAAGGCAGATTTTTTTAAAAATTATTACATGTATTTCCCGACCAGATGCTGCCGCCTTCTTTTTGATTTATCTTTCAGCTTATCATCACATACCGGAGGATTCTTATTATCCTTGGTAACCTCCGGCGCACGACGATCCCATCCAATTCGGTATCGAACCAACATCACGTTGATTCTGGTGGGAGAGTAGTGTAGTGGCATTGGACAATAACCGCACAATCCACAAAGCTGAACACGAGACTACTCAGAAAATAGATATTCAATATTTAACGCGGATAAATACCTAACAATGGAGAAGGCGCGAACAATGAGTTGAATGAATTGGAGTTGATCGGATGGCATGGCTCGGCCATGCAGGCGTGGTCCCTCTGAATGTTACCTTATATCTTCTATTCATATTAAATATATTGTTCCTTCTCTAGACTAACCTTGTTCTACATCATGTATTGGTAATTGATACGATACAGTGAGCTGGTGTAGTCGATGGTGTGACTTCCACGTAAGATCTTATAGATTAGGCAGTTATATCATGACAAAGCTACAATTTTAGGATTAGGTCTATTATTAGGGCAGTACTAATATCATAGTAGACCATAATTCTACATTGGTGAGCCCAACTAAAGAAACGCAACCTATTATTGTTAATCCTTATTTCCACCTTAACCTTCTCAATCGGTTTTTATTTTTGTAAACCCAGTATTCTAATAGTCCTTTGATTAATGGTCACATATATTATCGTAATGTTATATCTATTAGTTCACATAACTTTCTAGCTCAATCGATAATAAAAGTTGATCATCTATATCAACTAATTAGCTTTGATGGTTCGTTAACAAGCTTTAATAGCATTTACATGCTTCAGCGACATAGACTTGTTTAAACATCAAGCTCTAGCAAATATGACCTGTAAATAGCGTAAATATACATTGACTAACAATGCAATCAAGGATTGAATAGTTATCTGGATCTAATTCTTAGTGTTCCTTCGCTTAACACCTCATCCTGTTTTAAACTATGCACTATCCTGTAATATCTTTTCTTCCGACCACTACCTGCCTAATTTCATATTTTCGAGTTCCATTGCCAAACAACAAGGATGACGCATCTCCAAAAATACGGTGAGTTCCAGCTATAAGTTTTCTGCAATCATAAGTTCATTTTAGATGGCACACACAATTATCTGGATTCATTCAGTTGTTCTGATCAGAGCGAGTCCCAAAAACCTCAACAGCATCAAGCACCCTGGAAGTGATTGCCATACTGCATGTTTTATTCTGGATGCTTTTGGATCATTACTACTCCTCACGAATGGCGTTATATATGTCGTCCACTGAATAATCTGATTTTCAAAAATAATCCAGGCGAGTTCAACTATTTTACTTAGTGATTTTTTGTACTTAACATGTATATGTTTTCCAGTTGCTTTTGCCATATATTTGTAAGTGTCCCTAGGTTAAATGCAGTAACTTCTTATGGAATGTTTATAACGCGTCATATTCCTGCTTGAAGTTTCACAAGCAGTCTTAACTTGGAATTTATTTATCTGATCATGTTCATTATTTTTAAATTGTCATATACGTCAACAACCTGCTTGTCAACCTGGCCCGCACATACGTTACACTATATCTTCATATCTTCTAAATTTAGGAATCATCTGAATCGACTTTAACATTTATCAATAAACCCATCATAGTCGTTGTCGCTAATCGTATTTGGCTTTATGGATTGATTAATCATATTAGCAGCCTAAAATGCGAACATAGTTTAGATAATAAGGTTAAAAATTTAGGTACTATTAACTGCACTAGTAAAATAACTAAATCCCTAGGTGGCTGTTGGCTAAACAAACGTTTAAAATCAAAACTCCGTAGCCTACTAGAATTAACACTAAACGAATCTTCCTGAATTAAAATTTATAATTAAATTAGGCGTCTCGGATTCTTTAACGTTATAAATTTCTGATAATTTCGAATCACCCAAAGCAACAATACCTATTTTTCCACTGACTAATCCTCATTCAGCACTATAACTAGTTAAACGTAATAGTTTCAGGATATCGTCATAAAGCATTGTCATGACTTGACAATCACGTAATATGATTGATAAAATTAATGAAACTATTAACAAAATCGGTCAGCAAATTGACTTATAATTATCACTAGTGTTGTTTTTCTTTTATCTTCATTCACTACAGATGATTACAGTATGTTTCTCTATCAGTTGTTCATTCAGTAAATATCTCAAAACCTTGTCAGTCTAATTGATGGCTTAGCGACACAATCATGCATGCAAATAATCAGTATAAGCAGTCGAGCAAATCTCCTGCAAACTGAAAACATCAATGTCGAATTTACCCCAACACTGACTAAGGTTCAAGCCATTATCATAGACATGAGTTGGGAGTGTACTCCCTTGGTTACAACTTATGTACTCCTGATAATCACATGAGCATCACTCACGGTTAATCATCTTGTAAAAACGTATTTGGCCGAGTACATCTTACAGCACCACATCACTTAGTAATGTGACACAGGCTTAACTGATTTCAGTAACTTATAATCACTATATCTCAATTGAATCGTATTCCGCCTTATAATAAACTGCATACTTGCAACTAACTTGTATGCACCATCAGCCGGCAAATATAAGTATAAATAAATAGTCTGCCACAGATCAGAACATTGAGTCTGGAGCATGTCTCTTACGAATACACTCATGTTTAACGATTTGTTCCTAGCTATCTGTCCAAAATTCATATAATCATCACTCACGTATTTAAATTTTGTTTTGATGAACATTCATGTGTATTAGTAGTATTACTAAATTCTATCACGGTCAAGTAAAAATGAGGTTGAGAAAATCTCCCCGTAACTAAATAAACCGTATCAAACTAACTGGAACACTAGTTGGAATTCTTTTCCATGGTAATACTTTTGTTCTTCCAGTTAGCCTACTAATACAGATGCAATTGGAAATCACATATGGATAGGTTACCGGCATAATTGTAAATTGGTTTCATAATTTAAACCAAAACTAATACCAATATTAACATTTCTACAATATTCATTACTTTAATATTTCTAAACACAAAATACTTACTACCTATACGTCAAGTTATTAACCAACGGCTATTAACACGCATTGTTTTATTATTATTACTGTAATCCCATTTTTTATAGCTCAAATAATCTTCACCCAAATTGTCATTTTAAGTGTGTTAAGCATGAAGGCAGATTTTTTTAAAAATTATTACATGTATTTCCCGACCAGATGCTGCCGCCTTCTTTTTGATTTATCTTTCAGCTTATCATCACATACCGGAGGATTCTTATTATCCTTGGTAATATCATAGTAGACCATAATTCTATACCACTACACAGTTTAAGCAAAAAATATTGACCAACACAGGTCCCACTCATTTACTGTTGATGCTGGTAGCATAAAGTCAATTATTTCTGAAAGATATTTGTTGTTTCTTCATAATAATGTACATTGGAAACCTACAAATGATTCAATCACTGGCATTACTGACCACAAGTTATCCATTATTGGTGAATTCTTTGTGGCAATGTACCCCCTACATTTTACCTACAGAACAAAGGAGACTGGTCGTAAATACGTCTTTATTTAGGTTGTGGACGGTTCATTGGAGCGCGAGGTTATCTTCTCAACCACATAAATCACCCCAACATTCAGTATAAAATCATAGGAAATACGATGCCTATACAAAATAAGGAAGCGAATAAATACTCGAGCTACATAGTTCTGACATTTACTTAGATGCTTGCTGTCAACTCTTAACCAATCAACCTCAGTTGTTACGATGTTAATATTCTCATTGATGAAAGAAGAGGGTAATTATAGGAATGTTACTTTCTTAGCTAGTAACTATGGTCCACCTGCCTATGGGGTACACTGTAAACGCTGAGGATCTTAAACCTGATATAATAATAATATGAGCCTCTCAGCCACACTGATTGAGGCACAATCACCTGAGAATATCTCGGGACTCAGATCATGGATTGGTGCTCTTCAGTCTTACTCCAAACTACAAAGATATCCCCACTTTTCTTCTTGGTTTCTTATAAAAGGTTTAAATGGGAATAAAGACATAGGGATCTACTTAGAAATATTTTCTCAGCTTTTAGATGGTTAGGCATTCCTCAAATCATTCTCACCGACTAAAAATTTGATGCTCACTACATCTGAGTCTCTCTGCGATTCTAGATCACAGTAAGAAGCATATTATTTCTATTTCGAGACGAACAAGCAAGAGTGAAAAACTATGTTCCTAAATACAAAAGTAGGTTTTTTGTTGTGATGTGGGCTATAAAAATCTGTACTAACATTTGATGTAAAATTCAAAACTGAATCTGATCACCAAGCGTTAAAGTTTATTTACCGTCCAATTACATCATTTCACCGATCATCTGCCATGGTCCTGAGATACAGCATAGATTTCAGTGCCTGTGCTTTCACCAATAAGCATCCAACGACTTGACGCATACTTACTTACGCCAGTTACTCCTCGTGAAGGAGCATAGGCCGCTCACCAGCATTCTCCACCCAACCTTGTCCTGGGCAATCCTTTACAGCCCCTTCCAGTTGTTATTCATCCTTTTCATATCTGCTTCTATTATCCGGCGTAATGTGTTCTTTGGCCTTCCTCTTTTCCGCTTCCCTTCAGGATTCCAAGTTAGGGCTTGCCTCGTGATGAAGTTTGATGATATACGTAATGTATGTCCTATCCGTTCCCCTCGTCTTTACTTAATTTCCTTTTCATCTGGAAGCTGGTTTGTTCTCTCCCACAAAAGGCTGTTGCTGATGGTATCCGGCCAATGGATAATAATAATATATTTCTGCATGTGCAGGTACACATCGTTTTTACAGGCATGATCTATAAATTACAACATTTGTTGGTTCGCAAAATGCTTCCCAACTTATTAAGTTTATAGTTGTTATAAAGTGAAATCGTGGAGCGCTTGCTGTAAACTATGACCTTGAGATGACGCGTAGGTCAAGCTTGTTCCAAACATCAGAAGGTTCATAGCTGTGCTCTCAGAGCAAGATTCTGAAGAAAAAAAGAGAAACGGAAGAGCAGCAAGGCACTTAGATATGAACGTCAAACGTTGCTCAACATTGTGTAGTAGAACGGACAGAGGTATAATAAATTAGAATAAATTCATATTATGTCTTGTTAGAGTGAAGCGAAGTCAGAGGCTCTATATTAGAGAATGTACTAATAAAGAACAATGAGTTGTGATGTTTAACAAGTTGGAGTAAGCTCACATGAAGCAAGGGAAGTCAAGGTTGGTACAAGGGAAGCGGTTTATTAGAAGGGTGTGTATATAAAGGGTGAAGTGTTAAGAATACTAATGACTATACCTTTTGTTATCTTTTTTTGTCTATCCGATGCCAGCCACACAATCCTAGTGTAAAAGTCCGGGTTAGCATGTTGTAGGTTGTCTTAGTAGAATAGCTAATCCAGCATAATATTGGAAACTTGAGTCTGAGTGGTGAGCGTAGGAAGACAATCTATATCACAGATTGATTGACTTATTCTCAATCATGAGGAGCCTGATACATACAAAATGTTCTGTCCCCACAAACACGGGCGGATTGAAGTTATCGTCCTCACCATCAATGCTTGCTGGTCAGTAACTCCACCCTCCCTCCTTTTGTGATGTTAGGCTCATTTAGGCTTATTTTTGTATATACGTCATACCTCACACAATCCTCTGTTTCACAACCTGTTGGAAAGCACTATTTCTATAAGTACCATTTTACAAGCTTATCAGGCAGTTACAAGCTATGGACTGTGGGTAAAGCATCGATGCAGTGCCTCTGTTGACTATAGTATAAAGTATAGTTTGCCAATCAGAGTATAAGCGTTAAGAAGGGTATATTGTAGGATAGTTGTTTATTTAAGCAGGCTGAAAAAGTATAGAAGTATATGAGTTGTGGATAAGGGAACGAGTGGAGAAATAATATTAATTGCTAGTCAACATAGTGTACAGAAGAGTAGAAAGTTAATACAGGATAAACAGGAAGGAAATCACAGTAAATTGGTGCTGATGTTATGTTCTGTTGTCCTAACCAGTTGATTGGTAACAGGCTCCATAGATGCAAGACCACTGGTAGTAGGCAGCCGATTGTGCGGTCCTCTTGACTTTTTAGGGTGGTAGTGAGTGTCCCTTATCGACCGAGTTTAGTTTAACAGTAATGATAGGTCCAGTGAGTTACCTGTCTACTTCAAGTGAAGAAATAGGGTGGAAAAAGTAATTAATACAACTGCAAAGCAGGAAAAATAAGGCAAACTGAACTTGAAGTCTATTTTGGTCTAGACATGGAGAGAGCCTATGATGTCTGAGTGGGGCGCAGATGTGTTCGTACGCGCAAGATCAGTGCGAGTGAGGGCTTGATCAAGCAGTTTTACAAACGTATGTAATCTGCCATGCGAGTTTCGGAGGGAAGACTGTTCCATATAATTGCATACTTGGTGAGGAAGAAGTTTTCCCGAGTTTTTTTATCTGTATTTCTCAACTTTGACCGTAGATACTTTGTTTCGAAGTCCGTATTCATGTGAATCTCGGGCAAGAATTATCTTACATGTTGAATAAGTAAGGTTTTTGAGTAGTTTGAAGTAGAGAATCAAATTAGACCTAAGCCTTCTCTCCCAAAGGGGTACTATTCCTAAGATTTGGCATCGGGAACTGTAATCAATGTCCGAGTCAGTCTTAAGTCTATTGCGGGCGAAGTCTCGTTGTATTCCTTCCACCTTTAGTATATCAGATAGGCGTAGGTTGGAAAATAAGAACGAGCAGTATTCAACGATAGGTCTTACACAAACTTTGTAAAGAAGGATTTTAGATTCATTTCGATAGAAATTACGGAGAGTGAAGCCAAGCAATTTCCGCATTTTGGATGCTTTGGCTGAGATGTGTTCAGAGAAATTAAGACTGTGAGTAATGTACCCCTAGGTCAGTTACTGATGCCAGTCTGGGCAGTGTGTTGTTGTTAAGTGTTAGTTTCATTTTAAGAGACGTGTCTCCTATACATAACCAGCCGCATTTCTCTGTGTTGAGCTCTAACCTCCAGCGTTTGCACCAGTCGTCTACCATGCTGAGCCCATGTTGGACTGTTTGCATAGTACTGCGTAAATCGCAAATGTCAGTTTTGTAGATGACTTTTAAGTCATCGGCATAGAGGTAGGCCTTACCTGTGCTAAAACACTTGCATATATTGTTGATGTGGATTATAAAGAGCAATGGACCCAAGACACTACCCTGCACAACACCACTGGTTATTGGTCGAGGTGTAGATGTATTAGAGTTAATCTTGGTTATTTGATATCTGTTCGTAAGAAAAGACTTGATCCATTGCAAAAGGGGATTTATAATTCCAACTGACTTAAGTCTGTTGATTAGAAGATTATGAGGTACTTTATCAAAGGCTTTCTTAATATCGAAGTATAGTATAATAACTAGTTTCTTCTGGTCACGTATACGAGTAACCTCGTTAAAGAAGTCTATCAGGCATGTACTGCACGACCTTGTTCTAATGAAGCCGTGTTGTGACGGGTCTATTAGATCTTCCTTGAGTAGGTGATCAGATAGTTGATTTTGTATCACTTTTTCCATTATGCGTGATATGACTGGAGTGATATTTATAGGTCTGTAGTTTTCAACCAGGTTTCTCGGTCCGGATTTGTGTTTGGGAAGAACATACGTTACCTTCCAGGTTTCCGGATATGTACCTGTATATATCTGGTGCAGGGCACTGGAGTCTTTTGATATATAGTACATCCTTTTCAGTTTTCGCAGTTTAGACCTAGTCTTTTGGTTTATATAGGGAGTAACTGTTTTAAAACCAATTTTAGAGGGTATAGTAGTGTCTAGTGCAGATTTGGTGGTGATATTGAATATTTCTAATGTTTCTAAGAGGTTATTACTGGTAAAGAAACTGCCCCAGTCAGAGTGCTTTATTAGAAATCGAAAGTTTTCCCAGTCAGCGTTTGCATGGTCTCAATATTGAAATCGCGTGTTTAATGTCTTTAATTTGTTGTATATGGCAAGAATCGGAAGGGTGCAGAGGACTATTTTATGATTGCTGTTGTGAAACTTTTCGCCAACCACCATTGATGTTGCTGTGACATTATGACAGAATATCAAGTCAAGAATGTTGTGATTTCGTGTAGGCAGGTGTGCATGTTGTTGCCAGCCGTGTATGTCTAAGGACCTAGGTATGCTTTCAAAGCACAATGGGCCAGAATGTGTTTTCCAGTTGATGGTGGGAAGGTTGAAATCACCACATACAATTTTGTAAGTGAAGTCAAGCGAGGCAGCCTGAGCAAATGACTCACTTATAATAGTGTCAGTTGAACTAGGAGTGCTAGGAGCTCAGTATATGCATCCGATTAGTATTTTACACTCATGAGTGTGCGCAGTAAGCCATATCGATTCAGAAAGTTTGCTGAGGACGTTGTCGCTATAGATTTCTGCTCTCAAATTTTTTGATACATAAACGAGACAACCACCACCCTTTTTGGTGACTCGATCACAGCGGAAGAGCTCATAGGTGTCTATTTGTAGATGTGTCTGTGGTATCGGAGGACAGCCAACTTTCCGTTATCAAAACAAGTGAGGGGTTGTTTATAAGTAATAGGGTGCGTAGGTAAGTCATCTTACTTTTTACAGATCGAGCGTTGATTAACATAAGTGTCAGGTACGGTGACTGTTTGTCTAGTAGAAGGGTATGATGTGAACCCAGTGGTTTGTCTGTTTTGCCATAAGAAAAGGAAGAATTGGGATTGTTGACTCCATATCGATGAGCGTTTAGTTTATTACCAGTAGGGTTAATGCAAGAAGGGTAGTCGGGTGTGGTTTTGGTGAAAGAAGTATGTCTAAGAGTGGGAGGTATAGTTGAATGGTTAGGTAATGTGTCCGGGGAATGATCAGGGGGTTCAGTCAAGGAGTTTTCAAGACTAGAGACAGTTATCGAGGTTGAGTAGGATGTGCCACTCCCCATTAAATCGGAGTATATAGATGGTTTCAGAATAGTGAGGTTGTCGCCCTCAACATTTGGAGACCCCATAGCAGTAATGTTGAGGGGGAGAGAGATAAAAAAGGATGAGGTAGTGTGTATGTCGAATTAGAGGGGACTAAACCGTTGCATTAGGTGGCTTGACTTAGGTAGTACCTAGAGTCAGTAGGTGGGTTCCCAAGAAGGCCAACGTTATGGCTTCCTTGTGTGCGGTGGGCAATTTTAGTCCTATTGTGGTTAGTTGAGAAGGTTGTATGTTTCTGGTAAGGAATGAAGGAATGCCTATTATTGTTGCCAAGAAAGGTGTTTCTGTTGTGTATAGTTTTGTGTTGGTTCATGGGGCTTACAAGGTTGACACTATGACTTATGGGTATTACGTGTGGGTGTGGTTCTTGTCGAGTGTCGTTACACATTAGGATGTGTGGGTGTTGTCAGTTCACTATGTTTGTCGTAGGGCATTCTATTGCTATGAGAAGGTGCATGTTTTGGGTTAGGGGTGCTGGAGTATTGGTGGGTTTTTACGGAGAGTTTGGTATTATTTCGTACAGCGGTGTCTGAGAGTCTGTAGCTGTTAGCTCAATTCCTGGGAGGATCGTTCTAGGCATTTTATGGGGGCCGCTAGGGTAATACTTGGACGCTATTGAGGCATAAGTGGTTTGGCATTTTGGGGTAGCTGAGTGTCTGGGCTGAGGGTGAGTGGTTGTAGCTGCTTTATGTGCGGTCTTGTCCTTAGGACTAATAGCAGTGTCCGACGTGCCTCCGTTTTTTTGGGGGGCAGTGTATGATATTTTAGGATTTGTGCAGTGACAGGAGCTGTAGCTGCCGCGGCTACGTAAGTTGGGTTGATCAGTTTGTGTTCCATTGCAGATTCGACGCCGGATAGCGGTCCTGTCATGAATGATCCTAATCTTTTTAAATGTTGGAATACGCCTCAGTAATGACTGACTATTGAGGAGGTGATTAGCCTCAGTGGTACTACCAAACTGGAATAGAATGGGACAGGAGGCTTTAGTGTGTGCTTTACGTAATCTTCTTGTTACACGCCAAGATTGCGACAATCCACATTCTTGTAGCAGAGTATTTTTAGAAATCTTTATGTTCGTACTATCAGGTATATTATACACAATGACATTCTGCATACACTGAAGTCTTTTCAACACTTCAGTTGATATATGGTCAATTACTTTTTCAGTGTTTTTTATAATTTCCAGATCGGGATTTTCTGGAAAACTGATTAAATATTTGTACGGTAATAGGTCTTGAATAGTTTGAGCGAGGCTAAGTTCTGTTTGGCTGCTTTTAGGTCTACAAGTGGTGAGATTATTGGAGTTTATATCAAAGTTTTTATGATCGATATGGGTACATACAGGCCTGTTGCAGGTGTCTAGCGGATGGTCACTTTGTGCACACTTAGTTGGAGGATGAGGTATATGTCTGGGTGAGTAGTCAAGATCTACATCATCGGGCTGGCTATTGTAGGCAGGCTTACATGTACTCCGTGGGCCGCTACTCAGGATGGCCGATTGTGAGGTTGCTGGGTGTTTGGGGTCAACAGCACTGTCTAAATACTGCTCACAACATGTGATGCTTTTGTTTGGACTGACAAATGATGTCGACTCTAACGGTATGTGACTGCTCTTATTTATATCGACAAGCGAGATGCAAGGTAGTGATATGTCTTGTCCAAGTAAACGGTGCGCGTTTAGTGTGGCTGAGGGAAGATCAGAGTAGGATGCAGACTGATCAGTGTGTTTATAAGGTTTCACATTATCCGTTTTAGTGACTGATTTAGATCTTTTGCAGGTGCTATAGGCATCAGGAGAGATTATATGTTTTTTAGATGGCCTGGACATTATCGGAAGTAATGTAAATACAAAGTTTAATTAGGTGGACGGCGACAGTTGTAATTTAACTTGGTGAACGTGTAAAGTTTTATGGTAGGATCAGACCCAGTATTAGTTAAGAGTAAATATATTAACGTTAATTGGTGATAGAGATAGCGTGAAAATTAGCAAGATTAATTTATGACGTTGAGTTCCTAAATAAGGTGTCAAGTTGATAGACCCCTATCAGTGACGAATTATTTATCACTATTAAGTGTTAAATTAAAGAGAAAAACTAATAGGAAAATAAAATAATACCACGTGAAAAAAAGTTACAACCTTCAAAAGCGCGCGTTTTATTATAATATCTTGCGAAGACAGCTATTTATAAATACTTGTACCTTCTTGATGGTGGTTGTTGTAGTTTTCCAAGTTTCAGCTCCATACAGTAGAATTGCCTCGACGTTGGTATTGAAAATTCTCACTTTGATATTGGTTGACAGTTGTTTTGAGTTCCATATGTTTTTCAACTGTAGGAATGCGACCCTTGCTTTGCCAATCCTCGCTTTTACGTCTGCATCTGAACCTCCATGTTCATCGATGATGCTTCCCAGGTAAGTGAAGGAATCTACATCTTCCAGAGTTTCGCCATCAAGAGTGATTGGATTTCTGTTCTCCGCTTTGAATTTGAGGACCTTGGTTTTCCCTTTGTGTATTCTGAGGCCTACTGATGCAGAGACTGCTGCTACACTGGATGTCTTTATCTGCATTTGTTCTTATGTATGTGATAGGAGGGCTAGGTCATCTGTGAAGTCCAAATCGTCTAATTGGTTCCGAGCTGTCCATTGTATTCCGTGTTTTCCTTCGGATGTCGAGGTCCTCATAATCCAGTCGACCACCAAAAGAAAGAGTAAGGGAGAGAGTAGACAGCCTTGTCTGACTCCGGTCCTTACTTGGAATGCATCTGTCAGCTGTCCTCCATGCACGACTTTGCATTGTAGTCCATCGTATGAGTTCCGGATAATACTGACAATCTTCTCAGGAACTCCGTAGTGTAGAAGAAGTTTCCATAACGTCCTCTTATCTACAGTGACCCTGTGAATTTTTTACTGATGCAAATATGATCTATCTGGTTCTCTGTGGTGTGGTCCGGTGAGATTCATGTAGCGTTGTGTGCGCGTTTGTGAGGGAATATTGTGCCGCCTACGACCAATTTGTTGAATGCACATAGATTTGTAAATCTCTCGTCATTCTCGTTTCTCTCTCCCAGTCCATATCGTCCCATGAAATCTTACATAACCGTTGTTGTCTATTCCAAATTTGGTGTTTAGATCTCCCATCAGGATAGTTAAGTTTTTTCTTAAGCACTTTGCTATGATTAATTGCAGCCTCTCGTAAAACTGATCTTTATCATTGTCGTTGCTATCATTGGTGGGTGCATATCATTAGATAATATTCATTGTGATTCCATGAGACTCCCATCTTATAGGTGCATTTCGTGCTTCTTTGAACAGCACCAGAGCAACTTCTGAGTGTGTGGAGCATTTTGTTCTTCGTGACCAGAGTACAGCAGCATCTTTCCCAAAACCCATCCTTTTCTTTCCAGCTTGGGTCCATTAATTTTCGCTGATTCCCAGTACTGCCAATTTGTATTTCCTCATTTCCGTTGCTATTTCACTGGTCTTCCCGATCTATCACATTGTTCGCATGTACCTATAAAAATTGTTGCTCTGGTTTTGAGAAGGGGCATCGGGCTCGTGGCTTCCGAAGGAACTGGGCTTTCACCATGAAGCGTCATAATTCTTCTAAATGAAGACCTTCTAACTCCCAGGGCAGAGTTAAAATGGTTTGAATTATTTTTTCTGGTAAGCGATTTTTAGCGAGTTAGTTTTCTACGAGATGGGGACGCTAACCCCATGCCAAACCCTCCTCCTTTACCCGGGCATGTGACCGGCAGTAACTCTGGAAAATATACAGGTGCAGTTCTTAAGCATACCACAGGTATATTTTCTAACACGCTATTCATATCCTGAAAGACAACCATAGAAAAGTGATTGTATGTTGGCTCAAACATTACCTGTCGACATAGCAGAACTTGTAAAGGATACTCGCACGTATTGCGAAACTGTCATAAGTGCAGTGAAAAGAGGTTGGGAATGATATCACTTACGCTTCAAACTTTTTGGTAGTCTTAGATTGATGCTGATATACGTCGAAAATCGAAAACCGTCCTGCTTGTTTACACGAGCCATCATACAATAAACCTGTCCCGTATACTTGCCCTGTACCTTACGAATCGTGGCAACGTACACATGAGGATTATTGTGGCACATTTTTTGACTTATATCACACTTCATTTACTACTGGTTCATATTCCGAGTGGCAAGAAGCAGTACCCACGAACAGTCCCAGCAGAAACTTTACTCCAAAAGTGATGAAGAAGATATGGTAGTCTTGGAGCTATACCCAAAGTATTGGTAATGGATAATGGAATCAATTTCACAGGAAAATATTTCAACGGCTGGCTTACTGATATTTGACGCCGTCATCTGTTCACAGAACCATGACATCCCAAGTTTAATGGTTTAGCAGAAAGTTTGCTGGAATTTTGAAGATTGCTATCACATCAGTGAATCCAAGTACTCCGGACTGGCTAGAAAAATTTATTCAGAATTTCTTTCGTCCGTATAGTAACGAAGAACACTCAAGAACTCATGACAGTTCATCTAAACCCTCTAACTGGTCCCAAATAACAAACACATGCAGACAGCCTTGTGGCGGACGTGGTGAGTAACTAACAAATATACTGTAAAATTAAGTGTTTCATGTCATTGTAACAATGCAATACAATCTCATACTGGGTACTTCCAATGCGAGTCCTTCTTTATGTCCCGTCAAAGTTCTGGGCTTGTTAGTATTAGTGGGTTTCCGTTATTTTATTTCAAACTTACACAGCACCTGCAACAAAATGAGAGATTATCAGACTGTTATTTACTTTTCGTTAGGTATATAACAAAAGTCTTTCAGGTGGTTTTACTATTTTTATTCCCAAACGAGCTAAATACTTCAAGCGCGAGAGTCTCACTTTTAAACACACAATCCTGCCAACATTCAGTATAAGGTAATAGGTGATATAGTCCCCACACAAAACTAGGAAGGAAGTAAGCATTCTAGCTTTAATTTTAATGGGTTGTTGGGAAAAGACGTTGGGCCTCTGGGAAAAATAATGAACGACGACAAGCACGTACTATTTGTTAAGATATAGACTAAAATGACCTACAAGAACCCTCTTCTAAGCCTCAGATGATAGTAGGCCTGTGTGGTTTTCCGAACTGTGATATCTTTCACAAGTTCTTGCTGTGTGACATATATTTGCGTTTATCTCGGGAAACCAGTATATGAGTTCTGCCAAAGGTTTCATTTTGTCATCACCCAGATGCCTACTATGGAGACCTTCAAGAGTAGATTTACGTAATGAAGGAGAAATAATAACACGATCGATTAAACAGAATACCAACAGGAATAGTGGATATTAGGTCCAGTAGGGCTAAATGTACGGGAAATCTACGTTAAAGATTCGTACTACGGCCTTCGCCTATAACACTGAGTATATGCAGTGGTATTGGTTCCTAACCACAGGATCTTCGAGACATGTGTTCAATACATTGAATTTGTCGTTAGCAATTAAAACAACACACTATTGTTGAACCATAGCAGCTGAGGAACGTGCTTAGGGTTTTTCAGGATAGTAAATGACCTATGAGGATTCACAATCTGCAACAATAGTGAATTGCTTTCCGAAGCACAGCTAATTGTCCTTTCTGAGTTTGCAAATAACCTTGTCCAGAAACAGTAAGTCCACCTAAAGCACAGATTACTGGTCTACCTTCCTGCTGCAAAACCGTACGAATACCCACAGGCGATGCATCAGTGATAAGGACAGAATATACACTAGAAGAGTAAGACCGAAGAATAGCATCAGATTGAATAAACTTGAGAAGACTTCTTAAGTATGGCTCCGCTTCTGCATCCCATTTATATGAGTTGATAGTCAGCACTTCAAATAGACAGTTGACGAAACTGGAAAAAACGGGATAATACTTAAGTGAACCAAATATTGGATGCCATCCTAAAAGGCTTTTCGGGGATGATACATTTGTGAGTGGAGCTATTCGCCTGGTAAAACCATAACCGTCAACCAAATATCAAAGACATTCAAAGCCAGATAAACAAAATGAACATATGTTTGGATTCACAGCAACGTTCTTCCAAACAGACGATGTAGTATAGCAGTAGTTCGCTCATTATGCGTTAATTTATCAGGACCTTGAACATTAATATCATCTTGATAAACTTTAATACATTTAAGATCACTGACTAAATTATTCATCACGTCTTGAAATATAGCTGAAAAACAACTTCAACCAAATGGAAGCCAGTTGCGTATGTATGGTAATTAGAAGTATTTGAATTACCGTATTAACTAGGAACACTCGAAATAGTGCAATTTAAACCAAATAGAACTAGGTGAGCATGAACTAACGTATTGTATTTAGAGTTCAAAATCAGACAGACCTCAAGTATGAAAAATCATTACTTCATACAATCAGCACAACCGTCACAGCTTAAATTGGAATCTAAGTTTCTGTAATCCATTGAAAGTCTTCACCTTATGTTCATTGTGTGTCTGTCGGATTGTGTTGAATATAGAATCTGTGTGATCTAAAATATGGAACGAACTCACCGAGGTCCTGGAATTGTATATGATCAACATATCGGTTGTATACCAAAATCACTGATATCTGGAATTCGAACCATAGATTTTCCAACACTATCCTTCCCCACGAAATAATGTTGGGACCTTATGTCGCAATGTTCTGAACAATTTGACGTTTCGAATTTGCATTATCTTCTCATATCTCACACCTCGATTATTATATGTGAGTATTTGAGGATACACACTAACGTATAATTTGGGGCATTCCTTCATGTAACTGTAGTATGGCGCCGAGTCGCGGTTGACTATGATCACCACTACAGGAAGACTACGTGCCAATTACCAGGTCAGATCCTTCCATAGACCAAATATCAGAAGGCAATTGAAGGTTGTAGTAAGATGTATTTGTTGACGATCTCGTGGCATCGAAGTAATACCGACATCGTGCCAAAGTTTACAAGCGTGACTACTGAGCGTACACGAGTCCGTGTAAAGTCCTAGACAACGGAAGAATGTGTGTTATTATTACACTTAAACAAACAGGTACAGTGAAACAATTACTGGTACAATTGGCTATAATAATTGCTCCCACTAAACCAATCGCGTTCTCTTTATAAACGTTGGCCACTACAGGAGCCCCTTCCTCGCTAGAAAGGAGCGGTTTCGTTTGTGGAGTTGATCGGCAAACGTGTGATTGTAGGACGAAGCTTTTGACAAGCTTGAAGCGATTGTTGATCCACGAGTTGTCACCGAGGGTCTTTTACGTAGAACGGTACCAGGAGAAACGTGCTCTATTTGTTACTCGAGTCAGCGTACCACAGCAGAATGGTTTGCATCCAGAATCTGAGGATTGCGTTCCTAGGGTTCCTAGCCAGGATGCGCTGCAGACGTAGGACTGAACCACGTCCAGCTAAGAAACCAGAAACGACCATTACAACCAAGTTCAAGACCAAACATATGCCAGACATATTCGTAGCCAGAAAATCAACTGCTTCGGGAAACCTTACTGTGCTTTTTGATTCATCATGCCACTGACTGGGCATTCTACACGAAATACATTAGTTGTGAGAATATCCACCATCTGACACAATAAGATCAGAAATGTGACTAGAATTTGACTGATTCGGAACATACTCGTCACATTCGTTAGGGATATCACGAGATACAAATCCATTTTGAGGACAAATACCATCTGGCGCGACACTACATGGACTGTAATCAGATTCTAACTTATTTAAAACTTGTTCCCCACATCGAATTGAGATTTCGTTAGAAATAAATTAATCATAAGGATAAGCCGCATTTGATGAAATAACATCCGAGTTCTGATCAGGGCTTGATGCACTCGATATATCTTGCACGCACTTGTAAATAATTTCATTAGAAACTCATGAATCATGAAAACAACCCATATCTGGTAAAATAATATCATAAATCTGATCAGAGCATCAAATGGTTCTAGACGTAATAGAAGCTTTCGCTTAACGGGCTTCCTTATCTAGTAGCAATGGATCGCCAATACTTTCAGACAGGAACCTATGTATATTATCGGTAGAAGAAGAAAAAGAAAAAAATTGGTAGATCAAAGTATGATACTATTCTTGGTCTTTAAGAATATGTTAAGTTTTCTCTTAAAGAACTCCTGCGACGTCTCTTGTACCAGCGCAGCCGGGAGCGAATTCCAGCACTTGACTACTCCTAAGGAGTAGATGGTGTAGCTAGAGTCTGTTCTGCTGTACTGTGCATCCAGTTTCTGAGTGTTACTCCTAAGGTTTTCGTTGGAACTAAGCTTTAGTAGGTGTTTAAGGGGATGTTCAGAAGTATTTAGGGTTCAGTAAGCCATTATGAGGTCACCTCTGAGAGGCATGTATTCTAATGGGTGAAAGTTCAGTGAACGGAGGCACTATTCATAAGGCTTAAATTTGAGTCCCCGAAGTGATATGGTGGCTCGCCATTGGATACTTTCCAGAGTGTCCTTATCCTTTTAGACCGGGAGAGGAAATACTAAGTTTCAGTACTCTAAGTGGGGACGAATAAAACTGTTGAAGATTATATGGACAGTTCTTCTGTCGAACTGGCCAAAAATGCGCATCAACTTTACTGGTGCAACGTTCGCTCTGAAGACGGTTTCGTTGCGGTTAGCGTAAGACATCACATCATAGGGTGCCAACACTCTTAGATTTTTTTGAAATCGAGACACCTTTAGAGAGGAGTTGCTTCAGTTATTGTTGTGGTCTGCAACATGTCTCAGATGGACTACTTTACACTTTAGGGTTTAAGGTAAGTCCGTTATCGCCTGATCAACTTTGAAGTTGAGTCAGACCATTCTGAAGTGCCAGTTTATCTTCTTAGTTGCGTACCTCTCTCCAAAGTTTCATATCATCAGCATAAAGTAGTAAATCTGGCGATACCTGCTGTGAAATATTGTTTATATAAATCAAGAAAAGAAGAGGTTCTAGTACTGGACACTGGGGAACCCCAATGGGACATCTCACAGGCTGAAAGAAAGTGAAGTTAACCCTGACCTTAAAATGTTGATTTTTTAGATTTGAAGTGAGCCAATCGATCAAAGGTGATTTGATACCCAATTGTTTGAGCTTATTGATAAGACATATACTGTTGATATATGATCCATTTTGAAGGTTTTGTGTGTGAAAATCCCTCCATGTGTACACCTGTAAATTATTCTTGTTGGTTCATTCAGTTGTACATTTTGTTGGTCTCCTTGATTTTCATTTGAGATGGTAATATTTGTATTTCAATATATTTTATTTTATTTTTCTTAAGCCTTCACCGAGATTCTACGTTTTTCCTTAACCGCATTTATGTTATTTTAGTTGATACTTAGTCTTGGCGCCAGCCATATCTGTTCCCCCTTTGATTGTGTTGTTTGCATTGGTTGGAATTATGCATTTTTGATTGTGAATTGAAGCACTCTTCCAAAATTAGAAACACTTTGTTATAATGCAACCAAACATTATCTTTCGAACGAATCTGTACGTGATCTATCCAGAAAGGATAGAACGACGTTTGTTTGTTACGCTTGGTAATTTTCTTACATCCTTTATCAACTTGTTTATTTGTTGTAACTTAAATTTGGCTACTGATTGAACAATTATTGGTTGAGTAACTGAGTGATAATATTTGTATAGGTAATGATATACATTCATATTTCTAATGAAATCTAGAACCGTCATTTACCCAATCACCTTGTTTTGGTTGTAGCGTGTATCTAAACTACCTAGGCAGTTGTTCTTCTGTCCAAACCTTAGTTTGGATTCTACAATGGCCATATCAAGAGTTTTCAGAAGTCAATGCAAAAGACGTCAACCTCCTCCTTGCGATCAAGGATGATCGTCCATCTGTCCACCGCAGTCAGTAGGTTGGTTATTCAAAAGTAGCCGTTTAATAAGCTGTGGTGTCGGGGTGAAAAGAAGTTTATGGATGGTAAATGGTTGAGCATACAGTCGCACATCAGCGACTCCATAATTTTTAAGGCTCTCGAAAGAAGTGCTAGCTTGAAGGCTTGCTATGTCGACACCCTTTGAAACTTGATGTAATGTGAGCCAGCTTTCAATTTTCCCATATTGCACCCCGGTTTAGCGAATGTGAGAACATCACGCGAAGCAGTGTTTCTAAGGTTGGAGCTTTCGTGCCTCTAGGTAACCCTCTTGCTATTGATAGAAGAAACCAGACAAGTAGTGAATAGGTCTCTATTTAGACCTTCGCGCAGTCACAGTGAAGCTTCGAATTATTTGTTCAGACAAACAAAGCCTCTCAACACTCAATATAAGATAATAGGAAATATAACGCCTATACCAAATAAAGAAGTGAATGGATAATTGAACTATACTGTTTTGATATTTGCTTAGTTGTTTGAGGTGAACTCTTAACCAACCAACCTAAGCTTTTACAGGGCTACTTCACTCAGTAAAGCATAATGGACTATATCCAGACCAGGAAAGTGTTTTTATTAGGTGCTTCCTTTTCCGGTAAATCAAGTCAGCGCGCAGGTTCACTGCTGAGAGTCCTGTTTGGTTACAGATGAAGCTTTCATCGATAAAGTCAGTATGAATCGGTTGAAATGTCAGAGAGTACTGTTCTGTCAGAAGGTCGGCGGCGTCAATTAAGAGTTATTCGATCGTAAAGGCCCTGTCTAAGCGCGATGGCGTCTGATTGTTCCTCCAACAAGTTGTTGACTCCATATTTTCGCATAGTCCCAGATCTTTAATAACATTGAAGGACCGAGCCTCAGCAGAGTTTTGACTTCGAGTGTACGTATGTTCCGTGAAATGGACTTTGGGAAGATCAAAGTCTTCAAGAACCAAGATATGAGTGAATCCGAGACGAGTGGAGAGAGATAATCCTTCCAACATACAGTTGTCGTACTCGATGTCGGTAATAGGCTTCCTGTAGTTGACTTCAACTGGACAATTAGAGGTGGTAGATAATCTTACTGAACGCCATGCAGGTTCATCAAACTCTTGGTTGTGCACTTGAAGTACTTCAAAGTCAAATTGCTGGTACAAGGCTACTCCGCCATCTATTCTTGTTCTTTGTCGTTGCAAAACAAAGAAATCTTGAGTGTTGGTAGCTCCTGCTTCATGAATTGAGAAGATATCCATGTTTCAAATATTTCTGTCAGATGAGTGTTATTAGCATTACTGAGTTCACGCAGCCCATCCATTTTATTCGGTAAAACCGTAGCGTTCATATACATGCAGTTTATACTTTTAATTTGAAACGCGTGAGCTTTCCCGTCCTGTTTATCTATATGAGCCTTATATGAATGGACAGGTAGCTTACCTATACAGGATTTTCGAGTTGGTAGCCACTGTCCTTCCACATTTTTTCACGGTCTTGAGAGTCCATAGGTGGAATGGTCGGTTCTAACTTGCTTTTGTGCTTGATCCTGGCATCACGTGACCTATCCGGATGCACATGGATTCTAGTTGGCAACCAGCGTTTGTTGGCACGAAATGCTTCGAGAGTTGAAGCCGCCATGTGGGAGGATGGGAAGGCTGTTCTTCATCAGCCGGGTTCTAGAATCGCCCTCTTTCATAGCTAGTCTCACCACTTGTTGAGCCAACATATTTTTGGGCTACAAAAACGTTTTGATGAATTTCCATTTCCGAATATCAGATTCTGTGTGGTCAGGGTTCGTGTCTTCTGACACACCTTGCCCGATGATATTTAATCCTCGATTAAGCGTCTCGTGAGGTTCTTTGAGAATGTTCCCGATGGGATTGCGCTCAGAATACGGTATATTAGGCGGTATTTTTACATCACCATCTGATTTCAGTAAGTAACTTCTCTGCACTGACAATGTTACTGAGCATTACACGGAGTCTTGGTAAAGTAGTAGTTCCTTGAAGATTGCATAGGAAAGTGGAATAGGCTTTTGTAGAAATACCAAAGTTTTTATTAGGCTGTAGGCTATTTTCTCGATGAACGTAAGGAACTGGGCCACAATATTATCATCCTCAACATCTTCCTTGATCATAGTCCAGATCTCGAACCATTCCATATAAACCTCAAAAGCGTCAAAATTTGAATGTATGTCTAACTGTTCGATCACAGGCTTCATCGCGACAAACCAATTTCATCGAATCATGAAATTGGAAAAAATTTTCTATTCAGTCATAAACAGCGCATCAGCTTCGAATCAAGAAATATAAGAATCTCATAATATTGTGTGACAAGATGACCAAACGGTTAGAGACTTCTTACCTGAACTACAGGAACGGACCGCGATGTTCAATTTTTAGGACATTTGGAAATTAAACTTTGCGAACGGTTGATTGCTGGGATAATATGGTGTTCGAATTGTTGTACTAACCAAGAATTCTCGAAATAGTGCAATTCAAACTAAATAGAACAAGGTGCCCACGAACTGACGTATCGTATTTAGCATTTGCAATCAATTAGGAATCAAATACCATACAATCGTTAGTTCATACAAACACTACTGTTTGAATAGACTGAAAGGAATATCAATCGATGTTGGAATGAAAGAAGATTGCAAATAGAAAAACAGCTAACGGATGTTAAAATTCTTAAGAATAAGGGGATAATAACCCAAGATTTATATAATCACATACGTCCCATGGGTTCAATCATCCCGCGCTTATATGGACTACCGAAAGTACATAGGCCGAGTTTACCGTTACGACCTATTTTGGATATGTCGGATTCACCATACCACAGAATCGCCAAATGGCTAGCGGAAATATTGGAACCGGTTAGAAGGCAAGTATCTAAATTTTCTATTCATGATACTTTTCAATTTATTGATCGTATTAAGGACGTTAATACTTCCGGAAAACACATTTTATCGCTTGGCGTTAACTCTTTGTTCACTAGCGTACCTTTAACCGAAACGATATGTTATATATGTGAGTATATTGATTCTAACAACATAGATCTAGGTTTGCCGAATGAACACTTGAAAGAACTATTGTTACGCCGTACTTTTAGTGTCCAGTTCAGTTTCAATAATGAAATATATAGACAAAGGGATGGGATCGCAATGGGGTCTCGATTGGGTCCAATTTTAGCAGACTGTTTCATGGCAAAGGTAGAAAACGACCAACTCCGTGCAATGATCAATCGATTCCACCTATACGTGAGATACATGGACGACACGTTTATCGTTTGTGACAATAATATTGATTTAGATGATATTCTACACACCTTTAACTCATGCCACCCTTCCATAGAATTCACGTCAGGAAGGGAACGAGACCAATCAATTCCTTTTCTTGATGTACGTCTGATGAGAAGGAGTAATAGTTCATTAAAAAGATCCATCTTTAGAAAACAAACATGGAATGGCCAGCTAACCAACTTCTATAGCTGGATCTCGTTAAGTAGAAAGAGAAACCTCATCCATTCTTTATGTTATCGAATTCATCAGATATGCAGTAAGGAATGCATTAACGAAAAACTCGAATTCCTCAAGAGAACCCTGACGGAGAATGGTTACCCAGAACGGTTCACAGAAAAGAATATGAATAAAAGTAGTTGTGACAAGAAACCTAGTTGTTCCGTTACGAATAAAAACCTTTATATAAGTCTGGAATTTAAAGGTGATCAAACATTAGACGTAATCAGAATTCGTCTAACAACAACTATTAGAAGAACATTTAATGCAGCTAAATTGCGAATAACCTTCACTAGTAGGAACTTATTTTCTGTGTCCATAAAAGACAAGCTTCCGCGTCTGGTCGCCTCTATGTGCATCTACCAGTTCACCTGCTCTTGTGGACTAAGGTACATTGGCCGTAGCCAGCGCTCGCTTTCAACTAGGATACGGGAACATATTCCAGCTTGGTTCTATAAGGGTGAAAGGAAAGTAGTTTAGGGGTTCTATACTTAAACACCTAATCGACTGTAACCATTCTACAGATCCAAAAAATGAATTTAAGGTTGTTTATATAAACCGTTCAAATCTACCCAAATTTCTTCGTATCCAAATTTTAAAAATAGCCGAAGCCCTTATCATCTAGGAGCTTAAACCAGAACTATGCGTACAAAATAAGTTAGGTCTTATCGTTATCGTTACCTTGGCCTTAAGTATTTTGGTCATCCAATTATTATTATTATTATTACTGCATTCCCCCTTTACTTATGTCTTATATTCTCATTGTTTTATTCGTGAATACACATCACCTTATTTATTTTTACACCCCTATGACCTTTAATTATTATAACAAAAAACATTTAAATCATTTTAATAATCTTATTATATTCACTAAATCTATTGTTATTATTCGTATTACGTAATCTAGTATTATAACCTTTTTATTAACTGTGTTCACATTTCCTCATGGAATTAGTACTTTTACAAAAACAAAATTTTCATATATATACGATTGTACAGCTTGATAATAAATTCGTTGAAAAGAGATCCCTTCGCCGAAATTCATGTTTTATTTTAATGTTTAAATGGGAACTATCTGTCAATAGGAGAAATAGTCTGAGGAATTAATTTTCTTAGCTGTTCTTTTTTAACATCAATCACTAAGTGCCTTAGATACTGCTTATCAAAGATCTCAAAGAATTCGCACCTCCTGAAGAAATGCTGGATGACACCGTACTTGAATTTCTGAATTTTCAGTCCTCTATTCCATTTAGTGCACGCGACTATAAAGTCTTCACATAAATAATCTGAATTCCTTTTTTAAGGTAACAAAAGTTAACTCTATTCTAAGCCTTTGAAAATTTTTGAAGTATAGTATAGACGATTATGTTTCACACACTAAAATTTCACAAGGCATGTACAAAAAACTGTCATGTCTAACTATGTTACGATTGAACTGAATACATTTGGCTGTATAGAAACTTTTTATTGAATATTGATAATTTTAGTGTGTTTTTGGATGTATTTGTTTTACTCAACTCCTGAACTTGTTTGTTTATGTCATTCTTTTCGGACATTTCGGTTTCGTTTTGTCTTTGGCTTGGTACTTGGGAGTTTTCGTTCCGAGAACCTATAAAATTGGGGATTTGTTTCCATAATCGTTATAATTATTGTTAGAACGACATTTGGGTCGACTATTTGTAAATTGCAACTAAACTTTGTAGCTAAATTGGAGTTTGCTCCTATTGTTAATTTGAATTCCTAAATTGCAAAAACACAGATATACCGTACTTCAATAACGGGAACGAGCAAAACCTTGAACGAAACAAACTGGAGTCTCACGACGAACAGGTGTGGAGTTTGCACTTACAGAAAATTCAAATGAAATCCAAGATAATCCTAATGAGTATTTTCCTTTTGATTGTTTTGTAGTTTAATCAAGCCTCGACGGATCACATATGTTAGTGATATATATATATATATATATATAATATCATTTCATTTTACCTGAAAACTGTAACTACGACCCTGGGTATTCCAACATGAGACGCGAAAGGAATACGAATTACATTTTTATGCAAGTCAAAGTTATTTGGTGACCCACTTTTATGAAGAGAACGCGATTGGTATAGTGAGAGCAATTATTATAGCCAATTGTACCAGTAATTGTTTCACTGTACCTGTTTGTTTAAGTGTAATAATAACACACATTCTTCCGTTGTCTAGGACTTTACACGGACTCGTGTACGCTCAGTAGTCACGCTTGTAAACTTTGGCACGATGTCGGTATTACTTCGATGCCACGAGATCGTCAACAAATACATCTTACTACAACCTTCAATTGCCTTCTGATATTTGGTCTATGGAAGGATCTGACCTGGTAATTGGCACGTAGTCTTCCTGTAGTGGTGATCATAGTCAACCGCGACTCGGCGCCATACTACAGTTACATGAAGGAATGCCCCAAATTATACGTTAGTGTGTATCCTCAAATACTCACATATAATAATCGAGGTGTGAGATATGAGAAGATAATGCAAATTCGAAACGTCAAATTGTTCAGAACATTGCGACATAAGGTCCCAACATTATTTCGTGGGGAAGGATAGTGTTGGAAAATCTATGGTTCGAATTCCAGATATCAGTGATTTTGGTATACAACCGATATGTTGATCATATACAATTCCAGGACCTCGGTGAGTTCGTTCCATATTTTAGATCACACAGATTCTATATTCAACACAATCCGACAGACACAC
Organism: Schistosoma haematobium; assembly: GCF_000699445.3. Classification (NCBI taxonomy): domain Eukaryota; kingdom Metazoa; phylum Platyhelminthes; class Trematoda; order Strigeidida; family Schistosomatidae; genus Schistosoma; species Schistosoma haematobium. The sequence goes on from NC_067195.1 coordinate 12,131,294, forward strand.
AATGAACATAAGGTGAAGACTTTCAATGGATTACAGAAACTTAGATTCCAATTTAAGCTGTGACGGTTGTGCTGATTGTATGAAGTAATGATTTTTTCATACTTGAGGTCTGTCTGATTTTGAACTCTAAATACAATACGTTAGTTCATGCTCACCTAGTTCTATTTGGTTTAAATTGCACTATTTCGAGTGTTCCTAGTTAATACGGTAATTCAAATACTTCTAATTACCATACATACGCAACTGGCTTCCATTTGGTTGAAGTTGTTTTTCAGCTATATTTCAAGACGTGATGAATAATTTAGTCAGTGATCTTAAATGTATTAAAGTTTATCAAGATGATATTAATGTTCAAGGTCCTGATAAATTAACGCATAATGAGCGAACTACTGCTATACTACATCGTCTGTTTGGAAGAACGTTGCTGTGAATCCAAACATATGTTCATTTTGTTTATCTGGCTTTGAATGTCTTTGATATTTGGTTGACGGTTATGGTTTTACCAGGCGAATAGCTCCACTCACAAATGTATCATCCCCGAAAAACCTTTTAGGATGGCATCCAATATTTGGTTCACTTAAGTATTATCCCGTTTTTTCCAGTTTCGTCAACTGTCTATTTGAAGTGCTGACTATCAACTCATATAAATGGGATGCAGAAGCGGAGCCATACTTAAGAAGTCTTCTCAAGTTTATTCAATCTGATGCTATTCTTCGGTCTTACTCTTCTAGTGTATATTCTGTCCTTATCACTGATGCATCGCCTGTGGGTATTCGTACGGTTTTGCAGCAGGAAGGTAGACCAGTAATCTGTGCTTTAGGTGGACTTACTGTTTCTGGACAAGGTTATTTGCAAACTCAGAAAGGACAATTAGCTGTGCTTCGGAAAGCAATTCACTATTGTTGCAGATTGTGAATCCTCATAGGTCATTTACCATCCTGAAAAACCCTAAGCACGTTCCTCAGCTGCTATGGTTCAACAATAGTGTGTTGTTTTAATTGCTAACGACAAATTCAATGTATTGAACACATGTCTCGAAGATCCTGTGGTTAGGAACCAATACCACTGCATATACTCAGTGTTATAGGCGAAGGCCGTAGTACGAATCTTTAACGTAGATTTCCCGTACATTTAGCCCTACTGGACCTAATATCCACTATTCCTGTTGGTATTCTGTTTAATCGATCGTGTTATTATTTCTCCTTCATTACGTAAATCTACTCTTGAAGGTCTCCATAGTAGGCATCTGGGTGATGACAAAATGAAACCTTTGGCAGAACTCATATACTGGTTTCCCGAGATAAACGCAAATATATGTCACACAGCAAGAACTTGTGAAAGATATCACAGTTCGGAAAACCACACAGGCCTACTATCATCTGAGGCTTAGAAGAGGGTTCTTGTAGGTCATTTTAGTCTATATCTTAACAAATAGTACGTGCTTGTCGTCGTTCATTATTTTTCCCAGAGGCCCAACGTCTTTTCCCAACAACCCATTAAAATTAAAGCTAGAATGCTTACTTCCTTCCTAGTTTTGTGTGGGGACTATATCACCTATTACCTTATACTGAATGTTGGCAGGATTGTGTGTTTAAAAGTGAGACTCTCGCGCTTGAAGTATTTAGCTCGTTTGGGAATAAAAATAGTAAAACCACCTGAAAGACTTTTGTTATATACCTAACGAAAAGTAAATAACAGTCTGATAATCTCTCATTTTGTTGCAGGTGCTGTGTAAGTTTGAAATAAAATAACGGAAACCCACTAATACTAACAAGCCCAGAACTTTGACGGGACATAAAGAAGGACTCGCATTGGAAGTACCCAGTATGAGATTGTATTGCATTGTTACAATGACATGAAACACTTAATTTTACAGTATATTTGTTAGTTACTCACCACGTCCGCCACAAGGCTGTCTGCATGTGTTTGTTATTTGGGACCAGTTAGAGGGTTTAGATGAACTGTCATGAGTTCTTGAGTGTTCTTCGTTACTATACGGACGAAAGAAATTCTGAATAAATTTTTCTAGCCAGTCCGGAGTACTTGGATTCACTGATGTGATAGCAATCTTCAAAATTCCAGCAAACTTTCTGCTAAACCATTAAACTTGGGATGTCATGGTTCTGTGAACAGATGACGGCGTCAAATATCAGTAAGCCAGCCGTTGAAATATTTTCCTGTGAAATTGATTCCATTATCCATTACCAATACTTTGGGTATAGCTCCAAGACTACCATATCTTCTTCATCACTTTTGGAGTAAAGTTTCTGCTGGGACTGTTCGTGGGTACTGCTTCTTGCCACTCGGAATATGAACCAGTAGTAAATGAAGTGTGATATAAGTCAAAAAATGTGCCACAATAATCCTCATGTGTACGTTGCCACGATTCGTAAGGTACAGGGCAAGTATACGGGACAGGTTTATTGTATGATGGCTCGTGTAAACAAGCAGGACGGTTTTCGATTTTCGACGTATATCAGCATCAATCTAAGACTACCAAAAAGTTTGAAGCGTAAGTGATATCATTCCCAACCTCTTTTCACTGCACTTATGACAGTTTCGCAATACGTGCGAGTATCCTTTACAAGTTCTGCTATGTCGACAGGTAATGTTTGGGCCAACATACAATCACTTTTCTATGGTTGTCTTTCAGGATATGAATAGCGTGTTAGAAAATATACCTGTGGTATGCGTCAAGTCGTTGGTTGCTTATTGGTGAAATCACAGGCACTGACATCTATGCTGTATCTCAGGACCATGGCAGATGATCGGTTAAATGATGTAATTGGACGGTAAATAAAATTTAACGCTTGGTGATCAGATTCAGTTTTGAATTTTACATCAAATGTTAGTACAGATTTTTATAGCCCACATCACAACAAAAAACCTACTTTTGTATTTAGGAACATAGTTTTTCACTCTTGCTTGTTCGTCTCGAAATAGAAATAATATGCTTCTTACTGTGATCTAGAATCGCAGAGAGACTCAGATGTAGTGAGCATCAAATTTTTAGTCGGTGAGAATGATTTGAGGAAAGCCTGATCATAGGCGTATATTAGCATCAATCTAAGACTACCAAAAAGTTTGAAGAGTAAGTGTTTTCATTGTTAACCTCTTTTCACTGATTTCATGGCAGTTTCGAGATACGTGCGAGCATCTTTAGCGTGGTGTCGAGTCGCGATTGACAATGAACACCACTACAAGAAAGCGCGTGCCAGAGAAACCAGAAGGCGAAGATGGAGAGTATCCAGATTTATTTCGTTGGCGATCTCGTGGTATCGAACGAAGAACGAGATCGCGTCAAAAGGAATACAAGCGGAATTATTGGGCGAGAGTACAAGCGTACAAGGTCACAGTCCACAGGAAAGTAATGGATAGAAATGGAGTAGTAATATGGCTGTCTTTAGCACAGTTAAACAAACGATCACAGTAAAACAATCACTGGTACAATTGGTTATAACAACGATTGTTTCCATTAAACCCATCGCGTTCTCTTGATAAAAGTAGGTCACTACATATCATTTACAGGTTTTGTTATGTCGACAGGTAATGTTTGAGCCAACATACAATCACTTTTGTTAGGTAGTCTTCTTTCAAGATATGAATAGCGTGTTAGAAAATTTGAGTGTGGCATTCTTACAGCTACTGGATGATTAATGATTAAACATATATTGTAATATCATGCTATTTTCTCGAATTAATGATGTACAATGCTTTGAGACCTTTAAATTTCGTGTTGCATGAATTGAATCACTTTCAACTACCATAAGTGTAAAAGTGTTTGTCTTCCATAAGATTACTTACATATGTTCGAGTTGAAATTTTCAGCTAGTAAACACTTTTTATTCATTCTGAAAACATTGTCGTGTATCTCGGATTAATAGATGGTCTGTAGACATTGAACATATTCCGGATCGTTGAGATTGTTTGTTTACTTCGGTGAAATGTCTGCTGGTGACCTTGGTTGGACAGAGAATTTGTGCATTTTTGGAGTTATGAAGTGCTCGTGTGGTGATGATGTGTGCGGGGAGCATGATGGACAGGAAATAAATACAGAGTATCTGGAAAAATTCACGAAAATGGTAAGGTTATGAGAACCGAAATATACACAATTCACAGGTTCAAAATGCGTCAGTATTGGCAAACAGGTTGTCATCAAACGAACTTCTGTCAGCATTTCAGATTTCATTTCATTTAATGGAAAAAATCAGTTATGTAATACTTAGTATGTGCAAACCGTCTAAAGGGGAAACTGATGAGTTAAAAAGCTTTCAAACGCTCTGTAGGTATCCATCTTATCCACGTTCCATGATAAAAAACGATTCCTCAATAAGCTTTTGTTCTATAAAAACTCAATCTTTAAATGGGGTGAGTTAAGTCGTTTATATAGGTTCTTATAGTTTTCGAACGTAAATTTGAAATCGACCGTGGTTTTGTTTTACAAATGGGAAATAATCTTTCGGATTTTTGGTGTTTTCACTTAACTAACCTACAGATCTGTACGCAAATTTTATCTTTGTATCTCACACAGCTATTGTATTGTTTATCTGAAGCCTAAGATTTTATAGCAACTCATTTTCTGTTTAACTAAGGAGAGGTTAATAATTTCGCCTGGACGTTTTAAAGCCGAAATACCTAGTTACTTTTGAATTCTGGTTACCTTTTATTGATAGGTCTTACAGGATTTTGAAATGAGTTAGAAACATTTTTTGATTTAAATATAATGAGTACCTATAATCTAAAGAGTTCAAGGGCCTCTTTATACCACGACTTTTGGGGTTGGGTATTACTGCTTGTAATATAATATTTCCTTACTCTTCACCATATATATTAAGCATGATCTTACACAGCCAGTTCAGTTGAGGACAATGTGTTGTAGCGTTCTCCCTCAATAGTTCACTAACGTGGATGACTATGGCTAAAAGAGGAATCTAAATGGAATTTTTTATGACGCCTATGTTGATTAGAATGGTACTTATTAGGTCATTCTTTTGACGATTTGTTAATGTTATTCATGACTAAAAACTCATCAGATTGCGTGCGTTTTATTTTTCAATACACTTTGTCGTTTTATACTAAAGGCCATCATTTTCTTACTAAATGTTTGGTGACGTTTCGAGACCTAAGTTGCGAAATTCTTCAGTCATCTCTGGGCACCTGATAGTAATACTCGTGTTCAAATCCGAGAATCTCAAACTTGCTTGTATTCATAAACTGGAGTGTAAGAGCTAGATTTTTAGACTACTGAGATAAATCTAAAGGTTAATTCCTTATATTAACTGCAATAACTTCATCGTTTAGAATGAGAAAAATCAACAGAAACTATTTGAAAACAGTTTTATGGTCTGAAGCTAGTTTTCATTTTCCAAAATATCAGCACGTATAAAAAAGTGCCCTTTGATGTGGTAAAATATCTTTGTTTGACTGGGTCGACGTTCAGTTCTACAATTTTAGGAAGTAACTTTGGCATTTCCTGTCTTTAAGTCTTCAGCTATTTAGGATCCGAAATTAAGATTAAAATATGACTAACTATGCTTATTATTGTACTAATGCGTACTAGACATTTCAAATGCGGAGATTGTTGACGATATTGGAGTGTTATTGTCTCAAAACAGCTTATTTTTTGGGGAGCCAAAGTGCGTAGCTTGTAGTTCCAGAGTTTGCTTCATTTATGCATGAAGTTGAATTTATCTTAATGACATATATCCAGGCGGATCTTTTGATACATGTAATTCTGCTTCATTTACGATTCCTATAGAATATCTGAATGCATAATAACGTTTTATTATGTCTCGCATCACTACACTTTGTATTACAGTGGGGTATTGAAGTATAATTACTGAAGTACAACTACTTTAATGGTTACAAACATTTAATCATAGATGTTTCTATCCTACTGCGAGTTATCGGTAGTTGAACTTCCATTTTTATAATAATAAAGCCAAGCGTAACATTTTCTTCAAGTCAATCATTAAAATGATAAACAAAATTATTAACTGATGACTTGAAATGTATAAAAAGTGTAGACTTTCTGGCTAGATTTCTCAAGACATTAAAAATTATTGACTGACTATAGTAAAAATAATAGCTGAAAATTGACCTTACTGACATTACTGTGATGCATTCTCTTTTCAAAAACTTATTATCACACATCAACTGGTGTTTTTCTTGCTCTCTTTTCTAAATATTTCTTTGTTTTTTATGTTCTTTATTCTGTTTCATATACTGACACCTTGGATTAATGCGTTAGTTCATTAAAAGTGATTAATGATATTTGAGTTACCCGATCGATCAACTAATTAAGTAAATATTCTGAAAAAAAGCGATAGCTGTTTCTCAATTTACTTACGTTGAAGCATATTCCATTATTCATCATTTTTTAAATACACCTTAGGATGCAAAACAGTTGATGCTCTCGCTGTTGTTAGAGAAAAAAACAAACTAAGAAGCTTTAAATTTTCAGTTTATATGTGCGTAACTTTTATGTCACTATATCCTATATCTAATTATACTTGTTGTCCAAATCTATGAATGCTTATTGATGAGAAATACCCCATTTAACACATTTTTATTTGATCTGTATGTAGTATGATCCTTTGTTATTTCATCTGATTAGAATGGTGATTGTAAAGTAGTCGATCAACAAGAATCACAACTTAAAGTGCTCATTGAAGAAGAAGAGGAAGAAGAAAGCGATGAAAATCTATGTGATTCTGGCATTGCTTCAAATCGTGATGGAAATTTCATTACTGAATCTACTATTTCTAATTCTTCTTGTCAAAAATTTAGTCCAGTAAATGAAAATCATAGTCCAAATAACTATTCAAATAAATGCCTTTCTTCTCCAATCACAAATGAATCTAGTGTAATTGATATAGATGAAAATTATTCTATGATTGCTGATAAATGTGCTAATCTAGAAGAAGTAGTAATAGTACCTGGAACAACAACAACATCTGAAATGTTCGATAATGACATTAAACAAATTAATATGACAGGAAATATTTCTAAAATTCAGTTAAAAAATCGAGTTTCAACAATTCGAAAAACGATTTCAACAAACAATGATAAACAATTTGAAAATGGATCTATATCTTCAGATATTTTAGATCAGCAAAATAATAATTCTGCAGAACTATATGAAAGTCAAACAACAATACTGACAAATAAATCCCAAGTTGATGCAAAAAGATGGCGTTTAACTAGTGCTGATAAATTAAATACTCTAATTGATGAATGTGAACGTCAAATTAATGGTAGAAAACTATATGTTTGCAAATTTTGTGGAAAAATCTATGAGATTAAAAGTAGTATGCGTTATCACATGAAAATTATTCATTTACAGATGCATTTGCGCACTACAGAAATGCAATGTCGTATATGCGGTAAACAATTCACATGTGTTAGTGCTGTTAATCGTCATCAATCCAAGTGTATTTTATCAACAATTAATGATTCGAGACTAAAAAATAATACTGTACCATCTAATCAGTCATTATTTACTAGTCCAATAATAACCACTGGAACAACAATATCGTCTTCTACAGACAGTGATATGCATCCTCGTTTATCTGAAAATTCGTTTACTTTACAAATATCGGATAGTTGTAATAATAATGATTTGAATCATAACACATCACTTACTGATTCAAATCTAATGGTGGAGTCATTGAATTCAGCTTCAAAACATTTTACTAATCTTGTTAATTTTCCAAGTGTATTTCGTATACCAGATACGTGCTGTACAACGACACAATTTATGAATCAGTCAATATCTAAAATCTATCAAAGTTCACAAATAACAAGTTTAAATTTACGAAATTTTATTCCATCATCTGACTTAGTTAATTTACCAAATAAATCTAATTCTAATAGTTTACCTTTCCAACCATTTAATAATAGTAATGATACACGATCATTTTTAAATCCAATAAATAATCATTGTATGAATTGTTCTGATTCTTCATCACAATGGAACTCATCAACTTGGTCTACGATGTCTAATTTAGGATGTAATTTTACTGAATTGACTCCTGCACAAATTGATATTTGTATGAAAGCAGTTGTCCAAGGTATTTGTTCAACTGTAGGACAATGTACCACTAGTACTACTACTAATAATAATGGCAATAGTAGTAATAATAATGTCAGTAGTTATAGAACTAATCAAGAATACAATGAATCTAATCATGTACCAACTGATTCATGTCAAATAACGGATGAAACACAATGGGATTTACCAGATAAAAATTTATCAGATTTTTCTGAAACAACAGAAAGAACTTTAACTTCATCACAAGCCAATGAAATGGTAGCTATAGATTTATCTTCACGTCCTCGGTCGGCTACATTAATGATTGAATCATTTTAAGTAAATAGACTAGGCTAGACTATAAAGAAAATAAGTTGACTTCCATGATCAGATTTATTGTGTTACTTATCTATAAAATGCACATAATCATAACAGACAATCTGTTAATTTCTTCAAAATTAACATTGACATAGGTTCAAATAATTACGATGATATTATTGATAATTAAAAAGTAAAAAGCATTTATTATTTACTCTGTGAAATAATATCTTACCAAGTGACCTCTTGATTATATATACATACGTACATGCACAACATCCATTTCGTATTTTATCTTATCAAGTGCCTTAATCTTTCTTCCACTCGTTCTCTTTACGTTTCTATCCACATAATTAAGTGCCTTTAGCTTGAAATTTATACTATAACCTTTTTCACAGAGATACCTGCAAACTTTCTTATACAATAATTGTTGTAATCATTCAAAATATGTTTTTATTTCCTGCCAATAAACAAGTATATCTGTCTATTTATTATTATTACTGATATTTTGTTCTATTCATTTCATTTACTCCTTTACTAGTTTATCATTCCCCGTGTCGACATTGTCATTACGTTTGTTCTCGTCTACCTTTAAATTGTTTTTCTTCCTAATCCAAATAACTATTGATCATTGAACGACAACAGTACTGGTATCTAATCGTTCCGCTCCATTTTGTTTGCTTTCCAAGTTTATATTATCTGTCTATATATATGCATTCTTTGCTTGATATTATATATATATATATATATATATATATATATATATATATATATATATATATACGAATTTTATAAGTAAACAGTCGAACAAATTTTCTACACACAAATATTTATTTACCTATCTCCTATACCTTGGGTTTTTTAGTTGTTTTTTTCTTGTACTGTTATATTTATAGGTTTTCTTTTCATTTTATTATTTGAGAGTTTTTAAAAAAATCACTTTTGTTTTTATGTCGGGCTTTCACTTATATTTTGTCTATCACACTTGTTTGCAGATTTAGTAAAAAGAAATAGAACGATATATGCCACATTTGGCTACCTTATCATACCAGTTATAAGCAAGATAAGGGCCTAGGCATAAATGTACGTTAGCTTAAATCGTCATTCTTATATTAACATAAAGCAAATGAGAAGTATAATAATGTAATACCAATGACAATGATAGTGAATAAATATTAGGAATAGGGTTTGAGATGGAAATAAAAAGCTTATAAATGTGTAAGTGTACTGGGACTCAAGATTTACAGTAAGTTAAAGAGTATATGCATCTAGGAGATTAACCGACTCAAAGACAAGTTATCCAGATGGATGAAAAACTTCCGTTTACTAGTGGCATGGCTGGCCTGAAGCAGTTATTCTTTCACAAGTCGTAAAGATTACTTTTGGCCTAGTCTCCTATCCAGGTATAGTCGTCTTACATAAGGATCTTTTAATTCACTATCTCTAGGTTTTCATCAGTGTAAGGATATCATGGAGATTGCTCAATTTCATAGTTTCAATCATAGACTAATCTTAGTCAAACAATAATTGAAAATCAGGAAATACTGAACAGCTGCCTCATTCTAGCATGGTACTCCTCGGTAGTCGACATTTACTATTTTAGTGATGATCAAAATTAGGATCTTTATGTTTCGGAACGAATGCTTAACCTTTCGACCAACAAATTAACATCCAATGTCCTACGTTCCCAACCTGTTCAACTATTTCTCAATTCAATCAGTGAGTCACTGCCACACTCTCAACATTGTCAAATTTCACCGATCACGGCTTATCCTTAGAACTTTGGGAATTACCTATCAAAATTAGTCACTACTTCTGCCTCATGTATCAGTATTAAAACGTTTACTGAATTCTGTCACTTTGATGAGATATAAATTTTAAAACAAGGAGTAGCAAATTTTGTGTATTAATGTTGATATTATAAAAGTATTACAAGTAATAGAATGGGATCTTGTCTTTCAAAATTATTCTGTGGAACAAAATGCAATAGTCCCATACTTTGAACATTAATACAGCACACGTTAAAAATTTCCGGAACTTTAGCGTACACAGTTTCTTATATACCCTTAACCAATAGTAAATATAAATCTTAATTAATAGGGGACGTTTTCTTGTCACTTCGAAAGGATTGTAGTCAAAATGTGAACAACTATTTTGTAGTGCCATGTTATAAATGACTAGATTATCTATTGAAATCAGTATTTTTATCAGTGTATTCAGAATAATTGATCAGATCTAATTGATTAGTAAGTTAACTCCAAAATTGATACAGAGGGAAACTATTCACCAAAATACTTTGATAGATATTACAGACTAATATTAGTTCACTTGTTTCATCTTATATGAAATACAGCGTTAGATAATGTTAATTTAAATCCGTATCTAAGTTCCTCAAAACTGATTGGTAAGATTTTATATGTTTATGATCACTTAGTTGTCTTTCTATTAACTTTATGAGACACTCCTAACGAACATTTTGATGGGAATTGGTGTACATAAATCTCAAATTTAAATTCCTCATTATATTCAACCAGTTAATTGGACAATTATTTTGAAATCGATTTCATGAGTAAAGTTACTAATTCATTACCACAATCGTTTCGGAGTTTTCATCACTGAACTATTCCATCATATCATATACTCCTTTAGCAAGGAAAACATGTACAAATGAAGTCAACTTTTATACGTATAACTTTAGTTGGGTCTTGTAAATGAATTAAGCTTCTATGGGATAAATTAGATTTAAGAATAAAAATTTAATAAGATTAAACCATACAAATAATATTAAGTGGAAAATTCTAAGCTGTTTGCTATAAATAATTTATTCATTTTAACTCTAAAAACCTTTACTATACACATATATATTTAACGTAAATAGTGAAATTATAATTCATTAACGAAGCAGAGAGATATGTGTTCCGTAGACTTTGTAAACATTTTATGAAAATATAAATGAAGGACTATGTATTCGAGATAGTTCATGTTGCTTTTATTTATTTCTATCATATAATCATTATCGTACAAACATCTACTTTGAAAGGAGATGTTGTTCGGTGTAAGAGTAGATAGGAAGAAAACTAGGGATAATTAAACCAAAACTTCCCATTAGTTTATAAGTTCATTTACACTCAGTCTGAGTCCTGTTCGTAGGTCCAGAATACCTGGTTAGGTTCTGCGTTATTATTGTAATCAATGGCTAGAAACACTAAGTGGTATAAATTAGAATCGGTCTCAAAAACGGCCATCTCATACGAGGACAAATCAGCCATTTAGTGTTTCCAGTTTCTCAATAGCGGCCTAATATTTATCGATTCGTGACTATAATGAAAAATTAATAAATATACGGGTGTGATACACAAAATAAAATTTCCTCTAAAAATCGCACATTTTGGAAGTTCTTGTTCATCAACTGTCTCAGTAAAAACACCAACAAATAACTAACTTTCTATATAGAAGAAAAGCAGACAATTTGTATACAAGAAATTTTTAATATTAAGCATATTGTTGACTACGTTTTTGCTTTTTTTCGAGTGAACACAATCAATGTATTTTATTTATTTTACTCTGTAAACAATTTTTTTTCTTGGTTTTTTGTTGGCTAAAGTGAAAATAAAAAACCACAACCATTGATTTGTCAAGTAAATTCAGCTAGGTTGTTTTTAGAAAAGTAGAAATTATAATCAACAATATTTCTAGCAAAAAATCGTTATGAAATAAATACTGCTTTCTTAGTTTACACCATAAATAAACTTTAATTAGACAATCATTGAAAACCGAGATGCACTGGAGCTCATTAGTAGTGCACAACTGCGATTCTACCAGGGACTGAACCTAGAACTTTCGGATTTCTCTGAGATCTTTGTGTAATATCGTGAATTGATTAGAACTAAAACTGTAAGCTACTGGATGTCAACTCCTTAGCCTAAGGACCAAGCTCTAATTGTGAGTCCTGAAGGTCTTGGGTTTGACCCCTTATAGGATCATAGATTCCCACAGCTAAGGAATTTCATACTAGGATGAAAAGTCTACCCAGTGTTCCCCAGTTTTTATTCGTTGTCTAACTAAAGTCAATTTGTGACGTAAACCATAAAATACCACGTTTTTCGAAATCAAACAGTGACCTTTCTGAACGTATCGTATGCAAATAAGAATGGAACTTAAATGTATGCACTAAAAGATCACTGATTAGTGACCAATTTCATGTTATTTTAGCCTTAGTTTTGATAAAACTCTATCAGTCAAATTGAAGTATTCCTAGTAAGGCCATGTATCTTGATATTATGGTTCCCTTTGTCAGACTTCAGATTGAAGGTATTTCTGATTGATTAACGCCAATTATCAGGAAACTTTAATTGTCGCCTTCCGGGTGATTACTTTCAGCTATTTAAATTTAGACAAAATCTATTTTGTTTTTTAGTTTGATGATCACATTGAAAATCATAATTGAATAAGGCTCAAGATTGAATAGCATGATATTTTGGTTACTACTACAATTCAGTGACTAATCCATGTAAACATTTCAGTCCTATTACTTACCAGTTACGCCTTGGACGCCCCAATGATAATATTCTGCATTATGAAAATGAATGATATGAATTAAAGTCATATAAAAGGATATTAGTCTCATAACGAATGTTGATCCTTTATTCTGATGCGCATCAGATACAACGAAATTATGAATCAAAACGCCATGTTATCTATCTTCAGTAGCTTACTTACTTTATATACCATCAAAGATTGTCTGTTTTCTCAGCAAAATAATTCGCTTAAAAAATCTTTTCAGATCTAGAAAAGTTTCTTTCATGATTTTTGTTTAAGTATCTAAATTTTGTTTCGCAATGAATAAAACCAATTATTTCAAAAGCCTAAAATAAAATACAAAATTTTTTGAATGAAATTTTTCTAATCAAAGGGAATTTAAAATCAAGAAATAACAATAGAATCGAAATAAAATTAGGAATGTTTGGACTGAACATTGTTGACATTTGAATTGATGAATGGACACCTAACAATTTTTGTTAATGTCGTTACATAGGAAAACATTGATTCCATTCAGCGAAAATTAATCAACATTAAATTGTTTTGAACATGAAAAAAACAACGAATCGGACTGACTGGAAATTAAGGTGGTTTTTCTTAATAATAATTCATTCTAAAATCTTAACCATTCAACATTCAAGTTTTTATTCCCTGATTATCAAACATTTATATTTGCACGTCGATATTTTTGTCATTTTTTTCTGAAATAGACCAAAATATTATATAATCTTCGCCTATTGGACAGTAAATAATGATAGATTTCCATGTGATGTCTATCCTCTTTGAAAACTCCCTTTAAGAGGACTGGAAATAAATTTAACTACGGTCCGTAATTTCGGTAGCCATGAAAGAAAACGATTTTCGGTTCCCCATTCTCCTTAGTATTGTGGATAAACTTCTTTCATCAACTAGTCAAACTAATACTGAGTGTCCAGTTGTTGTGGATACCAGTGATGTATTCAAAAGGATTACGAGACCCAGGCACCTAACAACCTTGGACTAAGAGATGCCATCGATCTATTGATTATGATTTGTTATTGAAAATATGTCATATAATATTATTAGATGATTTGGACGCATTACGTGGTGCGTGAAAGCAGGCTGAACAATGAAAAGCCGGAAATCCGTTATCAGTATGTTGTACATTTCTATTGTTCGGTCATATAGGGAAGCCGGAGAGCCATGGCTAGAGAGTGAAAGGGTAAATACTGTTATTAGACCTATGTCTATATAGATCAAAGTTTACCGGCTGCCAAGCCATTTTTCGTTTGCAGTATGATCTCAACAGGTACATAATAGATTCATCTAAGATGATTCACAACCATCTTTGCGATAAAAAGTGTCTGACCAGTGATGCGTGTTTCAGGAGATTAAGTGATGATCAGTTACAAGTTGTTATGCCGATGATAACAAATGTAGTGATCCTGAGCAGATTGTTGAAGAGAAGTTTGGAAAGACCGTTACTATTCACTATGTCAATAATTTGAAACATGAAGCTGTCAGGGGTACGTTTTTCCTATAGATCTATCGTTTTTTAGGTTGTAGGAGTTTCAGTGACGTGATATCAACCATATGAAGTAGTGGGAAAGTGTTTGTATGTTATGGTGAGGATGCTAACCAAATGACGAGAATGGCATTCAGTACTGATAAGCGGATTGTTTTCTTGAAGTGATTTCCATACAACATTGACAGAGGAAAGTAAGTGAAAGTGTTCTACCTAACAAATGTCAATAGTTATAAACTGCTTTAGTTGGTTGCTACAAATAACTGTGGGCACGAAACCCCAGTTAAGTTTGCCTGTACGAAGCAAGATGTGCTATGGATCATGAATCAGTTCAAACTAATCATGACGAACACTCGTAATACGGAAAGATTTATGGGGGATTGTACATGATTTGTTATATCTGCGATGAAAACAACTCACTGTACAGCCCACATAGTTTTATTTTCATTTCATATGTGTAGAGCTTTGTTTAAAAAGACCCTTCATCCCGTATTAAAGCAGTACTTATGCCAACTTGTCAGTGAACAGTCGGTGGCAACGTTTTATCAGATTCAACGCATACTCAGCGTGTGTGATAGGCCTATTAGCACGTACTTAAACAGAAACTGGATGAAGCAGAAACGCAATTGGGCTGCAGCTTTCAACGGTGAAATTTCTACTTTGGGTAACAATACAAATAACCGTGTTGAAAGTTCGCATAAACAATTGAAACGCAAATTATGTCACATTGATTCTTTGTGTGAATGCTTGTAGGAGACATACACGTGGCAAAGACAAAGAAGTAAACGCAAGTCATTTGAATCCAGCTTGCATTGTAGTCACAACGTAGGTTTATTGAGCCTGAGGGCTTAATGCCTCTCTTATGCAAGTTGACTACGTACGCCGGGTTTATAGCCATTAGAGACTATAAAAGAAAAAGGGTGATGTACATTGAGAATAGCATGTCATCATTAGGGTTTTTTGTAGGTTGTAGCAACTGTTCTATGGTGGATGTAAACGACGGCAATTGAACATGTCGTGTATTCTAAAGGTGACAGATTCCATGAAAACAAATGGTATTTGTTATGTCCTATAGCCCGTCAATTATCACGTGAGTAAAACGTCAATTAAAATACCGATTACTACGACCTTGACACTGTGCCAAACCAATAACGTGTTAACTAGTACGAGCAGCCTAGAGTCGACTCTGAGTCCCGATTGGTTCTTCTTACCATGGCCTGCTCGTTGAGTTCAGAATACAATCTCAGCTTCAACTGTATGAATCACGTATTTGAGACATTTGCAGTTTATATACAAACAAGTCAGACCACATCATGCCATAAAATAGAAAATAACAGTTATACATGATCAAGCCAAAAGTGGCTGTGAGTGTGAGAGACTGTAACTAATAAATCGAGTATAAATTAGGAATGCTAAATCGTATAATAATAGTCAGTAGGTAAAATGGAAACTTATAATAAAAGGAATATGAATATACACATAATATAGTAACTTGAAAGTTATCCAATAAGAATATATGTAATAATAGTACATGAATAATTCTTAGCACTTACCATTCATTTATTCTCCGTTAGGATATAACAGTATGTACTCACTCACGGATGCCCTATTTTACATGTACGTTATATTCATCGTCTAATAAAATAGATTTATTTCTGAAGCGCTGCAGGCTATGGACTTGAGTTGCCAGCGGAGATTTAGATCCAAATCTTTCGGCTCTCCCGTCTCTGGACTATACAGAAAGAAATAGACTGTATAGTCTTTTCCGCAACAGAATCAACACAGCTGTGGCACTTTTAGGATTGACGACCGCGGGGGATACAATGAGAATGGTCATCAGTCTAGCTGATGAAGTGATACGCAATCGGCGCCCACCTTAAGATATGAAAATATATCGGTTCAGAACTGAACTAGCATAATAACCCACAAATTTCAGTTTTCCTATTCGATTAATTATTGGACAATGTTCTTGCAGTTTCAGTGGTTCGTACGTCCTAGAACACTCGATTTCAGTAATATTCACCTCTAGACTGGAACTATTTCTCGCATTGTAAGTTCACTTGTTCTTTCGATATGAACATTGAAACCGTACTGAATACACCATCTAAGCAAATAAACCCATTCTGTATTTTGTATAATCGATGAATACAAGTCACGCTATGTGTATCTGCTGTATATTGTCATTTTACTCCAATTTCTTAGCTGTGATGAGTTACTTTTGAAAAATAAAAGCATTATATTACATTCAGCAAACACGAACTTATTTACTACGAAGACGATGATGGGGATCGTAACATGTTTAACGGGACTATAGTGGTATGTTCACTAAGAAGTTAAGCGAGTGCGTAGACCGGTGTATTATACCATGTAGGATGTACCCTTATGTTACTAGTATTCTGTCAGTGCATTAGAACCATCGCCCGCACATCATAGGGCATTCGAGTAAGCAACTATGGGATTAGATGTTATCTAATGTAAATACTACATTGGAGAGAGTGGACATCTCTTCATTTATGCATATACGAACAGGTGATATCGATAAAGCTTCACGAAACTGACATCAATGCATGTAAATAACCATGAATGTAGATTCACCTCGGAAAAATCTGAATTCTAGAGCAAAGAAATTTTAAAAAAATTTGGAATTATAGTATTCAGATCAATCAGTGGTAAACAAAAACATCGAATAAGACCGGATCTATCAAATCATTCAAACAAGATCAATCAACGATATAGTTAAATAACACTGTAACAAGACGTTCGACTTGAATGCGAAGACAAATGGAGGTAACGAAACCTATGACAACATCCAACCACAAACAAGGCTATAAGGAACAAATTGATTTAAGGCCGGTAAAAAAACAAGGGGTCCCACTTATACACGAAGTAAACACTTAAGTTGGTAGATTAATGATGACTGCTCCTAACGTCAACAATGTAGCGCAGAGAACTCGACAGTAGCTATATATATATATATATATATATATATATATATATATATATATATGCATGCCTATAGCATTTCCAGAATTTGTAACATATTTAACGGCTAAGTGCGCAAGGATCTGTTTCTTTCGGCAACGTATACACGGACTCGGATCTGTAGGTTCTTCACTAAAAGAACAAAAATATGTACTGTATTACTTTTAAGTGTCACTTATTACATGTGAACTAGATGCTAACAAGCTTGTATTTCATAGAATCCTCATGACGGTTAACATGATAAGTCAAAATAACATGAGATTTACAAATCTGTACAAGAATAATTCCATTCATAGTGGAATATCAAACAAACATTAACAACAGGTATTCATTTACAACTTCCACATTAATGATGTTAAACTGTAGTCCTTCGGAAATCATGAGGCCAATGCCCTTCTAACAACCACATCAACAATTAATATAGGTACATTAGAATGCCTAGACGATAAGGAAGACCGAGAGGATTAATCAAACAGCTATAGATATGAGGAGACACAACTTGACGGTGCTTGAAATCACTGAAACCCATTGAACCCACGTCGGACAGAAAAGGTCAGATGCTGC
Organism: Schistosoma haematobium; assembly: GCF_000699445.3. NCBI lineage: Eukaryota > Metazoa > Platyhelminthes > Trematoda > Strigeidida > Schistosomatidae > Schistosoma > Schistosoma haematobium. Next base: position 12,149,233 of record NC_067195.1, read on the forward strand.
TGTACTCTGGTCACGAAGAACAAAATTCTCCGCACACTCAAGGCGTTGCTCTGATAATGTTCAAAGAGGCACGAAATGCACTTGTAGAATGGGAAACGTATGGATCCGGAATCATCAAAGCATCCTTCAAAACAAAGAAGGGGGATCACAATGAATGTTATTCAATGATATGCACCCACCAAGGGTAGCAATAACGATGACAGAGACCAGTTCTATGAGAGATTGCAATCAATCATAGCGAAGTGCCCAGGAAAATACCTGACCATCCTGATAAAAGACCTAAACGTCAAAGTCGGAATGGACAATACCGGATATGAAGATATCATGAAACGACATGGACTAGAAGAAAGGAACGAAAATGGTGAGAGATTTGAGAATTCATGTGCATTCAAAAAACGGTTATAGGCGGCACAATATCCCTCCACAAATGCATGTACAAAGCTGCAAGAGGTGGACACTTTCACGTAGCTGGACAGCGCCATCAATGAACGTGAAGGATCTGATGTAAACGTAAATGCACGGACTTGCAAAGCAAGGACTGCATTCCTACAGTTGAAGGACGTATGAAACTCAAGACAACTGTTAGCCAACATCAAAATCAGAGTCTTCAATACGAATGTCGAGACAGTCCTATTGTACGGAGCTGAAACGCGGAGAACTGTTACAACCGTCATTAAAGACGTACAAGTATTAATAAACGAATGTCTACGCAAGATACTCAATATCCGCTTGCCGTATACCATCAGCAACAATCTACTGAGTGAAAGAACGAACCAGCTTCCAGCTGAGGAGGAAATTAAGAAAAGACGTTGTAAATGGATAAGACATACATTATGGAAATCACCAAACTGTTTCGCTCTTTAAGGAGAACAGAAAAGAGGAAGACCAAAGAACACAACAAGCGAGTAATTGGAAGCAGACATAAAAAACAACGAATTGCAATTGGAAGCACCTGGAAAGAATTACCCATCACAGAGTTGGGTGGAGAATGCTGGCGAACGGCCTATGCGCCTCCATGAGGGATAAAAGGTGTAGGTAAGTAAGTAAGTGTAGTCCTTGTTATCTTTTTTATTGGTAAAAACAAGGTCAAGTCAAGGAACTCATAAGTAGTGCAAGTGGTTGTGAAACTGAAGTGAACGTCCAGCATGGTTTTTAGAAACTTTGGAAAAGGTGCTGTTAGTACGGTTTTCCGTAAATAGTTCCATAGTCACTTAATTCTGACGATATAACAGTTTGTAAGGGCTCACTCCTATCCCTTTCTAAATAAGCAATTAGTATTGGCTTTAGTCAAAAATATCAAATTATCAGCATGCAATATCGCAACAAGTTTCTATCACTGTTCTTGTATTACAAAACAGAAAATAAATCAGTCTACGTAAATATGTGCGTGGAATAAGTAAATAAACAAATTAGATGTTTATGCGAAGAATAATGTACACAATTGTGATTAACTGACATCTTCATGAATATTGGTAAAAGATTAGGTCAGATATTACAACATATATAAAGCATAACATGTCCTTAATACCATATTGTAAAGCTTTGATTTGTTTACTTTTGATGTATTTGTCTCGTTTTACGGCAAAATATACAAGGAGATTTATTGTCTGACAAAATGGCATTGCCAGTAGTTAGCCAGATTTTTGATATTGATTAACAGCCATTTGCATTTGATTAGGAAGTAAAAGACTCCTCTTCTAGGACTACAGAATCTCATCCTAGTTGTTTTTATTATTTAGACGCTTAAGCATATTAACGCGAATGAAAAATTCAGCAACCCTAGTTACTAAACTTATGTGCTCCATCATTTCCTTTAAGAACTATTGCATTAACTAAGCTGAATTATACGAAAACCAAATGTACCTAACTAAAGAGGTATCATAATTATTGTTTCATTTGAGAAAAAATTCAACTTAAAATAGCGGAATATAGATAGTTAGGCCTATAAACACCAAAAAAAACTATAACCTAGTAAGACTTACCTAACAGAGGACAAACGTATTGTGCAGAGACTGAAGACTATAGTCATTTGGGCATAAAAACAGTTTACGGCACAACAAACTGAATTAAACTTAGCCTCAAACCTTTCTCAGTAAAATTATTCACTGACAATCTACGTCAAAACAACCTCGACTATTATTAAGGTTTCTATAACTAAAGATATTATTCCAGCATGTAATGAACGTGTCCAGTGTAACGCAGTTTGACATGGGGAATAAAAATTAGTCACAGCAAAATTCACAGCATAATCGAGATTTTTAATAAAAATTGTATCACAATAGGGAAAATTCATGGACTACATGAGCGTAAACATGATCGTTATTCCGGCCTACGATACACTGAGTTGACGTGACAATGTTGTGTAAACTTCCCACTCTTTAAAAGTTAAACATATATTTATGTAAACTAACTAAAAATAAAACAAACCCTATGTTAATTGAATAGTGTATAAAGACCGCAACCTTACACCAGATCAGTTGTGATTGAAACAGTTCATTAATATTCTCTATCTATCCGTCACATTGAGTGACGGTTGTTCAAATCTCACCAGGAGCATCTGTTGCTTTACAATAATAAATGCATGTTTAATAGTTCTAATTAGAATAAAACTTACATCTAAATATTTTTATCAGCTCTTTCTAAGTGTTTATTAATGATGAGTATATTGTACAGAAATAATATCCAGTCACTTAGAATAGTGGCTCCTTGTTTATGTGGTCGATAACATGTTATAAACACTATACAGATCGAATAAAATTTGGTTACTGTTCAATGTTCAATTAATGTAATAATCAGCAACAAATAATGAAGGATAGTGTGGGTAGTTTTATTTATAGATTAACATCAAACAAGAAATCATTGTAAATCCAGAAAACATCTGATAAATATTCTTAGTTGAATAATTCATTTATCGCAGCAAAATGGAAACTGAACTTTATTAATTTTCTATTGAAATCATGAACCAACCTAAATTAGGCCACCATTGAAAACCCGGACTCACTGGAGGACCGTTTCGTTCAAGTATGGGACCCTCATAAGTGCACTTCCACGACACGGGACTCGAGAATCGAACCTAGAACCTTCAGTCTTGCGCGAGAAAGCTCAACCTCCAGACCACTGAGCCGGTATCCAACGCTGTTAATGTCCAACTGATAATCTTGTTTGTAACGTTTGTTATTTCTCCATCTTTGATTTGTTAAAGTCCGGAACTGATAAGCGTCATATGAAATATGAATATCTATAATGTATCGAATTATTTGAATTATAGTACGAACTAAGTGTCCCAGAAATAACGCAATTGAATCAAGTAGTACTAGACAAGCACGAACGAATGTATTGTATTTAGAATTCGAAATCAAGCATTCAGCAAGTACAAAGGTATCATTAGTTCATTTAAACACCACAATATCCTAAGCGGACTACCATTTAACCACAAATTTTTGTGGAGTTTAATAATAACTAACAGTGGTGTTTAGGACATGCTTTTCGTCCTATTTGGGACTTATCATCTTGTTGTAAATAAATTCTACCGTTAATGTTCACGTTGATACTTAAACAAAATACTTTTTGCTTCAAACATCAACGCGTTATCCACTGCTATAAATTACCGACTGAGTCTAACTTATTATCGCTCCAGCTTAAAAAAGTAGTCTAATGGTCAATTATATTTGAACATGTTAAGGATTGACTGAAACATTTTTCTAAATATATTGAAATTAACTATTAGCAGTGTACAACAAGTAGATGAGTACAATGTCTAAAAGTTTTACATTTTTACTTTTTCCATAGATAATTGAAGAGAAAATTGTTCGTGTTTATAGTAATATATAAAACAAATTAATAAGAGTTCATTTAATAGGCACGAACTTAAAGCAACCACAACGAATTTCCAGGTAGTTTTTAGCCAATCAGATAACAATTTTGATAAATGGATAGTTTATGGAAAACAAAACAATAATATTACAAAGTGTAAATATATTTTACATTAATAAACCTATTGATATCTTATACAGGTTATTCTGTTAATAAGTGAAAAATACAGCGTTATGAATTCATCCCAATAGATTTAGATTGTTCATCTTCTGAAATCCTTAAAAGCATTCAAAAAGATTGTTAACTCTGTTTACATCGACTGTATTTAGTTAGGGTTAAGATTAAGGTTTTGAGTTTACGGTTTCATCATTAGCTGACATCAGCTATCATGTAAAAATGCTTTGTAGCCATATGAATGGATAAATTCAGCTCAAATTGTAAGATGCGTTATCTGATTGTTTTGTCCATAAAATCTAGGGTTATCAAGCTTGGGTTTATTTTAGAATTGAGGGTTTAAGGTTAAAAATTTCAGAACAGTGTCGATCTACCTGTCATGTACAGTATGGAGAGACAGAATCAGACATTTAATACGCTTGATACTATCATTTTTATTCTATGGTTGCAGCAAACAAACTTTTGCCACCATTTTAAACGTCTTGAGCACTATGTGATATATTTGCTCAATGCATTTCATACAATCTGATCACATATATACTCATCAAGACATTTTATGTGAAAAACAAAAGGTCAACTAGATAAATCAAAAGGTAGGCGGCACAACGATAATAATAAAGTACACAAAAGCAAAGGGAAAAAAACTGGATAACGAATCGGTATTACCAGGGTAGGTTAAGATTATGAAAAAAATCGTTTTTGAACGCATAAAGGAGGTTTCAGTTTCCGTATAGCCAAGGCTTCAACAAACCTTGGTATACGCTCTTGAAAGCTTTTGTGCAGAACTTTAAAGGCTGACTCGATATCAAATTTATGACCTGTTTCAACCAACTGTCTATTTTGTGATCTTGTTTGGCCACTTTGTGTATGTGTTCATCCACCCTTACTTACAGCTCACGACTCGCTTTTTGGATATCAATCGTGGATCAATCATATTTGTACTAGTGATACTATTGAAGGAGACACAAAGCTCTTAACGGAAATATTAATGAAAAACGGTTATTCACGAAAGTTTATAAACTATTGGAAGGGTAATGTTATGATGTGACCTATAACATTTTTGGAACCCAAAAAGCGAGTCAACATTACTTTATCATTTAAGATGACTCAAATAGCTTCATGTTGAAACAAAGACTTGAATTAGCTACCAATATTACATTTTATGCAGCCGAATTCGTCATTACTGAAAAGCCAAGGTCTCTGTTTCACCAGAAACCCAAACAGCATGTGAGTCATTGGGTCATATCCTATTGAGTCTGTCAGTTTGCATGTATGTGCAGAACACATATGTAGGAAAGAGGAAGCATGAGCTTCAAGTAAGACTGATTAGTCACATACCTAAATGGCTACAAAAACAAACGAATTCCAATGGTCAAACACGATCACAAAATAGACAGTTGGTTGAAACAGGTCATAAATTTGATATCGAGTCAGCCTTTAAAGTTCTGCACAAAAGCTTTCAAGAGCGTATACCAAGGTTTGTTGAAGCCTTGGCTATACGGAAACTGAAACCTCCTTTATGCGTTCAAAAACAATTTGTAAATTAAACTGTTTAAAATGCTACAATCTCCATAAATCCCCTTACTGATAATAATCATGTACTCACCAGTGACTAGCTTCAAGTTTGATTTCCTGGAGATCTAGTGAAAAGCTGTGACCAGTCGAGTCCGATCCGCGTCAGATGTGAGATAGTTATCCGCCTCAGACAATGGATGAATGGCTGCGCAAGTTCATGGATCGATCGAAGTTAGAAATTAACACCGCTGGATGTAGGTTCAGTGGTTTAGAGAACGAAGGTCCTGGGTTCGAGTCCATCGTGTGGGATCGTGGATGCACACAGTTGGGGAGTTTCATACTGGGACGAAACGGTCGTTCAGTGCGTCCAGGTTTTCAGTGGTGTTCTAGCTTAGATTAACTCGTGAATTCAACTGTTAAAAATACTTAATAACTATCGTTGTGTCCGCTTACCTTTTGATTTATCTAGTTGACTTTTTGTTTTTCATATAAAATGTCTTATGAAGTATATGTGTGATCAGATTGTTTGAAATGTATTGCGCGGATATGTTACATAATTCTGATAACCCTCGTTTTCTAATTACATTATCGAAATTTACTAAAGGAACTAATTGTTTTAAAACTGATTTTATTCAGTTTATACATCACTGAATGAAATAAGTGTTGTCAAGATTTATTATTAATGTATCCTCCAAAATAATGTTTCTTTAAATTTAACTTATATGTGGAAATTGTATGAATTTAATGCAAACTATAATTCGAGTTATTTAAAATCGATGGATTGTTCTTCAAAACAAGTTTCGCACTATTTGGCACTTGTCAACTAGATGTATGTGTCACAACCCAGTGTTGATGTTCACATTTGGACTGGAACCCAGTTCTCTTCACTAAAAAACATTAACGCGTTATTGTAACTGTTGAACAAGTTGGCGACCATCTGGTTCCAGAAGATCTGTAATGAGGGGATTAGATTAGCGTCTTGATTCGAACATGAACACTTGGATGTGAACCTATAGATCTATGATCACTTATCATCTTGATGTTTCAGTGAAAATAAATAGATTTTCTTGTTAGTTATTAAGAACCCGTGAGATTGGACTATGAGACAGTGGGACAGTTGTACTGATCTAGTTTAAGTATTGATTAGCTTGCCCATACTATCTATCTGGTACTACTGTCCTTCTGCTAGTTAATGACACGATAGACGTGAGATAACAGTCGAGAGCGGAACTAAATAACTATCTATCCAGAATTTTGGTGGAGTTTTGTTCTCTGAGCTGGATGGTTTGGTTGTGGAGCTCAGAGAACAAAACTCCACCAAAATCATCCATCTGAGCTACAAATCTTCTCCACCATCTATCCAGAATGCTGTTTCTCACTCTCGTTCGCTTGATAGCTAGAATAGAGCACAACTCAGAAAGCAGACAATTTCTAATCATATAGTTTGAGTTTATGAATCACTTATGTAATAATATAGATCAAACGCCAGACCACATATCACCAGAATTAAGAAGTTACATGGGTATAACTGCGCGATAAGTGGGAGAGAACTGAATAGTAGGTTTGTAGTAAATTAACAACAATTTAGTAAACGTAAAACACATAACAATGTTTTAAGTGTCGAACAAAAGTATAAGAATACAAGGATATAATTGTTTAAGTATTCAGTATTATGAACAATAACTTACGTTAGGACAGTTCCAATAGTTCACTTTGCTTAATATTCATCCCGACACGGCATATCTAATAAGTTATACTACTTTAGTTGTAAACTTCGGCCATTAATTAAAGCATTATTTCCCCAATTTTCTACTCAGTAAGTGAGCCAATGGTTCTATCTTCTGGTGTTATTGTAATTCGGCATCTAAAGATCGGTTCCTTGAAATAGTTAACAGTTCAATTATTTTAATCATTGCCATATCTGAACCAAATAAATTTATATATCTCCATAGTTTAAGCAAAGATGGAAAGTAGCAAGCAATGGAATCCAAGACAACCGTTTCTTCCTATTTGGGACTCGTCAGCTGGATGTAACTGCATCTCAGAGTTGGTGTTCACTCTGGGACTCGAACCCAATACCGTTCTCTTCAAACACGTTATCCACTTAGCTTCTGAGTCCTAGTAGCCACTTGCTTGTAATGCTTATGAATTAAGGCAATACTCACAGTATGCACATATGCCAGTAAGAGACTGATCAATTGCAGTCCTAAACATCAATGGGAAGATTCAAGTAAACAATACTAAGTGAATTTATCTCCATAAAACTTCTATAATAATAACCATTGTTATCATTATTATTATTGTTTTTTTGTCACTAGTGACTAACTTAAGATTGACTTCCTGGAGTTCTAGTGAGAAGCTTTAAGTAATGAAGTTTAACCAGCGTTAGATTTGCGAGACAGTTATCCACCGTGGGGAATGTAAGACAGTTTCCCAATATCGTGAGTTGACTGACGTTATGCACTGATACCATTAGATGTCGGCTCAATGGTCTATGGGTAAAAGGTGAGGGTGTAGTGTAAACAAAGAAATAAAGAAGCCATGATAATCAACGGAAGCTATTTCCGGTGATGTTATTTCACTTAATTCAAAGTTTGTAAAATATTAACATTTAGTTTTATTCCTAATTTCTTCCAAACACCATAAGCTTTCGTTTGATGTTTGATTCATTGTCATACCCTTTTCTCTTCCAAAGCTATTGTAATTTAAGCGTAACCTTTTGTACTCTATTTTTCTACCCTTAAGTCCGGTTTGAAAATGATTGTATTTCTCCGATTGTTTGTTCGTTGTGGTTGTGTTAGTCATCTATTTATTCATGTACATTTTTACACAAGTCCAAATCGGGAATCAGGAATAAATCGAGAAGCGTCCTAGTTGACTCGTCTTCTCTCTTGCTCTCTCGCTTGTCAACCAATAGGGTGATAAAATAGTTTTCGTCTCTCTCCCCAAGCCCCTTAGTTTCAATTTGAACTCACGAATTTCTAGCTTCAAGGTTGAAGCAGTGAGCCTATTGATCAAGGCTTTAACCTGGATCAAGACAAGTTTTCTCCTGTATATTATTGGGTAAATAAATGAAGGACTCAACAGGATGCGAGATTGACTGTTCTGAATTCAGTTCCCTGTGTTAGTATCGTGAATTTCCACTGCCGAGGAGTCGCATTCTAGAATAAAACAGATGTCCAGTACTTCTCAGTTTTCAATGCTGGTCTAACTAACATCACTTCGTGATATTAACTTAGAAAATCATTGATTCCACGACGGCAATCTCGAAGGTAGGGAATAGTTTCGAAAATAGTCCACATACACATACATACTTGTTTATGCAACAATTCCAACACGTCATTTTAATCTGTTGATTGTAAAAAAATTAACTAGATCCAGGATACCAGTCATTTTCACGTCTTTCAAAATGTCATCTCCTCGATCAAAATTATCACAACGATATTTATATAATATTTTGTTTATTAATAATTATTTATTGTCATATAAAGTACATTGTTTTGATGCTCTCAACTTTAGATATGAATGACACTTTTTTGTTTATGTATCACATTTATAGTAAACAAGTAAATGGGTTTCAGTGTTGCTTTCCAATAAATTGTCTTCGTAACTTCGTCAACATCCGCAAATTCAAATCGTTGGTCAGTATCACAAATAATAAAGTATAAATCTGTTAAATGAAATTAATTTTTAAGTTCAATTGTTACATTGAAAAGTAGTGGTTGAGTTTAACCGTGTCTATGGTAAGATAAATGACATACAACAGAGAATGATAGTCACGCTACATGATATAAACTGACTGGAGTTGCAAATTTGGATCATTGTGTTATAACAAAAAAAAGAATGGTTAGCATTGAACACTAGATTACGTGATATGCTCGACTGAATTATTCATCTATTCGATTGTGAACCAGATATAGACCAGAACTAGTTTGTTGACATGAAGTTCAAAGTAGTCAGTAAGCAGGATTTTATAATGTAAGATAGTCTTTTATATTTTATGTAACTGGATATGTACGTCCTCAATCTCTGACACATCATAGGTCCATTTGATTGAGAATATCATGTTGTATACTGACCTAATGGACTAAACGGCAACGCATTGACCCAAAGATTAGAGTGTCTTGGTTTCGATCTTTGATAGAAAATAAATCAAATATCCAGTGTTTTGTAGTTCACCAGCTGAAGTCAGCTAATGAAGAGGACCATTCTTAAAATTGTAGCTGGTGACTATAACCGAAAATACAGTGGCTGAAAATTGATGAATGCATTCTAATGTAATACATTTAAAACGTTTTACTGTTTTAGTTTTTCTGTTTTTATTACCAAATTGTCTGGAAGTCATTCAACTGCTGCCTGATGACTATATGAATCTGTAGCGGTAGTTCTGTAAGTCTTCGACATTTGACACTGACTCATTAGTTTTAATGGACACATCTGGCTGAAGGTGCTCAGCCACGTATCCACACGAGATCATGCTATTCATCTCCTACAACCGTTAGGTAGCTTAGATCAAACGCTTCTCGAGATATCGATAGCCTTTCAAATATAACTTTGAATCTCTTGACTTCTAACTTTTTATTTGACTGGGTTGGCATACTTTGATTATGAAGGTGTTGCCGGTAAAGGTGTTGTCAAACTCCGAATACTTATGACATCTTTAAATCAATTCAAATTTACTCTCTATGTAATCCAATGTTTGATAATGACTTAATAGCTGCTTTTAATATCTTCAAAACTGTCTTACACTTGAGCTCCGAACTGTAAAGAAAAGGCTCTAAGTAAGTGCAGAAACTTTACGTCAAGTTTCGTTTATATACAGAAGACAACACTTATAGGATTATTGATAACTCTTGATCTCTGGAGATTTCTGGAAGCACGCTAAACTTAACGAAAGTATAGGTAATCATACAATTAGAGTGGGATAAAATTCATCAATTTTCTAGGTTTCTAGGACGTATGGTCACCAAACAAAATGCCCTGAGCCTTTTCATTCCCTTTAAAGACCTATTCGAGGAGTTCTCAAACAGGTTGATATTTGATTCGTTTTGGAATACTAATCTTTTGTTTCTTTTTTGTAGCACCACTAATTCATATATTGTCAACCTATTTTAATATTTGACAGAATTACAATCGATTTTCATAATCACGAAATAGTTGAAAAGTATGGTATTTGATTCAAATTTATCTCCAAATGAAAAAATTAGAAATAGCCCATTTTGTTTCTCTTAAATAATTGAAGTATTCATCGAATGAGTCATACATCTCTACTTCAAGGTCAAGTAACGTACGTTTTCCGTGTAAAACACTTCGAGCTTTAAATTATCTATGATCATAGTCATCACTTGATGACGAGCTCAGTTTAAGATTTATATTAATAAGAGATAGATTCATTTATTAACGTGTTGCTTTTTTAATAAATGTTATAACCAACCAAAAGAAAAATATTACATTAGTTTGAAGCAGTTGGATGTTCAATAATCTTCACATATTTATGCATACCAGTTAGTCATATTGAATGTATGTATATGTTCTGTCATACTGAGTAATTTTTAAACTTTTACTATTCGTCATTGATTAACCATTTTCCGATATTTCTTTATTTCGAGGTGGGACTTGACTTAAAAATTCTGATTTGATTTTCATGACTAATTGTTGAGCTGCCTCAATATCAAAATGACCAATAGAAGAGACTATGAAGAACGACAGTAAATTTGTGTCTATTGCAATCTAGGGTTTTTGTCATTGTCTATTTTATGATCGATATCATCAAGTTAATTGAGTTAGTCATCCGTTGAAAACCAATAGGCACTGAACAACGGTTTCGTTCCAGTATGGGACTCATCAAAAGTGCGCACCGACGACCCCAATTCAGTAAATACGGTTGCGTGCGCGAATTCTTAAGTTCTAAATCATTGAGCCTTTATCCAATGATGTATAGTATCTAGCTTCAATCAATTCACGATACCGTTTGACTATTTTATATTATAAAAGACTCATGAATTACAGTCAATTACTTGACCTAGCTACACTAAGAACCAAACAGTGCAACAATAATTAATCCTACTTGATCAATTAATTTTAAAAGTGAATTGAGGGGGTCATGTAGAGATGGATTTTAATCCGCAGTGGGATCATGGATACTCACTGCTAAGAAGCCTCACACGAATGAAACAAATGTCTAGTTCTCCCTAATTATCAATGATAACTAAGACCAACCTGTATAAAATTTTACCTTCATAATGTCTGTTAGGAGTTAATTGAAAGCAGATTTATTCCTCAACAGAATAAATCCCTTAGTTCCTAAGTTCGAGTTCATAGCGAGACTGTGTAATTTTTCACTTATTTGTTATTTTCTTGTAAAACGTTACGCAAACACTGGTATATTTTCATTTATCAGTTTCTTTATCTGAAATTACTGTGGCACCACACAACCTTTATTCAATCTCACACGTTAAAACGTTTTCTTCCCAAGAATTACTAGTAAAATCTCACTTATTCGTTACCAATTATTCAAAATTAGAGACGAAAATTGATTTCTTGTGAAAAATTATTTTCATTCATTCATTCTGTTTTATCTTGTTCCTCCACCAGTTTGTTCTGTGATATCTGCCGTGTGTGTATATTTGTGGATGCGACTACATAAATGAAAACATTTCTTGATGTTGTTGTTGCTATTATTATTATTATTATTATTATTATTATCACTCCGTCCATGCATAATTTGTAAATAACTGTTTATTTCAATCTAGGAGAAATATGTCAACAGATAAACTGAGAAAAACATGAGTAGAGATAATTGTAAACTAATCAGTTGTTTTTCGTGTGTGTGTGTGTGGATGTCTATAGATATACCTTCATATTTGTTCATAACTTTAGGTATGTGCTCATTAGCGCGCTGGAGTTTATGTGTGCATTATTATAGCCACATTTTAAGTCAGTGAGTGTAGGTAGTTGTCGCACTTTAAAAAATATTATTAGTATTGAACAAATAAGCTGAATGATCATTGTTTTATTATTATCATTATTTTTATAAGTTTTTTCGGAATGTTTTCCTCACATATTGCGTTTTTTCCAAGTCATAACCAAAGTATGGTTGCAAATAATGATGATAAATGCATGCATGAAATTTCATTAAAGAATTCCTGATTTGTCATTAAATATATTCCATTGATTTGAATGTTAATGAGTTCTCTTGTTCGTTCATCTGTTTGCTGTTGTCTGTGTTGGTCGTTTTAGTCATCGTAGTATTTGTTATGTTTACATTGTGAGCTACTGAGGTCATTTTTATTTCGAATTTAAAAAGAGCTTTGTTTGTCCGGTAACATCCAATGACCTTGGGGTACGACAAACTTAGCCAACTAAGAATAATAACAGCCAAACAGATAACACCAAAGATCATTGTTGAAGTATGAATGAGAAAGATGTCATCCTGGTCATCCTTCAAAGAAGAACTAACATATAATAATCAAAACTAGATAAACTGAGCTGTTTTTATCAGTTGTATTCATTTCATTTGATTTCAGCCAGGGTATCACTAGAAATAAATGACTCCTGAAGTTATTTCATCCTACTATTTGACTCTTCAACAGTGTGCACGTACAGCCACACTGACGACCGAGCTCAGGACCTTCAGGTTTAGTGACTTATGGTTGATCAGTAAGATATTTGAATTAACTCCCAATTGTGTAATTAAACAGTACAGATAACGAAAATTATAATATCGATTATGCTTGGATCTTGTATGGTTAAAGAAAATAAGTAGGAAAACCAGTGTTTTTTTTGTAAGTTGGGACTCGTCACTGAATCCTACTATTACTAACCCAGCTTCTGTATTCCACCTAATAGGATTACTAAATCAATGGATTCCATTCTGATTCCATAATTATCAGTTCATTCACTCCAATGAAACCAATAACCTTTACTTTATTTACTGTGCTCACTAAACGTGTTAATGCTGATTAGTCCATGCAATTTCTTTCTACTCCTAGCCTCCCTAATCACAAGACGAGAACAGTAAACCGATTTACTCAGTATCTTTTGTCCCCAAAACTCACATGATAATATACGTTCTAAAGTACTAAAATATAAATCGCCATAACTAAGTAATCACAGTTCTCACAAGGTTGTTTCTAGTACAAAAATGAGTAACAGGTAAATATCTAACTACCGTTTATGAACGGTAAGTGATTTTATCAACGGTTAATGAATACAATGAAACTTTATAATTAATTCAGATTGAAAATCTGAAGGTTAGGTGGTTACCGTGAGAAATGAACATACCAGATTCAATCACTGAATGATTTGTCAATGTCCACTGCTGTGGAGTTCACTATCTATAAAAATATCATTCACACTTACTGACTTAATAGTGAGTAAAGTTGAAATAAAGATCGAATATTTGCATCAAACAAAAATGTCGAATAATAAATAGTAATTTCTTTTCTCTCTAATAAACAGAAGATTTTGACCACCCAAATCGAAGGTATGTGTAGTTTGATATAAACGTGTCCTAAGACTAATTACTTCAATTTTTCACCTACAATTAAAATACATTTGCTCACAAATTTAGACATGATTAAATTCTATTATATAAATTATGTAATATATCTATATTCAGATAATATTGAAATAAGTAGCGGAACAAGAACCCGGGCAGTAAAGCTGTATTCACAAAATCATCATCATCATGATCATCATCTGCCTTTACACCTCGTTAACATTAAGGTTCAATTTTAAACAAATTCGTAATGATTTTGCTTTAGTTGTATTTATATATGGTGCACCAAATTGTAACTGCCACCTTTTAGTCTATCAATCAACATCATTCATTAAAAATCAGATTTACTGTGAGAATAAACGCCTTATATTAAAATTCATTTCATATCTCCATGAAAGCCCAAAATTTATAATGATCGTGTGCTCACTAGTGGATGCGCACTGTTGAGGAGTTTCATTCTGGGACGAAACGGTCGTCCAGTGGTTCCACGTTTTCAGTGGTGGTCTAGCTTAAATCGATTCGTGAATTCATCTGTGAAAAAAAGACATTTTAATCATCTTCATCACTTTATAATCCTTTGCACACTTGTCAGTCTACAAAACTTTCTGTTTGCGCGCACATATTTTGTTGTTGTTTTTATACATGTTACGCAATCTATTATTATAACCGTTTTATCATATCATCATGCTTATTCCTTGTCCTCATGAAACGGATATATATATACCAATCCATCTGCATTTTTGTCGAATATATGCAGCCCATTCACATGATAAATCTTTTAAGTAATCCATCTGTTCAGTATACTATCACATGATCATATATCAAATAATAACACAACACTAAATGACTTGTTAGGTTCTAGCTTCTAACTAAAATATCATTTTTTCATCTTGAAGAAAAAATTAGTAGTTTGATAAATCTTTTGTGATATATTGTGGATTTCAAAACTTGAGAAATTGATATTTATTTAGCATTTAAGTTTAACGTTGACTCTTGTAATAATGTTTCATCAAAAAGTCTGTTCCATTATTTGTGGTATTTACGAGCTAATATCGATCTGTTATGATTGAACCAAACTGTCCTTAACTATGTTGATGATTCCATTGTCAAATTAATGCAATTTAACTCAAAAAGATGAAGAAAACAATAATGTCTAACTTAAATTGTCTCATGAACTCAATTATTAAAATGCTATAATATACACAAAAGCCCTTTCTGATAATAAGATGAATATTTGACAAAAGTATAACTTATGAATGACCTTAAAAAGATACTAAAGTAAATGAAGCTTCAAGTAATTATTACGTTCGAAATGTAGTCATGAATTAGTGTGTGGAATTAGGATCAGGAATTATGAGTAGAAGTTAGGGTTGTGAAATAGAATTAGGGTTTTCATCAGAAATTTACATCATTTCGAAATGTCAGAATGTTATTTAGGGATGAGAATAAACTCCACACTCGTTCTCAACTTTGACCTTACACCTGGCAGCCAACCAATATGAAGCAAGTAGTTATTATTTACACTATCGTAATCCGTGATAGAATATGTGTTTCATTCTCTGTCATTTTTTCGGGCTTACATGAAAAATGTGAAGTTTTCTATGATCATAATACCACTCCATCATGGACGTGTCAAGTTTGGGGCAGTCAGTCATGATGGAGGAAAAATTACAACTTAGTAGAAGACATGCGCCAATTAGTTCTGTAATAGAAATTATTCCAAAATATCTATAAGTGAGTGACTAAATAGACGAAAACATAACTGTAATTACTGACTACGATACAATTAGATGACTTGACAACGTGGAGTTTATTCCTAGCCTTATAGATTGATGAATTTCATGTGGAATTCCAAGGTAAGTGCTATGTTTGAAGCGATTACGAGTTCACTTAGTCTGAGAACGGAACAAAGACTATGTGACCAAAGACCAATAAGCTAAGTATTCTGATGCGTCCCAGCCCCGCTAACTAGAGAGTGACGTCCAAGTTCGAACAGGGAAATATATTCCACAAAAAGCCAGAAGCACGAGAGATAACAACAGGCAAAAATCAAACGTATGTATACAACACCAAACTGTCCTTGGGAAGCGTTACAAAATAGCACACTACGAGATACAACAAACCAATAGCGTTTAAGATTCTCCCAAGTGGGAAATACGACATGAAGGTAAAAAGAGCACTTTTGGCGCGAAAACAAAAAAATTCAAATTTTTAAAATAAAATTACAATAATAAAGTATTTATGAAGTGAGTTCTGCGAATCTAACATCCCCATCAATAAGCTAACTGCAATCTGATTGGTTTGTCCTATTGATGATTTATATTATATACTAGAAATTGATCAAATCTCTCTCTGAGCACACTTATTTTATTCACAGTAGTTAATAGTCAGGTGCTGAACAGATTTAACTGAGTGACATTTACCACCGACCGAACTTACTATATAAACATAATTTACAAACATCACAAAACCATACTGCTACATGCAACAGGTACAACTGAAAGATGTCTCTTCTTTCCAGTTTAGTTCTGGTGAACGCTCTTTCCGATGAGGGCTAACTCAATGAGATCTAGTTCATCTCCCTAAATGTATACACTTACATGTACTTTTATATTAGTGAGATGAACATTTATCCTATTTCAAATGTTTATAGCATATGAACACAGAAGAATAAAATTATATTGTATTAAAGGTTATCTATTTTTTTATCATAACAAACTGAAATTATCTGGTAAACTGTTGAGAACTAAACAATTGTTGTGGGTAGATATTTTATTCCCGTTATTGACTTATCAAAAACCTATGGCCAATATTTTGTACATGATCTAGCAAAGTGTACTAGAATTATTTATTCATTGAAAACTGGACAAAAATTCTTATCTACAATGCGAAACTCTAATGCAGTATGCACAACTATTATTTTAAACCATTCTGTGGTAGCTCTGTAATGTATATTCTTGAATAATCTATTCAATCCTTTAACGGTTTTTTTCATAATGATAATAGCTTTATTCATTACTATAATTTTTTTCACTTTAAAGAATTTTTAGCATCAATTGTGTAATCTTTCATAATCATTTAAAATGCAGTCAAATTGTAATTATCCACAAGTTACATTTCAATGGTCAGTACCTTTCATTCATATTTAATGGGAAAATTTTACCCTGAGTTTAGGTGCTATTTTTATCTTCCAGATACTGAGTACATGAATTGTAGTGTTTCAGTTTGAGATTTCCAATATTTAGCGTCGATATTAGTTGTAGGTTTTTCATAGTCAGGATTCACAATTATTTGGTTTAAATAAATCACACACATGAGGGTTTATTGTTATGAGCAGACCGCCTTTGGTTATGATAAAAAGTTTAAACTGTTTGTACTATAATCAGTCCTAATTCACATACACTTGGTTAATCTAACTGAATGTTTGAATAAAATAAACTATACTTGTTTGTCGTACAAACTGAACATGTGAATACTTCATGCTTATTTCAAATTTTCTGCTATTGGGTTCTTTTATATCCTAACGAAGAATAAATGAATGGTAAGTGCTAGGAATTATTCATGTACTCACACTCACAGCCACTTTTGGCTTGATCATGTATAACTGTTATTTTCTATTTTATGGCATGATGTGGTCTGACTTGTTTGTATATAAACTGCAAATGTCTCAAATACGTGATTCATACAGTTGAAGCTGAGATTGTATTCTGAACTCAACGAGCAGGCCATGGTAAGAAGAACCAATCGGGACTCAGAGTCGACTCTAGGCTGCTCGTACTAGTTAACACGTTATTGGTTTGGCACAGTGTCAAGGTCGTAGTAATCGGTATTTTAATTGACGTTTTACTCACGTGATAATCAGCAGGGCGTCAGAATATAGCAGGTTCAATTGGCTGCTCTCTTTTTAGTTCCACTGGTTTCCTGAACTATGAACTATTCAATCTAGTCCAAACTGATAGGAGCGTTTGAGTGACTTAACATTAAGAGTTGATATAAAGCGGCGGTTTTTACAGTCAGATAGAAACCTGACATCTCACTTCCATAATTTAACCCGAAATTCACAAGATCATTGAACTGGCAGTAATAATGGTGAATAAGGTATATTATGTTAAAAATATTTGCGAATGATTCTCTGTACCATTGTTGTAGTGAATAACGATTCCAGTTATATGAATATTTACATTATGATCAGTTGGGAAAAGAATTTAAAGAAATATGTATTTTCGATAATTTACAATTACAGGTAGAGGTCGAATGAAAGAGATACTACCGAGCCAATCAGAATCCAGATACAGAACAGAGTCAAACGTCAATGTTGGGCAGGATTGGTGCACTCCTTCGGATACCTTAATGCAGAACATCGTATTGAAAATTTTTAAAAAATGTTATCAGTGTACAGTAAAAATGGCATGATGTGAAATAAATGACCGTAAACACTTTCTCCTTCTAATGAAGATTTTATCTGAAATATAATTTTATAGGGATTCATTCCTTTACATGAAATAAACTCCCAGTTTCATCTTGTCGTTGAGTAGTAGACATTTTATGTTGTACAAGTCGTTTAAAAATGCCAAGCATTTCATTTACACTGTTCTTCGATCGTTGTCTCGGAATGTAATTTCACTGTCTCGTCTGAATCATTTATGCATAAATATCATGTAATCCATTAGAAATTGTTTCTTAAACCATTTATTTAAAAAAAAATTAGTTAAAAGGCTCAAGCATATACGCTGATCTTCACTAAAATACATATCTGTAGCAAAAGTAGTCTGAATTATGGCCGTAAAATCGATTATGAATCATGATAAGTTCATAATATACGTAAAATCAACATATATATTCGATTTTCATTAAATTTTCGGTGATAGATTATTGAGTCTGAATTGTATTCCTAAACATAAGTCTCAAGTTAAATTGATCTTCATGATACCTGAAGATCTTCGGTTTTGCCGCATTTGGGATTAGTTCATGATCATTGTATGATAAACTTAAATAAATCATTTCTTGAATATTTTCTAGTTCTCAATGATCCTACTAGTACTGTCAGTCCACAACGTAATCTATAGGGTAAATATATAGAATATAATTTAACAAAACTATCTAACAAAAATGTATCAAACTGAGATTCCACAGAACTAAAATTGAAAATAATTGAATTTCCACAATACGCTTCTCAAATAAAAGGAAATTGAGGATTTTTGAATTGACAAACACCAACAGGGTAATGTAAACCTAATAGCGTTGACGCTTAGGCAATCGAAAAAGCCATCCTCAACTCATTTAATAGGTGAGTACATCCCAACTTACAAGATGAAAAAAATAAAGTGAGAGTTAGGGCTTGAAATCAAACTACTGTTTTTCTATACCCTTGATCAAACCTATTAAGACTTAAATTATTGATAATTAGTTCCATAGTCAGAAATTCCATATCAAATTAATTGAGTATTTTATTTTCGACTACCGAAATGCATTTCATTTGAGAAACTAAAGTAAAATGAAGAGCATAAAACGTATTACGTCACTTATGTGTAATATTAGGCATGTCGCATACCTCAACCTCCCTGTCTCTCTCACCATTCAGTGTTTCATGTTCCACTTTTAAAGATCCTAAACAAACAAACAAGCAAACGAATATTAACTGACAAAATCTAGTTTGCGACACTATTATTATTATTATTATTATTATTATTATTATTATTATTATTATTAGTGGCTATATTCAATATTATATTTTTGGTACAATGTAGAATACTCAGCACAAAGTATTTCAGCGAGTTTCCGTTTTTTATTTCTTTATAGATCTTTGCGATAAATGTTGAGTGATCACCAATTCGATATTAGCATTTCAGAAGTTGACATCTGAATAATGTATGTTCTTTCCGATGCATATCGCCAGCAACCACTCTGTCGCTGATTGGACTCTTTTGTAACTTGTACAGCGAAATTTCATAAACGCACCTGGATAGGTCATGAGACTATTAAGCATAATGATGTGTCAAAACAAACAAGAAAACAGATAACTTGTTGAAATATCCAGATGGCAGGAACAGTTAGACCAGATTTTTAAGCAGGCCGCCATTGTTGTAGCTTCTGTAATGAAAAAAACGTTTCAAAATACTAGTTTTCTCATCAAAATATAATCGTATCGAAATGTATATAAACTGAAAAGAATGAACGTTATAAAATAATTATAAATTAATTTAGTTCAAAGATTTGATTTTTCAATGCTTAAAATCCTAATACTGCATGTATGTGTATAAGATGCATGGAATTCATATTGTTGAAGCTGAATAAAGTTTTTATCAATACATTTTACGTAGGTTAGTGGTTATCATCAAGATGTATTTGTAACCTTGGAAAGATCAATGATACTTTAAATATTCAAATATCCTTCACTCATAGTTGCGATAATTTACGTTTGATTTCAACTGACTGTGGTTGAGCACACGAATTAGTTACTGAATTTTATGTATATATAGATTATCACTGATACTCATCATCGTCAAAAAGCCCCGGGAATAGATTTCATGCTAGTTGGTGCTCGTTAGAAGGGTGTACGTTTGATTTTAAAGAAACCGATGCTTCCTGTAGAATTCAACTGAGTTACCCGTCTAAACAATTGCCGCTGAATTATTTGGGCTTAAACTGATCTCCTTTAATAATGAAATATTTACATTTGATATGTATTTAGAACTAGCTAGCATCTCAACATATTGCACACGATGTAGAGTCACTTGGACTAGTGGCCACATTACAACTTGACCGATAATTTTTTCTGTATTAACTGATTAGACAAACATGACATTGGTCACTAATTAGTGATCAGTCGGCGAAAAGATGGGCATCTGAACTCTAATTAATGTGAATTCTAATTGTATTCTAATAATTTTGTAATATGCGGAAAATGCAATGTTCAATATTATTCTTGTATATGTTTAAATAATGACTGTTTATCTAGTTATTTGGAGGAAATATTGATTACGCTTATCACTACAGACTAACATTGGCTTAAAAGCCACTGATAATATGAGAGGATTCAATAACATTTTCAAACTAGATTGAAAAGCCTCTGTAGCCCAAACCCAAATCGGGTCATGGAATCGAACATGCACCACAAACGTATCTCGTAAAGTAAAACATCATTTAATTACTAAATAGAAATCTGGTGATTCGCTGCTTCAAACTTCGATTGGAAAACATGATTTAATAAGTCTCGTATTAGTTAAACGTTTCACTTTCGAGAATTACTGATTTCACATATCTCGAAGATTTGGATTGAAGTTTCAAGAAATCCATGTTGAAGTTAATCATTAGTGGTTCCTTGACTATTATTACTATTATTAATGTTACCATTATTATTGTCATTATTACTATCAGTAACTTATTTGATTTATGAAGATTGTGCACTGGCTTTAGCCATAACTTTGTGTCATTATTTGAAAAACATTGACAATTGTCTCTACTGTAAAATATCTATGAATTAAATAATTCTCTTTGGAAGATTTACATAAATATTGATTATTTCTTAGTTTTCTTAAATTATATATTTACTTTTGTGTGTTGCTCAATATGATTCTGCTGAGTAGATGATTGAATCAATTCATTTGCATTTATTGTGCTGATAGGTAGTTTAGAAACACTTTTGTGATTATGTTGTTCTATTTTGCATTCCCTTTTATCCAGGTCTACTTTTCTTATGGATGTCACTTTTTATCTCCAAATTTGTCAATTCTACTTATTTTTCAGCTGACTGTGATTTGAGCAACAACTTTTAGGTTATTTCTTTGAAAAAGCTCGGACTAGATTGCCAGGCGAAACGTTGGATTTACTTCAAATTTTTTCACTGAGATTTTACAGAGAGTAAGAATAAAGCATGATAAGTGGTTATCAACACACTGTTTGCTGCTAAATGAATTGGAAAATTCGCAACGGGAACATGAATTATTAGAATAGATTAGTTGTGGATAGCATTGGAATCCATTAGGCACTTTTCGCTCCAAAAGGGGCTCGTCAGTTGGATTTACCTGCATTCCAATGTTGATGATCGCAGTGAGATTTGAATATATTAACTTTTGCTTTAAATGAAAACCGATCATAAACTGAAACATTGAGTGTAGATAGCCAATAAGTTGCTTAACAAATATGATTTTTATATCATTATTAGGACGTTTTCTGAATGATCACGTTGTCAATATTCTTGGCTGAATTTTGAACAATCTTCACTAACACATGCTTTTCCTGTGTACATTACTTCGACAAAGCCAGTTTATCCAGACGTTTTTCATTAAATAGATTGTTGATATAACTGTCATAGTTAAATTAGGATTCGGTCACAACTAGAATACCATTAAAAACCAGGAATCGCTGGGCATCCTCGACCCCACCATGGGGACTCGGACGCTGAACCTTCGCTCTAACACACGGACGCTCATGCACTAGACAAATGAGACGGTATCCAATAGCACACATGTTTAGCTTTAGTCAATTCATGATATTGTGTAACCATCTCCCATTTTCTGCAATGGATAACTGTTTCAGACTTGACTTGCTTGAACGTCACTGGTCATAGCTTCTCACTAGTTCTGAGAATCGCCTTTCAAAATTAGACATCAGGTTCCGCATATGTATCAGTATTAAAACGTTTATTCAGTCCTTGGCCTTTGGTGAAATAACCTTTCAAATGATATTTAAGACAGTTATCTACCAGCGATAAGAGATGGTCGTGAACTGATTAAAGTTAGACGTGTACACCACTGGACTCAGGGCTCAATGGTCCAAATATTGAGCATTCGTGTGAGACTGAAGGTCCTGGGTTCGACCCCTGTTGAGGATCGTGGGTGCACATTGCTCGGGAAATCCTATACTAAGACGAAGCAGCGAACAGATGCTTCCTGTTTTTCAGTGGTAATCTAGCGTAGATCAGTTCCTGATTTGACTTTGAGAATTCTACCGTCTTTCCAATTTTTAAATACTGATATATAACTGTGTTATGTTGCTAGAAAAATAAACGCGACTCACCATAATGGCCAGTGGTTGTGTTTTGCCTTACTGAGATCCATTCATTGTGAATGATTGTCACCGGGTCATCTGTTTTTCTGTCAAATTGTTGTATTTTCTATCGCCTATTTTTCCCAATAAAAAAGTACTATCTTGTCCATTTTTTCTCCAGCCACACCATAATATCGAAGTAAAAATCAATCTGTATAAAAAATAAAAGCATGGAGGAAAACTAATGTTTCATACCAGTTACTTTGAAGAACATATTCCTTTATACTAGCATGGCGCCAACTAAGTTATGTAGCATTTATAAATATATACAAAACAATTTCTTTTTGGAAAATCTAAGTCACATGATTAAGATTTTATTCGACGTTACAACGAGTAGCTGTCGAAAACACAAAACACGACATCAAAACACACTCTAATACGTTGACCTGTTCAAAACGTTTAGTTTTTTGGTATAGGCTCCCTTTGTATGTATATATGTCCATGTGTTTCTGTGTGTGTATATTTTGTCTATTGTTTACAGAAACTTTGTTTAAATTTCGGTATGAATTTTGTGCACACATTTAAAAATACCTGATCCTAGTATTTTAGCATACTGTTACTGTTTAAAGTAATTACGTAACTGATAAAATGAGTGAATTGATGAGAAATATAAGACAAAATTTCATAGAATGCGAAAAAGAGGATACTAATCATATGTATGTATATATATATATATATATATATTTGATATTTTTACTATCAATAACATTACTTGTTTTATTCATTTATAAGCTTTATTAGTAAATTACAAAGTAGAAACTATCTTAAAATAATAAACATTTTAAGTTAGTTAACATTAAGGCAGAGCAATTAGCTACTTGCCTACATACTTTGATAATTTGACAGTTCGAAGGTGTATAAGCGATCGATAAGTGATATTGAAGGTAAATGTAATTTCTGACTGGTGAACTGAACTTATTAAACGTTAAATTTAACCTTTAAGTTTTGTCCCCAAAACTAATTTATGACTGTGACATTGTTATGAGTTAGGCCAATTAGTTAGGTCTGTAGGACATTTAGTAATCAGTCTACAGAATGATAGTTTAAATGCTACAGTCAGTCGGGTTTTTACTAATTTTTAGTGCTCCAAATAGTAATTTAATTGTGACGAGCCAATTTTATAGATATTATAAAATCAAAGCTTGCATCCTATTGGATAATTTATTCAAATGGTATCATTCAAACGTTTTTCGATCGAAATTATACGTAAGTGGAAACATACTTCAATAGTTGTGTTTTGCTAAATAATACATTTTACTCAAGAAAGGTAAAACTAAAAGGCAGAAATTAACAACAAAAGAACAAGAACAGAAAAAGTCAAAGTGCTAGCTGAATACACGGAAGCGAACAACCAAATGTAGAACAGCGTTAGAGCCGACAAGCAGAAATATGTTGAAGACCTAGCAACGACAGAGGAAAAAGCCGCAACAGAAGGAAATATAAAGTAACTATAAGACACAACATAGAAGCTGGCAGGAAATTATAGTAAACCAGAGATAACAGTCAGGCACAAAGACAGCAAGACAATCACTGAGATTCCTGAACAAAGGAACAAATGGGTGAAACAATTTGAGGAACACTTGGGTAGGCCTGGTTTTCACGTCATCCATTGACCTAAAATTTTTAGTGATACAGCTATGATCGATCTAGTTCCCTCTAGTGTGATCCGGTGAGACCTTTGCAGCTTTGTGCATGCATTTGTGGAGGGATATTGTGCCGCCTATAACCGTTTTTTGAATGCACATGAATTCTCAAATCCCTCACCATTTTCGTTCCTTTCTTCTAGTCCATGTCGTTTCATGATATCTTCATATCCGGTATTGTCCATTCCGACTTTGACGTTTAGGTCTTTTATCAGGATGGTCAGGTATTTTCCTGGGCACTTCGCTATGATTGATTGCAATCTCTCATAGAACTGGTCTCTGTCATCGTTATTGCTACCCTTGGTGGGTGCATATCATTGAATAACATTCATTGTGATCCCCCTTCTTTGTTTTGAAGGATGCTTTGATGATTCCGGATCCATACGTTTCCCATTCTACAAGTGCATTTCGTGCCTCTTTGAACATTATCAGAGCAACGCCTTGAGTGTGCGGAGAATTTTGTTCTTCGTGACCAGAGTACAGCAGCATCTGACCTTTTCTGTCCGACGTGGGTTCAATGGGTTTCAGTGATTTCAAGCACCGTCAAGTTGTGTCTCCTCATATCTATAGCTGTTTGATTAATCCTCTCGGTCTTCCTTATCGTCTAGGCATTCTAATGTACCTATATTAATTGTTGATGTGGTTGTTAGAAGGGCATTGGCCTCATGATTTCCGAAGGACTACAGTTTAACATCATTAATGTGGAAGTTGTAAATGAATACCTGTTGTTAATGTTTGTTTGATATTCCACTATGAATGGAATTATTCTTGTACAGATTTGTAAATCTCATGTTATTTTGACTTATCATGTTAACCGTCATGAGGATTCTATGAAATACAAGCTTGTTAGCATCTAGTTCACATGTAATAAGTGACACTTAAAAGTAATACAGTACATATTTTTGTTCTTTTAGTGAAGAACCTACAGATCCGAGTCCGTGTATACGTTGCCGAAAGAAACAGATCCTTGCGCACTTAGCCGTTAAATATGTTACAAATTCTGGAAATGCTATAGGCATGCATATATATATATATATATATATATATATATATATAGCTACTGTCGAGTTCTCTGCGCTACATTGTTGACGTTAGGAGCAGTCATCATTAATCTACCAACTTAAGTGTTTACTTCGTGTATAAGTGGGACCCCTTGTTTTTTTACCGGCCTTAAATCAATTTGTTCCTTATAGCCTTGTTTGTGGTTGGATGTTGTCATAGGTTTCGTTACCTCCATTTGTCTTCGCATTCAAGTCGAACGTCTTGTTACAGTGTTATTTAACTATATCGTTGATTGATCTTGTTTGAATGATTTGATAGATCCGGTCTTATTCGATGTTTTTGTTTACCACTGATTGATCTGAATACTATAATTCCAAATTTTTTTAAAATTTCTTTGCTCTAGAATTCAGATTTTTCCGAGGTGAATCTACATTCATGGTTATTTACATGCATTGATGTCAGTTTCGTGAAGCTTTATCGATATCACCTGTTCGTATATGCATAAATGAAGAGATGTCCACTCTCTCCAATGTAGTATTTACATTAGATAACATTGAATTTGCCTCCTTTTATTATTTGTTACGTCCTCTTCTTGGTTAACACAGAATACGATACACGACTATTGTCACTCAAACGTATAGAACCCCACAGTCGTAAAAACAGAAAACATGAGAAACAGTACAAGTTACTATTGGGTAAGAATCAAAAATGTACAGAAAAAACATGTACATTTATAGTCATTAGCGATGGCCATAAGATCAGTATAATTCAGCTAACTCGCAAGGAGGCAAGTCATGCTACCTTCCAATCGTAGTATGCTTCGTTGGTATTCTAGAAAGTTCCATCAGGTTCTGATTGGGTAGAAACTCCTCGGCTCCTATAGAATCTCTGGAGGGTCCGTTGTGCCTCTTGAAAGCTGTCCCAACATTATTATATTTATTGGTCTGAATAAAGTGAACTAAAGTGATTTTTTCGTTTTAAAATTGACGCTGAATCCGAAAGGGTTTTAAATTCATATGATTGTTTCCGACATATTTTCCACATACTGTAGGACTATTTGTTTCCTAGTTTCTGAGGTTGTATATATATTCCTATTTAGTAATTGTTATTAAAATAGTAGGTTGTGATATCATTCCACTTTTGAAGATAGTTTTTGATAAGAAGTGAGCTCAATTACAGAGAGACATTAAAAGACAGTATGCATTGGATAACCTACTTAAATTCTAATTGATAGAATCTTTAAAAGTATAAATACCTCATACAGTATCGAATATAGAACATGGATATGTTAAATTTAGATCACGGAATCGAGATTAAATGTTTCACACTTCCAGCTTAAACAAAGACATTTCGGTAATAGCTGGACTCTGTTGCTTAAAGACTCTAATATCTAACATATTATCATGAAATGACTGAACTTAGAAATGCTGTGGAGTAGATTCATACTTACAGTACCTGATAAGTGTTG
Source organism: Schistosoma haematobium (assembly GCF_000699445.3). Taxonomy (NCBI): domain Eukaryota; kingdom Metazoa; phylum Platyhelminthes; class Trematoda; order Strigeidida; family Schistosomatidae; genus Schistosoma; species Schistosoma haematobium. The sequence goes on from NC_067195.1 coordinate 12,176,396, forward strand.
TGTTCGTCTCAAGACCTAAATGTTTTTCGTTCATTTCCATGTGAAATATGGTATGTACATCATTGAATTTTCATGAAAGTGGGAAAACATGTGTTTAACGTCGTTTTATAATATGATCTGGGGGAATAATGAAAACTTATAGACGAGGATTTAGTTTCTTAGGTTTGTAAATAAACTTTGGAAACTCAATTCTACATTCATTTATGTTTTTAATAAATCTCACTCAGGATTATTTAGTTTAAGATACTTTTTATATAAATGTGTTATTTTACTATACAAAACGACGAATTTTCACTGACAAGTTCTGTCTTCTGATCACTAGTGATTGTGAACTTTGTAATCAGTAGTCAGGATTTGTAAGCAGTAATCACTCGTTCACAAAGCTTATTTTGGTCGGTAATTGCCGCCTTGGTTGATTATAAGATATGGAGGGATTTTTCGTGCACTTATCTCTATGATAAATATTCTGAAATACTCGTATTATTTTAATGTTTCCAGTGAATATTTAATATATTAAGTTAAAATACTACTACCAGTTTCAATACTATTTCATGCTGAATTGGTATAATTTGGTCGGCCCTGAAAGACTGGGTAAATATGATATTCTTCAGTATTCAGTGATCATTCATTTCAATTATTTCAACAATACAACAGGTCAACCACAGACCGGATAGCTTGTCTGTGATATCTCGGACTATGAAACCATGTGAGACAAGTTTGGTACCACATGATGTATCAGTTCCGTAAAGATTATTTGTACGCCCTACTGACAAATCCCAACAAGCGTGGAACTTAGATACAAGGTTTCTTCCCCGCTATATCTAGCCACTTAACATCAAAACTGACTGCAGTCTAGATTCCAACCCTCAGAAGCACTGAGTCGGGAGTTCACTGTGTGACCTAGTGCTCTTCGGGTCGAACCCTGGTGTGGGCGTTGGTGGGGACTACGGAAGAGTTCTGTACTAGCTCGAAACAGTTATACAATACAACTTCTCCTTCAATTATACCTCAACTGAGAACAGTCATGATGAATATATCCTACAAAATAACTAAAGATTGGTTTTTATTTACCTGTTGTTTTCTACATTCACAATCGTGTATTTTTTAATCGAACTCTTACAATACTACTACTGCTACTACTACTACTACTACTACTAATAATAATAATAATAACAATAATAATAATACAAAACATCAAATAGTCCAAAAATTCGTTTCTTTAGATAAATTCTAAATTTTCATATAAAAACTAATATGGCGAAGTTTTCTTTTTTCTTCCTTTTAATCACTTTTATTGTTGTTATTGTTGATGTAGTCGTTGTTTTTCAGCTGTTATTTCATATTTTTCTCCGGTTTTGTATAAGTTTCTCTGTTTTGCATGTGAAAGTGAAAGCAGGATAAAGAAACACTTATGTATATATAATTTTTTTACCTAAATGTATACAGACACATTTGCATGCACAAACACGTACATGGACACATGCTGAAGAGGACAGCGAATCAGAGAGTGAGAGAGAGAGAACGAGAAATAGTTACAAATAAATTGAAACAGTTCTTGTAATCTTTTTGACTTTGAAAATGCAATTTGTATGTGTGACAAATGTGTACATTTCTATAACTGTTTTTGTGTGCATTTGATTAAAACATATGATGACTTGATATATTAAAGTTATGTCTTTTTAAAATAAATGAATAATGAAAGCATGTTTACTTCACAAATGCAAAACACTACAAAAAGCGTATACTTGCACATTACACCTGTTTTTCAGATAACATTTTTTCTTCGCAGTACAAAAATCTATTCTATTCTGGAATTAACACAAAATTAAAGGAACTGTAGCTGGATTGTTTGTATTTGTGTTTAAATGTATGAGTTTTGCATACATACATGTATATATGTGTGTGCTTTGAAGTCAGCCATATTTGTTGTAAATAAACAAGAAAGTGTTTTACTTTTTGAGTGGAAGCTTTCATATTGTAATGCTTATACACACATTAATGGTCTTATGTTCATCGCAAAACAATCTATTCATATTTTCTAACTCCATAGCGGATTCACATACGAAAACAAACAAACAAAAAAGTACCATATATCTCGTTTTTTTGAACGCCAGTGTAAAATATGTAGTGTTTCAAACATTCACACTTGTACATCAACTGAAAATAGGAAAGAATGAGAAAGTGACGACAAAGCAAACAGAGCTTCAATGAATTTGGAAAAAACTATTAATTTTTTCTGAAGTAAAAAAACCCAGTGTAAGACTCAGTATAATAAGACAAATGAACAGTAGAATAGTTCAAGAGAAAAATTCATCCGAAAAACAGGGAAATCTAATTTTCCTCCTATAGAGCATTTATATATATATATATATATATATATATATATATATATATATAGTCATATTACCGCTTCGTCTCATTCTTTCCTCCGACTTCACTTCTTCCAATTATTCTTATTAATGTCGACGTGATGATAAATAAAATGGACTCTAAAAGTTAATGCGACAATCGTACGACCCTCTCAGCCCCCTTCTAAACGCACACATATGAACCAACAAAGTAGGAAAGTTTTAATTCGCATTATGTCATTGTTTTATATTTTTCCCTACTGATCATTTTTAATATTGAATTTAATAAAATATAATAGTAGAAACACAGAAAAAGGTAAGTATACGTAGATATTAATGGTTGTATAGAGATGAATGGAATTACGATATATATATATAATCAAGCATACACAAATACTCGCACATACAAACATTAATAGCAAAAACAACGCTTTCCTCTAGTTGTTGTATGCATTGTCTATCTGGATGAATGGACAGTCACAAAAAATATTAATAATAACAAAGATAAATTTATATGCAAAAAATATCTTTCTATGTAGATATGTTTTTGTATAAAAAATATGTGAAATGAAAAACTGTTTCTTTCTGGGTTTTTTTCTTTTCCTTGTTGTCTTCAAGTTTCATGTCTCTTTTGTTTCCATTCTGTTCCTTCAATTTTTAAGAAAGGAGGGTTATAATGAGAGAGAAATAGTAATATAAATTTTTTTCCTTTATTCATTTCTTTGTTTTGTTGTATTAAAAATGTACAGAAGGCGCGATCTCACAAGAATACTACAGCTAACATCATCATTATACTTATCTTCATTGATGTATGCGAATGTCTTCGTTCACACCTAACAGAGAATGCATACATACATGAACAACTCCATTTTGTATGTATTTGTGATGCAGTTAAGTAAATTGTTTTTTTCATTTAAAGAAATAACCGGTTATCAGTTTATTTTCTCTGTCCAATTCTTTTTGTATGGTTGTTTTCTTCTACCCAAAAACTGCTTTCAATAAAGAAAGAACGAAATGTTTTTCCTCAACTTAGTTTTTTTGTACTACTAATACCATTATTACTTGTTTAAGTAGGAAGATTTTCCAAAGAAACACAAAGGAATTAAGTATTGTTTGTTTTACCATCTTGTTGTCACTGTTTTTTTACTTATTTCTTTCATATAACAAACTTGAAAGATATATACATATATATATATATAGAATATTTTTCATATTTTAGGAATGTTTTCTTAAAGAACGAAGTAGAGATTTAAATTTTAAACAAAAGAGAAAACGATGGAATGTGTTTTTCTTTTTCTTTTCTTCGGAAATGCAGGTAAAAAAATACTGCTTGCGTTGTTTTATGAAGTTGAATAAATTTTGCTTCAGCATATCCGATGTTTATTTGTTTATGGAGTCTAACATATACTTGTTTGTGAGACGATATGCAGTCGTATCATACTATATATATATACTCAGAGATAGAAATATAGTTCATTTCTATATCACTAAGATATTTACTCAGTTGTATACTTTAGCAATATGTAGTTTATATAAGATTTCTTCATAAAAACAAGAGGAATTTTCAAAATCAGAGGTAGAGCATATAAATAATGATTGAATGTATCGTACGCACTGAACAAGTTAGTGACTATTTAGATCTATCGAGTTTTTAAAGATTAGCTATAATTAAGAGTGTTCTTTTCCCGAATTAATATTAACTGCGTTGAGGGAGGATAATTTTGAACCTTGTTAACAAGGAGTAATTGTCTTTTACGAGTTCGAGACACATAATAAAAGACACCAAGGTAAATCACTTCAAACTGTTATAATTTAGATAAAAAAAGAAGCCGTGTGGTGTTTTTTCGAGTACTACACATTCTATTTCGAATTGAATAATTCACATTAGTCTCAAGACATTTGTCGCAATTTGAAGAGTTTGGTTCACAAGTTTTTTTCAGATTTGTGTGATACAAACAAGAGCCCGAAAAGTAAACTTCATAATATAAACAAACAAGAATATTGACTATATTTTCTAATATAATTATTAACCATTGGTTAATGCTTGTTTATTTATTCAATCTATCTTGAACATAATTTATTCACTGTTTAGTAATTCCGGTGTAACAACTGTCATTTAAGATTATTTCTCTCTTTGGTCTACAGAAAAAATTCACATATTTTTTTAAGGAAGTTCTAATTTCTATGTAATTATTCAACTAGTTATATTCCATTATTAGTTTGTTTGACAATTACTATGATTGTCAAGACGACTGAAATTATTGTTACTACGAAAATGAGAACATTTTTCCTCAAGTTCGTGAATAAGTCAAAAGTGCTATGATGTTGTGAGTGAGAGTAATCTGTCAGTAAATAAAAACACAAATATATCATGTAATTTACCAATTACCGACAAAATTTCTGTGAAGCGAGAATAAATTTGTTAATGTTGTCATCGAACTAATTCATATGGTGAATTAAAATTAAATAGAGAAGCACTTTTCGTCAAATATACTTAACAAAAACTACTTTATTCAGCACGAATTCATGACCTCCAACAAGAAAGTGATCATTCACTATTTAAATAAGTTGATCCTTAATCAATGTAAAATTAGACAAAACTGACCTGTTTATCTACCCTTCTTTATGTTAACCTGTCTACTTATGACATGTCTATCCAATTTAATGTCTATATTTCTTCTGTGATATAAATATATGTGATTAGTAGGTGAATTTCATGTTATTAGTTCTCATGTTTTGTAAGTTCCATGAATAGGCAATGAACTGAATGTCAAATTACAATGTTTTCGTCAAGGACTGATGTCATCTGAATAAATATTGAAAAACCAAGAGATGACGAATTAGTATTTTGACTTTGTTCGTGGATGCTAATCACCTCACACAGAATCCAACTCCAGGGCATTCGAATCTTGTGATGAGCACACTATGTTTAAATAAATTTTCAGAATTGAATTGACATTATTCCTAAATTTCGTTAAATCTGAATAATATTTTAAGGTTAGCGTTGTTGTACCAGTTTTTACGAGGAAATATTTACAATCTAGGGCCGATAATATTGATACAAAGTGAAGTTATTTTACTTATAAATAGTTTTAGTAGTATCCCATATGGTTTCAATAACAGTCAGAGATATCGGAACCGATTCGTCCTAAGAATAAATGAAAATATTTTGAAAGATAAGTAAAACGCTGCTTCTCGTGATCACTTATTTGTAGTAAAACTCATGGGACCTTATATTGTTACAAAATTGAGATTAGTTACAAAGTGAAAATAATTTTCTATATGTTAACGAGGAAACCATTGAGCACTATGAAGCACCAGATTGGTTCTTCATCTTAGTTTGTGACTTCTCACATTATGAAAGCACTAGTGATCAAATCTTAAATCTTCAGGTCAAACGATAAGCCTTCTATCTCTAAATTAATGACAGACTACAGTGATGCACATTTTCAGCTTTAGTTAATTGTGTTAAAGTACGGTGTATTTTGATGGAGTTTTGTTCTCTGAGCTGGATGCTTTGGTCGTGGAGCTTTAACCATTATTTTGAACGACATCATCAGCACAGACTTCTACCTGAGCTACAAATCTCCACCATCTCAGTACGGTGTATTACAACACTGATCGTAATTTATGTGTTAATAAAAGCAGGGATATTATTATCGTAAGAGGTTTGGGGAGATTGTTAAATTTTAGTAGTATACATCACAACCTAACCTTAATTGATCAGAGAACTGCTGAGGAGACTCATTCTGGAACGAAACAGTTGTCTAGTGCTTCCTGGTTTCTAATAGTCGTATAATATTAGTTCGTGGTGTTAACCATAAGAATGAAGAATATCGGACAAATTTATCGTACAACTTACTCATACACTGGGTCGTATTTTAAAAAGCTATCAGAAGTATAGAGCTTAAATTATTTTTAGTACTAACTTATTGTAATATCAGGGTTCATTTCAGTAAACATATAAACATCGTTGAGAGATAGTTATATGGTTTTCGAAATTAATTCAAGTTAAATATATTAAATATCGGGTGCAGGCTCGATGGCCTAAAAGGTTGGCACTTGTCACAAGACTTGAAGGTTCTAGATCCTATACTCGAGATGGTAGCAAATGTTCACAGACTAGGAGTTCCATAACAAAATCAAATATCTGTCCAGTTCTTCCTCGTTTTTAATAGTTTAGTCCAACTTATGATGTTAACTATAAAAAACCATTAATTATAATTATTTAGCTGTCAAGCATTTTTTTAAAATTCTGATTAAATGATTGCATTGATTTTATCGACTGATCAAACTGCTCTTGAAGACATCCTAAGGGCTACTGTCGATCCCAAGCCCTGGAAAAGATGTAGGCTTAGTAATACAATGTTCTGGGAAAGAACTCCTGGACCGGATCGTTAACTCGAGAGAACTAATAAAATGTTGCTTCGGGATTTGGAGGATCTGTATGTAGAATAATGGTTTGCACAATAACAAATGGGCTAGTAAAGTGGGAATGTTTAAATAGATAACAATTTTAACACTCATTATTGGAAATACATTAGTTCTACTATTATTTCATCCCCATGATGTTTCTTCGAGTTTTCGCACAAAAGCTTTGTAGATGATGATTAATTATTTTAGATAAAAGTTTTCAAGATTATGATGGAAATTAAGAAAAACTCTTTCAACATGAATAAATTATTATTCAGATTATTGGGATTAGATCGTAAATTTTTTACAGTACTCAAAATTGTATGGACTTTATGTCATCACGTAAAATACTCTCTAGAAATATCTTTGAATATTGCTGAAGACATTTAAAACTATGGTGAAAAATGCCTCTTTTCTCATCATAAATAGAAAACTATTATATCAAAAGTATAGAGCGACTAATCCTTGTTGTGTAGATTGCATATAATATGCAAATCTACCTTATCTCGAAAACGAAACTCTGGACACTAACAAGTGACAGTGCGGTGACCCCTAGAAATCTCTCTGAATACTTATAAATGTACAAGTAGGTGACTGTTTTGTAATCATTGAGAAAAATTCATGTGACGTTATTAGATAGTTGAAGATAATCGACCACAAACTCTTGACTTAAGTTTCATGCCAGTGAGCATTTATCAGCACGGTATACTTGTAATATTCAACTTGAACCTGACTTCCCTCAGCTTCCTAATCTGAAATGTCAGTGAGCTATGTTTAGGCTGCAACCGATATTACAATATTCTTTATTCATAACTTATCTACGCTAAAGCTGAATGTATAAATTATTTAGAATAAAGTCATACAAATTTTTGAGAAATACTAACACGTATGCACTGACAAGTAACACACATTATGAATATTTAACATTTAAAATTTACTTATCAGTTTGTCTTAATTTGTTAATATTATGACTAATTATTCTCTTATTCTAGTAATTACATTTCAGCATCTCTTACGGAGTGCCGAAATGTCTTTAAATAAATAACAATAAATAAATATTCAGAAAATAAGTAAATATTTACTTATCTATCTATTTATATGTGTATATATAATTAATTCCATTGGTACTTACTATCACTAATATAATTCAATGCTTACATAGTTTACACAGTAAGAGCACAATTTTCATCTATGCGTATAATGCACAGTGAGTTTGACTGTGAGATTTGTCTTTAATAGTTACATAGTTAACAAAAAGAATATTCTAGAATTAAATGTATTTTAGATAATTTAAATAAAAATGAAATATTTCAATCTGTCTTCTTCACTTTTCTCTTTTATGTTAAAAACTTATTAATAATTATGTGAGAATTATTTTTCAGTTCATTACACCATTATTATTAGTATTATTACTTTTGTATATGTATTCTTGAGGTTGTATATTTAGGTCAATAAAGCTGAACAAGGCAAAGGAAAATAGACAGAAATAATTAATGATTTAATAAACATATAAATAAGTAAACAGTTAAAAATATTTCACTAAAAACGAACACATATCTTCTATTTAGTTAATTTACGTTCAAATCGTTTTCAGTTTTTGTGTGCTGATTACTTAAATTTTGTTATTAAGATACGAGAGCAGTCATTATTTGTCTATATATATATATATATATATATATATATATATATATATATATATATATATATATATATGCATATCACTACATATAGAAGTGTATACATGTAAAGATATGAGCATAGATATACACAGACATACTTATGCACACATTTATGCGCATTTTGCTACCCTATTATTGTTTTTAGAAGTCATGTTCTTCGGTATAATCACTGATGTGTAGTATTATGATTTTAAGTTACTTTGAACAAAATAAAACGTCGAATAGTTTTAAATTTCTTCATAAGTACATTATGAGAACAGAAGAAATTTCGCACTTGATTTCATTACATTTTTGTAGAAGTATGTTATGATACCTTGAGAAAGTAAGCATATTTAGAACATGCTTTGTTACATTTCTTTTTTCATACTAATTAAATAATCAGTGTTAATCGAGCAAGCTGTTATGTGACTACTAGGCTAAGTAACATCTTTTTAATTAGGACAATAAGTGATACATTTTCAATTCGATCAGAGGACAATAATTAACCCACACTCAGTTGGCGAGACCTAACTGTCACGAAACCTATGTCCATTATTTCATGTCAATGGTGTATTCATATTATTCACAAAAATTAATATAATTTTTACTTTCACCATTAAAAAACACAATGAACATGAGGCAGCATTGGACAGTGATATGGTCCTTTTGTGAAAAATTTAGTCAGTATGTGATTATGACTTCCCACACAGGAAATAATTCAGAAATTACAAATTTATAATAGATTTAGTGAGTGATTTAATAATGGTGTCATCATCGTGAAGTAATGAAAATCCTGGGTTAGATAGCGGTTATGGCCCTGTGTTTGTGGTACTACAACAGTTCAACCATGAATTAAAAGCTGTTCAGTGATTTCAGACTTCCAACAACTTTCCAGATTATATCGCTTTATGCAATAAAAATTATTGCATCTTATTGGTTAATATCTTAACGTAAATGTGGGGGGAAGTGTTATGAAAATTTTCTTTTATTGGTAAAGATAGGGTTGATGAAGTAGGATTAAATATCCATTTCTTCATAGAATACGACTCTTTAACAGCATACTGTTCATAGGGAAATGTCGTTCAATGGCAAAAAAAGCTTGGGCATGTTCCCACTTTCCGATTAGTCATTTGATTTCAGATATATTAACTATGTTTCATATTATAGGTATCATTACCAAGGTTTGATATGATAATTCCGAATAAATTTAGCATTGGGTAGATTGTTATAAATAAATAATATTTTTGTAATATTTCAATGAGTAGAAAAATTAGATTTTCTGGCGTTTCGTGACTCAGCGTAAGCCACTTCTTCAGAGAATAAATAAGTAAACGTCAGAAAATCTAATTTTTCTACTCATTGGGATATTACAAATATATTATTTATTTATGTTTTATATTGTTTAATATTATCATTGCTGTTCCATTATTATTCATAAGGTTATTAATTAGTGATAAGACTAAACCATACATTACACGATTTTATTCAATATCATCAAGTATAACTGTTTTCTAAGCGCTATATAATAATAATGTTTATTTAAGCGTAGATAACTTGCATACATACGAACATGAACGCTGCTTACAGCAATGTTTACATGTGTGTATAGATGTGTGTGTGTGAAGTATATATGTATGCCAGTGTGTTCATGAGTACATTTAAGAAAGAAAGCAAATAAATGATTACACCATTAGTTAGATGTATATTTCTTAAATTACAGAAAAGAAACAGAAAAACCACAATAATGTAGTACAGAAAACTCAGGACAAGAGATATTTTTAAAAAGTAATAATCATAAATTAATCAAGTGAACTGAAAGAAAATTTTAATTACATAGCTTGAGAGAATTTCTGACAGATTTCAAATGAAATCAGTAGACTAGTTTTTTGACTTAAATCAATAAAGTTATTATCACTAATTATTTGAAATAATTTTATTACAAATAAAAATAATATGAAAATCTAATATGGATAGATAGATAGATAGATAGATAGATAGATAGATAGATAGATAGATATGGAAACAAACACAACTGATGTGAACAGAAAGTTAATAAAAATAAAGAAGTGAAGGTAGGACTAAATAACCTATGATTGTCCGTCACTGGATGAACTTTGACATCTGTTTCTTTGCGCTTATTTTTCCTAAACTCACTTGTATACAGTTGTTCTCTCTATTATTCATTATCTATAGGTTCATAGAAGCATGTTTAATGTGTAGATTCACTCATGGACACACGCACTCATGCATGCAGGTGCACATTCGTGTAGATTTAGATTAAAATTTAAAAAATCTAGAACGAAACCAACTTAAAGAACTGTAAATAGAACAAAAGGAGAAAACCAGTTCTTTGAATTTATTAGTAAAGAGAAATAGTTCTAATCAAAATATTTATTTATTTAGTGATACACTGTTAAATGTACTATTGTTACATAATAATATATTTATATACACAACTAATTAGTCCTTTCATAACAATACTTCAATATTTTGTATGCGTGTTTATGCACATTTTTTTAAAAATCCATAGACAGTTTTGTTAATATTTTGAAACTTTTGTAGCTTGAGTTAATGCATTATTACTCTGACAATTGATACTATGGGTATATATAGATAATGAACTTGAATTTTGTTCATATGTAATGTAGGTTATATACATGTGTTTGTTATGGGGATGGTTTGACATTGATTAATTAAACATTGACAGTAAAACGTGTAAATAATTTACTTGAACAATGTATTTATTGTGTTAAGGTTACATAGGTTTTTTTATTCGGTGTATTAAAAATTATTTTATTAATTATACTACTACTACCAATATAAAGAGTTATTTTCTGAAAATTGTGTTTGGAATAAATAAGCAATTATAATGATTTTTTCAATATATAGTTTAAACAAAATGTCTTGAAATGAATTCATCATTATAAAAATAGAGTTGTGTTGTTAGTGCCGTTTACGCACTTTAACTAATTTAAATGCTTCCATGCATAATGCATGCATGCGGACGTGTGAGTGTATACATTCACCTGCCTATCGACATGCATATATATATTTGTCGTAAAGAGAAATTTTGTTTATCTCTATTTAATTATCACTGTATTCTGTCTTGATCAGAGTAAGTTACTAATATTAACTTGGGAGTGGATCGAAACTTCAGTTGGGAATGTTTTTTCACAGTTCCATTATTATGCTATCATATAAGTTAGGCACTGATATAATTCGAAAAGCTTTCAACAATAAAATTGTATCATACAGTAAAGGTGCATAAATATCGTCTTGGGTTATTGCTCAATTCTGGTGTTGATATACAAGCTTCCTAAACCTCTAGTTCAACCAGCTGCTTGAATGAGAAAACCACGAGTTAGTAGAAAAGTTTTATTGGCAAATGTGAGTTAAAAAATATCCACAATTCATTCATAAATACATATCTATTTTCCTTAGAAAATTAAGCCAAACTTTCAACCACTAACGTGTATCTGTTTCCTCATAAGTTGAGAAGAGGTATAACCAATAGCGTGTACTCATAAGTACCTCTCACTTATCGTGTATCTTACATCTGATTTACTAAGCGTATCATTCTTCCTTCCTGAATACCAAGTCTGGCTTTTTATAATTCAGCTATGGGAATTAGGGTAGTAATACGTCAATCAATCATCGGAATGATTTTGAATGATTTAATTTATTTGAATTGACATTGAAATTTATTTAAATACGACAATTATTGTCATGCCTTGAGGCCCCACTGGCGAATGTTACATACCCAACTACCAATGTGATTCTGATTATAAACTGGTTTATTGCTTAGTCTATAGGTTAGTATAAGTGACTTGGTTAATTACACTCTCAACCGGCACTATTGAACTTGAACCAGTCTTCAGTATTACTTGTTTGAATTAAGTAAGAAACACTCAACAGAGAAATATGAAATGTATATAAATAGCATATATATATTATATCCATTTTCAATCATGAAGGCTTTTCGGATAACTATTATTTTGTGACATGTTTTTTTAATTACAAAATAAATATAGTTATGCTGAATAAGGTATTACAGAATATTCGTAGTATTTCATTTACTCGGGACGAATAAAAATGTTGAACAGGTTAGTGGATATTTGAACTCAATAGCTCAGTAGATACCTCAGTGGGCGTTCAAAGGGAAAGTCACTGGGTCGTTGTGTGAATATTAACACCAGGATACGTTCGCATCCATCTAAAGAGTCTAAAGTATGACGTGACGAGTACCCTCGATACTAGTGCTGGTCACATTCCATCTATATTATATTAACATGTGTCATAATGGCTACATCGAAGCAATCCACATAGGATCCACATAAACCAAACAAGACTAATCAGATTATTGTCAAAATATCAGTAACGAGGTAATCTAAACCATTTCAAATGTAGTTAAATCCTATACCCGTTGCACACGCGAGTGGTTATGTTGACTCAGTAGCTAAGGGAATAACACTATGGCGTTTGCAGCGAACTGTACTGGGTTTGAGTCTTGGAGTGGAAATAAACTATGGGATGCAGGTACATCAAGCTGAAGAGTCTAAAATGGGACGAAGTATGCGTCCCGGATCCCACTGCTAGTAACATCCTGTCTACTTACATAACCTGTGATAAAATAGTTATACCAAACAACCCACACAGAATGAAAATATACCAATAGAGACTGATCAAATTCTAATCAAGCTTACCAGCAACGTGGTGATTCAACACCATGATACAATGCAGTTGTGTATTCTCTCTCTAAATGCTTGGATAAGAAAGATGATGAGGTGCTTCTCATAGAACCAGCTTCTCCGCTCCCTTCTCTCCAATATTTGGTTTGTAAGGTCTCTGAGATGTCGAGCGGCATCTCAGGTATTGGAGTTCGACTTTTAGTCATCAAGTGGCAAGCTCGAACTATGCTTCACCGACTTCGGTTCGGACAACTGGAAGGTATCATTATCCCTTGCATTTAAAGTATTGCTGAAAGCCAAGTATATGGATTTGTACCTGGTGAAAAATAATACTTAACTGAAGATGTTACTTAAAGAGCAAGATTAAATAAAGCAGTTAATAAATAAACTACACCATTAATTAAAACAAGACAAATGTCAGAAGAAATATCATCAAGATATTTTAGCTGTTTGGAAAGAGGTACCCCGAAAAATTTTAAGCACTAAATATATTTCCAAGGTTCTCATGCTGATGTCTCATAGTAATGAAAATCTAAACTTCTATTTATTACAATATATTTCATACATACCATGTTCAATTTTAAATGCTATCCAATATATCAGTCAACAGATAAAACGAGTAATCAACCACATGATCAAACGTTTTTCATAAAATAATCGATTGAAACGGACAATGGGTAATTGGCGTTGAACCGTACACCATTGAAAGTTAAATTTTGGCTATTCGAAATATTTTTTCAATTTTGAATGTAAAGCTGGTTTATTTCATTTGTAACAAGTAAAAGGCCAAAACGTTTAAAAGTTCTAAGTTAAGAACCCCTAGTAAATACCATAACAATTAACGTTTATTTTTTAAAGAATGTTAAATTGAAATAAATAATGTCTGCTTCTTTAGAGTGTAAAAGAAGGAAGACTGCTATGTTTGATTTAGAAATAGAATAGATTATTAGTGTGATTTTTCCTGATAACATTTTCCTATGGATAGAGGTGTGTGGGTGTTTGCCACTTCTTGATTACTCATACCTTAGAAAAATAATTCTTCTTGAATGTTGTGAATTAAAACTGAGTTAGTAGTGGTCTTGAAGGTTTGAAAACATTGCCATAAAACCTAGGGGACAACTGCTTGAGTATATTCACACAACCTGTACGCCAGTAATTCATGGTGTGTTCTCTCCCTATATTAAAATCCTGACCATCGGAGTTGGAAATCTACGAGGTACAAAAAAGTGTTTTTCACAAGGCTGAAAAAATTTCAAGCTCTTCAGTCATGAAGGCATTATTGCTGTAGGTGCTGGTCGTCTGAGGGCAATTTCTTAACGATATTTAATTACTATATGATCAACAGTACGACGGATTGGAAATATACTTAACGTTGTCACATCAAATCAGCGTATCGTAGTCCGGAATAACGATCATGTTTACGCTCATGTAGTCCGTGAATTTTCCCTATTGTGATACAATTTTTATTAAAAATCTCGATTATGCTGTGAATTTTGCTGTGACTAATTTTTATTCCCCATGTCAAACTGCGTTACACTGGACACGTTCATTACATGCTGGAATAATATCTTTAGTTATAGAAACCTTAATAATAGTCGAGGTTGTTTTGACGTAGATTGTCAGTGAATAATTTTACTGAGAAAGGTTTGAGGCTAAGTTTAATTCAGTTTGTTGTGCCGTAAACTGTTTTTATGCCCAAATGACTATAGTCTTCAGTCTCTGCACAATACGTTTGTCCTCTGTTAGGTAAGTCTTACTAGGTTATAGTTTTTTTTGGTGTTTATAGGCCTAACTATCTATATTCCGCTATTTTAAGTTGAATTTTTTCTCAAATGAAACAATAATTATGATACCTCTTTAGTTAGGTACATTTGGTTTTCGTATACTTCAGCTTCCTTTTATGTTCAAAACAACAGACTTACATAACATACTGATAGCGGATTTCCGGCTTTTCATTGTTCAGCCTGCTTTCACGCACCACGTAATGCGTCCAAATCATCTAATAATATTATATGACATATTTTCAATAACAAATCATGATCAATAGATCGATGGCATCTCTTAGTCCAAGGTTGTTAGGTGCCTGGGTCTCGTAATCCTTTTGAATACATCACTGGTATCCACAACAACTGGACACTCAGTATTAGTTTGACTCGTTGATGAAAGAGGTTTATCCACAATACTAAGGAGAATGGGGAACCGAAAATCGTTTTCTTTCATAGCTCTCGATCACATTATAAATGACACATGAACGAACATGAGGACAGTTAGAAAATTCCAGGCGACAGCAACATTTATTGTACCTAAAAAACGATTATTCTGGTGTTTGGTATCTATAAAAAAATACTCAAAGCAAAGCAGAATAACATTTTATCATATAAAGCACGCAGGCACACCGGAAAAAATAAACTGACCTGAGTAACAGTAGCAAAAACCGAGAAAACAAAACTGATTCAAAAAAATTCGCGCTAACACTTAGCGTATCATATAGATTGAGGAATTTCAGCACATCAGAAGATTAAAGTTTGCAGCGACACAGTTATATAGATGATATGATTTGAATATTATTATTAGTCTACCTGGCTGAGATTGTATGTTGAAACTCAAATTGCTTTATTCCTATATTTTACAATCAATTCGAAAGTAGTGACTATTACAGGTACATGTGTCAACTTGTAATGTTTACCGTGCCCTGACATTTCATTATAAGTTCACTTTGAAAGGTTATTAGTGACGCGAATGACTTCATTAAAACAATTACTTCTTCCGTTCACAGTGAAATTTATTATCGTATTTTTTCTAATATCAAACACATTCCAATTAATTTAATGACTTTCATGTATTTTATCATTTAAATCGTGGAGTGATCTTAATTAGACAATCGTTGAAAATAATGAAGCACAGGACAGTTAATTGGTACTTCTCAGCGACAAAGTGCATTCATAATTCCCAACTGGAATTGAACTCAAGACCATCAGGTTTCTTGTCATTTGCTTAACCTTCAGATCTTTGAATCGAGATTCAGTGGTTTATACTTCTAACTTCATATATTTTTGTGATGACAACGTTCAACTACTGTTCCTTGGATGAAATGAGATCTTATCAACTTCAAAAGATTTTTTATATAGTTTTGTTTTTTGATCTGGATGATTTAATTGTGAAGTTTTTATTGTCTTTCTGGACAAAATCGTCAGCATAAACTTAATTTCGAAGTGAACATATGAATTTTTTCACATCAACAACTTGTCAAACTTGATTTTTATTGGTTGTTGTTGGCCTTTATCGTGTCATTGTCTGAGTATTTATTTTGGTTGTCTTCTCTTTTGACTTAGTTCTTACCCGTAAATCTCGAAGGGATAAATGCTCCAGAACGTGGGATTCCAACCTGGGTACAATAGTATTCTTATTATCAATCCATTTGTTGTTAGCGTGGGTTTTTAATAATTCATTATCTCATCGATTCAACACTTATACAAACATACAATTACCACTGCATTTTCACTTATGTCACTATTCATGTATTTATTTTATTCTTATTAATCCTTGTAATAACTTGTCTAAAATCACAAACTTACAAGAAATTTTCAATGTTTTTATTTTGCTTAACCATCGTCATTGTCATCCTCGTCGTCGTCTTGTTGTGATTGTTTATGTTCTGTCTCTGTTTTAAAATACATTTTTATCATCCATGTTCCGCTGTTTTGCTTCGCTTTACCATTTATTTAAATACTTTCGCTCTTTTTTTATCTAGGTATGTTTTAAACTCACACCTCACTTGACCACCTTTTTCCCATATTTGATTCTTCTACAAGACGACAGGTAAAAATACATTAATAATAATAATAATAATAATAATAATAATAATAAAGGTAATCAGAACAATGAAACTAGCCAAAGAAAAGATATATTCGTTTTTTCCTTTTTCTGATTCATGAGAAACTAGTTGACTTCATGCTCTCGCGAAGACATATGATGAAGAAATAACAAAATTAAAATAAACAAGTAAATAATGAGTTATTATTTATAAAAAACTGATTGTAATAACATTGATGTAATCTTCCGAAAACAACACTTGTCATGTTTTGACTAGTACGTACATAATTGAAGATGAGTGTTCACACACTAAATGTATTCATTTATGTATGTTGCATGTACATTCATATGCAAGTAGATGTATGTGAATTTAGGGGTAGGGTGGACAATGATATAAGTACAAGGGTTTACTTCTAATTCCTGCATTTCGATCTTCCTATTACTTTATTTTTATGTTTATCAATCGCTTTTTTATAAATTCTTATTATTATTACTTTTATTTTAGTATACAAATTAATTAAGATTTTAAGGAAAAGAATTCAGGAAAAACATTGTTTCATGACTAATTTTTTTCTTCTCGTTCTGACGGATAAAATTTGGAAAGAAATTTGATGGAAAAAAAAGAAAACGATGGTAAAGCTAAGCAACTGAACTTAATTAAAAGAACTAGCATTCATTCAATTATTTGTTTGTTTTTCATCTGGATGTATTGATATAGGTGTGTTCGTCATATTTATTGGGAATAGTGTTCTGAAGTTATGTGTATATGTGTATCAAGGGATGATGCTGGGAGAGAAATAGTGATGAAGAAAGACAGTGAATTTAATTTATCTAAAGATATGTAATTATGATTAAACATATGTGTATACAAACAAACGAATGCAATCGAATTTATCCGGATGCATATGCTTTGTTCCTAACACACAAACTGGTTAATATCATGTGGTAATACAAATTTCAAAAAAGACACAAACGTTTGTCATCAACACAGAACTGACTACAGGGAATAGCTCTAGCAAAAGCAGTAACACGTTGTACACTACAACAACCAATTAATTAAGAAATTATACGTGAACATTAAAAAATATCTTGATAATATAACATGAGATAGTGAATCAAAATAACATGCATATATTTCAGAGAAAGTGATAAATTTATTGTTGTTATAATTTTTCTTTGAAATTTATTTATATACTCTTATTTGGGTAGAGGTGTACGTGTTTGTTTGTTACAAAAACAAAATAATAGTTTTACGAATAAATAAATAAATGTCAAGAATGATGGTGAATTTATACTTTAATATATTCCGTAAATTTCTCTTGTTAAAACAACTTTGAAACATCAAAGTGAATCGAAATACGTACATACAAATACGCATGTGACCATGTGCGTGCAGCAATGTTTGCAGATATATTTATATTGTTAGTAGTTGTCGATGTCTTATAGTCTAGTTTCAAGTGTTGGTTAAAATTTTGTTGATCTCTGGAAGTCACCGTGGACTTTTATTTCATATTCGTTATGTTTTATTACTAGCTAACACTAATTAAAAATGGGTATCAAAAAAACTCGACAAGACTGATGGTCTTTATGAGACCTAAACCTACATGACTAGATCAACAGAATCTGATCAGCTATAAAGACTAAATGAAAATGATATTCTTTACTACTTTGTGACCAATCTTAGTGAATACATCAGTCTTACAAAAAGTCAGTAGTGATCCGAGTTATCTCTGCAGTAATTCCTTTGTGTCACTGGGTGACAGATTTGAATCCCATGGATGAGAGAAATCAGTCGTTTTATGACTGCAAATATGCCATGCTGATGACTGTCAGTTAGGAAGGAAACTCAGGTTTAGTGAATTCTCTTGACTATCTCTAAATATCTAAGACATAGAGATGGACAGACAAATAAATACATAAATACGCATATACAACTCCATGAACATGAATACTAAAAGTGAACATCATTAATTATTTTGATGTAAGTCCGAACCTCACAGAGTAGACTATCAGTTTCCTCAAGACTGTAGGTAAGCTCTGTTGCCAAGTGCCAACTAGCAAGGAAATCATGTCAAGCAAGGTATCTTGTCGACTATCTACAACTGCCTAACGATCAATGAACCACATTTTGCATGGAAACTTAAGTCACGAACTATACACTTATTATTATGATTTTTAAAAATGTGTACTTTTTTAAAATTTATGTACCGAAATTACGCTTCATTTTATTTTGGTTATGATATTGCTTGCCATTGGAAACAGGAGTAAAACAAGACAAAGTCTATAAAATACACAAAGGTAATCTGTACAAATTCAGTTATCTGCTTTGGTTTTTTTCCAAATAATTAAAAGATATTTTAAAATAAACGATGTATAAATATAAAGGGATTTAAGGAGATTTTTGAATCACGGACTGATCTTAGATAATCATTTAAAACCAGAAAGCACAAGATAGCTGTTTCATCTTAGTATGAGACTCCTTAACAGTTCATATCTACGACCTCGCCAAATGGAATCGAATCTATTAGCTTTAGTCTTACACGTTTACGTTTAAGCATTAAAACACTAGGCCGGCATTCAGTAGTGTACAAAATCTACTCTCAGTCAATCCACGACATTTCATAGCCATCTTTCATTGTAGTTGAGGGTACCTTCCTCACACCAGACACTGTTGAGCCCTACTGGTCGTGGCTTCTCACTAGAACTCCTGGACTGGCATCTAAAAGTTAGTCACTACTGAGTCTTCACATAATTATCATTAGTATATGGGGTTTGAGAAAATCGCAGAATGTCTACAGATTTTGATACGCATATACACCATTATGTCATTTATGCAAAAGGTGTATTTTTCTTCCAATTTTCTTTAGGAAAGATGCTGGATTTTTAAAATTTTCTTATTATCTTTTAATCATTTTTGTAGATGTATCTACCACAAAGAAATTTTGTTCTAAAGGACCTCCGTCCAATTAAAGTTGGAGAGAAGACACTAAATACAGTTTTGTTTTTGTAAGTTGAATAAGTAATATTTGATGAGTGGTGATTCGGATTCAATACAAGTATATGTGTATGTGTGTTGATATCATAAATACATGTCAGTACGATATTTGGATAAATGTACAGTTTATAGGTTTAATAAAGATTCGATTCTTTGTTCAATTAGATGAAACTATAAGGACTATAGTTTTGAGTGGAAATTATTACATGTGTTTATGTTGTGCTCATTTGTATTTAAGGTGAGTTAAGTGTAATATGGAAAGTAATAATGGTTATTTAATGGACTATGCCATTTATTATCAGTAGAGCGTTATGGAGATTGTTGAGTTCTTATTGAGATCATGAACCTATCAATTGTAGACTATCAGTGAAAACCCAGAAGCACTGGACGGCCGTTTCGTCCTAGTATGGGATCCCTCAGTACTTGAGTCATTTAAATCTTGTACCGTTGAAAAACAAGAAAAAGGCAGTTATTTTGCAACTATAATCAAAAGCCACACCATTGGTGGTAATCAGAAATTTTGGAAAGACAGCAATTAACAACTTCAAGATGTTCTTGAGGTCCTAACGAGAAATCGTGACTGATGGAGTTCACACAAATCCTATATGAAACGTTTCTCATCAGTGACATCGAATGGTCATCACGTAATATCACTATTTGATTGTTGTTGAAGTTATGCTATTGGACGCTGTTCCAGTGGTTCTACTAGTTAAGTATCCATCGTAAAATCTGGAAATCCTAGGTTGGTCAGATTCCTGTCTGGGTGATTTGTTAGCAATAATGAGGAATCTCGTACTAATATAAAACAGTAGTCCGGCGATTCTTGGTTTTTAATGCTACCAGAACTGAGATCAGCCTGTTATTATGCGTATTATTATTATTAGGTTTATTCAATGTTATATTTTTGGTACAATATAGAATACTCAGCACAAAGTATTTCAGCAAATTTCCGTTTCTTATTTCTTGATCGATATTGACGATAAATATTGAGTGGCCACCGGTTCGATATCAGCATTTCAGAAGTCGCCGTCTGAATAATATTCATTCTTTTCAATGCATATTGCCAGTCACCACGATGTCTCCGATTGTACATTTTTCTAACTTGTACAGCGAAATGTCGTAAACTTTTCACAAACGCACCTGAACAGTTTATGCGGTTAGCGGACATAATGATGTGTTAAAATAAACGAGGAAATAGATAACTTTTTGAAATATCTAGGTGGCAGGAACAGGTAGCCCAGTTTGTGGAAATTGCTGAATGTTTCTGAGATCATAAACCAACATGAGTCGGACAAATTGAAAATCAAAAGCGTTAGATGGCTCTGTTTCTCACTGGTAGAAGACTCCCCAGCCGTGCTCATCTATGACCCTGTCACAGGACGTCGAACTCAGGACCTCCATATTTCGTAGTAAGCACCGGTACTTTGGATAACTGGACCAGTATCTAATGGCTTATACGTCTAGTGGGTGGTTGATAGATTTACTAATTAGTTTATAATGTGGTCTTAAACTGAAGAATAATTAAAATTCACGAAAAAGAATAACAAACAGCTATTTAACACGAGCAACTTTGATCACTTTATATTTTATCATAAGTTAGTGAAACTGGAGACGATTAGCCAAAAAGCGTTGAGCAGGTGAAGACTAGACAAATATGATATTGGTTACTATATACTGATATATTGGTTTGAATGACTTAATCCATATGAGAGAACAGTGGTGACCTGACTAGCCCAATATTAAGATCAGTATTTGTGGTAATGGATTAGAATTGTATGAGGAGCATCTATTCTCTGAAGATTGCAGACAGAATATGGTGACTAGCACTAGTTTCTTATGTCAGGCAACGTTTCTTATCGATTACCTTTAAACATTTAAAACAACATATCATAGACATTGACCAATGGATTACGGATTTATTTCTTCTTTTGTTTATCTACTATGATTTATTTAACATTTTGAAAGTTAAAGATTTCCTAAGTGATAATTTCGAGTGATAATATATCCCCTGAATTAATTAATAGATAATGTTGATAAATCAGGTTTTCTTTTTAAAATGTTTTCAGTTTACATTGATTGTACTTGAGAATAAAAATTACTTAGGTAATTTTAATCATATATATATATATATATGATTTATTCAAACTAATTATTACACAACTACTTTTAACTGTATATATATTCACCAGAAATAAGAGTTTTAACCATGTTAGAACAAATCACCTCTGATGATTCAGTCAGTCGACAACCTAACTTACCGCCATTTCCAAATTTATTTATTTGCAATGTAGTAACATTTAAATTCTTTGTCATAAATGGATTGTTATTTTATTTCTGATTGGACTATTAATGGATTGTAAACTGAAAATATGAACCATTATATATCAACTCACCGACCATAGAAAGTGCAAAACAAATGTTCAGTCCTATGTGTGCTTATCAACGGGTGCTGCCGGTAAATCATAAGCTGTTCTGAAACATCTATTAGTTATCTTTTGAATGACACAACATTTGATATGTAATGCCACACATAAAAGTCAGTTGTGAAACCCTGTAAATAACTGAGGTCATCTGCACTGATCAATCAGTGTATTATACACAACATTTCAGATATATTTATCTTCATTTAATGGATGAGTACTGCGCGTCAGAGTGATTTTCTATTTGTAAATTTCATCTGAAGTCCTTACTTTTAATATATTTGTGTATTTCATCGAGATATCAGGGTACACTGCACTGAAATGCTCACAGTATGTAACTGCAAATAACCACAGACATTCGAAATCTTTAAGATTTTTAAGTGAAAACTATACTCTGATATCCACCGCTCATACTCTAAATAGACTGGAAAATGGACGAAAATTCTAGATGCAGAACACTTGTTGTACATTGAGAAAATTTATGCGGATAACCTGAACTCTGAAAATAATGTAACAAAGAAAATCGGACATGAACTGCATGTTAGAGTCAGCCAGTTGAATGGTATGAGGTAAGTTTAATTTACATTACTACTACTACTACTACTACTACTACTACTACTACTACTACTACAAAAATTAATTCATGTTGTATTTTTACATTTAAATGTTACCCTATTCTGATAATTTATCATTTTTATTTATTCATTTTTTAATAAGTTGTTCAATTATTAAGAAACTTTTTATTTTACTTTATATCATAAGTTTAATTCACCACCGTTTCTCTTCCTGTCATTGTCTATATGGTCTATACATGTACGTGCATAGCCAATCGCCCACCCACCTACCCACAATAATGCGACTATCAAGCACACATACATATATGTACTAAAAAGCACAACAGACCAAATGTTAGATCAAGTTACATGTTTGTATAAAACTTAAAACTCATTAGTAAAATATAATATCTCTACTGTTATTAATATGTGTTTCTCCGTTTTTCTATTTAGGGAAATTTTTCCATCTAATTACCAGATATTTTTCAACACTTCTGTTTCTATATGATACATTTTTATAGGTAATATAGGTGTGTGTGTGTGTGTGAATACGAGCGCGGACATCTATGCTTCCATACAGCATATTTGCTTAGTTAAATATAATAATTCTAAATAAAACTTTAAAAAGTAACAAATACTAAGTTAGAACAATTGTTTTTTACTTTTTTTTCTGGCAAATAAAAATAGAATCTTCTTTCATATTCATATAAATAAATGTAGCTTTATGAAGGGTGGAAAGTTTTGTTTAATGTTTCAATGAATTATTATTATTTGTCCGAATTCATATTGTCTTCTCTTGTTTTGTTACATACATACATACATACATGTGAATTTGATAACATTATTCCCCTGGACATACATGCACATAAATTTGTATAAATGTAAATTATTAACACAAACGATAGAAAGGATAGATACATAAACAGACCGTAAACAGCTGAGGAACAACTGAAGGTAAACGATTTTGAACAGGTGGTATTATTTGAAACCACTTACTAGAGTTCATGCTCGTAAATTTTGAGTGGAACAGGATTAATTATACATCGCTCGACAGGATTCGTCTCGCTGTATTCCAAATTGATTGAAATCGGAAATAACGATCTTCACATGTAAACGTAGCTGTCTAAAAGTAACTTAAACATTGTGTAGTTTGAAAGTCCCAGGTTCTAGCCATAGGTGATCGGGTACGAAGGGTTCCATAATTGACTAAATTATCCGTTTGGTGCTCTCCTGTTTACAACAGTATCCCAGCTGTCATTGAGTGATAAGAATTACCGTTAAATTAAAATAGTGTTTTTACATAACCACCGAATTTAAAAGCGTACAAGATCTATAAATGTTCAATCAACTTATATGCCGTAAACAGAAAATTTTTGAAATAAATGATTGTTTTATTTACAAGTTTTAATGATGGAACACACAAATGTATAACTATGTTTCACCAACGAAACCAGTGAAGATCAAGAAAGAAGATTGATAATTTTAATTGCAAAGTTAAAGCACTAATGTAAACTATATATATATATATATATATATATATATATATGACCACGGAAAATGCAAAAACAAATGGAATGTTAATCTGTTATAAAGTATATTTCACTCGAAACAATCCATAAAAGTTGGATTCATCTTCCGTTTGTTCAAAGTAGATTTTTCAATAAATCAAGTTGTTGATGAATAATCAGACATGATTACAGAATGGAGATGACTGAACAGATAAAGATGTTTACATAGACATGATGTTTCGAATGTTGTCAGACAATATTATTTGTTAGGTCTTTCAGTGGGTTTATGTACATTAATTGGGAGGTATATGTAAAAGCATCTACAAAACTGTTTATGACTTTAGAAAACAATTTTTCCAGTGAATATATGCAATTACACCTAAAAATTCAAATTCTTAAATGTTCGATACTTTTTATTCTATGGGAATATTTTCAACTAACTCTACTTCAGTACAGGTTATAATAATTTGGATTGTATTAATTGTTATCATATGGGATCCAAGATACGTCCTTTCCATGGTAGTGTTAAATGAAGTCTTGTAATAGTTTATAAATTTTCGACATGACTAATTTGAACTTTTTAAATAGAATTCAATTCACTGATAGAGTAACTATTAAATAATGCAAATTTATTCTTTTCACCGTCACCTGGTATTTCGAAAAGTGACATTGGTTTTTGTCATTGGAAGACTTAGGATCACATCTAATGCATTAGTGCAAAAATATTTTAACAGTTGAATTCATAAATCGATCTAAGCTAAAACACCATTGGAAACCTGGGAGCACTGGATGGCCGTTTCTTCCAAGAATGAAACTCCTCAACAGTGCTCATCTACGATCCCACCCGAGAGACTCGTACCCAGGACCTTCGGTCTCTAGACCACTGAGTCGGTATCTATCGGTGTTAATGTCTAACTTCAATCGATCCATGAACCCTTCATCCATTGTTTAAGGTGGATAACTGTTTCCAACCGACACGGATTAGAGTCCATTGGTTACAACTACCCACTAGAAATTCAGGAAATCAATCTTGAAGCTAGTCATTGGTATGCACATGATTATTATCGGTAGGGAGATTTGTTGAGATTGTATTAATTTTAATGGTTATCATAGATCGGCTCATGAATTCAACTACTAAAATTACTATAATGTCTACAAATCTCCATTCTGACGAAGGTACTTCTCTCTAGGTTAGTTTAAAGTTTACTTATCAGAGCAAGAGTGTGTGATATATAAAGAAAATCGGCTTGAAACTCTGTTTAACCTACATTCCATTCTGGATGGGACTCAATAATATAGTGTACTTGCAATCTGGTGATGAAATGTATACCCATGTTATAGTTAGAAATGTTACCACTGTGCTTATTTAAGCTAAGTAAAAATAGGAGGTTTGTGGAGACTGTAGAAAAGTTGTCTAGTTCTTCCTAGTTTCCAATGGTTGCAAGATGATTGGTTAGTGATTTGAATTATGAAAACTCCTCGTAGTCATGACAACTGTGTGATCACTAGAGGCTTATTGTGAGAGATTATTTCCACAGTTTTGGTAGGAAACCACAATTGGCCTACTCGTGGCCTGCTTGAATATCTGGGTTACATGTTCCTGTCTTCTAGATGTTTCAACAAGTTATCTATTTCCTTGTTTATTTTAACACACCATTATGTCCGTGCTAGGTTTGAAGCGGTTAAGAATTCACTTAGTCTGAGAACGGAACAAAGACTTGTGACCAAAAACCAATAAACTAACTATTCTATTGCGTCCCAGCCCCGCTATTTAGAGAGCGAATTCGAAGTCGACACGGGGAAGTATATTCCGCAAAAATCCAGAAGCACGAGCGATAACAACAGACACAAATCAAAACGTATATATATAACACAAAACCATCCTTGAGAAGCGCCACAAAATCGCATACTAAAAGACACAAGGGACCAATAGCGTTTATGATTCTCCCAAGTTGGAAATATGACGTGAAGGTGAAAAGGGCGCTTTTGGCACGAAAACGAAGAAATTCGAATTTTCTAAATAAAACTACAAAATTAGGTCCTTTTCCAAGTGAGTACTGGGGATCTAACGTCCCCTAACCGCATAAACTGTTCAGGTGCGTTTGTGAAAAGTTTACGACATTTCGCTGTACAAGTTAGAAAAATGTACAATCGGAGACATCGTGGTGACTGGCAATATGCATTGAAAAGAATGAATATTATTCAGACGGCGACTTCTGAAATGCTGATATCGAACCGGTGGCCACTCAATATTTATCGTCAATATCGATCAAGAAATAAGAAACGGAAATTTGCTGAAATACTTTGTGCTGAGTATTCTATATTGTACCAAAAATATAACATTGAATAAACCTAATAATAATTGGTGGTCTATTTATGCCGAATATGAAATAAATATTGCCAATCGTAATCAATGATAGTTACATATTATTGCAAATTAATTGAAGTTGGACATACAAGTCACTGGATACTGAATCAGAGGTCTAAAATTTAAAAATGAGGGTGTTGTCTTGTTTCATAGTTTTTAGTAGTTGTTTGACTAAGGTCACTTCATGATATCTGCTACGGTACTGAAGGGCTGTTTAATAACTCAGTAGTAGTAACCATTGTCATGTTTGCCTAGCCCTCTTAGTACTAACAGATTTATATTGATCAAATCTCACTGCATTCACTGGTGTAATAAAATCAACTTGACATGGTCAGTATGTTTATCTGCTCAGATAGATAAAGGGAATCGAAATAAAGTCTTGATAGTAGATTAAAACAAATTCACACAGCATGTTTGTGTTAAGATGTTATTGTTTCAATTGAGGTTTATATCATTCTGACCACTGATCAAAAGTTGATTCATTTATCGTATTTCGCAATTGCACTTATATTTAGTCACTATGTATTTAAGTACCTTAAGTTAAAATGTGTTTAGTTACTTCGATTATGAACCACATTGTAATTTGATTGATAGAATCCTATCAACATTAAGGACTAAATATAGATGACATAACTTATTTTACTATTCAGTATGCTGTCGATTACTTCCAGTCACTTTACAATGTTCAAGTAATATATTAAATTATCGTTGGAAAACTTCCATCCTAGTTAAAAACACAGATAAACGAAGGACGTATATATATATATATATATATATATATATATATATATATAAAGTAATATCTACGATGCATCACCCAAGTTATTATTTTTTATTTTCCTACTAATGAAATCGGCAAGGCAACGAAACTTACCCTATGAAATGCTATCGTATATTTACAACTAATTCTTCCAGAAAAGATATATTAAACAAGCAAACAATTTTTGTACTAAAGGTTTCATAAAATTATTTTACTGTTGTAACTGATATTATCCATAATACAAATGATGGGATGAAAAACGAGTATTTAACCTGAGAAATATGTAAATTACAAGAGCTAGGTCAAATTTGTCTTGGTTTAAACAAATAATAATTACTTCTGGAAAATACACGATAGGGTTTATCTTAATACATTTTATCTCTCAAATAGATACATATCAATATAACTTACAGTATGATGATAAAGAATGCCGAAAATATGCAATCGTTAGGGTATAAAAATAAATCATTCTGTATGGACAGAAACTGATTTTACGAAGAGTACGTTTGTATGTGTTGGAATCCTGCCAGAATATATAATTTTTGTCAATCTCTTTCTATCTCTCTTTATATATATGTATATATATAATTAGGTGACCAAGATTATCTGCACGAAAACTGGGATAAACTAGTTTAATGAAATCTGGATACCTACTTACAGAAATAATACAGTCAGTAAAATTATTTTTTACATGTAAATCAAACATATCAGTAGTTTTCTTCAACGTTGATTGAATGATATACAGCTCAATTGATTGTTAAATAGTTATTTGTGTTGATGAAAAAATAGAAGATTTACAGTCTCTCGTTATCTTTTTCATTGTCAGACCATTGTTCAAGCTAATCTGAATAATTCTTTTGTCAACACGATTTTAACGAATCATGAAACGATGAGACAGTAGATATCTTTGAATTTCAAGGACTCTTAGGGATACTGATAAAAACTAAGATGGAACAAATTGTTTGTCACAAGCGGAGAATATTATGAAGGGCGCAAGGTCTATTTATCTTAAATTATGTGTAATAAAATTTTCATGATCTCATTTCTCATAATAATTAGAGAAAGGCGTTTACAAATATGATAAAATAGGAACTATTCTCTTAGTTGTAATAATTGATGACGGATATCTAAGACGATGTTTCTTTCCCAATTTATAACAAATCTTCAAAAGTAGTGTATATGTTGTTTTATCGCCGAAACAAAAGAATAAAAAACTTTTTCTAAATTGCAATTTACACCATTGATTTCTTTTCTCTTCAATATTATTCTTAGACAAGCACTACTTGATGTTAGTTCAAATCATCGAGAAACAAATCGATCCTTTTAAGAGTAAAGTGGTGTTATGCTGACGAGCATTATCATATAAAAACGTAAACCCAATATTGTCTACCAACTTTTACCGACCATATAACACTAAACGAACTATGTTGTCGTACTAAGCTATTTAGGTTAACAACTACACTGGAAAACTGACTGATAGAAATACTGATTGTCACTTCCAAGTAGATAAAGTGGCAGAAGAAGAGTTGTTCATTTTGAAGATTTATGTCACTGACTAATTTTAGTTCGGCAACTGGTTAAAACCAGAAAACAGTGGATAGCTATTTCATCCTAGTATGGGACTCCACAGCAAATTGCACCCAAGACTCCATTATGAGCGAAGTTCAGGATAAAAAGAGCTGTACAGTGTTTCCTGGTTTGTAATAGTTGTCTAACTTTAATCAGTTCATTATATGGAACTATGAATTAAAAAATCTCTGCGACTCTCTAAAACAACAAGATATGAAAGTATCACATCCTACTTTTCCATTTCTAACATGAACATCAAATTGTAATAACACGCACAACAGACTAATAACAAAAATTGACAGTTTAAAACTACAGGGTCAAATTATCACTGTATTCAGTTATCTAGTAGTTTCAATATCGTCCTCCCATCCCAAAAAAACCTATGATTTATGATAATATAATTTAAATAAGCCACGAGTATTTGGAGTATGTGGAGAACCAACGAACAACACAAATTATCAAAATCAGAAGCATATAATTGAAACATGCAAAATAAAGACTGGACTAAACACCGAAGAAACATGAGGAAGCGATCTGAGCAATAACAGTAACAAATGAAAGCAAGGAAAATACAGAGAAATAAACACTTTCTCTCTCATGCACACTCTTTCACTCCTCGTCAAAGCCCGCCAACTCGAACGGCAGATTGTAAGTTCAGAAATAAAAACTAAAAAAATTAGAAAGAGAAGAACGAACACATTTTTGTTATGAAAACACAAATAACACAGGTGATCAAAAACAAAGATGTACAATTTGTGTAGTTTTAACTAACTAACCAAATAAAGGAAACCAAAATCAAGGATAAACGTAGGAAGAAGAAAGGTGAGATTATTTTCTGTTTCCCCCTTAGTTTTTTTACTTCGTGTGCATTTTACTATCCACTAATTATTTTCTAATTTCTCAGCTTTTTATTTTCTCATCATTTAGATAATTGTGTCATTCGAACATTCGTTTTCTCTAGAAAAAATTCTTTTTTTTCACACAAAAGTTCATTTCCGTTTTTCCTGTCTGTGTGTATTTGTGTCTACAAGGTTTGGTTACAACTATATAATTAACTGAAGTCATCTTATTTCATTTTTCTGATAAGCATGCTTGTACATGTGTAGTACATACATACTTTATGGTGAATTGCTTGTACTATTTTCAACTTATGATTGACGTGAATAATGTTACAATGTATAAAAGCACTACCTACAAACACGCGCATGTACATAAACAAACGCAAACTCATTGAACCGATGTCTATGTAGTAAACTTTAAGAGTTGTCTTTTGTAAAAAATAAAAATAAAATTGAAGTAAACGACTGTGTTAGCTAGAAGGGAAAGTCATAACAATAACGAAACACAATGGAATAATTTCAAACAGCTGTTATTCTTCTGTAAATTCTTTTTTTCATGACTTAAAATAATTGGAATTCAACGTAAAAATGTTGAAAAATGTTGTAAAACTCATAAAAACTAATTTTTCTCTGAGTATACCTAACAAACGAAATTAATACATAATTTCATGATTTGAAAACGAGATTTTATCATAAATTGTTGCAAACTGGTGTCGAGGTTGTTGAATACCAACAAATGTTTTTTTCTAGTTTTGAACGTCATCGATAATTTTCAGTCTGTGTTGTTTTCTCTGAGTTGAGTGATTTAACAGCAATGGTTTCACTGTCTATCTGGACAACATTATTCGCTTCCTGTAGAAGTGAACAAGCACTGAGTCACCCAGTTCTGATGGTCTTCTTTGTATAAAAGTTATTTTAAGAGGTTCAGTCAACTTTATTTGTCCTTGTATTCCTGTCGATCGTTTTTATTCAGTTGTTGTCTGGTCACGTGATTAATTGTGCATTTTTATAGGTAGAAAATAGGGTTTGTGTTCATATGTCTATTGATTGCGGATCGACAGATAATCAGCCGTACAATTTTAAACGGTTCATGTTGGATTAACAACAAAACTATCTGGTCTTCGGATAAGTGAGATGATTCTGCGTTGCTTAATAATTATTCTCAGATGATATACATTTAGTGTATTGTAAAGTATTTGTATTTTAAAGCCAACTTATTAGAAAAAAACAAATTATATCTAGAGACTGAAAAATAACGTTTAGGATAAAAACCAGATGAAAAAAGCAATGTGTCTCATGTTTATTATTCAAAGAATATTTTTACACAATAAATTTAACAACTCATGTACTACCAGTACGAATGCTTGCATAATACAAAGGTCCATGTAAGCGCACAGTATATAAAAGTCAATCAACACAGACGTAGATATAAGGAACTGAATGCTTAATTTTTGTGGA